>NC_088867.1:46573086-47188441 GCF_032884065.1 Artemia franciscana
TTTTTTTCCACGTTTCGGATATACTTACAGTAAAATTTTTACCATTTATGGTGACAATCCTCGGTTGAATGATTTTCTTGTTGAAAATCTCTTTCCTGCCTTAATAAAATAAATTTCAGTGACATGAGAGTGAAATGCATTAAAAATGTTTGTGAATTTATTTATCAATAAAACTTGAATGTAAAAAACTCGGTGTCCTTTAGATTCTTCTTCCAAGTATAGGTAACCATTATTAATATTAAGCGGCGAGAGCTCGTCAGGATTCAACTCGCATTCATTTTGGCATATAAATTTAGGGTGATATTTTCTACATGTACATCAACTTTATTTTTATTCTTTCTGTTCGTAAACTCATTAATACCATTTTGATCCATATTATATCATTCACGTGTTTTGATTTGCTAATTTAAAGCAATGTCACACACTGAGTTCTCATATGAAGAATCACTTTATGTAATAGCCAAACAATCATTAGTAGGTGTATGTTCATAGTGGCCGATGTCTTCAAAGCTATGAAGTAGGATAAAACTCTCTTCTTATTTCAGCAAGTGAAGCATAAACCAGGTTCCTCCTCCCAAAATAGTTTAAAACCCTGACGATACCAGTCTCTTAAAAATAAAATGAAATCACGTATATTTTTTTTTCTAATGATACCAGGGTAAGAATTTTCCCATCGATAACATTTAACAAAGCGATAATTGCAGCATGGGAAACCTATAGTGTGGGAATCACAAACTTCTTCAAGATAGGAATTACAGTCTTTAATTTGCACTGCAAATCATCTCTGCAATTTACATTGATTGCAAAATCTACACTTTTCATCATAGACATCAATAATAGGGTAGTTCTCACAGGATGATCTGCTGCCCAATGTATATAAACACAATGGACATATTTTCATATGGCATATTTTCAATTTTGACTGTTTCACAGCTAAAAAGACACTAACTCACGATCAATAAAAGGACTGTCTTCTAGGAGGAGGAGTAATCGAGTGACGTCACAAAACTTGTCTAGAAAAGATTTTCGACTTATTTTTTGTTGCCTTGCAAAATGACCTTCTAGGTAGTGGTTAAAGCATAATCACAATATGATTCTATTTCAATACATATGTCAATAAATTTTGCAAATTAATCTGGGCCACCACGTAAAAGTTTCATACAATAGTCAAAAGATGGAGACTCATTTCTCACAGTATCGTTAAGCATTCTTTTAGAAAATATTTTCCTTTGAAGAGATAACTCTAGAAAATAATCATCTAGAATCAAATGTTTTTCCAAAAGTCACTAGATTTCGTGTGCTTTTTCGTTTCTAAATTCCAGTCATTTTTAATCCTGACGCTCTCACTACTGACTATAGACTAACAATGACTCTTTCTGACCTGTAACAAACTTACTCCATTCTTATAGATTTATTCAGATCTTTGTCTTCAATATGTTTCACTAATGTATTTAATCCTTCGTGCAATCTTTGTATAAATATTATATTCACTTTAGCTGCAAAGCATAACTGTTCATCCAATTTGAATTTGCTTAATGATATATCATATCACACAAACATTATGTCCCATTCTAGAATCATCCGGCAACTTCTTTCTACTTCTACGGCAGCTTTAGGCTTTCTAGGTTTCATTTTGTCATTGATAGCCCCTTCAACATTCAGTAGAGTAAAGGCATCCATAACTAGAGAATAATATCTTCGATGTTGAACTCATTTCCAGTGCTGAGAAAATCTAACAACTCCCGTGTTGTTAAACTTCAAAACCGGTTTTTTGTCGGATTTATAACTGGAACCAAAACAATTCACGCATGATTACGTTACACTCATCTGTAAACATTGGCCCATGATCAATTATTTTTACAACTTGGAATTCCCCGCTTGAATACCGAACTTTAATAAACCCTATTGCATAACAATCAAGGAAATCATGAAGTAAATTATGAAGTAAACAACTTCCGGTTCTAGTTGTTTATAAAACGTAACATCCAAAGAAATCTTGATTTGGTAGAGTCTCGTAAGTTTTTTTAAGAATCAGAGAAACTATGACGTAAAAATCACGGAAATCCTTATTTGGCTGGGTCTCTTAGGTTTTTTAACACTCTTTTAGGTAACATCCAAACACTATTACATAACAACCAAAGTAAACATTCCCTATGACGTATCAAGCACCTACGTCTTGAAGAAAATATTCCATACTAGCTGTTGGAGTGGCGCTTCGCGCCACCCCAACACCTAGTTGGTGGAGGCGCTTCGCGCTCCCCCTCAAGCCCCTCCCCGCGCGCAAGTCGTTACGCGCCATATTAGTTACACGCCATTGTAATTGTGTCCCTGTGTCCCACCTGTGAATATATATATATATATATATATATATATATATATATATATATATATATATATATATATATATATATATATATATATATATATATATATATATATATATATATATATATATATATATATATATATATATATATATATATATATATATATATATATATATATATATATATATATATATATATATATATATATATATATATTTAACTACGTAGAACTTGCGAATGTACAACATTCTTGGCTGTCCCATTGTCTGTGCATATAAATAGATTATCAGGTTTACCGGCTCTTGAACATGCAACATATAATTGTCCATGGGAAAAACAATATGTATTCAGATCTATACCTCATTATTCTAATAATTGCCCTTGAGCTTTGTTGATGGTGATTGCTAATCGAAAATTCCCTGTGTCCCTGTCGTCATTTATATATCCCCCTGTGCCCCCCGGCGTCCCCGTTGTTGTTGTTTCCCTGTGTCCCGGCCGTCATTTGTGTCCCGGTGTTCCAGTCTGTAATTTCTCTTTGAGTGTCGCGGTCGTCATTTATATTCCCTGTGTCCCAGTCGTCATTATATATATATATATATATATATATATATATATATATATATATATATATATATATATATATATATATATATATATATATATGTGTGTGTGTTTTTAACAACGTAAAACATGCGAATATACAAAATTCTTCGCTGTACATTTGTCTGTGCATATAAACAGATTGTCAGGTTTACTGACTCTTGAACATGCAACATATAATTGTCCATGGGAAAAACAATCCGTATTCAGATCTATAACTCATTATTCTAATGATGTGTCCCTGTGTCTCGGTCGTCATTTATATTCCCTGTGTCCCGGTCGTCGTTTGTGTCCCGGTATCCCACTTTGTAATTTCTATTTGAGGGTCCCGGTCGTCATTTATATTCCCAGTGTCCCGGTCGTCATTTGTGTCCCGGTCTGTAATTTCTATTCGAACAATCCCTATGTCCCGGTCGTCATTTATATATCCCGCCTGTGCCCCCGGCGTCCCCGTTGTAGTTGTGTCCCTATATCCGGTCGTCATTATATTCCCTGTGTCCCGGTCGTGATTTGTGTCCGGATGTCCCAGTCTGTAATTTCTCTTTGAGGTTCCCGGTTGTCATTTATATTCCCTGTGTCCCGGTCGTCATTTGTGTCCCGGTTTCCCGGTATGTAATTTCATCAGTTGACAAACATAACGTCAGCCGACAAACAACTTCATGACGCATACAGCTCAATCCTTATAATGACGTCAGTCGACAAACATGACGACAGTCGACACACAAACATGACGTCACTAGACACACGCACACAGACAGACAACTTATATATATATATATATATATATATATATATATATATATATATATATATATATATATATATATATATATATATATATATATATGTATATATATATATATATATATATATATATATATATATATATATATATATATATATATATATATATATATATATATATATATATATATATATATATATATATATATATATATATATATATATATATATATATATATATATATATATATACACCCCAACACCTAGTTGGTGGGGCGCTTCGCGCCCCCCCCAAGCCCCCCCGCGCGCGTAAGTCGTTACGCGCCATATTAGTTACGCGCCATTGTAGTTGTGTCCCTGTGTCCCACCTGTGAATATAGATAGATTTATATATGTGTTTCAAACTACGTAAAAATTGCGAATATACAACATTTTTGGCTTTCCCAGTACTGGAAGCTTTCCGTTTCCAATTGCCAGCAATTGATCTGAAAATGTTTGACCAGAATCATCGTTTTGCAATCGGACACGCATATTTGTAGTTAATTTTAATATTTTTACGTGTGCCCATAAATTAGAATTTTTCAGGCAAGCATTCATTTCGTCTGCAGGAGTTAAACTACGTAAAAATTGCGAATATACAACATTCTTGGCTTTCCCATTGTCTGTGCATATACAAAGCCGTATGCACTAATAATGACGTCATATGCAAACGCTCTTTTTACAAACAAACAAACATGCATACACACAACTCGTTTTTATATAGATAGATAGATAGATGGATACAATACAAATTAACTGCGTAAAACTTGCGAATATACAACATTCTTCGCTGTGCAATTGTCGCTGCATATAAATAGATTGTCAGGTTTACCGACCCTCGAACATGCAGAGTACAATTGTCCATGGGAAAAACAATCAGTATTAAGATCTATACCACATTTTTCTAATGATTGACCTTGAGCTTTGTTAATGGTGATTGCAAATGCTAATCGAATCGGGAATTGCAATCTTTTAAATTGAAAAGGCAGATCCGTTGGAATCATGGGAATGCGAGGAATAAGAACAGCCTTACCCTCAAAATGCCCTGTCAAGATTGTCGCCTTTATTAGGCTTTCCATTGTTTTTTTTACGGCAAGTCGCGTGCCATTGCAAAGCTTTGGTGGGTCGCCTATTTTTAGTTGTAGCACGTGTGGTGGAAACCCTGAAAGATATATGGAATTTAAAAATTCAGATGGATAATTAACCGCTTCATTTGGTTCCAAAACTGTGTCGACTGACTTGCAAAGGACTGCCTGGTCTCGAATCTTGGTCAAAACAATATTGTTGATTTCGTGGACGTCTATATTTTTGGGTGCGAGAATCGCTCTTTCACTTAGCCATTTATTATTTTTATAATTTTTTAGAATATTCGGAAATACTTTTTCAATCAATTCATTTTTGGACGTCACTAAACTACAGAAATCAGCAGGTAGTTGTATACGTCCTGAAATTGAGTCTATCCTATCATAAATGTCTTTTTGTTCCGACGTTAACTTGTAAATGTTATTTTGTACATACGACAATAGATCACTCGTACTGTAACTTTGTTCACGATCCAATTCTACACATGTCGAAACAGCAGCGATACGGTTAGGTGAAGGCATTCCCAAATCCTGAAGAGGTTTGTTTGCCATACGTACGCACAAATCTTCTATAATAACTAAAAGCCATTTATTATTTTTATAATTTTTTAGAATATTCGGAAATACTTTTTCAATCAATTCATTTTTGGACGTCACTAAACTACAGAAATCAGCAGGTAGTTGTATACGTCCTGAAATTGAGTCTATCGTATCATAAATGTCTTTTTGTTCCGACGTTAACTTGTAAATGTTATTTTGTACATACGACAATAGATCACTCGTACTGTAACTTTGTTCACGATCCAATTCTACACATTTCGAAACAGCAGCGATACGGTTAGGTGAAGGCATTCCCAAATCCTGAAGAGGTTTGTTTGCCATACGTACGGACAAATCTTCTATAATAACTAAAGTGTCGTTATAAATTTCTGATGTAAAATCAAAAGTCATTTCTGACGTCTCTAACTGTTTTCGATGGAGTATATCTTCGGACATTTTTGACTTATATTTTTCCCATAACTCTGTAGGAGCTGATGGAGAGCAAGTGTACGAATTTGACTTGGGGTTGACGTTTCGCACGCGTCATTGATGCAGTTATCCCAGTGTTGGTCATTCTCCAATAAATTCAGAGCTTGGCATGCACTACGGTAAGTGTCATGTATAGTACCGGTTACAGTTCTCAAATACTCAAAGGATGTCGGACCGGGTACATTCACCAAAAGCAGGCGTAGAAAGAAGCATTCATGTTGATTGGGGTGAACGGTGTAGAGTCTTCCTATCGTGGTATCTTTGAAGATGGTAGGTTGGCCGTAAACCCACTGGTTATCTACTTCGATGGTGGTACCGTTGCCATTGTAGGTTTTTCAGTCATTTTACAATTAGAAATTTCTCTTTCAACGGTCTTCTTACAATTAAAAATTTATCTTTGAACGATATTCTTAAATACCTGTGTCCTGGTCGTCATTTATATTCCCTGTGTCCCGGTCGTCATTTGTGTCCTGGTATCCCAGTCTGTAATTTCTCTTTTTTCTTTTTTCAGTTTTCTTTTTCTTCTTTATTTTTCAGCTTCACTATGAAATACATATCGCCGAACCTTTGTTTTTTTAACTAAAATCTGGTAGTCATTGATGACCTTATCTAAGTCAAAATCCCAAACCCAATCATCATCGCTATCATTTTCAGTTTTAATATGTTTTGACTCTCGCTGTCCAGGTGGATCTTCATCTAACTGCGCGGTTTTGCGTTCTTTAGCCTCAAGCCTGTTTCCTTGCTGTTCTTTTGATTCCTCGGCACGCTTTCTTTTCTGACTTTCTCTATCAGCAGCAAGTTTTTTGGCATAGACTCTTTGAGCATCTTCATCAGTCATTGTAAACTTAAACATTAATAGAATTCTACGCGAACATATGTCTTATATAACTTGAATGACGTCACCTTCAAAGCAAAAATGATGGCAACTAATTTCATGACGTCAGCCGAAACATGACGTCACCTGATCCACGATCCACAGATCCACAGACAACTTATTTTTATATATATAGATATATATATACATATATACATATATATATATATATATATATATATATATATATATATATATATATATATATATATATATATATATTGTATATATTTTAAGAACATATATATATATTACACTAGCTGTTGGGGTGGCCCTTCGTGCCACCCCAACACCTAGTTGGTGTGGCATTTCGCGCCCCCCAAGCCCCCCCCGCGCGTGTAAGTCGTTATGTGCCATATTAGTTACGCGCCATTGTAGTTCTGTTCCTGTGTCCCACCTGTGATATATATATATATATATATATATATATATATATATATATATATATATATATATATATATATATATATATATATATATATATATATATATATATATATATATATATATATATATTTAACTACGTAAAACTTGCGAATGTACAATATTCTTGGCTGTCCCATTGTCTGTGCATATAAATAGATTGTCAGGTTTACCGGCTCTTGAACATGCAACATATAGTTGTCCATGGGAAAAACAATCTGTATTCAGATCTATAACTCATTATTCTAATGATTGCCCTTGAGCTTTGTTGATGGTGATTGCTAATCGAACATTCCCTGTGTCCCTGTCGTCATTTATATATCCCCCTGTGCCCCCCCGGCGTCCCCGTTGTTGTTGTTTCCCTGTGTCCCGGTCCTCATTTGTGTCCTGGTGTTCCAGTCTGTAATTTCTCTTTGAGTGTCGCGGTCGTCATTTATATTCCCTGTGTCCCGGTGTCCCGGTTGTCATTTTTGTCCCGGTCGTCATTTGTGTTCCGGTGTCCCGGTCTGTCGTCATTTATATTCCCTGTGTCCCGGTCGTCATTTGTCTCCCGGTGCTTTGTTGATAGTGATTGCTAATCGAACATTCCTTGTGTCCCGGTCGCTTTCTCTTTGAGTGTCCCGGTCGTCGTTTATATTCCCTATGTCCCGGTGTCCCGGTCGTCCTTTGTGTCCTGATGTTCCGGTGTGTATGTAATTTCGTCAATCAACAAACATGACGTCAGTCGACACACAAACATGACGTCACTCGACACACACACACACACACAGACAACTTATTTTTATATATATAGAAGACTAAAAGTTGGGGTGGCGCTTCGTGCCACCCCAATACCTAGTTGGTGGGGCGCTTCCCACCCAACCCCCCAAGCCCCCCGCGCGCCTAAGTCGTTACGTGCCATATTAGTTATGTGTCATTGTAGTTGTGTCCCTGTGTCCCACCTGTGATTGAACATGCAACATATAATTGTCCTTGGGAAAAACAATCCGTATTCAGATCTATACCTTATTATTCTAATGATGTGTCCCTGTGTCTCGGTCGTCATTTATATTCCCTGTGTCCCGGTCGTCATTTGTGTCCCGGTATCCCAGTTTGTAATTTCTATTTGAGGGTCCCGGTCGTCATTTATATTCCCAGTGTCTTGGTGTCCCGGTCGTCATTTGTGTCCCGGTCTGTAATTTCTATTCGAACAATCCCTATGTCCCGGTCGTCATTTATATATCCTGCCTGTGCCCCCGGCGTCCCCGTTGTAGTTGTGTCCCTATGTCCCGGTCGTCATTTATATTCCCGGTGTCCCGGTCGTGATTTGTGTCTGTGTGTCCCAGTCTGTAATTTCTCTTTGAGGTTCCCGGTCGTCATTTGTGTCCCGGTGTCCCGGTATGTAATTTCATCAGTTGACAAACATAACGTCAGCCGACAAACAACTTCATGACGCATACAGCTCAATCCTTATAATGACGTCAGTCGACAAACATGACTTCAGTTGACTCTTGAACATGCAACATGTAATTGTCCATGGGAAAAACATTTGCGTCCCGGTGTCCCAGTTTGTAATTTCTCTTCGAGTGTCCCGGTCGTCATTTATATTCCCTGTGTCCCGGTGTACCGGTCGTCATTTACATATCCCGCCTGTGCCCCCGGCGTCCCCGGTGTAGTTGTGTCCCTGTGTCCCGGTCGTCATTTATAGTTATATAACATGACGTCACTCGGCACGCACACACACACACACACACACACACACACACACACACACACACACACACACACACACACACACACACACACACACACACACACACACACACACACACACACACAGACAGACAACTTATTTATATATATATAGATTACACAGAATGCATCTGCGTCTTGGCCTGAGAGAATCCCTGTTAAACCTTCTTCGTCATCTTAAATCACTAAAGGAAGAAAGTAGTGTCTATGGGAATCCTTAAACCATTTGAGGGGACACTATTGACGCTAAAGTTCTTATTATTTTAAAAGGTAGAGTTGCGACAAAGAGACAAACTTTAGCGTAAAGAGCGAGGCGTTGAGGAGGGGACAGTTTCAACCATATAATGAATAATCTCTTTTCGTTTTAAGTTTTACTGTCTCTCCTTACTTTCAGCTAAAAAAAAGTCATTTTTTAATTAAATCACTTTAAGCTTCATGACCATAAACTGGTCTTATTTTCTGAATCTAGTAAACGAACTGATTTTCACAAGAGTGCTAGAGGAATTAATTAGATGCCAAGCATACTTTAGCCCTGCTTCACTTCTAGAACAGATGGGGATGATAAGAATAGCTGGTAATTTGAATTTGACTGACTGAAAATGTAAAACTTTGAGTCCTTTAAGCGTGGGATGCTCTGAAAAAGTTTTAAATAGTTTTTTCTCTTTATATTTTGAGTAGTTCAAAAAGTTTCACTTTGGGTGTTCTTCCTATAAAGTCGTTCTAAGGCAACCATACTCGTTTTTTTTTTTTTTTTTTTTTTTTTTACTTTATTAAGACATAGAAAAAATTTAACATCGATCAAAAAATAATAGAAATAAAGCACGCAACAAGCAATTTCCGTTGCCTTGCAAAAGTTCTTAAGCCCTCCAGTGTTTTCTTTATGCAGGTTAATTCATTGTTATTTCATTTTGACAAAATATTACGTTTGTAGAAAAACCAAAAGTACTTTTAAACTAAAAACCAAGGTACTCTTATCTTTCTAAATAGTGGGCCTGGTAGTAAAGGACACAAGTAGTATACTATGATTAAAATCATCAAAAAAAGCACTCGTGAAATAGCTACATTGTGCAATGGTTCACATAATTTGAACAAAAGTAGATCAGGTAAGGCAGGAAATGGATCTCAGATTGTAGCGTAGCTCTGACAAGCCTTGACATGCCTAACCAAACAGGGTCTGACCAGCCCTGTCAATGCACGGAAATGTTGCTTTGGGGTGTGTGTGTGTTTCTTTTTGTTTTGCAAATTCTAGGTAGTTTAATCTACCACCCCCCAATGAGCCCCCCTTATGGCTTAAGGCTGACAACTATCCAAAGATGGCACAGTTTTTTTTTGTTTTTTTTTTGCTTTGAAAAACTAACGTAATACTGTTCAGACAAAATATCCCGTTCGGACTACTCTTGAATTAGTAGTAATGAAGTGCAGTCATAGTACTGAAATTTTGAAGTTTTATTGTCTTTTCATAGCCCACCAATAATGTTCTATTCATTTTTTTGAAATTAGAGAGTAAGGATAGTATCTCGTAGACCTTGTTATTTTTTTGTGATTGAAGAGCAGGCCTGAAATCAGAACACGGGACAGGTATATTCCTCATGTCAGTCTCACCACATTAGCAGCAAAACTTGAAACCTGGAGGCAGATAGGTCCTGATTGCAGAAAATATTCGAGGCAATTATTATTCTGATTACAGCTATAGTTGATCTAAAAAATAATGCCGGCTTAATGTTTATTGTATAATTAATTGCAAAAGACCAAATACTTATCAAATACTTATCAAGCGTCCCTCACATTCCTCGGACGAAAGAGAGGTGGTTCAGAACGTTCGTCAGAGAACCCAGCTCCTCAAAATAAAGTGAAGTTGTTTTTTAAGGAATCCCCAATTGTAATGTGACGTACCAGACAAGACATGTGACAGGGAACTGGGAGATTAGATATCACTCGGATAAATTCCGCCTGGTTTATTCCCTGGTGTAGAAAGCTGCTGAAAGAACTAATTCCACTTTTGAGTCAGTCAGATTACAGCTTAGTCAGTCCACTTGTACGCGTTTGTATAAAGGTCCAATTCAAATCTGCTACTCTTTCATGTAAATAGTAGTTCAAATACCCTATCTTTTTTACAATGATTTAGAGTTCAAAGAAAAGTAAACCCTTTTATTAGACAGTGAAAAAACAATAAAAAAAAAATACTGGATTTTCGATCACATATATACATTGACTGTCATCAGCAGATCTGGTGATGACAGTTACTGTATAGGAAATTGAATTTCCAGTGTTTTGTTGTTTTTTCACTGTCTAATAAATGGGTTTATCCCCTATTGGAACTGTTATTTATCATCATGGAAAGACAGTATGGTCTTCAAAAATACCTACCTATCTTTTTTAAGGTGTTAAGTTCTAGGCCTGGAAGGAATAATTCAAAAAGAAAACCTGGAGGTTAAGGGGATGTATTGGGCTTTCAAGATTATTTCTGTTATTTTTCTCTTTCATTGTGTAGCTAAGATGATTTAGCATTGCAGTCTAAATATAATAAACTAGTTTAGCAGAGAGCCAGATCGCGCATAGGCCGTGCTTACACTAGGTTTAGTAAGAAAATTGCATTATGAGATAAGTCTATTCTCATTCTTGAATGAAATATATTTTTTTTCGCTAGGTAGCTGATCAAAGTTGTTGTAATTGTGCAAGTTATTAATTAGCCTGTAGCCAATATTTCTCTTTAATCATTTAAAAGACTAACAATTTGTTTTTGTTTTATATTTTGCATTGAAGTCAAAGATCTTTTAAGAAAAAAGTGACACTATCCATCTCAAAGCGATACTATTTCCGTTTTTCACCCAACCATAATTAGCAGGATATTCTAGTGGTGCCATCGACAGACGAATATGGTTCAAATACTTGTTTTACACATATTTCAGTAAAGAAACTAGTCAAACACATTACTTCTTGGGGTCAAGAAGTAATGTTACAATATTACATTTTGAAAATAAGATGAATGCGAATGTCATAAACTTTACTATTTTCCACATATAGTCAACGTTTGGAAAATCCATAGATGAACCGTATATAAGATTTTGTATTGTGTAATAGACATCGCAGATGAAATGCATAAGTTGGTTATTTTTCTGTAGCCAGTATGACTTCGCTTTTTGTCTTTAAACAGTATATTTTTATTTTACATTGTTGATTATAAACAATATCCAAACTTTCTGCTTGTCTCAGAGTGCTTAATTTCTTGACAAGAAAACTTTGTTAATATATTCATAGGATGTCATGCCTTTGTGATTTGTTCTCAGAAGAGATTGATCGCCATAGCGCTGTCCATAATGATAACGCCATACACAGCGGATGCAGAAACGCTTTTAATTACGAGTCCTTTCAATATGAAGTTCTCCTACCTGTAGTATAATTAAATGTCTTAATTCACGACATAGCGCTGATGATTATATAGAGTTGAGGTACTCAGGGATTCATTTCACTAAGCGCTGTCCATAATGATAACGCCATACACAGCGGATGCAGTAACGCTTTCAATTATGAGCCCTTTCAATATCAAGTTCTCCCACCTGTAGCATAATTAAATGTCTTAATTCACGACATAGCGCTGATGATTATGTAGAATTGAGGTACTCGGGGATTCGTTTCACTAAGCGCAGTTCATGGTGATAGAGTGGAGTTAAACGGGGATTGAATTGCTTGAGTTTTAATTTAATGGAGGTATAAATCGGAAATTGAGTTGCATAGATGTTGAGCCATATTAGGTTTGAGCCAAAAGGGGGTTGAATCACATGGAGATTGAGATGCATGAGAGTTGAGTTGAACGGGATTGAGTTGCATGAGAACCCTTGTAAACTACGGTACCACATTTAAATATTTCGATTTACACACTATCCACTGTGGCCACATTTTTGTGTGTACTACGTGGCGTGCCGTCGAATTTGTAAAGAAACCCATTCAAAATAATATTGGTGTTGTAGGGATTACTTAAAGCTACTTAACTTCCATACATATAATTTGATTAAAAAACATGTTCAGTAAAAATTTTACTTCCAAAAAGCAGAAATCTTTGAGTGAGGCTAGGCTCGTTTTTTCCCTGGAAATCTTTTGTTAAAAGTAAGGAAAATAAGGCTCTATTTTGACAAAATCTTCTTTAAAATACTATGCCCTCATCTTCAAGGTTTTTTCAAACTTATCCTTAAATAACTTCCCGCGGCAGCTCATACAAAAAAAGTAACTACAATGAACGATACTTTAGATCAAAAGAGAAATATACCCCATAGTAATAACCATAGGAAAGCAAATAAACTTTTGCAAGCCGATAAAAAACACAATAAGGTATAATCCTCATTCAGGAACTTTTTGAATGTCAGAATAAAAAAAATATTTCGTTATCTTTTGCGATATTTTTGTGCAAAGAATCTTTTTCTGCTCCTTTTTTGCAATATTTCAGTCGTTATTTCTATTTAAAGAAGATAACTACTCTACAACTCTTGCCATTTCTATTCAAATTGTCTGATACAAAAACAAAATGAAGAGCTTGGGAATGGGGAGAGACATTGAACCTCAGCCATTTAACTGTGCTTTAATAGGGTTAAGAAACCATTAGCGCTGAAAAAACTATGGTGATGCCAAGTTGAATTAAGGAGAGAAACAGAGACGAACAGATAAAAGATTTGAAAAATAGCACTGCAAGTAATCTTCTGTCTAATTAAGAAGCCCTGGAGTCGAATTGAGAGTCATTGGATTGTGCTTGCGATTTTGAAGACTAACTAAAAATTTTGGTCAAATAAGTAGTCTTTGCAGAAAATAATATGTTTATTCTGACGAACACTTCGAAACACCCATTTAGGCCTATGATAAATTACGAAGCCGAATAAATTAAATTCATCATCATGAAGAATTGGAATTTATTGGCCCAAAATGCAGTTATTGAAATTAAAAAAAATACATAGTATTTTAGATATCGAACATAAATATGAACAAAATTTCGAAACTATTTCACCTTAAAAATAAATAGATCTTTTATTTTCCTTTAGTTTCAATTTATTTATAACCTACATCACGCAAAAATATACGACAATCGTGGAGCATTTGAAAAAAAAAAAAAGCACCAACAACAATTATCACAAATAAGAGCTGATAAGGCGATAGTGGAGGCACCCTAGTCTAAGTGGAATATAATAATGATAATAATAATTGTCCCTTCACTCATATCTTGTTGCGAGGCATAACACTTGTGGAGTATAACAACGAAAAAGAGTGAATAGAGTACAATTATACAACAATGAAATAAACTAATCAGCAATGTTTCGAATAATATAAGATAAAATTTATTGCAAAAAGCATGCGTGCCATAGCAACACAGAATGCACTCTATAAACAAAGCTCAGAATCAAATTACAACTTTAGATAATATAAATAACCCACTAGAAAATAATAAAAAAAATATAGAAATATAAAATGTTTTTCTTATAAAATTTAAAATTAAATAAAAAATGAAATTTTAAATAAATTTAAATTTTTTTTTATAAAAATATAATAAAGTAAACCCACTAAGGTTCAACATGTTAACCGACAAACACTAATCATAATAAGTTTAAATCCTAAAAATCGCAACAAGCTATCCCCTCAAACGCGAATCCCCTCAATGCGTTTCTCTCAGCTATTCTCTCAATTAATCAGCAGTCAATCCTAAACAGGGAAGATTCCCAAACATTCATTCCGCAACTCCGACAGTTCTTCACACTCAGATACAAAAGGATATAGATTCTTGTTCACACATCCACACATAGAGCAATTTCTTCTTTCACCTAAATCCAAACTATCCCTCCTTACCAACAACAGATTCTTCAAGTGTTCTTTATTCAACCCAAATTTAAAATAAATCTCCTCCCTCAAACACTGTTTAACTTGGGAGTAAAACTTCAAAGACACAGGTTGGTCCTCATGAGCTTGCCATTCTTTGATTTCTTGGTCATTTAGGGTTCTCTGGACTTCCTTCCATTCTGACATATTCCTTCCTTTCAACAATTGGGCATTTTCCTTCGTTCTGCATCTCCGAAAGGCCATAAAGGTCCAGTATTTTCTTGACCTGATTTCACCAGAAATCACGTCTACCGTCCTTCAAGCTCTCCAAAGAAACTGACTTAAGAAGCCGAAATCTAGGTAGCCTAATTATTTTCTCCCACCATATGGCCCAAGTCATTGTACAGAGCTACATTTTGCGTAAATTTTTCGCATGTTTTGTATACAGTCATTATAGGAGCTGGGACTTAATTGCTTGATACTGACTAATTATATTTGGACAAAAATATTTTAGGCTTTTAAGATTTAGTCAGACCCACAGCCACCAAAACTTTTTACTTTTAATGATTAAGATGACGAAGAAGGTTTAACGGTGACCCCCTCAGGGGA
The DNA here is from genome assembly GCF_032884065.1 of Artemia franciscana. NCBI lineage: Eukaryota > Metazoa > Arthropoda > Branchiopoda > Anostraca > Artemiidae > Artemia > Artemia franciscana. The sequence goes on from NC_088867.1 coordinate 46,588,341, forward strand.
AGACGCAGGTGTATGCTACGTAATAGGGAATGTTTTTTAAAATATGCAGGTGTATGATATGTAATAGGAATATTTTGCTAAACGAGGCACGTGTTAATTACCTAATAGTTTCTTTGATTATTTAAAAAGCCACCACGGTCAGGAAAGAACCTACATGGGCCCGCCCAATCAGAATTTCTTGGGTCGCTATGTAATTGGGTTTGGTGTTACATAAGAGAGAGGGTTTAAAAAACCTTCAATGGTCTGCCAAATCAGGATTTTTGTTGTTGTTATGAGTGTTGCAGAGTAGAGAGTGCTATTTTACTTTAAAAAAATGCGAAGGTGTAGGGAAAATCTTCAGGACCCCCACCAAATCCTTCTTTATTTGATTGTTATCATAGAAGAGACCTATCTGTGGATGGATGCCAACAAGCTTGTCATCAATGTAGAAAAATCTTGCATCCTACTATTTTCTAGGGTAGGAACCCTTTACCCAGAAATAACAGGAATTGTGACGTCTCGTGGAAAGGTTCAACGACCAGTAAATGGATGTGCAAAGTAATAGTAGATGAAAATCTTTCTTTCCTTCCTCACATCCATGCTGTAGAATTAAAGCTTTCAAGGAATCTGGGTATCATGAAGAAACTGAAGCAAACATTCCCACGTAAAACCCTTACCCTTCTCTACAATGCACTCATTAGACACCACTTACAGTATTGCGCAATGGTATCGCAATCAACATTCAAATCCCATCTGAAAAAACTGGATTCCATCCACAAGAATGCCTTGAAGACCATCAAACACACAGAAGATTATCTCTCGCTGAAATCGCTGTTTGAGCTTTCCTGCTTGGTTTTTGCTTTCAGATTCCTCTCCGGCTTGCTTCCACCGCCTTTTAGGAATCTATTCCGTTTGGTATCCGAACAGCGTCTTCCAATTACAAGACTATCTGAACAGATCCATATTCGACATACGCCAACAGTGAGGTCGGATTTTTCACCTGACATCGTCTGTGCTAAGGCTTACAATACCCTAGCGCTTGAACTGAGAGGTAGGAGCTCCCTTGGTTCTTTCAAAAAGAGAATAAAAAATTATCTTGTTTTGAATTAGTTTAATTTGAATAAAGAATCTAATAGGAAAAGTGATTTTAGCTATAATTGAGTTTTTTTGTGGGGGATGGAGCGGTTTGCTCCTGGATGAAGAGGTGGGGACTTGTAACGATGTTTTTTTGGTAGGGGCCATGGTTGTATCGAGAAGTGGAGGGAGAGCCATAGTGCGTATTTATTTTTGAGGTGATATGGGATTCAGCATGCAGTTTTTGCATAGAGATGAGAGATTATGTATGTTATGACTGTTATAATTTTTTTTTAATAAACCCGAATGAACCGAACTGAACTGTGTCAATATCGAGGATATTATCCTCTAGTAATGAGTGCTTTTATTATATTGGATATTTAAAGCGCTAGCAATAACGAACTGAGGCCCGGAGTGCCTAATGCTGCAATAGAAATTACAAGGAGTTGCCAGCTAATCCTAGAATGGAATGAGATGTTTGCGCGATATGTTATATCAGTAAGAAATTTAAGTCAGAAGAACATATATGCTTTGCCGCATATATACAAAGATTACGAGACGGATTAAATGTATTAGTGGACTATATTGAAGACAATGATCTGAATCAATCCATAAAAAAGGAGTAAGTCTTTTACTAGCGAGAAAGAATCATTGTTAACCTATAATTGATAGTGAGAGTGTCAGAATTGGAAATGACTGGGTTAGAAAACCAAAAAATCATAGGGAATCTTGTGACCTTGGAAAAACGTTTGATTCTAGATGATGATAAAGGAAAAAATGTTCTTAAAGAATGCTTGACGATGTAATGAGAAATGGGATTTCTTCATCTTCGGACTATTGCACGAAACCTTTACCTCAAGGTCCAGGTGTATTTACTCAATTTGTTGATATATTAATTGAAACAAAAAAAATGATATTGTGATTATGCTTTTAACCGCTACTTGGACGGCCATTTTGCAAGACACCTACAAGTAAGTCAAAATCTTGTCTAAACAAGTGTTGTGACGTCACTCCTCCTCCTAGAAGACATTCCTTTTATTGATCGTGAGTCAGTTTCTGTTTAGCAGTGAGAAAGTCAACATTGAAAGTGTTTTAGACAAGTCCATAAAGTTTGTATATATTGAACAGCTGGTCATCCTGTGAGAATTGTACTATTATTGATGACTATAATGAAAAGCGTAGATTATGAAATCCATGTAAATTGCATAGAGCATACACACTGAAAAATAAAGACTTTAATTCCTGTCTTGAAGAAGCTTGTGATTCCCATACTAGAGGTTTCCCTTGTTGCAACGGTCACTATAATAAAAGTAATGAAATGGAAAATACTTACCCTGGCATGATTGAAAAACCCTAAACATGATTTTAGTTTATTTTTAAGAGGCTGGTATCGCCATGGTTTTAAATTGTTTTGGTGGAAGAACTTACTGTACGCTTTAATTGCTGAAATAGTAAGAGAGTCTGTTTTTTAAGACATCGCTGCGAAAATACCATCTACTATGATTATAAACTTACCGATTTTTCCTTAGCTGTTACTGAAAGCGATTTTTCCTATGAGAATTTTGTGCGTGACATTGCTTCAAATAAGCAGATTCAAACACGTGAATTTTATAATATGAATCTGAATAGTATTATTGACTTTACGAAGAAATATAGTAAATTCGAAGCTATTTTATACTGTAGAAAATGTGATCTTGGATTTGCACACCAATATGAATACAGGTTGAATCCTGACAAGCTGCCGCCACTTATCGTTAACTATGGTTACCTATACGTGGAAGAAGAAACCTAAAGGACACAGAATTTCATATTAACAAGTTTTATTAATAAATAAACGCACAAACATTTTTAATTGATTTCACTTTTAGGAAACTAAAATTTATATTATACAGGTAGGAAAGATTATTTTCAACTAAAAGTCGTTCAATCAAGGATTGTCCTAATAAATACTAAGAAATTCACTGTAAGCATATCCGCGACATCGAAAAACAAAATATAATAGTGCATGAAAACCAAAACTTTTGGTTGATAAATCTTGTACTTTATTCCGATTTTGAATAATAGATTTTCCACTTTGCTCAAGAAAATTTTTAATTTGATGCATATGGAAAGCATATGGTAGGCCAAGAGGATAATAAATTTCAATATTCTTCTCTGTTTGAAAGATACATAGCTAATGCCCCGTCTTTACAGTTGATGGACTACTGTGAGCAATGATAAGGGTATTGTCGACATTTTGAATATGATCGAGGAAATCCGAAGATAAGCAATAGGATTTCTATTTTGACATGTTGGGACCTGAATTGGATGCATAGATTATTTTATTTGTGTTCATGGTGCCAAGCCTAATAGAACACTTCCATCAGGGGTAACTTCCCGAAAACTTGATTTAGCAAGAATAAAGCTATACTCTCTTCCAATGGTTCGGCAAAGGTGCAGTTTAAACGTACTGTGCTTGCTCGGAAAATAGGCATATCTTGAGTACCGGCCAAATCCAAATCAATGATACCATGAGTTTTTACAAACATTCTTTGGTTGCACCATTTTTAATTAGTTGTGAATTTCAACAAAGTGATTGCATTGTCAATTTATATAGGGTCCTATGAGATTTATCAAAGGATAAATTATGGAGGGGAATTCCATTTACTTTACATACAAGATATGACAGTCCAAACATTTCAAATTTACGTGGAGAATTTTTTCATGAACCAACGACACTAGCACTTTTTACAAAAGCCAAAGCAAGTTTTGAATGAATTTCACCATTGATAAATAATGAATCAGTGTAGGCACGTATACCCGAAGCAATATGTCTTTGATTCGAGATCGTAAGCGGGACGAGCAGTTTGATAGTATTAACCCTAGCTCTTAATTTTTCAATTGCAAATACAACATAACTCACAATTTGTTGTTTTCGTACCTGAAGTAATACCAAGCTGAGGAAGACTGTCACATCAGGTGCACCGGTCACTACTTTTTACCTAAACGTGGAAGAAGAAACCTAAAGGACACAGAGTTTCATATTGACAAGTTTTATTAATAAATAAGCGCACGAAAAATACAGAAAGATACAAGAAAATATAAGAAAGATATAAGATACAGAAAGTTTTTCTGTATATTCTTTCAGTTGTATCTTATCTTAATTGTTTGAGGAAGTTTGAGGATTGTTTGAGGTTTATTTTCTAAGACAAGTGTAAATCTTTAGTTTTCGCATCTCTAGCTTTATTGGTAGTGTTGGTGTCCGTTTTGTAATCATATCCAATAACCATGCCTCTCAATTTCTTGTAAGATATTGAGGTCATCAACATGAATTGTATAAAACTTGCATTATTTGAAAGATTATTACTTGTGCTTACTTATGTTCTATACATGCAGACAGTGACTTGTCTAAACAAATTATACAGTCCAATATTTTCACAGGATAACCCCTTGGCTGCACTTGCTTTGTTGGTTTTTTTTACAATGATATGCAAATCTATAAATGTATACGTCAAATCTATGAAACAATCTTCACTGGAATAAATTTGAATATGTAAATTTTTAGAGAGTGGTTATTGCGGATAAAATTGTTCATAGCAACCATGTTGCTATACACTCACCTCAATATTTTCTGCATTGGAAAGAATAAGAGGTGAGTTGACTGAAGGATGACATTCTTTATGTGGTTAATACTCTACTTCTAGGGAAAGAAATCCCTTTTCGATCTAACAAGTTTTATTTCTCGTTGTTTCTTTTCTTCTTTGACCAGAGCGATATTTTGCGATTCCGGCCTGAGCTGAGAATGATGAGTGATGTGATATTTCGTGATTTTTTTTAACTTTTTTTGTTTTGTCGTGATTTAAATTGCTCGCCGAGGGATCGCGCGCCAGACCTGAGATTTTGTGAAACGCTTTCTTTAAAATCTTTCCAGAGCACCAATCATGTAGTGTAGAGGACGAAAAATCCGTGGCAATCGGTGCAATATATTTTCTAGCCAGGGGTAGTGCAGAGCAAAACAGCTTAGCAAACCAATTGCCGAGACCGTAAGCCGACATGGAGGGATGACTCCTGTAACAGTCAATTCCATGACCCAATTGTCGTAGTCCAGGAGTAGCAACATTGCAATCAATATCACGACAAACAAAAGTATGTTTTATTTTAACCATCTTGTCAATGAATGGGCTGAAAATAACATGTAAACACAGTCAAACCTTTTTTTATTGCTAACAGATAACCTAATTCACTTCTTAATGCTAACACAGGGACACAACTACAACGGGGACGCCGGGGGGCACAGGGGGATATATAAATGACGACGGTGACACAGGGAATGGTCGATTAGCAATCACCATCAACAAAGCTCAAGGACAATCATTAGAATCATGAGATATAGATCTGAATACGGATTGTTTTCCCATGGACCATTATATGTTGCATGTTCAAGAGTCGGTAAACCTGACAATCTATTTATATGCACGGACAATGGGACAGCAAAGAATGTTGTATATTCGCAAGTTTTACGTAGTTAAAAACATATATATATATATATATATATATATATATATATATATATATATATATATATATATATATATATATATATATATATATATATATATATATATATATATATATATATATACATATATATATATATATATATATATATATATATATATATATATATATATATATATATATATATATATTCACAGGTGGGACATGGCGCGTAACCTTTTTTATGTGTAGAATAATAAATTCACTAACCCAATCTGTTTGAAATTTTCTATAAGAATTTTGTTCAAAGATAGATTAAAGGGCTCTTCATCAGCAACTTCATCACCTCTCTTTCAAGCAATTTTCAATCAATTTCAACACGTCCATTTGAACGCAACGGAACGACATATGCATAGTCACTAAAAACACTGATTGCAAGAAAACTATAATTGTACGGTCTATTATGACGTCTTTGAATCTCGTCTAGAGTCAAAAGGTCTGCTTGTAATATATGCAAGGGGAAGAAGGCTTTAGTTTTCCGATAGTGATTACCGCAAACTCTTTGAATTCGACGAAGAGTGTAACAGGGTTCATTCTGTAAGAGTTCACATCAAGAAAAAACCGCTTATGACTTTTCATCGGTGCGTTGTCCAGTCGGATAAGTTTTCAGGATACGATCCCTGCGAAAACATACCCACCCTCCTGGATCTCTCTACGGATAAGAGCTGATCTACGTGGAAGATCTGACCTGTCTTTCATTGCTCATTTTAAGAGCTAATCCATCACCAGTTGAGCAGTTGAAAAACAATAGCCCATATCTAACCCAAATTCTTCGTAAATTTTGTCTGTGTTTTACAAACTATATAAAAAAAACGTTAGTTCTTCACTTGTCAGGTACATTTTACATCGATCCTCCCATTTTCACACTCTCACGTGGCCCAAACTTTTGTAGGAAATTCATAGTCGGCAGTGGTGCATTGACGATAGTGAAGTGAATCATAAAGCGCTTCGATGGGCGATAGTTTTTCCTCACATAACATCGAGATGGAGCTGTAGTAGTCATACGGGTATACAAACTTACACGCTAACAAATGATGCATTTCATCATCTGGAAAGCTCTATTTGAAGCAGGAGAAACTTTTAAAATCGTTGCTTTTTTGTACTAGAATGAGCTGACTTAATGACTTGGGGACCAAACTATAGGAATCTAAAAAACAGGTTTTATTCAAGTAGGTATTACCATTTCAACCATTTTCAATTTTAATTCTAAGAGCAGTAACCTCTCAGATGATTTGGGTATGATATTATATGAATAAGACCCATCTAGAGGCAGCAGACAAGACCCCCCCCGCATCCTTTTTATTTTCCCTCTGTTAGTTTGAATAAGAATAAATATGCTTAATGGAAGAATAACAAAAATTTGGCATTATCGATGTCACGTTGCAAAGAAGGTTTGAGGACTTCACTGACATGGGGCATTGGTCTTGAAGCTTCGGTGAGTTCGCCATCTTGGGTAAGGAGGGTACACGGGCTGGCATTCTTGGCATACATAATGACTGTTGGTCTTGAAGACCCCAAGGGTCTTGAAGGGAGTATGTTCTTATTGCATTGCATAGTTGGACTAGCTCCTATCCTTGCCCTAGTTTGGGGAGGAAGCTCAGAATTTTCCTTAAAAAGAAATGAAATATTAGTTTTTCATGTAGTTGAAAAATACACCTTATGGAATTTAGTTTTTATAAAAAAAAAGAGATTTTTTTTTAAAATCAAAAAAACTATTAGGTAATTAAGATCTACATCGTTTAGAAAAAAAACTCCCTACTATGCAACATGCACTTGTATCTTTTAGAAAACATTCCCTATTACGTAATAAGCGGCTGTGTCTTCCCCTGAAACGATCACGGTTAAACCTTCTTCGTCGTCTTAAGTCATAAAAGGAAGAAAAGAGTAGTGGCTATGAGTCTAGTCAAGCCTTAAAAACCTACACTACTGACCAAGGATTGAATAATCGAAAAATCAAATTATATGTTTATCATTCATATGTTTATCATGGTAAATCGAATTATATGTTTATCATTCAGCTAATACGTTAATCGAAACATTGACAAATTTACCGCCAAACGGATCTAGACTGAAAAATATAATGGTAAAAATGCACTTTTATCTGATGCAGTGAGGAGTAAAATGTTCTGTCTGCCCCCTTCTGATGCCCCTAAATAAAAATATTGTGACATAAGATATGTAGGTACAAGAGCATGTCGGAAATCACAGTAGCCGAAAAAAAAGAAAATATATTGCGAACCCAAGAGCGGTTTCTATTTAGGACATTTGAATCATGAAAATTACTCAAAATTTTTTTAATCAACGTTTGCTATAGATTTATTGCAGTTTAATAATTTTTATTTTTAACTTAATTCTTTTTACTTGCATGTTCTACTGATGAATTTACTTTTTATTTAATTTCTTATACAAAAGATGTTCCAACATGAAAATCGTAAAGCTCGATTTCACTTAACGGCTAAACCCTGTAAAATTACTAAATCATTAGATGTGCCTTTGAGTTTAGGGCATTGCAGTATTAGGTGGAAACTGCCTGGTGGAAAATCGGATTGAGTTCCATTGAGTTTATTTCAACGCGGGTGGGGATTAAGTTCAACGAAGGCTGAGTTAAAGGGTTAAAGCGGTTCAAAGCTAATCATATCACATTCTTAGAACCTAAACAATTTCAAGATACAATTAGGAAGTTCATTAGGATTATCATATCAAACACTGGTCACTTATCTAAGCCTGCTTTCCTAAGTCTTCTTTTTCTTCAAGCCCTTTGAAAAGTTATGTGCAAAAACAAATATATTTTGTTAGTGGGAGTTCTGGTTTAGAAGTTTTAATCCATCTGAATTTTCGGGGAAGTTGATCAGAAATTTAGTCAAGCTTTTAGTTGAAACAAACCTGTCTGCGGTGAACAGAAGAAACGGAAGCACATATTCCTGCTCTTTTCAAGTTTTAATGACTCACTGTGGTAGATTGAAGAATAATATTTTTCTGCTTAGTTCATGTTCGTTTTTCAATTGACATAATTATATCGGTATAATAATGGTAGCACTTTTGGTTAATACGCTTTATTAATAACAGCAGCTCGTATTGAATTAGTAGCCTTAATATTGTAGTAGCTGTGGGAGGAGTCATCATAGGAATTTTCTTTTTTTTCATTTTTTCCTTTCTTTTTACCAAATATGAACCTCAAAACCTTTTTAGCCATGACGACGTTGTTTAGCATTCGGTGAATTTTTTGGCTCTACATTTCAGTGACTATGAAAATTGGCTGTACTTTATCAAAACTATATCTCTTTCAAATTTTATAGAAATTATAATATGGCGGTTTTTTTCATTTTTGGCAGGGGAATAGTCATTTTAAACATACTGTTTTTCAAAATTCTTTTTTTTTCCTGTCTTTGACACCGTTTTCTGCTGGATCTTACATTTGGCCATTCTAATATCTTTGTAGTAGTTCTTTGCTGTGGAAACTGTTGCCGTCTGTTTTTCCCCTGCAGATTCTAGATTGCTTTTCAGACAGCATAGTAGAAAACAACTTTAACTACAACATCTTATGCTCCATGTAGGGATTATGGAAAGTTTGTTTTTAGTTCAAAGCTGTTTTTTGTAGAGATAATTTTTTATGTAAAATTGTATATGTTTGTGTATAGTCGTATGTATGTTTGGAAAAGAATAGCTGAATTAGTAGATCTAGACTTGAAAAAAATTGGGAGTAAGGGTCTTGCAGTTTTTTTTTGTTTTTTTTTTTGTGTTTGAATAGATAGCCTGCTTGAATAATTAAGCTCTTATGGTTTAGATCTGTTTTCTTTTCAAGCTTTAAAGATTTGAATCAAGTTATTTTTTACATAAAAGAAAGCTAGTACTTTCGAAGGGCCTTGAAAAGCGGTCTCCGTACTATTTTCAAGTTGGTACATCCTTCTTGAATATTTCCCTGTTGTTTTTTTCTTAACTCAGAATATTTTTTTAGGATTTGCGGTTTGTTGTTTATCATCTTTTTAATTACCAATAACGTATAATTACCAATAATTACCAATAATAATAATTACCAATATTACAATAAATACCAATAATATAATTACCAATAATAAACAATAATTACCAATTACGTTTATCATCTTTTTAATTACCAATAAGCTAGACAGTACGTCCTTTTATTGAAGCTTCATCATTTTATCAGACATATGGATGCCTGAAGGATTCAATATTTTATTATCGCAGTAAAAATATTTAGCAAAATAGAAAAGGGATTTTAAACGATCATTTTGCCAAATATTTAGAACAGAATTACAGGAAGGTGTAATAAAACACATTGGATCCTAAAATCCAATTGAGAAGAAAAAAACATAAAAGATAAAATATATAAAAGGCTATACTATTTACTGACGCCTGATATAACAATATATATAATATAACTAAGTAAAAGGATGAAGGAAAAGTAGGAAAATGTGAAAAATGAAACACCACGCAGATTAAGGCAGAAAAATAGAACAAGATCAATAAATCGTGCTAACTGTAACCGTCCAAATACAATAAAGTCAAAAAAGCAAATAAGTAGATTTAAATGACAAAATAGAGAAACAAAATCTGGTGCTTGTTGGTTATTGGAGACATGCCCAAAAAGTAAATTCAGGCTTATCCTATTGAAAAATTGCGAAACATAATGATAAAATAATACTTCAGCAACAAGATTATGCGAACCTAACTCAACCTAACGTAACGTAAAATAAACCCCCCACTCCTAATGAGCAAATATATAACCTAAATTATACAAGTCCAATGTATTTTGTCCAAGTCCAATACATTGTGTCATCCATCACTCGTTTTTGTAGCTATGAAACCGGTTTTCTGAGATGTAACCTAAGCATAGTTCTTGAATGGGTTTCCAATAACAGACAAATACCAAAAATCCAATAACTTGAAAAACAATGCCAACCACTTTGACTAAAACACATTTTATGTTGTTTGGATAGATCTCATTTTTTTACACTTCTTGAAGAGAAATCTACCTCATGCTTCCATATCCGTGACTAGAAATCGTAAAACACTATCGTCTTCGGAAAAAATCGTCTAGGTTCTTGCTAGATTATTCGTTCCACTGCCAAGGCTTTTATTTACTTTCAATTGGCGTGACTCTCAAAACTATAGACAGCTGATAAGGGTTATTATATGTTCATAATGAAACATAGATCGTGACTGATATTTTAGCGTCAAGGGCATGGAAATTACAGTTTAGTATTTTGACCCTGTTTTTTGAAAATCGCAGAATTATATTTAAAAATAATAATAAATGATGATATACTATTTTAAGGTTATTTTCTAAGTTTTAAATAATTGTAATTTAAAAATGAGAAGTTTTACACAATAAATAGGTTTTGGTTATGTTTTAGTCCTAGGTATGACAACCATAACTTTAATAAACGCTTATTACGAAAGAGAATAACACTTTTATGAATAAATTAGTTTTTGTAATAAGCCAAAACAAGGTGTAGTAAATTAAGATTTGCTGCTGACGCCCGGTAGGCCTACCATGGGCACCCATAATCTGAATTTTAGGCGGGGGGCTTACATGGTCTAATCGGCACTTCAAAGGCTGTATAATAGAAATCTCGAAACAAAAATATAAAAATAAAAGGCAACGTCATTCAGCCAGGGGGGAAACTACGGGAGAGATTTGTTAGCGGGTAAACTATAAGAGGAAAAAAAACACAAAAGCCTTCCCTAAAAATTATTCTAAATTGAATAGAGAAATGCTAAACGGTGAAGAAGTTACAGTCTCAATCCATCAGATGAGGTCAATGCCCAGAACCTTAAAATTTAATTCCAATATTAATGTTAGAAACACTATAAATATGATGTTATTATTGGTTAACGTAGGCAGGGAAAGGATTCTGAGGGCTAAGCCACATCCCATTCAAAATGTAAAAAAAAAAATTATAAAAATGTGTACTTCTTTGTTGCAAAATGCATTTAAAGATATCTTTTCCTTAAGGATCTCATGAATAACCTCGGTCGTAAGGGTCTTATTAAAATTTAATTCCAATATTAATGTTAAAAACCCTATAAATATGATGCTATTATTGGTTAGTATAGGCAGGGAAAGGATTCTGAGGGCTAAGCCGCTTCCCATTCAAAACGTAAAAAAAGTATAAAAATGTGCACTTCTTTGTTGCAAAATGCATTTAAAGATATCTTTTCCGAAAGGATCTCATGAATGGCCTCGGTCGTAAGGGTCTTGTTAAAATTTTTATTCTGATATTAATGTTAAAACACCTACACTATGATGCAATAATTTGTTCCATAGCCAGGGGAAGGATTCGGAGGGCTAAGCTATTTCTCATCTAAAATATGAAACATGTTTAAATATGTGCACTTCTTTGTTATAAAATGCGTTTAAAGATATTTTTTCCATGAGGATCTCGTGAATGGTCTTGGTCGTAAGGGTATTGGTAAAATTTAATTTCAATAGCACCTTCACTATAACGCAATAATTTGTCGGCATAGCCAGGGGAAGGATTGAGAGCGATAAGCTACTTTAAATTTAGAAAGTGAAAAATGTGTAAATATGTGTGCTTCTTTGTTGTAAAATGCATTTAAAGATATCATGATCTCGTGAATGGTCTTGGTCGTAAGGGTCTAGGTCTCGTTGAATGCTGTTTCGCTATGGTCATTTTGGAAACTGGAATCTGCGGTAATGCATTTTATGACTTTATAAGTTATTCTATTTATAATTTTATTTATAATTTATACCATTTGTCAATTTCTAGAAATATTTTCAGACAAAAGGTGGCTAAGCAGGGTCAAAGTTTAGTTTTTCATCCTCTTCTGTTGCATCAAAGTGTGCACATTCTTTTACAATCCTCGTTCTAGCTACACGGGCGTAGCTAGGGGGAGGGGCCGTAACTCAGATGGTTTCTGCCACATATAAAATCCTTCTACAATCAGTGTAAAGTTAAGTTCTTATAGGAAAAGGACCCCCCGCAGGCGGATAATATCCCCTTTGAGGGACAATAGGCCTATCTAGTTACGCCGTGGTGTGATCCTTTTTATATAGCATAATTAAAAATCAATAAAAATAGACTATAAAAACTGGCTATCAAATTTATTAGAAAATGTCATGGCTTTAAAATTTCTTGATGGAAGTGAAAATTGAACTAATTTATGGAGCTCGTCTATTCCTTCAATTTGGCAGGGATTAGAAATGACGTATTAGCAGTAATCGGGTTGAGCGTTGTTGTGTTGTTCTATTTCTTAGGATCTTACGCCCCTTTATAATAAAGAAAATAGAAACGTCATGGAAGGATATAGAGAGTGAATATATGAATGGGATGGAGGAGCAACATAATCAGCTGCGTTTGATTCTGCAGGCTTGTGGCTCTAATATATTTTATTGGGTATTAATAGTAGCAGTAATTAGTTCAGAATTTAAATCAGTGCTCAGCAGAACTTTTTGGTCGGGCAGATGGCTCTGTAGGCCTCCACAGGAAAGACTGAGTTACCATTAACCCTTTCAGACCTGAACCAAGAAGGAGTTGCGTAAAAATTCTGAAAATAGCAGGGAGTGATCCTGGAGGTTCAACTAAAACAGGTTTATTTTTTTTTAATTTTTATTTCATTCCATATCCAAAATGTGAATGGTTACCATATGGTCACGTCAGGTATATACAGATACTATTTTAGGTGAAAATTTGTGAAACAGTTGCGATCTGAGTTCAAACACAGTCGAACTTTGCACTTCGAACACATGATTCGACTGGTTCCACCCCTAACGCACTTCTCATAGCGACACCTTCCCTTTTCAGTCGTATCCGGAAAATGCGAGGTCTGGTCAAACCTCACTGATTCCGAAGGCATCCCGTTTCGCGAGGTAGTCGTATTGCGCTTGGTCACTGATAAGGATGGTCTTCCAACTCGAGGACTTTGAGATACGCCAGTAAGAACCAACCCACGAGCAATGTCCATTTTGAAGTACAGCAGAGACATGTGCTGAACATTGATCTGCTTACACTGTCGGCGGTGTATCAGCCAGGCGTTGTTCACAGCCATGTCAAAGAAGTAGTACACAATCCTCATATACCATTTCTTAGAGCAAATGTCAGTCCTGTAAAGCTCCAGGAACATGTCAGCAAGATCTACGCCCCCCATTGATTTGTTGTAGTCACGGACGATTCGGGGGCGATCAACTTCAACGTATTTCCGTGTTGTGCCATCCCATCTCTGACACTTATCAATTGGGGTGACTGCACAGTATGAAGAAGCCAAATGGACTGGTTTGTTGTCATACCATTTTACTACCGATATTTCTGAATGTCTTTCAAAACGGAAGTCCACTGACCCTCGTCCTTTCTTCTTCATGTTGGCGTCGGTATCTAGAACAGCGCCCCTCATTCTGTTGCTGCGTATCGTACCAGATGACTCGATGCCATATTCAACCCGGAGCTTGTGAATGAGATCGATGCCAGTATAGAAGCTATCAAAGAACAACTTGAAGTTCATGAACCTTGGCAGATTTTCTACAAGCCGAAGGACAACGTCAGTACCTTGGCCAAGTTCAGAAATTTCAACAGCTCCTTTTCCTGTATATATCTCTATGTCATACACTATTCCGCTGATGCCGGCTCTCGTGAAAACCTTTACACCCCACGAGTGGGGCTTGTCCTTCAAGTACTGTCGAAATCCAATTGTTCCTTTGAATGGAATCATCTGTTCGTCAATACTTTGGATCTCTTCAGGGTCTATTTTTTTCAGATACTCCCTGAATACGTCGTATAGTCTTCTGATCTTGAACAGTTTATCATGACCAACCTCCCCTTTCGGTATCATTAAGGTGTCATCGCAAATGTGGAAAAAAGACCTCAAGCTGATGAACCTATCTCTGCTCATGGTATCAGCCACCGGGGAATATCGTATTCCATTCTCCCAGTACATTCTAATAGCCGGAAGTTTGAGAATGCTCATAAGCATTTGAACTCCAAGAAATCTGCACAGCTCTTCAAGGGAAAGTTTCAGAGCAAGATTCTTCTTTCTCATGGCATTCAGATTTGTTTGGTCCACAATGTTTGAAAGAATGTCTTCTGTGATAAACATTCGGAAGAGATCAAGGGGCGTTTGTACCTCGTCATTGTGTGGCATAGAACCCTTCCATGTAATATTTCGAGGTTCGGGCTCCGTTTTTATCCACTTGTATTGCTTTGCCTCCTTCGCTACCTTCTTTTTTGCTACTGGTTTTGCCGTGACCTGAGGAGCCTCAGTTGGAGTTACTAGACCGGCCACTGCTTGGGAAGGAGCATTTTTTTGAGCTCTTGTAAGGACAAAGGGTTCAGCAGGTGCAGTAACTGTTGCTGACTGTATTGCAGAAGCAGCTGACACTGGTGCTGATGATGTGCTTGAAGAACTGTTTGACGCTGTTGTATCATTCAAGCCCGGGAGAGGCAAATCGAATTGATCCGTGTCATCGCCATTGTCTAACTCGAACCTGCCAAGCATTGCTAAAGGGATGTCGTCTGTGTGGTCGATATCCTCTTCATCTCTTCCGTCTTCATTGCCATAACAGTTGAGAGAACGTAAAGGCTGAAATTCTTGATCTGGATTATCTGGTGCCCAGTTTGGGTCGTCGTCGTCAGAAGAGATATCGAGATCTGAATCACAATCAGGTATGAATAAAAGCCTAGCTGCTTCTTCTGCAGTCATTTTCTTGGTAACTCTTCTACTTCTTTCCTTGATCAGTCTCTCTTCCAAGGGCTTGGGACCATGACCTCTCATGGAGTCAGAGCTCGTGCTTGGATCAGTTGAAAAGAAATTCAAGGTAAGTGCATCACTTAATAATAACAATAATAATAGTATATTGCAATAAAATAGGCCATTGGCCTCAACACTTGCCTGAGGCATCCCACAAAATAGCTTTTTTACCCTTGTTTCAGTAAAAAGGAGGAACAGAAAGAACATGTGCCTATTCCCGATCATAAAAAGGACTTGCTGCCTCGTTTGCTGTACAAATCTGCCTAGGTATGGTTTGGCACTGAATGCCTGACGTGACCATTTGGTAACCGATCGTTAGCAACCTTGTTTGCGGCTAAACTACAGCTCAGAATTAGTCTAGTGATATCTCATTCGAAAGAACGCATTCTTAGCTACAAAATAAGATCATAATCAGGCTCTGAACTTACCAGAAACGTCCAGGTCATCGAGGTCGAAATCTGCACCTTTCCTCTTTTTCGACATTTTATGTTTTGTCTAAACTTGGACGCTCGCTCGACCGCTCGGGTAAAGCCTTGAGGGACAATAAATTCAAACGCGACAGAGTCAAGCAAGCGCTATCTAGTGGAAAAGGTTGTGACTTTGTCGAGTTGAGAGAAAAAAAATAGGAGGCGAGCGGTATCCGTATGGTGACCACAGGCATGAAAGGGTTAACTAGGATAAAACTCCTTAACTGTGACATGGCTATAAATAAGATGTAGTTGAGATTTTGCAGGGACTGTTTGAGAAACGTTGTTTAATTTGGGACATGCAAAATTTTAGTGAAGTTGAGAAACGGTGAGTTAAAATTTTATCATCTGTTCATCAAATGCATATTTAGAACTGCTGTGCCAAAAATAATTTAATTGTCAGTTTTTTTTTTTTTGAAAAGATAGTTTCGCTTAAGTTTAGCTTTTAAGTGGCTTTAGTATAACAAAACGACTAAACTGAGATCAAATATCAGTTTGCTATTTAATTAATGATTATTAATTCTGCTAAAAATATTACTAATAATGGTTTACAACGTTTAAATATCAAATGATGACTGTAATAAAGAACAGTCATGGAACGATTTACACGTTCCTCAAAAAGTCAAAAAATAAATTAATAATAATAATTTTGACAGTTATGACATTTTTGCAACATGACACTTATGCATTATTGGCCAATTGCCATTGGGGAAATCATTGTCGGAAAACAATTTTAAAAGAAAAAAAAATCTCACAATGTCTATAAATACTGTGATAATATATTCCGTACAAGATTACATTCATCGAACTTCAAATCTAAACTTTTTTCTTGGGGGAGGGGGTTATAATAATAAAACCTCAAATATCAATAAAGGAAAAAACATTAAGCCATTTTTGGGCTTCTTAACAGGCTCCATAAAACCCACATGCATCATACTCTATCAATAGTTAGATCTTTTAAAATACTATGTTATTTTTTTATTCCAGCAAGTATTTTTTTTTCCTTTTTTTCATCTCAAGAAAAAAAGCAAGAATTTCTGTGAAGGAAAAGTGATAATGGGCTTATTACTAAGAGAAGATTAAGTCATTAGCAAGATCCGTCCGCGAGAAATAAATGGTCTGCAAAGGCATAGAATATCATGAGCAAGTTATCTCATGCTTAGAAACAGTAAAAGCAGTTTTACGGACTGTTTAAGTTACCGTGGATCTTGAAATGTGGGGTGATTCTCAGTCCCTGGTTTATGGTTTTGTTTTCTTACAGGACACTTATTCCGAATTTGCTTTGGGATTTTCTACTACAGCCAAATTAGTCGACCAGAAATACTTTTCCTTCTGAATCTAACTTTATAGCTCACTATTTAGTCTCAAATTTTTCAGCGGGAAATTTTTGATAAAGAGTGATTAATTAGGTACTGCATTAAACGATCTATTCTGTACTTATTTCAGAAGAGTATAAGGTGCCCACTCTAGATCACACAAAATATAAAAAGTTCACGGATTTTCTGAATACAGTAAATAAAATACAATCTAAGTTTAGAGGTCAGGTATTTGATTAGTAACAATCTTCAACGAAATATAACGGAAATACTAAAATGCAGCAACCAATAGGAATTTAAATCAATAAAACTTTCATAAAGTATTATTGGACTAAAACGACGGGAAATATAAAAATTGGGACTCAATAATACCTTCATTACCTTGTAAAAGCTCAACTAAGACCGATAGAAGTCTTTGTCATTGTTTGCCTCCAGATCACCCCCTTGAGTATGATAAGGTCTTAGGTTTCACACTCTGCTCTAAAATAAGAAACAGTCCATGGTAAAATAAATGAAAAAACACTTTAAAGCAATTTTGTTTTACTTGTTTTTTTTTTGTCTGTAAATTTTAGATAAAGATAGAAGCTTAAATCAATCACATAAGAAATTAAACTTTACAGATATATACTTTCAGAACAGATCTTTTTTTTTCACGAACCTTGTATATTCACATTTTGTATTTTTCTTTTATCAGTGAGGGGGCATCTTCAAATCACTATCCTCCTTAACAGATCTTTTCCGAAACACCATCATTGTTTACTAAAAAGTATCCCTAGTTAAACTAGCAGGGTTAACATCAATATATATATATATATATATATATATATATATATATATATATATATATATATATATATAATCATTCAGAGGATTTAAAATTTCTATATAGTGATCTATATTTAAAAATAGTTTTGCCTGTTTTCTAGAGACAACCGATTTATTACCAACTATTTTTATTAGCATTGTATTACACGATATACGTTTCATAGGACAGCAGGAAATTCCGGAAATTACGTTCCCGGTTTATCGACTCTTATTTTTTAGACAAGAAATGTCGTTTTAGGTATCCAAGATAAGAAATTACGCGTTGATGTCTTGAGCTCTGATTTCTAACTGTTTCTGTAATGGGGAAAACAGCTATTTCAACATCTAAGGATTTACCTAAGTATTTTGAGAATAAAATATTATACCAAAAGTATATCGGATCAACGCAATCGAGGACACAGGTGGTGCAGTAAATCTTAGTGTAATAGAAATATCGCATAATATTTTTGTTTCATGGCCACCGAATATCTGTTCAAATGTATTTTTTGTTCACTACTTTTTTTAATATAGATTTCCAAACACGAGACGAGGAACTACTACTTCGCTTTTATTGTTCTTTACAACAAATCGCATTTCACAAGGTATTAATTTCTGTTCATAAAATTCTAGGGGAGGTGTCTCTCTAGAGACAGAAAGAACAGAATCAGGAATGACTTCAAAGCTGATGCTAACGCGAGCAGTCGTGGCGGATGGAGGAAACTATACCTGTGCTCCACCTGGAGCTGAGTCGGCTTCCGTTGTTGTTCACGTGTTAAACGGTGAGTTAAAAATATAAGGTAGGATTCCAGCCAATGACACCTCCCCTGGCTGAGCGGTCCTGGCTGAATGGATATTTCAGTCGGCATGCTAGAACTGAGGTTTCCAAAAATTCTCAAGTAACAGAGGGGAATTAAAGAAGGGACCTTTATTTTAAAAAAAAGTGACTTTTTTTGTTGAAACATTAAACATGCTATGCGTACATTGAAGATTAAAAGCCATATAATTATAGTGAGCCATAGGTCTCGAATTCAAACATCAAAGTTTTTGTTTTTCGTTTAATTTCAAATCATCCTCTTTCTTTAGGTCCACTTCAGAAAAATATCTCAAGAAACATACTGATTCATCTTTTATACTTTACTATTATAAAAAACTAATATTTAAAAAAACTTAATTTTTATTTAGTTTTCGCGTTTTATTTAATTTGTTGTTGTATAGTTTTCAAAAATCAAAAATTATTTATTATTATAATATGAAAAGTTGTTAATATGAAAAAACTTCATTCTTAAATTAGATCTTCGGCGGATTTAGGTTATAAATCTAAGTAAAGATGAGTATCGGGGTTGTCTGTGTTACAATTATGGAAGAATTTGATTTTTTAAGGGATAAGTGGCTTTTTAGAAGTTTAGTATGAAAATATTTGTATATAAAGATACAGATATAGCCTTAAAAGATTTATAATATAAAGATAAAAACCTTTAAAATTCAAATACAATCTTAGCAGTAGTTGCCACAACAAAATGGGGCTCACAGATGTACGTATCATCAAAATAACATCACAAAGGCGTGGCAGATTATGAGTTTTATAATCACAAGTCATTATTTAATATATTTCTTTTCGATCGTTTTTAGACCATAAGATAGTGTATTTACAGCTAGAGCTCAAATTGTTTAGTACATTGCTTATGGCTGTCTTTGCTATCTAATTTAAATACATCTCTAAAAGTCATTTTTTCTTAGATGTACTACTCAGCCATTTAAAGAAATAAATGATAAATTGTGAAAAACATCACACCTCTGACATATATTGAAGATAAATGTTGATAAACCTAAAATAGATACTTATTCGGGAAATTCATTCCATTTTAACTAATTGAGCCTTTTCTCGTGAAGACTGAAATCAATCTATTTGTCAAACACTTCCTGGAAACAAACAGTAAGTAAGGAGCAATTAGTGCTAACAGTAATCAAAGCCTGAAAAAATATTTTGTTTGCAAAATATAAAGCAAAAGAATTGCAGTTTAATGATACTTTTAAATAATGTAAAATTCATTAAGCTGTAACAAAGGCAGCGACATGGCAGTTTTTGGCTTGCAATCCGAAATCAGTGATATCGATGAAGTCATACAATATCAGGCTGGAAGATACATAAGCAGTAATAAAGCTGCGTGGCGAATTCTTTCATTTTGGATACATGAACGAAGTCAAGCTGTTGTTCACTTAGCGGTACATTTACAGAATGGTCAATGTGTTTATTTTTCGGATGCCAACGCGCAAACATATTAGGTTTCCGAGTCCCATAGGCCTTACTGTCACGTAGTGGTGTCTCCGTTCCTAAAAATGCACACAGTCAGTGGAAAAAAAGTGTTTACAATAAGAAACCAGCAAATCAGCAGTAGAAACGAAGTTTTTTATAGAGGAGAGACAAGGTGGTTCATGTCTTCTTAGTCTATTAAATCTAAACTCAAGTAAGTAGTTATCGTTGAAGCAAATAGATTATTATACCTATTTTTGTCTTTGCTACCATTTAAAGTAAATTGTACTAAGTATGTTAAATATTTGAATTCAGTAGAATCCCTTGGGAATATATCACTTTATTTAGAATGTTATTTAGTATATTTAGTACATTTACTTTATTTAGTATATATATATATCACTTTATTTAGTTATGTTTTACTCTTTTTGTCCTGAGTTACGGTTCACCGACAGATTCTTCATGTTCTTCTGCTTTTAGTTGTTTACTCTTTTTCTTCCTTTTTTTATTTCTAGCCAAACACCCTTTCCAGAAACACCTCTTATATTCTGCTGCTTGTTTTTGAATGTATTCATTCGGAGTAAATTACCTCCCTACTAGGCAGTAAATGTAAACCAGAAGTCGAAGTGTAAAGTAATAGTATATTATTACTTTACTATTTAAATTGAAGACACATGTTTGTTCGTAAAAGCATGCTGTATTTAAAAAAAAAGGAAAACAAAACAGAGGCCAAATTAATAAACGAAAAAAACTAGCAGTTTTAAGAAGCATTCGAATACTGCTGCAAAATAGAGTGTAATACTGCTGGTAAACAAAACAGAAAAAAAGGAAAACAAAACAGAGGCCAAATTAATAAACGAAAAAAAAATAGCAGTTTTAAGAAGCATTCGAATACTGCTGCAAAATGGAGTGTAATACTGCTGGTAAACAAAACAGAAAAAAAGGCAAACAAAACAGAGGCCAAATTAATAAACGAAAAAAACTAGCAGTTTTAAGAAGCATTCGAATACTGCTGCAAAATAGAGTGTAATACTGCTAGTAAACAAAACAGAAAAAAAGGAAAACAAAACAGAGGCCAAATTAATAAACGAAAAAAACTAGCAGTTTTAAGAAGCATTCGAATACTGCTGCAAAATGGAGTGTAATACTACTGGTAAACAAAACAGAAAAAAAAGGAAAACAAAACAGAGGCCAAATTAATAAACAAAAAAAAACTTGCAGTTTTAAGAAGCATTCGAATACTGCTGCAAAATGGAGTGTAATACTGCTGGTAAACAAAACAGAAAAAAGGGCAAACAAAAGAGAGGCCAAATTAATAAACGAAAAAAACTAGCAGTTTTAAGAAGCATTCGAATACTGCTGCAAAATAGAGTGTAATACTGCTAGTAAACAAAACAGAAAAAAAGGAAAACAAAACAGAGGCCAAATTAATAAACGAAAAAAACTAGCAGTTTTAAGAAGCATTCGAATACTGCTGCAAAATGGAGTGTAATACTACTGGTAAACAAAACAGAAAAAAAAGGAAAACAAAACAGAGGCCAAATTAATAAACAAAAAAAACTTGCAGTTTTAAGAAGCATTCGAATACTGCTGCAAAATGGAGTGTAATACTGCTGGTAAAGCTTTATTTTATTATTGTTTTCTTTTTAATGGATCTTCTAGAGGGGAGTGACAAAAATCAGTTAAATAGGTGGAGCTGTAATTTTTCACATTGAACCGTATAATTGAATGTCAGAAAGGAAATTCAAAATCCTTTTATGGAAAAAGATTTTAGTTGGTTATGCAGTCAATTTACTATTCTCTTCCGAGAATTTTTAAAATTGAATTTTTTTCAGAAATACCAATCCCAAACTGTCTTCCGATCCCAAACTGTATTCGTATGGAACGAGTAACTTTATTCCAAATTGGGACTGCTTTAAATCTTAGAAATGTCATTTCTCACTTATTGACAATTTTCTTTTGCTGTTTTTTTTTCAACGGGCCTTTTCCTTTTACTTTATTTCATTAATAGATAAAGAGAAACCACACGTGATAAAAAGAGTTCCAATAAAAAAGAATATAAGAAATATGATATGTTCCTAAAAAAATTCAATTTGCTTATAGCATGTACTCAAAAGATTTTTTTTCGTCTTATGCCTCTTCAATTTCTTGGAATGAGTGGTTTCAAGCTATTCGACTTGACGGAATGTGATCGTGTTTTTGTCTCTAAGCATGGACAAAACAAAAAGGTACCACTAAGTAAAAAATAGGGTTGATAGCGTTGAAATATCTAATCAAATTAAATCATGGTTTAATACAGACGTCTTTGTGCAAGAAAATGGCTTATTGGGTGAATCCATATTGGACGAGTGACCTTTTCACAAAATACTTCATAAGTTTCCATATCTTTCACATATTTTGACTATTTTACCTCCTTTTTTCCCTTGTTTTTCTTAAAAAATTTTAGATGTATATTTTGAAAGATAAAAACGTGGAAAATCAGTATTCTTTCTGTTTTATAGCTTTGAGTAAATTTTCAGAAATTTGATAAAGAAGCTGTATTTTACTTTAGTCGAAAGCATGAAGACGAAAAGCATTTTAAAGAGACGAAAGCTTAATGACGTGTATTAAGGAATACTAATAAATTTATAATTAGCATACTAACCACATTTATAAATATTATAGCAAATTTCCACTACCTTTTATGGAAGTTGGGGAAGTAATGACGTAGTTTTATTTACTAGGTTTAATCTTATTCGTCATATAAGTAGCAGTGGGTGGGAGTACACATTTTGTAAATCTATAGCTCTCCCATGGCCACTGGAGATTCTTCTTGTTTCAATTATATGCCAATTTATTCTAATAACATGAAATTTCTTATTTTAATAAATGAGGATTATTAAGATGAAGAATGAGTAAATAATATTAGCTCAGACTTTTTTAGTTCGGAACTCGGCAAAGTAATCATGGGCTGTGCAATAGCCTATGCCCTATAAAAGCTACTATACGCATACTTCCACAATTGTTACTACCACTCCTGCTGCTACAGCTAGTACTGCTACTTAGGCTCTCAGGAAGAGCTCTGGGTACTAAGTGTAAACTCTCAGGGCATGTATACGGGAATATTGAACTAACCAAAAGGCGCCTTGTGCTTATTGCTACTGCTACCACTGCAACTAATACTACTAAAACTACCATTGCCGCAGAGGCTAAGGGTATTAAGGTGAAACTTTTATGGAAGCTTTAGGGAGAAGCTAAACTAGATTAAAAAACAGATTATGCATGCAGTTTGTCAAAACAGTTATGGTCAGAACCCAAGGAAAATTTTGTACCTTATTTGCATAATTTACGTCAAATTCCACCCTTACATAGCTGATTAACGCTACGTTGACAAAGGTGATGCAGAAGCAATCTAACTGCCTATATGTGAATAGCTCACACATCCAAGGCATGAAATCATCGGCATTTCAATTTTTCTCCCCAAGAACTGTTTGTGCCCTTGAGTGATTAAACGAAAAAGCAGGTTTTTTTCCGCTGAAAGTAAGGATCAACATTAAAACTTAAACGAACAGAAATTGTTACAATATGGGAAGGAAACCCCCTCTAAAATACCTTGATCTTCGAACTAACGTTATTTAGAGTGTTCAAAAAGCTATCTTATTCTAATTTAACAAAAATTGTGTTTCATCTTGTTTTCGTAAAGGATTGGGATACAAAATCATACTTTAGCGTAAAGAGCGAAGTTTTTAAGAGAGAGCATCCCCCATATCCCACTACTACCCCCCCCCCCTCCGAGAAAGTTCGCCTCTCGAAAAATGTTTGTTTAATTACAAGTAACAAATGCTATTTGTAAGCAATGGGCAATAGGCTTTCCTTTTTTGAATTAAACGAAAAAAAAAAAACAATTTTTTTTTTTTACTAAGAGTAAGGAACGACACTAAAACTTAAAACGAATAGAAATTAGTCCGTATATGAAAGGTGCTGCTCCCCCTCAACGCCTTGCTCTTTACATTAAATTTGAACTCTTTGTCACAACTCTACTTTTTAAAACAATAAAAACTTTAGCGTAAAGAGTGAGGCGTTGAGGAGGGAACAGCTCCTTTTCATATACGGAAAGTGGAAGTGAGCCACAATGTAGTAAGTCTATTTCTGTTCGTTTTAGGTTTTAATGCTGCTCCTTACTGTCAGTTAAAAAAAAACTTTTTTTTGTATTTAATTTCTGAACGTTTTTCAACTAATGCAGGTTTCATTTTGGCCACCGTACATGAAAAGCTAGAGTCAAATTTGCAACATCTCCACATGAAAAATTGGCAGAAACCGTAATACTTCAAGGCCGGCACTGATGTTTTCAATAACTTAGTATTTTTATTAAAATCTTTGTAATATCCAATGCTATTACTACTACTACTAACAACTCATCGCAGCACTAAACCACCTGAAGCCACTAACACATTTGGGCTATATATTTGCATATTAGAGGGGGGCGGGGGGTAAAATACAGCGGGTCTGCATGCAAAATGGGTCAAGTGCAATTATTTTGCATATTATGAAGTAAGAATTGTTTTCCGACTTCTAAATATCCAAATACTTTACCCCTCCCCCTTATCTGTAAATATATAGCCCAAATTATATATTTCCCATCTATTCTGTCACTTGTCTTAGTCTTGTCTCGCGCTAAGCTGGAAAAAAACTAACGAAGACACCGGTTTGTTCTCGAGTTTTACACAGCGTAAACTTGATTGAGTGCTCATAATACACAAGTACCAAAATTCTCAAACTTGGAAAGCCTTATTTTCCATGGCGGGGAGGGCTCTGGGGGGTATTTTGCGCGGCGGTATTTTCCACAGGGTATTTTCTGCGGAGGGGGATATTTTTCGGGGGGAGGGGGTAAACGCCTAGAATAACGAGGAGGATATCCCCTCAACAATATCTCGCTCTTCACGCTAACGTTATTTAGGATTTTCAAATAGCATCTTATTTTAATTTAACAAGCCTTGTGTTTCATTTGCTGTTTGTAAAGGACTGGGATACAAAGTTGTTAGTAAAGTATTTTTAATATTCAATATAATAACGCTTTTATGAAATTAACAAGTTAATGATATTTTAAGAGAAACCCAAGTTTTTTAACTAAAACTATGGACCCGTGTTAAAACTTTAAATGAATGAAAATCTTCCCGTATATGAGGATGCTTCCCCCTCCTAAGCCCCTCTTTCTGTACGCTAAATTTTGACTTTTCTCTCAATTCTTCAAGAAAGACTTCACAAACATTAGGGCCACTTAATTAGAATAAAAGCTTTGTCAAAGCAATAGAGACTGTAGTTAAAAGAGCAAGGGAATTAGAGGGGTGCAGCACCACTCATATATGGACTAATTTTTTGTCTTTTTCAATTTTTTTTGTACTTTCAATTGAATTTTTTTTTCAAAATTTTAGTTTCTGATTGTTAATCAGATCAAATCCGGCTCCCTCAGGCTCCATCCCATGTCCCCACTCTGCACCCACCAACCCTCTTTAATAACTAATGATTTTATTTAAAAAAAAACTTATTATTTTTATTTAATTTCCATTCTGGTTCAGGAGTTGCTCTTAAAGAATTTGGACAAAAAGTAAAAATTTACGATTAATTAAAAGTATACGTATACTGAAGTATACGTATACTGCATACTAAACCATACTAAACTATAAACGTATACTGTATACTAAAATATAAGTAAACGTAATAATTCTGCCCTTTTTAAGTTTTGGTGTTGCTCCTTAGTCTACTTTCAGCTAAAACAAAACTTTATTAAAAAAAATTAACTTCTAATCTTTCTCAAATAAAACTGGGAAATCTGGCTCTTCTCCGTGAAAAATTCCTTCCCCCGCGGAAAAATTCTACCGTGGAAAGCTCTTTTCACGAAAAAATTTCCCCCCCTCCAGGGAAGTTCCCCCAAGACAATTCCATTCTAGCTGAAAACTCCATCCAGAAACTTTCTTGTGGACGATCTCAGGTGAAAAATGTTTCTTGCGCACTTTCATTTAAAAGTTTCCTTGAAAAGTTTCCCAGCAAAAAGCCTGCAAAAGGGTATTTTCCAGCAAAGGTTTTTTTACTGGGGAGGGTAGGGGTACGAAAGAAACTTTTAAAAATGCATTAAAAATGAGAAATTGATATATACTCCCTTATGATTTTTGGGTATATTTCTTGTCTACACTGTTATTATGAAAGTAAAGAATAACATTAAACCCCAAAATCAGCAGAATTAATTCCATACAGGAGGGGGATTGCTCCTTCCTTGTCCACACTTCCTCCTCAAGGTCAAAGAAACTTCGGAGTGTACTCATTAGATCAGAAATTGAGAGTTTTAGTCATTTTTTTATTAAGTCAAAAGGGATTGGAGACCAACCAGCTGCGTGGGGGTGATATTTTCCGTGTTTTTTCTGGGGGGTATATATCGTGGGGGGCTATTTTTTGCGAAGTTTATTTTCCGGGGGGGGCATAACGTCGGCCATCAAAAAAGAACAAGGAAATGTAAAAAAAACCGCTAATATATTTAGTTATGTCAAACGAGGCACGCTCAATGCCGATAAAAACCAAAAAAGAACAAAAACATCTAATTCCGTAAAGGAGGGGGATCGCCCCTTCCTTATTCACACCTCCAACTCAAGGTCAAAGAAACTTCGGACTGTGCTCATTAGATAAGAAATTGAGAGTTCTAGTCCTTTTTCCAGGGGTGGGGGTATTTTCCATGTTTTTTTTTCTATTTTTTGAACAGTGAATACTATTGACAATGCCTAATATTTAATTACTTTTCATCCCCATAAACGGCTTTGCGGCGTTATCAGTTTTTCATTACTTCGTATGCTAGATCATTATAGATGGCAATAAACCCCAATTTAGTTATCATAGCTTGTAGCTAGTTTCTAAAGATACTTTTTTTGAATTGATGTTTTTATAGTATTTTATTATCTATAGTTTTTCAAACAATTTCTTTGCCTTCTTTCCTTTATGGTGTAACCTGTGATACTGAATGAAAAAGGGGAGCTAATTGCTTATGGTTGCGTAACCTCGTTTTATTTGTTTGTTTACATTCCTTCTAAAGAAATCAATAAAGTATTAATGCAAGAAACAAATTAGAAACTATGCAGAGAAAAATTATCAGGACAAACAGAACAACCATTTTTAAATAACTTGACAAATTTTGAAAATTTTCTGCTGTCTCTTCACCTTTCGGCAATCTCTGAAAAGTTTGTTTTTAACTTCTATAGTTTTATCGCCTATTGCTAGAAGTATACTTTATTCCAAAACCTTTTGACTTTCGGAAGGAACGGGAACTATGGTTCGATTACAAATAAGCTGCAACTGAAATGGTTTTTGATCGTTCTTGTTGAGAAATAAAGATTGGCATTCAAATATGACTTCTGCGAGGTTTTTTTTCCTTCCAGGGGCTATGCACCACCATAAACTTTTACACAAATTTTCTTGCCTGGCTTGTATTCTCAATTTGAGCATCAGATCTCACCATTTATGGTTGAATAAACCCTCTCCTAGCTTTATATGATCACTTTCTTTCATATATATATATATATATATATATATATATATATATATATATATATATATATATATATATATATATATATATATATATATATATATATATATATATATATATATATATATATATATATATATATATATATATATATATATATATATATATATATATATATATATATATATATATATATATATATATATATATATATATATATATATATATATATATATATATATAGATGATTATAAATTTATCAAACAGTTCGTGGTAATGGACTGTAAGTAAGGAGTGACCCGGCTCGGTAGTAACTTTAACTCTAAGAAAACGAAGTTTTGATACCAATAGATATGCGAAAAAATTTGCTCATCATGGCGAAATCAAATATATAAGTTTCTTCAAGCTCAGTTCTAACCATGAAAGGCTACGAGCCTGAGAAAATTTCGCCCGGTTTTCGAAAAAGAGAAAAACGCCATCTAAAAGTCATATAATCTCAATGAAGATCACATCACCAGATTCAGCGTATCAGAGAACCCTATTATAGAGGTTTCAAGCTCTTATTTGCAAAAATGTGGATTTTTTTGGCCAGAAGAAAGATCACAGATTCGTGTTTGTTTTTTTTTTTTTTTCTAGGAGTGATCTTATCGACCCAGTTGTCCAAGAATTTTGGTAAAAGGCTCGTAGAGATGGAAATTAAATGTCCTGCTGCCCCTTTTAAGGGACCAAAAACACTGGAGGGCAACTAGGCTCCCTCCCATGCCCTTTATTCTCAAAATCCAGGGAAGCTCCAGGGAAAAGGTCTTTAAGTTACAAAATTTGCCCATTGTTTAAATATAGTATGTGTTTGGGGGAATTATGCATACATTTTAAGGGTGGGGGAGAATTTTGCAGCTGGTGGGATTTACGGGGAAAATTTTCCATGGAGAGGGAAATATCCAGGGGGTGAATTTTTCAGGGGAAATTTTAAACTGGGGGACTTTGCCTGAATTCTTATACGAAATTCTTCTGTCCTGCTTTTTCTTTCCCTACTCAATTTTGCCCCTGGAGATGTTAAGGGTAATTATCCGGGGTAATTTTCCACCGGGATTGAAATGTCTAGAGAATAAATTCCTTGGGGAGATAGATTTTTCCGTGGAGGTGTAGCCAGATTTCTTGGCATAATTAAAAAAAGGTCAGAAATTAAGTAACAAAACAAGTTTTATTTAACTGAAAGTAAGACTAGTCAATTTAAATCTGAGTTGCGTGTGGGGTTTCTTAGTAAGTATTCCTTCGAAACAGACTGAGATTGATGGAATTAAAATTGGCAATAATTGTTTATTGTTTTTTATTTTTGCTTTGGGATCTGGATATTATGATATTACCACGAACTCTTTGATAAATTTATATTCATCTCTGTATATATTTATAAATATATATATTTAATTAAAGGAAAATGTATCATTTAAAGCTGGGAGAGGGTTTATTCAACCATAAATTGTGAGATCTGATGCTCAATTTGAGAATACAAGCCAGCAGAGGAAATTTGTGTAAGAGTTTGTGGTGGTGCATAGACTCTGGAAGGAAAAAAAAACCTCGCAGAAGCCAAATTTGAATGCCAATCGTTATTTCTCTACAAGAAAGATCAAAATCCATTTCAGTTACAGTTTATTTGTAGTCAAACCATAGTTCCCGTTCCTTCCGAAAGTCAAAAGGTTTTGGAATAAAGTATACTTCTAGCAATAGGCGATAAAACTATAAAAGTTAAAAACAAACTTTTCAGAGATTGCTGAAAGGTGAAGACACAGCAGAAAATTTTCAATTTCCAAATATGTCATTTCAAAATGGTTGTTTTGTTTGTCCTGTTAAGTTTTCTCTGCATAGTTTTAAGTAGCTTATCGCATTAATACTTTGATTTATTTCTTTAAAAGGAATGTAAACAAACAAATAAAAAGAGGTTACACAACCATAAGCAATTAGCTCCACTTTTTCATTCAGTATCACAGGTTACACCATAAAAAAAGAAGAAAAAGCAATCGTTTGGGAAACCATAGCTAATAAAGTACTATAAAAACATCATTTCAAACAAAGTATCTTTAGAAACTATCTAGAAGCGATGGTCAGTAAATTGAGGCTTATTGCCATCTATAATGATCTAGCATACAAAGTAATGAAAAACTGATAGCACCGCACAAACGTTTATGGGGATGAAAGGTAATTAAATATTAGGCATTGTCACTAGTATCCAGTGTTCAAAGTTGTAAGTTGTCAAAGTTTAGAAGTTTAAAGTTTTCAAAGTTTAAAGTTTTCCGTCAAAATCTAAGAGCCTGAACAAATTTGCCCGATATTTCAAAAAAAGGAAAAAACACCTTCAAAAGGGCAAGCGATTTTGATGGACCAGTAAATCGTTAAATTCAGCATATCAGAGAACCCAATGAATAGGTTTCAAGGTTCTATCTACGCTCTACAGAAGTATAGAATTTTGCACATTTTTTGTAGTTGTAGTAGCAGTAGTAGTAGTAGCAGCAGTAGTAGTAGTAGTAATAGTAGTGGTAGCAGTATTATTGGTAATAGTAGTAGTAGTAGTAATAGTAGTGGTAGTAGTAGTAGTAGCAGTATTAGAAGTAGTAGTAATAGTAATAGTAGCAATAGTAGTAGTAGCAGTATAAGTAGTAGTAGTAATAGTAATAGTAGCAGTAGTAATGGTAGCAGTAGTAGTAGTAGCAGCAGTAGTAGTAGTAGTAATAGTAGTAGTAGTAGTAGTAGTAGTAGTAGTAGTAGTAGTAGTAGTAGTAGTAGTAGTAGTAGTAGTAGTAGTAGTAGTAGTAGTAGTAGTAGTAGTAGTAGTAGTAGTAGCAGTAGTAGTAGTAGTAGTAGTAGTAGTAGTAGTAGTAGTAGTAGTAGTAGTAGTAGTAGTAATAGTAGCAGCAGTAGTAGTAGTAGTAGTAGTAGTAGTAGTAGTAGTAGTAGTAGTAGTAGTAGTAGTAGTAGTAGTAGCAGTAGTAGTAGTAGTAGTAGTAGTAGTAGTAGTAGTAGTAGTAGTAGTAGTAGTAGTAGTAGTAGTAATAGTAGTAGTAGTAGTAGTAGTAGTAGTAATGGTAATGGTAGCGGAGGTAGTAGCAGTAGCGGTAGTACAATTTAATTCAACATCCCCCTAAACGTTTCCTTAAAGTTTTATTTTAGTACCATTTATCTTTAGATGTAGTAACACTGTTAGTAATGGTTTAAGAAGCAGAAGTGGAGGCAGTAGAAGTAGTAGTAGCAGTATAGCTTACATATAATACCTTCTGACTGGTTCAACAACCCCTTCAACATACTCTAAAAGTTTCAACATATTACCATAAGCTGTCCCAGGGAAACAGCTGATATACTCTTTGATAACCTACATCCGAATAGTAGGATTCGACTTAATTCAATATCAGCCTTAATATTCCCTGAAAGTTTCGCCTTAACTACTTTACCCTTGGTAATAGTGGTTATTGTAACAGTAGCAGTAGTAGCTGTAGTAGTAGTAGTAGTAGTACCGCCCACACGCGCAGTGGCTTAGTGGGCTAAAATTTCTGTACCAGTAGGCATCTGAGTGAAATACTTTTTTTACTACAAGGAGAAACATTTAATTCCCACAAGGTATTCAACGCATTTAATATGCATTTAGCGTTTAATATACTATTGGGATGCTAAAGGTTTATTCTCATTGAAAATAAAAAAAAACAAGTTTTTTCAACTGAAAGTAAGGAGCGACATTAAAACTTAAAACGAACAGAGATTACTCCGTATATGAAAGGGGCTATTCCCTCCTAAACACCCCGCTCTTTACGCTAAAGTTTGACCCTTTCTCACAACTCTATTTTTTTTAATAAAAAAAACTTTACCCTAAAGAGCGCGGCGCTTAGGAGGGGACAGCCCCTTTCATATACGGAGTAATTTCTGTTCGTTTTAAGTGTTAATGTCTCTCCTTACTTTCAGTTTAAAAACTTGTTTTTTTATTTAATTACTGAACGTTTTGAATTAATACATGTTTTGATTTGGGTTCTCAGCAAATGAATAATTAAAACAAAATTTGTATATTAATTTTTTTGGGCTAAATGGCTGTCTCATAGTTTTGATATGACGATTTTGAGAAAAAAGGGGTGGGATAGGAGGCCCATTTTTTCGGATTTTTCGGTTACTTAAAAAGGCAACTAGAACTTTTAAATTTTTATTAACGTTTTTATTCATAATGAATATACACAACTTACGAATTAACTTACGTAACGAGCTTCTATATTTGTATATTTTTATTACGTATATGAAAGGTTTCGCCCCCTCGTTAATGCCTCGCTCTTTATACTAAAGCTTAAATTTTATCCCAATTCTTTAATAATAACCCCTGAATCACAATCGTTGTAGAAAAAATTGTTGAAATTACAAAAATACTTAAGCATAAAGAGATATTTAGGAGAAGATGAACATCCTCAGATGCGTAATAATTTCTGTTCGTTTTAAGTTTTAATGCTGCTCCTTACATCCAGTTAAAAAAAAACTTCTTAATATTTATTTTTTCATTGTTTTTTTTAAAGAATGCTAGAAAATTCTGCGCCCCCTTGATGGAATTCCTCTTCCCACATGGTAAATTCTCCATGAGAAGATTATCCCACATAACCCCTCCCATTGACCCCTCCCCCCAACCAGAAAAAATCCCCCCTGAAAACATCTTTACACTTCCCAATAACCATTTCTATATGTAAACAATGGGCAAAGTTTGTGACTTGCAGCCCTCCCTCATTGACTGTGGGGGAGTAAGTCATCTCCAAAGACATAGCTCTTAGGTTTTTGGAATATGCTGAACCAAATGGCTATCTCGAAATTTTGAGCCGGTGACTTTGGGGAAAAATGAGTGTGGGAGGGGGCCTAGGTGCCCTCCAATTTTTTGGTCACTTAAAAAGGGAACTAGAACTTTTTATTTCCGTTAGAATGAGCCCTTTTGTGACAGTCTAGGACCACTGGTTCAATACGATAATAAACACGCACTCGCGATCGGTCTTCTCGCAAAAAATACAAAATTCCGCATTTTTGTAGATAGGCGCTTAAAACTTCTACAGTAGCGTTCTCTGATACGCTGAATGTGGTGGTGTTATTTTTGTTAAGATACTATGACGTTTGAGGGATGTTTTCCCTTATTTCCGGAAATAAAGCAAATTTTCTCATAGGTTTGTAACTGTTGATGGGTTAGAATAAATTTGATGAGACTTTTATATTTAAAATCAGCGTAAAAATCCAATTCTTTTGATCTATCTATAGTACCAAAACCGCGCTTTTATAGTTTTGGTTACTATTGAGCCGGGTCGTTAACACGAACTGTTTGATGAATAAAATTGAAAAGTAAAATTCTTTTTATAATAAATAAATTGAAAAAATAAACTTTGAATACTGTAATATGTATTTTCATTTCAATGCTGTAAAAACTGGAAAAGAGAATGTTTGCAATACAATTCGCTTTCAATGAAGCGCCAATGTACATTTTTAGTAGGATTTACATTTTTTAAACATGAAAGGAGGCAGTAGCTAAATTCTTGTTTGTAGTGAGACTAAATTTGTCGTGAATGGTCTTGGGAAGAGATAAGGTTAGACAAAATATTTGATATATGATGATGTAACTGCTGAAAAGCCAATCAAATAGTTCGTGGTAACAAACTGTAGTAAAGAGCGACCCGACTCAATAGTAACCAAAACTCTAAAAAATGGAGTTTTGATACCAATAGCTACATCAAAATTACATTTTAATGCTGATTTTAAATATATAAGTTTCATCAAGTTTAGTCTTACCCATCAAAAGTTACGAGCCTGAGAAAATTTCACTAATTTTAGAAAATAGAAAATTACCCTAAAAGTAATAGAATCTTAACGAAAATCACACCATCAGATTCAGCGCATCAGAGAACCATATTGTAGAAGTTTCAAGCTCCTATCTACAAAAATGTGATCACGGATGCTTTTTTTTCAGGGGTGATCGTATTGATCCGATGGTCCTAAAATCTTGCAAGAGGGCTCATTCTAACATAAATGAAAAGTTCTAGTGCCCTTTTTCAGTGACCAAAAAAATTGAAGGGCACCTAGGCCTCCTCCCACGCTAATTATTTTCTCAAAGTCGCCGGATCAAAATTCCAAGATAGTCATTCTATTCAGCGTAGTCGTAAAACTTTATAACTATGTCTTCGGGGACCACTTACTCCCCCACACTTCCCGTGAGAGGGGTTACTAGTTAAAAACTTTGACCAGTGCTTGCATATAGTAATGGTTATTTGGAAGTATACAGACGTTTTGAGGAGGATTTTTTGGTTAGAGGGTTGAGAAGAGGGGGATATGTTGGGAGAACTTTCCTTGGGGGAATTTGTCATAAAAAGAAAATATCCATGAAGGGAGAGTAGGATTTTCTAGCAATATTTAAAAAAAAACAATGAAAAAATAAATATGAAAAAGTTTTTTCAACTGAAAGTAAGGAGCAGCATTAAAACTTAAAACGAACAGAAATTATTACGCATATGATGGGCTCACCTCCTCCTAATACCTCGCTCTTTACGCTAAGTATTTTTAGTTATTTCAACTATTTATTCTACGGCTTTTGTGATTCAGGGCTCATTCTTAAGAAATTGGGACAAAATTTAAGCTTCAGTGCATAGAGCGAGGTACTGACGAGGGGGTGAACCCCCTCATATACGTAATAAAAACATGAGAGTACAGAAGTTCTTTACGTAAGCTAATTTGTAAGTTACGTATATCTTTTACTAATAAAAACATTCGTAAAATTAAAAGTTCTAGTTGCCTTTTTCAGTAACCAAAAAATCGGAGGGCAACTAGGCCTCCTCCCCCACTCCTTTTTTCTCAAAATCATTCGATCAAAACTATGAGAAAGCCATTTAGCCAAAAAAAAAATATGCAAATTTTGTTTTAATTATTCATGTGCGGAGAGCCAAAATCAAAACATGCATTGATTCAAAAGCGTTCAAAAATTAAATAATAAAAAAGACAAGTTTTTTTAACGGAAAGTAAGGAGCGACATTACAAATTAAAACGAACAGAAATTACTTCGCATATGAAAAAGGCTGTTTCCTCATCAACGCCCGGTCTTGACGCTAAAGTTTTTTACTGTTTTAAAAAGTAGAGTTAAGAGAAAGAGTCAAACTTTAGTGTATAGAGCGGGGCTTTGGTGAGGAAGCAGCCCCTTTCATATACGAAGTAATTTCTGTTCGTTTTAAGTTTTAATGTCGCTCCTTACTTTCCGTTAAAAAAAACTTTTTTTTTTCATTTAATCAGTTGAAAATTTGATTTTACTGTAATTTCATTTTTTATTTTCAATGTTGTAATAAGCACGTAAGCAGATGTTTGTAATAAAGCGTTATTTTCAGTAAAGCGCCAATGGCGCAGTAGGTTTAAGGCTTTTACAGTTAGGGAAGGATGCAGTGCCCACACTCTTCTTTGAATTGATTTTCGTTCGTTTAAATCTTTTTCGCATATGACTTAATTTTCTGTTTACATTCCTTTTGAAGAAATCGAAGGGGACTAAAATTCTTTTCTTTCTCTATATCAAACAGTTCGTGGTAACGAACTGTAGTAAGGAGCCACCCGGCTAAAGTTTTACTCTTTCTCTCAATTCTTCTTTTTAAAACAGTAAAAAAACTTTAGCGTAAAGAGCGGGGCGTTGATGAGGAAGCAGCTTCTTTCATATACGAAGTAATTTCTGTTCGTTTTAAGTTTTAATGTCGCTCCTTACTTTGAGTTAAAAAAACTAGTTTTTTTATGTAATTATATTGCTAAATCAGACAAGGTGTCTGCTAGACAAGTAAGACTTGAGACCCTTTGTCCGAGAGGACAGAGGTGCGAATCCCAGTGTTGCTGGTAATTTGGTTTGAATGGGAGCCATTGACATGACTCTGTGATTTCAGACAAAGTTAACCCAGACCTAAATGGGTACCTGGAGAATCCAGGAAGGTAAAAAGAAAAGTTTTTGCAGAAAACCAGAGAAGATCAAATTTTTTCTTTCTCTATATTATATTACTGCATCAGACAAAGTGTTTGTTACACAAACTAGACTTGAGAAACTTTTTCCAAGAGGACAGGGGTTTGAGTCCTGATGTCGCTGGCTATTTGGTTTGAAAGAGCGTCATTGACATGACTCCGTAATCTCAGCCAAAGTCTAACCAGCCCTAAATGGATACCTGGAGAAATCTTGGGAAGGTAAGAGGAAGGGTGTGAGAAAGAACAGGATGGCTGGCCCCAGTCCCCCATTGTATTCCCTGGCTGAAGGGTCATGAAACAGAGATTAGCACCACTGGCAAGGATTGTAAAAATCCAACGTCGTATTCCTTACCTTTTTGCCATCAGAGCAGCCTATCAGTTGTAATTTTATTAACCTGATCGCGCCCCAAATGATCAATTTAAAAGAGTCACTTGTTTCCTATTCTTGTTTCAGGGCTTCTCTCATTGAAACAATTTTTTAAGATAAGAAAGGCAAGGGATCATTTTACTATATATTTTCGATTCAATTTTGTAGTCAAGGCTTCTATTTCCTGATCGAATTTTTGGTACATAATTTCTTTCCAGTCGTACAGTTTTAATATTTCAAAGCAAGACCACACTTTAACTATCATTCAACAGCTTAGATTGACCTGTATTCCATGAATGGATTAGATTTTGAGATTTATTTCATATAAAGTTTTTTAGATTAAAAAAATATATTTAAAAAATTGGCCATAAATCACTAAATTAAAGGAAATTTATATTTTTAAGCAAGTTTCAATATTTCTTTATGAAAAAGTCTAAGAGGTATCATATTTTAACTCAATAGATGGATAGATTTGAATCTAATGAATCCAGTGTTTTAAAAGACCTTTCGATACAAACTAGAGCTGGCTGTAGACTGTGAATCAAACAAGAGCTAAGAGCTCATATGGCACTTGTGACGAGGCGGGAAGAGCTAAGAGCCAAGAGATCATATGGTATGAGCTCTAACAAAATTCTATGAATCAATAGATTGATTTAAAAAGGAAAATAAGAGGCTTAATGCCGGTCAAGATTTACAATAAGAGCTCTGAGTCATAAAGTCCTTCTAAATATCAAAATTCATTAAGATCTGATCACCCACTCGTAAGTTATAAATACCTAATTTTTTCTAATTTTTCCTCTCCCTTTTGCCCCCCAGATGGTCGAATCTGGGAAAACGACTTTATCAAGTCAAATTGTGCAGCTCCCTGACACGCCTACCAATTTTCATCGCCCTAGCACGTCCAGAAGCACCGAACTCACCAAATCACTGAAACCCTCCCCCAACTCCCCCAAAGAGAGTGAATCCAGTACGATTCTGTCAATCACGTATCAAGGACATTTGTTTATTCTATCCACCAAGCTTCATCCCGATTCCTCCACTCCAAGTGTTTTTCCAAGATTTCCCCCTCCAACTCCCCCCAATGTCAAAAGATCTGGTCGGGATTTGAAATAAGAGCTCTGAGACATGAATTCCTTCTAAAAACCAAATTTCATTACGATCCGATCATCTATTCGTAAGATATAAATACCACAATTTTCATGTTTTCCAAGAATTCCGGTTTCCCCCTCCAACTCCCCCGAATGTCACAGGATCTGGTCGGAATTTGAAATTAGAACTTTAAAGCACAAGATTCTTCTAAATATCAAATTTCATTAAGATCTGGTCACCCTTTCGTAAGTTACAAATACCTCAATTTTCAAAATCCCTCCCCCCCCCCAATTCCACCAAAGAGAGCAGATCCGGTCCAGTTATGTCAGTCACGTATCTTAGACAGGTTTCTATTCTTCCCATCCAGTTTCATCCTGATCTCACCGCTTTAAGTATTTTCTAAGATTTCCGGTCCCCCCAACTGCCCCCCCCCCCCAATTACGCTTGATCCGGTTGAGATTTAACATAAGATATCTGAGTTACGAGATCCTTCTAAATATGAAGTTTCATGAAGATCCGATCACTCCTTCGTAAGTTAAAAATACGTCATTTTTTCTTATTTTTCAGAATTACCCCCCCCCCCCCCTCAATTAAGCGGACCCGTTCCAATTATGTAAATTACGTATGCAAGACTTCTGCTTATTTTTCCAACCAAGTTTCATCCCAATCCCTCCAATCTAAGTGTTTTCCATCATTTTAGGTTTCCCCACCCCTAACTTCCCCCAATGTCACCAGATCCGGTCAGGGTTTAAAATAAGAGCTTTGAGACACGATATCTTTCTAAATATCAAATTTCATGGAGATCCAATCACCCGTTCGTAAGTTAAAAATACCTCATTTTTTTTATTTTTCAGAATTAACCCCCCCCCCCCAACTACCCCAAAGAGAGCGGATCCGTTCTGGTTATGTCAATCATGTATCTAGGACTCGTGTTTTTTCCAAACAAGTTTCATCCCGATCCCTCCACTCTAAGTGTTTTCCAAGTTTTAAGTTTCCCCTCCCAACCCCCCCAACCCCAATGTCACCAGATCCGGTCGGGTTTAAAATAAGAACTCTGAGCCATGATATCCTTCTAAATATCAAATTTCATTGAGATCCGATCACCCGTTCGTAAGTTAAAAATATCTCAATTTTTTTAATTTTTCAGAAATATCCCCCCCCCAACTACCCCAAATGGAGCGGGTCCGTTCCGTTTATGTCAATCATCTATCTAAGACTTGTGTTTATTTTTCCCACCATGTTTCATCCCGATCCCTCCACTCTAAGTGTTTTCCAAGTTTTAGGTTTCCCCCTCCCAACTCCCCACCCCCGTCACCAGATCCGGTCGGGATTGAAAATAAGAGTTCTGAGACACGATATCCTTCTAAATATCAAATTTCATTGAGATCCAATCACCCGTTCGTAAGTTGAAAATACCTCATTTTTTCTAATTTTTAAGAATTACCCCCCCCCCCCCAACTACCCCAAAGAGAGCGAATCAGTTCCGATTATGTCAATCATGTATCTGGGACTTGCGCTTATTTTTGCCATCAAGTTTCATCCCGATCCCTCCACTCTAGGTGTTTTCCAAGATTTCAGGTTTCCCCCCCTCCAACTCCCCCCAATGTCATCAGATCCGGTCGGGATTTAAAATAAGAGCTCTGAGACACAATATCATTCCAAACATCAAATTTCATTAAGATCCAATCACCCGCTCATAACTTAAAAATACTTCATTTTTCTATTTTTTCCGAATTAACCGGCCCCCCCACTCCCCACCCCAGATGGTCAAATCGGGAAAACGACTATTTCTAATTTAATCTGGTCCGGTCCCTGATACGCTTGCCAAATTTCATCGTCCTAGCTTACCTGGAGGTGCCTAAAGTAGCAAAACCGGGACCGACAGACAGATCGACAGACAGACAGACCGACAGAATTGGTGATTGCTATATGTCACTTGGTTAATACCAAGTGCCATAAAAACATGTTTCACAGAGAAATACGGTCATAAATAGTTCATGTGCCACTTGACATAGTTACAGGATGGTATCTTTTGATATAACATCAAATATATCTAAAATGTCCAGAAATTTATATATATGAATTGATAGTATTTCCTTGAAGGATGGCATAAGTTAAGTCTCATTACATGTCAATAACAAATATTAATGATTACATTTGTGCCATCTGCTGTCTATTATTTTCTTGATTCTTTCTAGCTTTCTTAGTTACTTACTTTTATGATTCTACTGGATGCGCATGACGTTCCAAAGTAATATAATCATTATTAATATGAGTAGTTTGTCGTTTTATTTTTGTTGATAAATTAAAAAATAAAAGTATCTCACCTGAATATATTGTTTTGATTCCTTTATAGAAGAATTATATCTATTTGCAAATAATTATTTTGACATCAAACAAAAGGAAACTACTGTACTAATTCAAGTTTGATATTGTATACATGTCGGTCTCTTTATACGTTTTTGTGTCGGTGTTTGTTTTAGAATTCCTATTGCTAAATTAAAAGACAAATTTCTGACACTAGAAAAGATAAACGGAAACATTTAAACATATAGCAATAAAAATTCAAATTAAACTTAAGCTCTTTTTCCATAGCAGCGATGAATCGTGTCTTTATCTGTTTTTATATGTCTCTTGTTGTTTTGAAGCATATTCGCTTTGTTTTATATCTTTATTAAATGAAAAGAAAACAAGTTTTTTTAAACTGAAAGTAAGGAGCAACATTAAAACTTAAAACAAAAAGAAGTACTCTGTATATGATGGGACTGTCCCCTCCTCAATGTCCCGCTCTTTACACTGAAGTTTTTTATTGTTTTAAAACGTAGAGCTGTGAGAAAGAGTCAAATTTTAGCGTAAGTAATGGTGCGTTGAGGAGAGGACAGCCCCTTTCATATACGGAATATTTTCTGTTCGTTTTAAGTTTCAATGTCACTTCTTACTTTCAGTTAAAAAAACTTGTTTTTTTCATTTAATTTCTGAATGTTTTTGAATTAATGTAGGTTGTGATTTTGCCTCACCGCATATGAATAATTAAAACGAAATTCGCATATTAATTTTGCGTTTTTCTTGGGTAAATGGCTTTCTCAAAGTTCTGATCGGATGATTTTGAGAAAAAATGGGCGAGGGAGGGGGCCTAGTTGCCCTCCAATTTATTTGCTTAATTAAAAAAGCCACTAGAACCTTTAATTTTATTTAAGAACGTTTCTATTAGTAATAAATACTGGTAACTTAAAATTAACTTATGTATTCAACTTCTATATTCGTGTATTTTTATTACGTCAATGAGGGGGTTCCTCGCTCTTTACACATAAGTTTGAATTTTGCTCCAGTTCTTTAAGAATGACCACTGAATCACAAAGGCCGTTTAATCAGAATAGATAGCTCTTTTGAAATTCCTAAAAACACTTTAGCGTAAAGAGTGAGGTATTTAGGAGGGGATAAACCCTCCTCATATACGAGATAATTTCTGCTCGTTTTAAGTTTTAATGTTGCTCCTTACTTTCGCTTGAAAAAGCTTGTTTTTTAATTTTTTTTCAGAACAATTTTGAATTAACGCAGGCTTTGATTTTCGCTCACCGTACATGAATAACTAAAACGAAATTTGCATATTAATTTTATGTTTTGGCTAAAAGGCTTTCTCAAATTTTTGATTGGACTATTTTTACGGAAAAGGGGCGGAGAAGGGGGCTTGTTGCCATCCAATTGTTTTGGTTAATTAAAAAGGCCACTAGAACTTTTAATTTTATTTATGAATGTTTTTATTAGGAAGAAATAAACGTAACTTACAAATTAACTTACGTAACGAAATTCTAAATTCTTATATTTTTATGTCGAACTAGCTGTTGGGGTGGCGCTTCGCGCCACCCCAACACCTAGTTGGTGGGGGCGCTTCGCCCCCCAAGCCCCCCCGCTCGTGGAAGTCGTTACGCGGCATATTAGTTACGCGCCATTGTAGTTGTGTCCCTGTGTCCCAACTGTGAATATAGATAGATATATATGTATGTTTTTAACTACGTAAAACTTGCGAATATACAGCATTCTTCGCTGTCCCGTTGTTTGTGCATATAAATAGATTGTCAGGTTTACCGACTCTTGAACATGCAACATATAATTGTCCATGGGAAAAACAATCCTATTCAGATCTATACCTCATTATTTTAATGATTGCCCTTGAGCTTTGTTGATAGTGATTACTAATCGAACATTCCCTGTGTCCCCGTCGTCATTTATATATCCCCCCTGTGCCCCCGGTGTCCCCGTTGTAGTTGTGTCCCTGTGTCCCGGTCGTCATTTAAATTCCCTGTGTCCTGGTCATCATTTGTGTCCCGGTGTGCCAGTCTGTAATTTCTCTTTGAGTGTCCTGGTCTTCATTTATATTCCCTGTGTCCCGGTCGTCATTTGTGTCCCGGTGTCCCGGTCTGTAATTTCTCTTTGAGTGTCCCGGTCGTCATTTATATTCCCTGTGTCCCGGTGTCCCGGTTGTCTTTTGTGTCCCGGAGTCCCGGTCTGTAGTTTCATCAGTTGAAATACAGGACGTCAGTCGACAAACAACTTCATGACGACATACAGCTCAATCCTTATAATGACGTCAGTCGACAAACATGACGTCAGTCGACAGACAAACAAACAACTTATTTTTATATGCATAGATATAGATATGAGGGAGTTGGCTCCCTCCTAAATACTTCGTTCTTTACTCTAAAGTTGAAATTTTGTTCCAATTCTTTAAGAATGACCCCTGAATCACAAAGGCCGTTTTATTAGAATCATTAGCTCTTTAGAAATGACTTAAAATACTTTAGCGTAAAGAGCGAGGCATTGAGGAGGGGAAGAAGCCCCTCACATTCGTAATAATTTCTGCAAAAAAACTTGTTTTTTATTTAATTTCTCATTGTTTTTAAATAATGCTAGGAAATCCAGCGCCCCCTTCATGGAAATTCTCTTCCCCCATGCAAAATTCTCCATAGAAAGATTCTCTCACGTAACCCCCTCTCCCGACCCCCCTACCACCAGAGAAAGTCCTCCATGAAAACGTCTGTATATTTCCCAATAACCAATACTAAATGTAAACAATGAGCAAAGTTCATAACTTTTCCCTTTCCCCGGAGAGTGTGGGGGATTAAGTCTTCTTCAAGAGATTTTTCGACTATGCTAATCAAAATGGCTATTTCAAAATTTTGAGCCGGTGACTTTGTGAAACATTGACCGTCGGAAAGGGCCTAGTTGCCCTCCAATTTTTTGGTCACTTAAAGGGCAATAAAACTTTTAATTGCCGGTAGAATGAGCCCTCTCCCGGTATTCTAGGATCATTGGGTCGATACGATGACCCCTCGGGAAAAAAACAACAAAAGAACAAATAAACACGCATCATTTATCTTTCTTCTGGCAAAAAATACAAAATTCCACATTTTTGCAAATGGAAGCTTGAAACATCTGCAATAGGGCCCTCTGATATGCTAAAGGTGATTGTGTGGTTTTCATTAAGAATTTATGAATTTTAGGGGGTTTTCCCCTTTTTCCAAAAAATAAGGCAAATTTCTCAGGCTCGTAACTGTTAATGGGTACCTTGATAAAACTTTTATATTTAAGATCAGCATAAAATTTCATTCTTTTGATAGATATATTGGCACCAAAATTCCTGTTTTTAGGGTTTCGGTTACTATTTAGCCGCTGCTTACTAGCAGTGATGTCTTTAAATCAAGGACTTGATCAAATTCATAGTGATATCATCAAATCACTAAATTGAATTAAGTGATCAGAACAGATTGCTAAGAAACCTTAAGGAATTTGATAAAATCATCGATTTTATAAAATTACGAGTGACATATAAATTTGTGTTGAAGCTAACGTTAGTTTAGTTTCTTAAATAAATATGTTTACGATATGGCAATTTTCAAGTCTGGTATGCCCAAACAGCATATTTAGTACCTCTGATTTTAAGGCTTTTTTCAGACCTGAGTGCTAGTCATTTCACTTCCAGAATATTGTATGATTGATTTCAATATTCATCTCTACTACGGTCCCTCAAATACTGTACCCCTCGGATAAGTTCTTTAATTCTTTGGGTGGTCGTGAAATTAAAGTGATGATTTTTTTTTTTTTTTTAGCTTCAGTTAAATTCTCTTTTTCTCTCACTGAGAGCTCAGCCGGCTTGTCCAATCCTAGAATTAACCTCTTTCTCGCCGAATCCCTTCCGTTGGACTGTATTCGGCACTTACCTGTTATAGTGACCCCACTTAAGAATTACGCTGTGTAAAACACGAAAACAAACCGGTTTCATCTCTCTGTATTAAGAGACAGTTGGTTTGCGCTCAGTGGAAAACAAATGGCGGGTGACAGAATACGTTTGACTTAAATAATCAGCTCAATATATTTGCACATTAGTGGGGGGGAGGGTAAAGTATTCGGACAGCGTTAAGTTAGAAAACAATTTTTACTTCATAATATTTATGCAGAATAATTGTTACTAGCTCAATTTGCATGCAGACTGCTATACTTTACCCACACCCCTATTGCTAAAACATATAACCAAAATTTTTTTCTGAAGTATTATATTTTCACCATGTTTGGGTATATTAGATTACCCTATCTCCACTCCTTGAGTAGGGTTCCTATAACAGATAAGTATTCTGTACTTATAAGGTATCTAGGCTCCACCACCTTCCCCATTTCTGTATTCTTGCACTTTATATCTAGTGACAAAACCAGAGAGTAACCTTACATTGCCACCCAAATAAATTTGTCTTTGCGGGTGGATCTTTAAAACTTCAAATATTTTATTTTTCCTGGAGTAGAAACCTTCAAATAACAATGAGATTTGTGAACTTTCTGAAGATCGTGGCATTTGAATAAATTGGAAAGGGGAGAATGTCCTGTATGCCTTATTTTCACGAAACCTTTGTTGACAGGCCTCATTTTAGTTTCGGTTAATTTATGTCAGACCTAACAGTTATATTAACTCGAAACCAGAGCCCTAGTTGCTTTCAGATGGAAGGTAGAGGGATTTCTATGCTGGGAAAAGGTGACTCAAAATTCAACACGTAGAATTCCCAGAATGGTATATTTTGAAGCTAAAGACGTTATTTATTTCATGTATTTTCTTAAATATTTTAAACATAATGAGTTGTTTCCCTTTTTTTAGGTGAGCAGCACGCGGCAATGCAGAGGAATCGGAATTCATGCTTAGCAAATAGATCTAGTATACTTTGGGTGTCAATAACTTTAGTTATGTATAGTTGGACACATTGGAACGTTCCCAGGTGATTTAAACCCTCTCTTCGTATCGGATCTCAAAATTTGTGTCTATAAGGAAAAAACAGTGTGCCGTTACGTTCCTAGCCATTTCCTGTGATAATTTACCATTTACAGCGGATCGAAAAAATGATATGCTAAACTTTGCAACAGTTTTGAAGAAGTACAGACAAGCATACACTCGAATTATTCGTTTGTATAGTGAATAGACGAATCGTTCCACGATTCACATCGGTCTTTGGACACAACTACAGGAATAAGCAATGATACAAAGCTTGAAGAAAAACTGTGGGGCTAAACATGTATATGTAGAAAGGCGCTTGCATTCACCAAGATATTTTCTTTGTTTCTAAGGTTTTTCTCAAGATATTCAGTGGCTGGAACTAGGAGCTTTACATA
This sequence comes from Artemia franciscana, assembly GCF_032884065.1. NCBI lineage: Eukaryota > Metazoa > Arthropoda > Branchiopoda > Anostraca > Artemiidae > Artemia > Artemia franciscana. The sequence continues at coordinate 46,633,081 of NC_088867.1, forward strand.
AGTGTAACCAAATGTGAATTATACAAAGGAAACCTCAGCGAAAACTCGCTCAAACTTTTAGAAGGGTTGGAAAACCAGTTGTACTTACGTTCCATAGGCAGTGTCCCTATCGCTTGAATATTTTTGTTTACTTTTTATTATTACTATTAAATCTTTTCTTTCTACTGAAACAAGTTGCCTAGAATTAATGGCCACTGTCAAAGCAAGATATTTCCGTTTTTTAATAGTATAATTATTAGATTTTTCTGGGCTTTAATCGCTTCTTATTGACAATTAAATTAAAAAAGCAAGTTTTTTCGACTGAAAGTAAGGAGCAAGATTTAACAAATGAAAATATAAAGAAAACTTAAAAAAATATAATTATATATTATATTATATAAATTTATAATTTAAAAAAAGTAGTGGAAAAAAGCAGTAGCAAACTTTAAATAATATAAAAATCCAAATATTTCGATTTCACCTCCGGAAGCCTTCATATAAAAAAAATGAATTAAGCTAAGCTTAGCACAATATATTAATAAATAAAAAAACAAGAAAAAAAATGATGATTAAAATTCAGCTTTCTCTAAATTTTCATTGAATAAATTCTTTAAATGGAGGGCAGTCTAGCTTAAGAAATTACTTAAAGTGAGAGGCAACATTAATACTTAAGACGAACAGAAACAAAAAACCATAAAGACAAAAAAGACGTATATGAGCAGGGATGCCAAAAGTCAAATTTTGGCGCAAAGAGCGATGTATTGAGGAGGGAATTGACCCCTTCATATACGGAATCATTTCTGTTAGTTTTAAGGTTTAGTTTTGCTCCTTACTTTCAATTGAAAAATGAGTTTTTTTTATTCAATTTCTAATCACTTTTCAAATAACGTCAGGAAATTTGGTTCCCTATCCACGGAAAACTCCCTCGCTCTTTGGAATTTTCTTCAAACGTAAAATATTCCAACCCTGTACATTGTCCTAGACAATCCCATCCTTGCTAAAAATTCCCCCCGAAAAATTTCCTGTGAACAATTCCACCTGAAAAATTATTTAAGAAATAAAACATGCATTCTAATAGTTTTCTTATAGTTAACATCATGAAGGCTTAGTGTTTTATTAAATGAAAAAACAAGTTTTTTAACTGCAAGTAAGAAGCGACATTAAAACTTAAAACGAACAGAAATTATTTCATATATGAAAGGGGTTGTCCCCTCCTCAACGCCTTGCTCTTTACGCTAAACTTTGACTCTTTCTCACAACTCTACTTTTTAAAACAATAAAACATTTTTCTGAACGTTTTTTAATTAATGCCTGTTTTGATTTTGGCTCACCGCACATGAAAAATTAAAACAAAATTTGTATATAACTTTTTTTGGCTAAATACGATTTTGATAAGAAAAGGGATGGGATAGGAGGTCTAGTTGCACTCCAATTTTTGATTACTTAAACAGGCAACTAGAACTTTTTATTTTATTATGAACATTTTTATTAGTAATAAATATACGTAACTTACGAATTAACTTACGTAACGAAATTCTATATCTGTATATTTTTATTACGTTTATGAGGAGGTTCTCCCCCTCGTCAATACCTCGCTCTTTACACTAAAGCTTCAATTTGGTCCCAATTCTTTAAGAATGACCCATGAATCACAAAGGCCTTGGAATAAGTAGTTGAAATTACTAAACATGGTTTGGCGTAAAGAGTGAGGTATTGTGGAGGAGACGAACCCCCTTATATACGTAATAGTTTCTGTTCGTTTTAGGTTCTAATGCTGCTCCTTACCTCTACCTGAAAAAAACTTTCTTTTTATTTATTTTCTCATTGTTTTTTTAAATAATGCTAGAAAATCTTGCGGCCCCCTCATGGAAATTTTCTTCTTTCGTGATAAATTTCTCCATGGAAAGATCCTCCCATGTAGCCCCACACCCCGACCCCCTTTAACGTGAAAAAGTCGCCCTGAAAACGTCTGCATACGCCCCTATAACCATTACTATTTGTAAACAATGGTCAAAGTTTGTAACTTGCAGCCCCTCCCCCGGGACTGTGGGGGATTAATCGTCCTGAAAGACATAATTATTAGGTTTTTAGACTATATTAAACAAAATGGCTATCTCAAAATTTGATCAAGGGCTAGGAGTCCTTGTCGGCCTACTGTCTAGGATGTCGTAAGGGAATATTTACGGGAAATGGAAACTTCCTGTGAGGATGCAAAGAGGGAGGCTTTGAATAGTTTGGGGTGGAGGAGGAAAATGCATAGCCCTGTTGGCCTAAGGCGTCTTGATGCTACAGTGATTTGGTAGTAGCAGTAATCGTCGTAATACCTTAGACAGATAGAAAATAGAGTGTCCGGTAACTTCGACGAATTTTTGGCATTCAGTAAATTCTCTTTTTCTTTTGGGGCTATATGCAACAAAATTATAACGTCATGGGCAAACTGAACGATTTGGGGATTTAGGATTTTGCATACAGTGGCCAAACACAGAGCGAGTGATTGGCAAATACAGGAGAAGTGAGCAAACCATGGCAAATCTTCTTTAGAAGTGAATCCAGAAGTGCTTTCCAAGGATCCCGCTTGGGCTATCCAAAAAAAATCAATGAAGTTGGTAAAGAGAATGTCAAAATCCCATAGCTCCTTCAGGATAAGGTTTTTTTCAATCCTGGGGTTGGATTGTTGTAGTTCAATTTAAGGATGCCATATTTGAAAAAATTGATGATAAACGTTAAGAATAGAGGTTTTCTCAAAAAATATATGCTAACTCAAAAAAAAGATATTTTTAGATTACTTATTTCATGTTCTTTTTATAGTTGGGGTCACATGTTTGACAATTTTTCCCTTGCCCCCTTTAATAGTTTCATGTAACCATAGGCTAAAAAAAATGGAATTCTTACTTTATAATATACAGCAAGTATCAATAAATCATGTTCCTTTGTTTTTTGCCATTTCTATCAGTTTTTAATCGGTTTTTATGTTAGTTTCTTACATACCCTAGGGGTATACACAGTGATGGTTCTGGCCTCTATTACGCCAAGGGCAATATCTTGATTATCTGTCTTCAAAAAACTGTCAGGCCAAGTCTGAACAAAATTTTCATTTTTATAATCTGACTTTTCTTACTTTAGCTTTTTCAAAATTATTAATAATAATAGTGTATTCAAATTTTGCACATAGAGACGGTAATAAATACCATTTTTACTGCTGTAAGAATTTCGTAAGCTTGGCTTTGCCCAGGAAATATGCATTATAACACCTAGAGCATCTTTGATCAAAAGGGAACTTAGGCATAGCCTAGGAAAAAGTACAATAGAAATAATATATAATTAAAAAAAAACTTGGAAAAATAAACAATCGACAGAGTGAAGGTTCTTGGGACGAATTTGTTAAAGTTCAACATGAGTTTCAAAACAAAGGTATGGAGACCTAACCTTTAATTGTAATTTACCAGGAGATTACGCAAATGCTTGTATTGAGTATTGTATGACGGTCCCTTAAAGGTAACCTGCCAGTTAGGAGGTTATTTATCGGTGGCGAGAGACTTTAAAAAGAATGTATTGGAATTCAATATTTTAGTACTAATATTCTGGAAATAAGCAACCATTAAAAAGGTTAAAAGCTAATGGCAGACGTATCTGCAAGAATAATACATTCCAACTCTCTTAAAATAAAAAAGGAACCGTACAGGCTAAATACGGGGAGTTGCAGGTTAATCGTATAGTCAACGGGAAGATCGCTTCCTTTAATACCGACAAAGGATATATTTACCTTAGACTTATAGTAGTATAAAATACACTAAAAAAAAATGCAGAAATAACGTCATCATTTGGCGATACCGAGCAGATGGAATTACAGATTCGTTGGTAAGAAGTAGCTTCCCATCAAATTCACAAATAGTTATGTCAAACAGTTCGCGGTAACGAACTGTAGTAAGGAGCGACCCGGCTCAATAGTAACCGAAACTCTAAAAAACGGAATTTTGATACCAATAGTTACATTAAAAAAATAGCATTTTAATGCAGATTTTAAACCTATAAGTTTCATCAAGTTTAGCTTTACCCATCAAAAGTTATGAGCCTGAGAAAATTTGTCTTATTTTAGAAAATAGAAGGAAACACCGCTGAAAGTTATAGAATCTTAAATCTACAATAGAGTTAAATCTTGGGATTATGGGGAAGCTGAACTTCTGGGGTTCTTAAATCATCTTAACACTTATGACCGAAATTTGCAGTCCACCCTAGAACTTAAAATTTAAAATAAACTACCGTTTTTAGATGTGTTAATTATTCGTTATGCTGATAAACTGGATTTTACTATCTATCGAAAGCCAGCACAAAACAATAGATATCTTAAATTTAATTCCAATCGCCCCCCACAAGTTAAAAGAGCAGTTGTAACTTCCCTCATTGATCTTGCCCTGAATATTTGCTCCGATTTGTATATAAATGCAGAAATAAACTTTATCAGAGATATTCTTTTTGGTAATGGGTACCCCATTCCTTTTGTCAATAAGATAATTAACCGTAGAATAAAAAGACATTCTTGTAAAATCGAAGAAGATATTTCACAATGTGAGGCTACTGATAAGCCCTCAAATATTGTCTATCTTCAGTATATCCCAAAAAATCACAACAAAACTAAAAAATATTTGCACAAAAAATAATCTATATGTAGTTTTTACTAATAATTTTAAAATCATTAATTTCTTATTAAATTAAATTCATTAAATTCTGGTAAAGTAAGACCCCAGATACTCGCCAAAGAGGGGTCTATCAAATACCTTGTAACTTTGGAAATTACTATGTTGGCGGAACCCATCAGAATCTAGAAAAACGGCTACAACAGCATTAAAAAGGCATAGACAAGGCATTAATTTCAAATAGCTCTAACAACTCCTTTGATTCTGCTTTAGGTTAGCATATATTTAATAATCCCTCACACACGATACTTTTTGAAAAATCTTCACTCATCAGTAATGATTTGGGGATAAAACGGGAGGTTTTGGAATAATTCGAAATTCTTCTCAAAATAAATAATAATATTTCTTTGAACAGGGACTTAGGGCAGTACTCACTAAATTCTTTATACTCAAATTTATTTTAAAATTCTTTTTGTCGGTCCTGGTTGAACTTCATTGAAGTAAGGATGCTTGGGCTGTTTTTTAAAAAGTTTTCTTTTAAAAAACATTGTTAGTTTTGATTCTCATGTTTTAATGTAAGTTTATTTATGTATACATATTTTCTCTCTCGTTCTCGTATTTTGCTGAAGACGGCCCTTGGACATAGGGCCGAAATATTCACAGAATTGATTTCCACTGTCTTGAAAAGATTTTCCCTATTGTTTCTACTGTGTATTTGTTTGTTATTACCATATGGCACTTGCAGATGGCGAAATTAAAAAGAAAAGAAAACAAAATGGGACACTGATCAGTGCTACCGATGCAAAAAAAGTGATTTTCCTTGTTGTTCAAGGAGGGGACTGTAATTTCCCTATATTATGTTTATAGGAAACCAGGCTGATTTCGATGGTGCACTTTTCATTTTGATATGATGCCATTTTCGAGGTGATTCAGGCTTTCTTTTTAAACCACCATAAATTTCTTTTCGCAATAAGCTTTTAATTTTTAGACGAATCGAAATAATAGCTATCATTCCTGAGTCAGTGTTAGATGGCAATTTTTTTTTCATTAGGCAGTTTTTTTCAAAACGCGTTTTTTAACTTTTGGTTACTATGGGCTATGGTTAGCTCCTTGCTAGGTTGCAGCTAACACTGCAACCATGATGGCTGCTGACCTGTGAATATTAAGATTTTCGCTATTTCTGTATATGCTGTGTTTTTACCATTTTTGCCCGAGAGCATTAATAAGGACTGATTGGTACAGTGAACACCTTATATTACTGAGATCTTCCATGAGAGAAGATTTAGTTTTAAGTTCTAGTATCACTTTTAATTTTATTAGAGAAAAATGTTTTTTATTAAATAGTAAACAAAGATTTAAGATCATAGAAAAAGGTCCCCGACATCAAAGTCTATTTTGATAGATGGTGTTAACTTCCCACAAGGCTAATTAATGGGTTTCATGACGTCAATAAAATTGTTAAAATTCTCGAAAAAGTTATTAAGCCATTTTCCGCATATGACTTTGTCTACTCCAGTGGTTTTCAAACAGTAGTACGCGTACCCCTTGTGGGCAGTGGCGTCATTGAGGGGGGGATTAAGGGGGGAAGTTGCCCCCTAGTAATTTGGAAAAACCTATAATTTATTAAGTATCTTTAGAACTGTTGCTCTTTTTAAGCGTCAAATTTGCTCTTTACTTTCAGTGGATATTTTCTTTTTAATTAACGCATGCTAGTTTTTAACATAAGGAAAACGTGAAAAATAGGGGTTCTATACACTTCATAATATGTTCCATATTAATACTTTTCCAAATAAACTTTTGAACCTTATCATCAAATAAAAATGTAAGCCTAGTCAATGGCAAAATTGAAAAATGTTCTATGCTTCCTGTTTTGCCACATTTGGTCAGGTCAAATTTTTTCCCCTGATATCTATGGTGCTTTTTTTTCCTAAAATCTATCAGTTCAAGATTATAATCTTTTGTTCTAAAATTTTCAAAATTAGAAATAAATGCACCTTCCATATCTGCAAATAGGACAGAAATGGAACCAAGGAAGAATAAGAAGGTAGATATACTGTGAATGTAGTTTCCTGAATGAAAAAGAAATCATCGAAAAAACAAAAATATTACTTGATGCTTTTTATAATGCCATTCGTACTTTAGCTACATAGGTCAAATTGATTACAGTTTGGTCATGGAATTTGGTAGAGGGGGATTCATTTCTCGAATTAATTTTGTCATTATTTTAATTTTTATTTCCAGTAGCCTATTTGATTGAAACTCTGATTCTCTCATTTGTCATTGAAATGCCTAATAAGTACTGATAACATCTTATTCCTTACGTATCGGATTCACATACTAACCCATAAAAGTAGAACTACCTCTATGCATTATACCATGCTGACTTCTTGCTAGTTTTGTTATTCTAATTAATTCTTTTAACCAGCTCCAAAAAAGGAATTGACATAAATGTGCTAAGAATTATGACTGAAATCAGTCACATTTTACACAACGCCAGCGCTACTTGTGGGAAATTAATCTCCACGTTTCCATACTGTACGAAATGTCTGCTGAGAATAGAATAAAGTGAATTTAAACAAAATATGTAGGTTTTTATTACATTTTAGAAATTTTGTTTGCACGTATTAGAGGTTCCAACCCATTCTCATTCTAAACCCATTTTCTCTTCTTATCATTTTTGTCATGCATCACTAGGAAGCTGAGTTTCGCTTGTAAAGGGAATTTTAGATGTAAAATTTCAGTGTAACCCCCCTCTGGACATGTGTAACTCCCATTCCGCGATTTGCATAAGAAAAAAAATTGCGTAATTTTTATAGAATTGTTTTTTTTAAACAAAGATGCAAAGGGGAAGGTAATTTTCTAACTTTAGGAGTCAATTTTTCCTTCCAATTGGCATCCCTGGTTATTTTTAATTATTTTTTTATTTCTGCCGCAATGATGCCAAGATGGTTCAGATTTTCTGGATATACTTTGTCAAACAATGTCCAATGAATAAGTTAATAGTTCTAACTTTATTTTTCGAAAACATTCAAATTAGAAATACGGTCACTATTCAAATGTGAGGAATATGTAACAATATAATGTTACACAATCTGTGGTAATACTGTGGTACTAGCGCTATTGCGCTGCCTATGATTTTTGTTTCAGTTTTGGATTGCCTGCTGATATCAATACTATTTATGAATATCAATCGGAGAACCCACAAACAAATCAATTTGATAAAAAATCATAAATAATATTTCAACAAATCATCACTTAAAGTTTAGTACAACAAATTAAATCTTACAGAGTTGAAATCCATCTATAATTACGAACAAACGAATAGCGTGATACCCAGGGGTATTAGAATAGTGCTTGGTTCAATTATGAAATTCAGCATCTTGTGCAGGGCGTGGGGGCCGGAGGAAGTGGAGGGGGGACATGCACAACAGCATCAGTGGTGAATCTGGCTAAAAAATCCGAGTATATACAACATTCACCTTCGCCCACTTGAAAGCTTCTTTACACATACTACTGCCACCTACAGCAGCTCATTGCTGACTATTTTAGTAAGAACCAAGCACCAGTCCTTATATTTATGATTGTTTAATGTGTATTTATTGTTTATAATATGTTGTGTAATGTTTTTAAATTCTCCAAGTAGTTTATTTGTTAAATAGTTACTTTTCTTTACTACCACTTGAATAGCACCTACTTCAATAGCACTGCCCTTGTCCCCCCTGCCCCTTATTAAATTCTGTAGCTACACCCCTGCTTGGGGGTGCGCAACATTTTTGAGGGGGTACGTGGCCGGCCAACAAAAAATAAAACAGCGCTTCAATTCTAAGACTGGCAATTCAATTTATGTTTTAGCTATAGTTTACATAGCACCGATAACTGAGAAGGGGTACCTAAAACGTTGTGTGGGTAAAAAGGGGTACAGTGTCTTAATAAGTTTGAGAACCACTGGTCTACTCTATAGAACTCGGAAAGCAGTTCAAATATCTTTAAATGTTTCAAGAAGTCTAGCCAAGTTTAAGCAATAGCAAAAGATTTTTGAGACGTAATGCAAGTATTGAACTGAATGAAAGGCGAATAGCACGTTTTTTAATAGCAAAGTTTTTTTGCTCAACCTTCTTCGGCGTCAAAATTAAAGTCATTTCTTCAAGAAATGGCTATAAAGCCCAAAAGTGAAATTCTTGTGTACACGGAACAAACTTTGCATTATTCACTTTTTGAAAAGTTTGATAAATTCATTGATGCCGTGGGAACTCCCATTAGTTTTACTTGATGTAAAAAAGGTGTATGGCTCCGAAGTTTCATTGGGTCTCGGCCTTTCTAGTTGTACCAATTCACAGCAATTTTAAGGGGGATCTAATGTCTAAAATGTAGGAGATGGCAAAATTTTCTTTAGATTCTGAATGAAAATACCAGAAAGAAGTATTTTTCCTTGAAAATTTAAGGCAATTCGTTCATCAAAAAGAAATTTTTGAAATTTAAAGGGTTCAGGAAATTTAGGGGGGGTTAAATGTATTTCCTTCTCTTCCCCTCTATTAGCACCACTAGATTCTTCCGAGATACGACTGTACTTTTCAATATGCTATCCATTATTTCTTCATATTTTGTCTTTTTTTGATGTTCTGACAGTCCCGTCCAGACCCCCACCCCCTCATCCCAACAAACTCTCCAATTCTGAAACAATTTCATCTGTATAAAGCTGAGGGCCTTCTAATTTGTGATCTAGGTTTCAAATTTGAATTGTTTGATCGGATGTGTTTTATTTTACTTGTTGTATTGTTTATATAATCAATTATTGGAGAGTTTAGCTTTCCATTCACACCAAATTGTATTCTTTTTTTTATAATTCAGAGCATTTAATCCTATAAAAAATGGAATATTAATGAAAAAAATTATATTCCAATAGGCGTTTTTTTTTACAATTTGACTGCTCATGATTGAGCGCTTTTATATTGTATTATGGCTTCAACAAAAAATAATTTACAGTTTTCGTCCACTCGAAAAGATAGCGGACCTTGAATTCTTTTCAGTTAGATATAATCCTTATTAGAAAATTGTAATTAGTGACTCTTCCTTCCACCTTGATTTCCCATGATACCACTTAGAAATTCATTTTTCTAGATATTTTTAGGAGAAATAAAAAAAAGGAAAGACAAAAACAAAATACTATGCTTTAGCACAATAAAAGAAGCAATGTACACATATTTGCTTCTAGTTCCATGTTTTTCTAGTTATTGTCTTTAAATTTTTCAAAAGGATAAAAAGGTTTTTGACATTTTTTCAGAAGGCTATTACGTGAATTAAAAAATAACAAAGATTTACGATCCATCCTCTTAAACCAAAGTTCTATTTTTATATTTTTTCTTAGAAACCAAATTGAAGTAAATTGGAAATGGAAGATACCTGGAAATTGGAAATTGTTTTTTTTTTTATTAAAACTTTTTTCTCATATCTCGGATACAGATGAAAATTTTCATTACAACTGCTGTTCTAACTGCAATAACAGTAAGAAATGCTGAAGCACATTTTTGAAATTATGAAGTTAATAGGGCAGTAACACGCCTTCCTTAGTGACGCCACTTTGATTTATGGTGACTAATAAGCAAATTTAGTTACTGCAGCTCAATGGACAAAGATTTCGTCATTCGAAACTCAAACATTAACAGTCTGTTGATTCCCAAAACAATTACTTCTTTACAATAGAGTTATATTTTTTCAAACTGTTTTGTGTCAAATTTTTTTTTAGACTATTTTTTTGCGAATTTGCACCCAGTTCAAGCAAAAATTACCTAAATTTACTTAGAAGTCAGAAATAGTTATTTAAGTTAAAAAATTATCCAATTCAAACAACTCAATTTTCGCTGCACTGTCCATGTTACTTTAAAAAAGCGAATAACACATTTTTAGCTTAATTTTCTGCTATCAGTGTCGACCCCCTAAGTTAAATTCAAAAGGTGAGAATATGAAGGAGTAATTTATCAATTTGAAAAAAATAAATTCAATATACTTTATATTTAAACAAAAAAAATCATCTGTGCTGTTAAGAATTATCTAGCAGCGTTTTATTCAATTTATATTTTAGTGTGTAAGCACTGTTCAAAGAGAGATATTGTTCATTCTTATAAGCTATATTTTTTTTTTATTTGGTCAGAATTAAAAATATAAAAACCATTTTGCCTACATTTATAGACTCCAAGTCACACCAAAGACCAATTAATGGAATCCAGGTCAGGAAGACATCACCATAAAAATAGATCTGTGGCAACTTGTGTCTGTAAGTCTTTTATGTAAGATTATTTACAATATTTCCAGAAATAAATTCACAGTGGATTAATAGACAACAACAACAACCTTGAGGTAATGTGTGCCCACGAAGCTGCAAATATTTCATGAACCAAACAATACCCAGGTCTAATGGACACCTGATCAAGCGTTTTCAAGCAAATAGATACTAAAAGGAACTTTCTTGTCGATATTGGCAGAAGAGACCAGCCAAAATAGCCCAGACCCCAACCCTGCCAGCCATTTGATTCCAAGGTGCAGCCTATAGCTACTAGTGATAACACCGTTAATTTATAAATACGTGTAACGGTGGAGGGGACATCAAATTACCGGTTCTCGAAAGTTTGTTTTCTTATATGCAAATAACTCAAAATATACGAGAATAGACATTTTTTTTCTCTATTCTCACATTTTTTTTTAAATTTTGTATTAGGACCCTAACACTTTCTCGGATTTGAAAACCTTGTTTTACATTTTCATGCACATCTGGGGCCCATTTTAACTAAGGGCATACTAGGCATTTAGGCTGCAGAACCGGGGCCCGGGTCCTGGCACACCTTGGCGAGACCCTACCAGGCGGATATTCAACAAGCTTACGGTGTATGACATCACAGATGGTAAACATGATTCGATTTATAGCTAAGATATTTGGAACCATAGGTCTATCGTATTTCAAAACACACTTTGAAACCAAACGCAACATTTATTTTATTACTTCGGAACAAGATCTTTTTCTTTAATGAAAACTTTTTCTCAACCCTGTTTTTACATTTGAGTAAACACCTTTTTTCGTTTTTTCTTTTATCACTCTCAGGCTTACTTTTCTAGACTTTACATACACTCCTATAGCATCAAACTGCCCACAGGGCTTCGTGTTATTATTTTTAAACGAGATTTTTCCTTTATTTTGCTCCTAGACCATACTTTTCACACCTGCTTATACTCCTGTAAGACCAAACTTCTCTCAAGATTTTGTTTTAATAAGTTCAAGCGAGTTTTCTTTGTTTTGCTCCTAAACCCTAATATTCAGACTTTCGTATACTCATGTAACACAAAACTACCCAAAAGACCTCATTTATTAATTTCAGCCGAGTTTTTTCTTTATTCTGCTCCTAAACCATATTTTTCCCGCTTGTGTACACTCCTTTACTACCAAACAACCCATTTCGTCATTCTTAGGAAGGTTTTATTGATGAAATAGGCTTATTCAAACTTTGTGTGTTACCAACTTTCACCAAACTTCTTTTGTCAAGGTGACATGAGTTAAGGGCAGTGGGGATATACATAGAGTAGGGTTCTACCTATGAACCAGTGGTATTCAAAACTTTCTTTCGATTTTTTGATTTCTTAAGTTTGTGAGGGGTTTTTACGTTTCGAGGGATTTCCTATGAAAACCCACTTTCCTTTGGTGGGCAGTTCCCGGTGGAACATAAACATCACTTTATCACTTTATCTTTAAATTTGTCATTATTTGAAATATCTTCAAATATATTATCTTACTATATTACATCTTGAAGTATTTTCTAAATATAGGAAAATAATTGTTAAAAAAATCAACTGTAAAAGAAATCCCCTTGTCTCCAAGTACTGTTTGGGTTTCGAAGTACATCTTGAAATGCTTGCGTATCAGAAAGCAAACTTTGGAGTACTGGTAATATGACACCCCCATTAAAGTTAGAAGTTGTCCCAGTAGATTTGATTGATAATCATATATTCTAGAGGGGTTGGAAAAAAAGATGTGTACTCCAATGTAAAAACTAGGTTTACGAAAAGCTTTTAGTAAAGAAAAAAGAACTTTTTCTGAAGTAATAAAGTAAGTATTGCGTAAATAGTTTGGCTTTGAAGTGTGTTTTGAAAATAAGGTAGGCCTGTGGTTCCGAGTATCTGAAATCGGTTGTGTTGAAAAAGCCCATTTTGGCCAAGCTGAATTTGCCAGATGATGAGAGATTGATATAAGAAGTTTCAGCTAATAAACATAGTCTCCGGGCGTATCAAACAGTTCGTGGTAACGAACTGTAGTAAGGAGCGACCCGGCTCAATAGTAACCGAAACCCTAAAAGATGGAATTTTTATACCAATAGTTACATCAAAAGAATCGAATTTTAACGCTGATTTTAAATATATAAGTTTCATCAAGCTTAGTCTTATCCATAAAAAGTTACGAGCCTGAGAAAATTTGCCTTATTTTAGAAAATAGGAGGAAAATCCCCCTAAAAGTCATACAACCTTAACAAAAATCACACCATCAGATTCAGCGTATCAGAAAACCCTAATGTAGAAGTTCCAATTTCCTATGTACAAAAATGTGGAATTTTGCATTTTTTGCTAGAAGACAGATCACGGATGCGTGTTTATTTGTTTTTTGTTTGTCAAAAGTAATCAAAATAATCAAGTTTTTGAAAGTAATCAATCTTCCAATTAAAACTATGAGAAAGCCATTTAGCCAAAACAAAAATAATATGCAAATTAAGTTTTAATTATTTATGTGCGGAGAGTCAAAATCAAAACATGCATTAATTCAAAAACGTCCAGAAATTAAATAAAAAACAAGTTTTTTTAAAATGAAAGTAAGGAGCGACAATAAAACTTAAAACGAACAGAAATTATTCCGCATAGTAAAGGGGTTGTCCCCTCCTCAACACCTCACTCTTTACGCTAAAGTTTGACTCTTTGTCACAACTCTACTTTTTAAAACCATGAAAAAAGTTTTAATGTCGCTCCTTACTTTCAGTTAAAAAAAAACTTGTTTTTTTTTATTTAATTTGAAAATAAGACTGAAAATAATCTAGGGGAGTCCCTGGGAGATGCTTAGAAAATGTATGTTTGTGACCGTACCCGAAGAAAATGATATTTGGAGAAACGGTAATATGATATCCCCCATTAAAGTTGAAAGTTGTCCCAGTAAATTTTATTGATTATAACACCTCGTAGTAATAGTCGGAAAAAAGGGAATTGGACCTGCTCCATAGGATTTGGAGGCCATGAAAATAGGAACTGAGGCTGCTGAATAGGATTTGCCACAAACAATGACTCACCAAAAAGGAATTGGACCTGCTGGATAGTGATTTCCACCAGGCGTGGATGCTGCTCCCCCTACTGGTACTTAAGAACTTCACCAGGAAGAGTGAGGCGTTGAGGTTTGTGCAAACCTCTCATATGCGTAATAATTCCTGTTCGTTTTATGTTTCAATGCTACCCCTTACTTTCAGGTGTAAAAAACTTTTTCTCTTATTTATTTTTTGTAAAGGACTATAAAACTGTTTAACTAGACTGTTTTATTGGGAGAAATTATTTTTAATGCGCTACAAAACGTTAACATGAAGCGGTAGCTAAATGAAGCTTTAAAATAAATGTATCTTTTAACTTTTGTTTTGTATATACAAATTATATCTTTAAGAAAGATTACATCACCACGCAGTATTATTGTATCTGAATCTGAGAAGCTCAACATACATATTCCGATTATATTAAATCAAGTAGATATATTAGAATTTTCCCTCAGTGGCTCTTTAGTACATTTATGACCTAAAATGTCGGTTTACGCTATGTAATGTCTCAAAACACGGCTTTGCTCTGGCACAGTCCTTTACTAATGAAAAAGATTGATAGAACCTTCAGTGTGCTTTCTAACGAGCCTTTCTTTTTCGTTCAAGAACAGCTAGCTCGATACTATCATCCCTCAGGGAAAAGGCTACAACAAACAAATAAATGTAAATCTGTGGTTATATTTCTGTATATAAGAGCTTGGGACCTCCGCAATAGAGATTTGTGATATTAATTTACAACTCACTAGACCATATTCATTTGAAGGCTTCAGGAGAGTTAGGCAATTTTTGTTTCAAAATACATTTTTTGAGGTCCCAAGCACACCCCCTACCTCTAGATTTTCAATTGATACCGACTTGGCCCTCTTTGGGGGAAAATTTGCAATTTTTTGTCATATAAATGTAGACGACATTTTGCTAAGGAACAACTTTATGGCAAAATAAAAGGACCCTAGAACTTTTAATTTCCTTTCTAATAATCCATCTCCAGGTGTAATGGATATAATGGTGTAATTTTGGTCAAGGTCCTAACCCTCTAGGAGCTGCTCCTATTTTTTTTGAAAATTAGACAAATTCTTTACGCTCGTTGCTTTCGATTAGTAACCATATTTGGATTCATTGGAAAAGCTGACATTTGATGTACATTTTGTCATTGAAATTTCTTTTCTTAGAGTTTCCGTTACCATTATCCCAGGTACTCCTTACTCACAGTTCATTACAATGAGCTGTTTTATCATTTTGACATGGTTTGTTAATAGTAGTGACTCCATAATGCTTTTAAAGGCAGCTATTGAGGGGTATACCATTGGAGCTACTAGCACCTCAAGATGTTATTACAGGCACCTGGATCTTATGTAATACTATAGCACACTTGTTTGTTATGTAATGGTATAGTACACATGGTTGCTACGTCATAGAGATTTTTTACTTACTTATGCAAATTACGTAATTTGTTTTCTTCAATTGTTACGTAATAGGGAGTGTTTTCTTCAAGATGCAAGCGTAGACGTTACTTCATAGTTTTTCATTGATAGTTTAAAAACGTACAAGGAGCATAAAAAACCCTTAGGGACCTCTGGAGTAAAGAAAACGTTCAAATGGATCATAACCTATTCACATAAGTTTTTTTCTGCTTTACACACAGGGCCTTTGTTTTCAATGTTGATAAGAGACAAAGGAATTCCCAGCTATTTGCAAAAAGACAAGGCAAGGCGTTACGTGGTCCTGCATTGATTTTTTCAAGAACAAAGACGATAAATAATTAAAACGAAATTTGCATATTAATTTTTTGGGGCTAAATGGCTTTTTCATAGTTTTAATCGGAAGATTTTGAGAAAAAAGAAGCGAGGGGGGAGGCCTAGTTGCCCTCCAATTTTTTGATTACTTAAAAAGGCAACTATAACTTATATTTTTTTATGAACGTTTTCATAAGTAAAAAATATACGTAACTTACGAATTAAATTACGTATTGAACTTCTATATTCGTATGTTTTTATTGCGTATATGAGGGGGCTCACCCCTCATCGATACCTCGCTCTTTACATTAAAGCTTAAATTTTGTCCTAATTCCTTAAGAATGACCCCTGAATCACAAAGGCCGTAGAATAAATAGTTGAAATTACTAAAAATACTTTAGCGTAAAGAGCGAGGTATTAAGAGGAGGTAAACCCCTCATATGCGTAATAATTTCTGTTCGTTTTGAGTTTTAATGCTGCTTCTTACTTTCAGTAGAAAAAAACTTTTCATATTTATTTTTTCATTGTTTTTTTAAATATTGCTAGAAAATCTTGCGCCCCCTCCATTGAAAGTCTCTTCCCCCATGAGAAGTTTCTCCATGGAAAGATCCTCCCCGGTAACCCTCGCCCTCAAATATCACACCCCGAACCAAAAAAAAACCTGAAAACGTTTGTACACTTCCCAGTAACCATTACTATATGTAAACACAGGTCAAAGTTTGTAACTTGCAGCACCTCCCACGGGGACTGTGGGGAGTAAGTCGTCCCCAAAGACATAGTTATTGGGTTTTTCGACTATGATGAATAAAATGGCTATCTCAGAATTTTGATCCGGTGACTTTGGGGGGAAAATGAGCGTGGGAGGGGGCCTAGGTGCCCTCCAATTTTTTGGTGACTTAAAAAGGGCACTAGAACTTTTAATTTCCGTTAGAATGAGCCCTTTTGCGACATTCTAGAACCACTGAGTCAATACGATCACCCCGGGAAAAAAACAAAAAGCAAAAAAAAAAAACAAATAAACACGCATCCGTGATTTGTCTTCTGGCAAAAAATGCAAAATTCCACATTTTTGTAGATAGGGGCTTGAAACTTCTAGGTTCTCTGATACGCTGAATCTTGACTTTTAGGGGGTGTTTCCCCCTATTTTCTAAAATGAGGCAAATTTTCTCAGGCTCGTAACTTTTGATGGGTAAGACTAATCTTGATGAAATTTATATATTTAAAATCAGCATTAAAATACCATTCTTTTGATGTAACTATTGGTATCAAAATTCCATTTTTTAGAGTTTCGGTTACTATTGAGCCTGGTTGCTCCTTACTACAGTTCGTTACCACGAACTGTTTGATGGTTTGTTTACTCGCATAGCGGGACCGGGTAATTTTCTTGTCTCTCTCCCACCATGCTTTTGTGACTGGGCGTCTGTTTGCATATTAATGCCTGCCTTTGTATATTTGTGTGTCTGACTTTGTGTGTTTGTGTGTGCTTTTGTCTCCCTTTGTGTCTGAGTGTCTCAAAGTCTGTTTGCTTGTCTCTGTGTGTGTGTGTGTGTGTTTCTTTTGTCTCTATCTGTGCCTGTGTGTCTGAGCGTCTGTTTGCCTGTCTCTGTGTGCCTGAACTTGTGTGCCTGTGTGATTTTGTGTCTCTCTGTGCCTCTGTCTCAGAGCGTCTGTTTGCCTGTTTCTGTATGCCAGTGTGTCTGATTTTGTGTACTTGTGTGTTTAGTTTTAACTCTCTCTACGCTTGTGTATCCTAGCGTCTGTTTTACCTTTCTGTGTGTCAAGTTGGTGTGTGTTTGTCAAGTTGTGTCAATGTGAGGTGTGAGGAATGATAAAATTCATAATAGGGGTGTTTCTGACCAGCCACAAATTGTCAAAGCGGCGCGAATACACATAGTCTTGGCACAGAGAAACTTGGCATTAAAAACGAGAGCTAAGAGCTCATATGGCACTTGTGACGAGGCTGGACGAGCCAAGAGCCAAGAAATCATATGGTATAAGCTCTAGCAAAATTCTAAGAATCAATAGATTGATTTAAAAGGAAAATCGGAGGCTTAATGCCGGTCGTGATTTAAAATAAGACCTCTGAGTCACGAGGTCCTTCTAAATATCAAATTCATTAAGATCCGATCACCCACTCGTACGTTATAAATACCTCATTTTTTCTATTTTTTTATCAAGCAATCCTTTTTATTGTACTCATTAAAACCTTCAGTTAGGCTTTAATGAAATTTTAGCATAATGGATAGAACGATTAGAGGGTTTTCCTCCTTCTTACACAGAATATTTATGTTGGTTTTAAGTTTTAATTCCACTTTTTACTTTTATTTGGGGGTAAAACAAATCGTGTTGAATTAAATGTAAGCTTATGTATCTGCTAGGCTCAGTTGGTGAATGCAATCAAGTTTGGTGCTTTGGCACCATTATTTATGATTATTTGAATCAATTTTAGAGCTCAATGCCATTAAAAAAAAACATAAAATATTCCAAATGTCCTGGTAACAAAGTTGGTTTTTTACTATATTTTCTTGATCAAACATATCAGGTATAGGCAGTGCGTCCACTTTCCCCAAAAATTTTAGCATTTTGCCAATTTGCCCAAAAGAAAATTAGGCTCTTCGAAATATCCTTCAACTAATGTCAACAAAACTTACCGATTCGTATTTCGCGCTAACATTCTTCTATTTACGAACATTTATGACCAGAAATATTTTAGTAATTGGAAATTCAGAATAATATCTGAAAATTTTGAGGATAAAGAAAACACTAGACGTAGGCCAGTCTTTGTTCTTCTACTGCAGTTTCAAGCTTTGCTAAATATTATAAGACACAATAATTCATTTTTTACCTAGCCTAGACAGCCTTAAATAAAAATTTTCTTCTCGTCAGAGATAGGCTTGATTTAGGTTACTTTTGACTTACAAATATAATAGAATTCATTTTATTTAATTCCATTTTGGGTATAATTGTAGGTAAGACTTGTTCTCTCAATGAAACTAGCGCAAGGGCAGGTTTTTTTTATGTGACTTTTCGTAAAAATTTCAAAACAAAGTGCGCTTCAAAACAGCTAGACCAAAATGCTTACTTTATATGTTAATTGAAAATGAGCTGTAAATCCATAAATATTTATTTCTGCATCTTTATTGGTTATTTGAGTTTAGCGCACTATATAGAAAAACAAACTTAGTATTTGACTAAATACTGTATTTTTCATATACCCAGAATAACGATATTAGTATCTTTTAGAGGGCTTAAAAAATTACCATTGTCATGTAAAATTGTGAAAATACCAAATTTGCCCCTTAGGGCCGATATTATTTATATTTGTTTCTTCTCCCCATTTTAACACTTAAAAAAAAACACTCAAAAAAGTGACCTTTCATTTTTTTCTACCACTATTGATCCTTTTCATTTTTTCATATTTTTGCCAATTGTTTTTTTTTATGCTGAGCAAATATGCTGAGTTTGTTTTGTGCTGTTTTGTTTTTTTCGCTGTTTTGGTTTTTGTCTTTGTTGATTGTTTTTTTTTATGCTGAGTTTCTTGCATAAACCCAACAATATAGTTGTTTTTTTTCTGCAAAGAACCTTAGAACTTACTTTTTGTTATCCCATAAAACTGTTAAAACACAAAATATGTCCTTTGTTCGGTTCATGCCAAATGGAGTTTTATATTTTTGCCCTGTATAGCAGTAAAGAAAAGTAAAGTATTCCATTAATGCTGTTTTCCCTCACCACTATTGATACTTTCATTTGTTTCGCAATTTTAGCCGTATTTATTTTGACGAGAAATTTGTTCAGTGAAACCGAGCTAAAAAGCTGTTAATTCATAGACTTGCTAAGTAAATAACCCCTAAATGTATCCAAGAGACTGTCTGTACCATTGCCAATGTATATAAAACCTAAAACAATTCAACAACTAAATTTTGTTGAGAGCTGTCAATCAAAGTTATTGACTTATTGTTCCATGATGGACAGCTTATTTTTGCGTTAAAAAAAAAAAATAGCTGTCAAAATGATCAGTCTTTCATGGCTTTGGTCCAAATGGGGATGAAACTTGTCTTTCTCTTTAGGGAATTGAAAAACACAGTCAAACAGTTCGTGGTAACGAACTGTAGTAAGGAGCGACCCGGCTCAATAGAAACTGAAACTCTAAAAAATAGAATTTTGACACCAGTAGTTGCATTAAAAGAATCGCATTTTAATGCTGATTTTAAAAATACAAGTTTCATCAAGTTTAGTCTTGCCCATCAAAAGTTACTACCCTGAGAAAATTTGCCTTATTTTAGAAATTAGGGGGACATACCCCCTAAAAGTCATAGAATTTTAACGAAAATCACACCATCACATTCAGCGTATCAGAGAAACACGCTGTAGAAGTTTCAAGCTCCTATCTACAAAAACGTGGATATTGGTATTTTTTGCCAGAAGACCGATCTCTGGTGCGTGTTTTGATTTTATGAATCTATAAGCTAACAAGTTAAAGAATTTCAAATATATATAAAAGAAATTTGGGCCCCAATATCAGACAATAATCGTTTTATTGATGTCTCTACACGGAGAGAATAAGCTTCGGCTTAGTGGAAAACTACCAATAGAGTGATTTTCACTTTACTCCTCTCTGTATTCCACTCACTCTTTATATCGTTCAAATTTTTGTTATTAAAAAAAAACTATAAGCAGATGTTAATGCTCTCTTAGATTTAACACAATAGAAAATGTAATATATAGTTTTTTCAGAAACTATAATGAAAATAGCAGCATCACATTTAAAGTGTTAGAGAACACTACTGCAGAATGTATGTGAATGTGGAATTTTGTGTTTTTTCGCCAAGGGTAAGACCACGTATGAGTGCTTATTTTTTCCAGGGGTGCTGATTTTGAACCAATGGTTTAAAAAATCGGTAGAGGGATCAACCAAACGTAAATAAAAAGTTTTAATCTCCTTTTTAAGCGAAAAAAAAATAAATACACGACACCTAGCACCTTCCCACACCTTTTTTTTTTTAACAAAATCATCATATCAAAATTTTGAGATAGCCATTTTGTCTAGAATGCTTGAAAAATCAAATATCTCTACCTCTGGGGATGACAGGACCCCCCCCCCCCCCCTGCAGCCTTGTTAAAGGGTCGTAAGTTATAAAAATTCTTTCAAATATTAATAATATTTTATTACGTTACGAAATTACGAATCAACAACCCTCATTATTAAGGCTGAAATCTTAAAGTTCTTTAAAAGCATTTCTCATTCAAATTCAACGGTCTTTGTGTTTGAGGTGGTCAATTTTTTGAGAATTATAACAAAGAGTCGAACTTTAGCGTAAAGAATGAGGGCTGGAGAAGAGGCAGCCTTCCTCATATAAGAAATATTTATATTCGTTTCCAGTTTTATCAATTATTCTTTTACATCTAATTTCTCGTTTGTCCAATATTTTGAAAATGGGGTTTTTAAGACTCAGATTGTTTCCCACAGACTTAAAACATCCCGAGTACGCCATATGAAAAAAAAACAACAAGAAACTCGGTTCTCAAGGTGATTCAAAATATTTTTCCCCAAAAAATACACTCTTTATAAGAAAGATAATACTTTTATAACCAAAAGAGCATTATTTCTATACTAACCCAATAATGATTAAAATAATACCATAATATAACGAAAAATCGCTCCCTTACAATTACTTTCTCGCTTGCTGAAAATATGGAATTAGAGCTTTTGAGATTGTTTTCCAAACTGTTTTTAACAGATTTTGAAGACTCCCTAAAAACCTGAAGTGAAAAAAAAATTCTTCAAAATTCAAACTTTAAAAAGTAGAAAACGTTATTAACAAAAGCTGTTAATCATTTTAATTTTTTGGGTCTCCTACTACTTGCTGTAGCCAAAATAGGGTCCTTATCGATACTACGACGTCAAACCAAATTCTCCATTAAGTCATGTGCTGAAAGAACGGGAGTTAGTAATATAGAATGCTGAGCCAAAGATAGCTTGTGATTCAATTACAGTTTAAACCACTGCAGTTAGAGATAATTCCCAAAAGAATAAAAAAAATTACGATTATTTTCTATTTATTAGTCCATGAATGATAATTAATAGATAATTAATAGTAATAGAATCGTTTGTCCTTCATTTTTAATTTGTCTAATATTTTGAAAATTGCTCTTTGTTGTCCATAGCGTAATCAGATATGTTTCAATCTCGCTGGTTGTGTTCCTGCATCAAATGTAAAATTTAAGGCGCTTACCTTTTGAAGCCTGATAGTCCAAATTTTACGCCACGAAGTGAATAATACTTTTCCTTGCGGATCCATTTTAGTTTCTCAGGTGCAGCCCACCTAAATCTACCGTGCAGCCCACGGTAGCGCACTGGATTGATCTAAGTGTCCGCAGCTGTGTACAGGCAGTGTACAGGCAGGGTTGCCACCTGGTAAAAAAATCACTAGATTTTTGTGATATTCTGGTTGATTTAGTAATTTTCCTCAGTAGCCTAGTGATTCATGCGCAAATTTAGTGATTTTTGTTTAGGCAATATAAGAAATCACTAGAAAAAGTGATAAATCACTAGGAGTGGTAACCCTGTATACATGGTCGGGGTTTGATTTCACCTACCTTGAGGCTATGTGACAAGTTTGCTACGTGTCCCACATCCCGGCGAACATATATAGCAACTAAAACGTATTCAATCGTTAACACTTTATGTGCCATCAATAGCTCTAAAGGATGTTTGTTTTTCTTTATTGTTTCTTAAGATTATCGTCTTTCAGCATTTGCTTCTTACAAGGGTCGTTTCTTAGATAGGCATTAAGTATATCTGATAGCCAAAAATTTTATTATTGTTATCTTCTTTGACTTGATCGATAATAAACAAATATGATTCTCTTTGAATGGCAAAAAGTCACTATTTGGTTTTTAATTTAAAGTAAAAATTAGAAACGAAGTTTCATTTTTTACTTAAGAATTTGCAAAGTATATTGTAATTTAAACTTAAATTTAGGATATTGGCCTCACCGTTGATAAAGATCCAAACTTAAGAACCCAAACTTTGCTTTAAAGAACAAAACGCTATTCGTTATTACTGAAGGTGTGATGACCACTAGCTAACTATATTTATAAATGAGGGTACCACACTCCAAAATATATAACCTTACGTCGTTGTTAGGGCCAGATGAAAGAAGCCCAGTTAAGCAGTGGGGTTTCCCCCACAAAGAAACTCCCCCCAGCCTAACTCCGGCTAAAGAGTAGTAACTCGTACTACATATAAATAAGCTCACTTTTGATTACAGGCCAAAAAATGTAAAATTTCAAAATAAACCAAGCTCAAAACGCCTAAACTAAAACAAGTTGAAGTCACCTCTTTTACGGACCAACCAATCAAGGAATCGTGTAAATTAAATAACCCAGCTTTAACCCGATCACCAGTTCACTACCTTTAATAAAGCACTCAGACGTCATGAACTTATTAATCTCGAAAAAGTATAAGATAAATGACTTACTACAAGAGGGTTAAACTAAAAAATTACTAGTTAAAGTAAAGCAGAAAAATTTAACATCAAGCCATTTAAGAATAATGGAAAACTGATTTGTATAAAAGGAAAAAATACCTGGAATGAAATGAATGGCATGCTATGACATTCGATAGTTAACAACAGGAAAAAATTGTTTGTCACTTTTCAATATTTTGTCAACTATCAATTAAGTGCGTAAAAAATTTTTTTCCATATGTCTTGTTTCAAAGTTATATATTTTCGATCCGCCATTAAAAACTTAGACTGATGAATACCTTAAAAAAATAGTATAATGAAAGATATCATATAGAAATTAAGCCTTAAACAAGATATCCCGTGGGGTCAAACGGAAAAGAAGATGTAAAAGAATAATTTTAAGTTATCAAACAGTTCGTAGTAACGAACTGTAGTAAGGAGCGACCCGGCTCTATAGTAACCGAAACTCAGAAAAATGGAATTTTGATACCGATAGTTACATAAAAAACCTAGCAAAAGTTACGAGCCTGAGAAAATTTGCCTCATTTTAGAAATAGGGGAAAACACCCCCTAAAAGTCATACAATCTCAGCGAAAATCACACCATCAGGTTCAGCGTATAATAGAACCTTATTGTAGAAGTTTCAAGCTCCTATCTACAAAAATGTGGAATTTCACATTTTTTGCCAGAAGACAAATCATGGATGCGTGTTTATTTGTTTTTTTGTTTTTTTTCCCAGGGGTGATCGTATCGACCCAGTGGTCCTAGGATGTCGCGAGAGGGCTCATTCTAACGGAAATTAAAAGTTCTAGTGCCCTTTTTAAGTGACCAAAAAATTGGAGGGCACCTAGGCCCCCTCCCACGCTCATTTATTCCTCAAAGTCACCGAATCAAAATTCTGAGATAGCCATTTTATTCACCATAGTCAAAAAACCTAATAACTATGTCTCTGGGGAGGACTTACTCCCCCGCAGTCCCCGTGGGAGGGGTTACAAGTTACAAACTTTGACCTATGTTTACATATAGCAACGGTTACTTGGGAGTGTACGGAAGTTTTCAGGGGGATTTTTCTTGGTTTGGGAGGGAAAGTTGAGGTGGGGGGGGGGGGGGGGTACGTGGGAGCATATTTCCATTGAAAAACTTCTCATGGGGGTAGAGACTTTCAATGAAGGGGGCGCAGGATTTTTTAGTATTATTTAAAAAAACAATGAAAAAATAAATATGAGAAATTTTTTCTACTGAAAGTGAGGAGCAGCATTAAAACTTAAAACGAGTAGAAATTATTGCACATATGAGGGGTTTACCTCCTCGTAATACCTTGCTCTTTACGCTAAAGTATTTTTAGTAATTTCAACTATTTATTCTACGGCTAAGGAATTGGGACATAATTTAAGCTTTAGTGTAAAGAGCGAGGTATCGACGAGGGGTGAACTCCCTCATATACACAATAAAAACATACGAATATAGAAGTTCGTTACGGAAGTTAATTTGTAAATTACGTATATTTTTGTCTAATGAAAATGTTCGTAAAAAAATTTAAAGTTCCAGTTGCCTTTTTAAGTAATCCGAAAATTGAAGGGCAACTAGGCTTCCTCCCTCTCTTCTTTTTTCTTAAAATCTTCCGATTAAAACTATGAGAAAGCCATTTAGCCAAAAAGAAAATTAATATGCAAATTTTATTTTAATTTCTTATGTGCGGAGAGCCAAGATCAAAACATGTATTAATTAAAAAACGTCCAGAAATTAAATAAAAAAACAAGTTTTTTTTAAATGAAAGTAAGGAGCGACATCAAAAATTAAAACGAACAGAAATTACTCCATATATGAAAGGGGCTTTTCCTCCTCAACGCCCCGCTCTTTACGCTAAAGTTTTTTACTGTTTTAAGAAGTAGAGTTAAGAGAAAAAGTCAAACTTTACCGTAAAGAGCGAGGCGTTGAGGAGGAAAGCCCCTTTCATATACGGAGTAATTTCTGTTCGTTTTAAGTTTTAATGTCGCTCCTTGCTTTCATTTAAAAAAACCTGTTTTTTTTTATTTAATATTATACTACTACCACTACTAACAACAATTCATCGCAGCATCAGGTCGTCTGAGGCAAACAAAGCTTCGCATGCTCTTCCTCCATTCTAGTCTATTCAAAGCCTCCCTCTTTACATCCTCCCGGGAAGTTTCAATTTCTCTTAAATCTTTTCTTTACGATGTCCTCTCACTCAAACCGCAGACTAGCTGCTAAACCACTTCGCCCTAAATGGTTAGCCAAAGAGGACAATCTTTTGCAATCCGTCATCCTTCATTTTCAGAACGTGCTCTAACCATCTCAATCTTTATCTTATTAAATACAAAAAAAACGAGTTTGTTTATCTGAAAGTAAGGAGCTACATTAAATCTTAAACTGAATAGAAATTATTACGTATATGTGGAGAGATATCCCCTCCTCAACACCTTGCTCTTTACGCCATAGTTTTTTGTACTTTTAGAAAAGCTTCTTATTGTTCTAAAAAAACCAAACATTGTGTTTCAAGAGTCGTTCTTAAAGAATAGGGACAAAGTTCAAACTTCAGCATGGAGAGCTAGGTGTTGAGGAAGGGCCAACCCTCCCTCATATACGTAATAATTTCTGTTCATTATAAGTTTTAATGTCACTCCTTATTTTCAGTTGAAGAAACTTCTTTTTTATTCGTAAAAAGCTCTTTTTTCCAAGCATTATTCTGAAAATACTAAATTTCCTACTAAAAAAGTCGTAATGAACGGATTGGTAGCTCAACTCACATTTTGGGTAACTTTGGCAATGATATGAAAATAAAAAGGAAAAAGCATAAACATTAGCATTTTTTCAAATGAAAGCAAAGAACAATTTCCAAATTCGAATAAAATTATTCTGTTTATTAAAGGGGCTACCCTATCCGCAACTAAATGATATTTACACTAGAGTGCCACTTTTCTTTCTAATGCTTTAAGAGTAACTTTCTAGTACAAGGACGACTACTACAACTACTACTAATAAAAAATAATCAAAGCATTAACCCGCGTGAGGCCAACACAGCTACGCACGCTGCTCCTCGATCCCAATCTATTCAAAGCCTCCCCCTTTACACCCTCCCAAGAAATTCCCATTTCCTTTAAATATTTCCCTATGATATCCTCCAACCCCAGACGATGACGACCTACTCTCTGTCTAGCCCTAGCCGGTAGGGTGAAAAGGACAATCTTGGGCAATCTGTCATCCTTCATTCGCAGAACGTGCCCTAGCCATCTCAACCTTTCTTTCATTTTGTACACCAGATTGTACAAATTTCATTTTGAACCACATATTCTGTACAGCCTGCTGTTTGAAATAGCCGGGTACCCAGAACACACCGTAGGCAATTTCTTTTGAAAACATCTAGTAAATTTTCATCCAATTTTCGGAGTGCCCATGCTTCAGATTCATATTTGACCACTGTCCTCACTGTACATTCCAATATTCTAATCTTGGTTTGCATACTTGTCTTCCTATTCTTCCAAACTGTTTTTAACTGTGGCAAACCGCCCTTAGCCTTGGCTATTCTACTTTTAACATCTTCACTGCTCCCATTGTCTTTACTAGTGATACTACCAATGTAAATGAAGATACCCACCTGATCAATCTTTTCATTACTCAACGTCACCTTTTCGTCTTCAATTATTTCCTAGCCTTAGTGACTTAGTCCTCTTAACATAAATTTTTGCCAACCTATTCTAGCACTCCAAACTCACAAAAGCTCTGAAAGTTCATTCATTTCACTCACACTTTCTTCTAGGTTGCTTAAATAATCATCAAAATCAAAGTCCAATCCTCTCCATTTGATTCCGTGGTCTCCCATTGCCTTTCCTGTGCTCCTTAAGACAAAATATATCAAAATGATCCGTATAAGAGGGAATAGAACACAACCCTGCTTAACTCCTGATCTAATACAAAGCCAGCTGCTAACCTCATTTCCTACTTTAACCGCAGCAATGTTATTCTCGTATATAGCACTAATCACTCTAATTTATTTGTCTGGTATACCATACAAGGATAAAACCTTTGCTAAAGATCTTCTCTATCCAGAATCGAACATTTGCTCACAATCTATAAAACTGAGGTCCAAAGGTGTTTAACAACTAAGGTACTTCCCAATTATTAACCTAAGAGTGAAAATTTGGTCGACATATCCTCTACCCTTTCTAAGACCGCACTGATCCTCAATTAAAACTTTTCCTAAAGCATCTCTCAGTCTAAAAAGTGTCATATTACTAAGTAATTTGCTACCTACAGAAACCAGACTAATGCCTTGATAATTACGACACTCACTCTTATTACCTTAGTATGTAGTGGTCTAATTAAGATTTTCCTAAAATCATTAGGTACTTACCCTTTTTCAAAAATCCTATTCATAATCTTCAGTACCTTATTTCTAACCTCAAACTTATCAAATTTAAGAACCCATTTACCACACTATTAACACCTGGAGCCTTATTATTTTTTAATCCTTTTAGTACTGTCGCTAATTCACACAAACAAATCTTCCAAGACATCCAAGGTATCAAAACTTGTTTTTTCTCTATATCTTTTCTTACAACTCTAGCTCGGTTTAGCACATTCTCAAAATGTTCGGCCAATCTCTCTCAAACTCTCTCCTTATCACTAGTTGTGGCCCAGTCTCTTTCTTTAACTGGCACAAGTCTCGACTGAATACTCCCTCTCAACTTATTAACATGCCGGGACAATATTTTACTATTATGTCGTCTAGCTGCATCTTCCTTATCCTAAGCAATTTTATCCATGTCTTCCACTTCACACCTCCTTAGTTCATATTTTAATGGTTTCCCCACTTTCTTTACATTCTTTTTGTTTTCAAGTGATCTATCGCTCAGACAATTCTTGTACAGACCCCATCACCTCTCTGTTAAACATAAATCTTTTTCACTAGCCTTCATAGCCGCAGTCATAGCTTTCCTCCTTAAGACGCCATCAGCAACTTCACAAATCGTTCTTCTAAAACTATTCAACTATTATCCGCATTGTCAAATTTTAAACTCTCAATTTTAGTATTCGATCGTTCATGGAAAGTTTCTCTCAAATTCTCATCCTAGAGTCTACCAGCATCATAACTCCCAGGGAGTTAGTTAACATCGATAACAGTACTCCCATAAACCCCAGTATCTTGTACTGATTCTGCCAGTCTTCGGATTTCTATAACATAATCAATAAGGTTTGCTGTCTTACCATCAAGTTAATACCATGTCAACTTTTGGGCCATTTAATGACCAAACATTGTACTGGTCATAACCAGATTGTTGTACCTATAAAATTGCAGCAGCCTTTAGCCATTACTGCTTTCTTTTCCTAAACCAAATTTACCTATGCTAAGATACCATCTATTCCTATTTCTACCGATCTAGAAGTTAAAATCTCCTAGTAAAAACACTGTATTTCTACCTGGGACCCTGTCTATTTGCTCCTGTAACTGTAAGAAAACTTCCTTTGAGTGACTAGGATCTCCGTTAGTCGGTTCAACAGGGAAATATACTACTATAGCTGATATCTTGAACTTTTTAGTCCGAAAATGAGCAATTATTACTCCATTATTAATACCTTCCCAGCATAAACAAGAAGTAGCAGCTTCCTTATTCTTCAATGACCCCTACTCTATGTCTATGAACTCCATTCTTCCTGCCTGGGTAAACAAATTCTATGTCACATAATTTCATGCTTCTTATCCCTGGGATATGAGTTTATAAAACTCCTAATGAGTCCAGTTTGAATCGTCTGTATTCGTCAGTCAAAATGTCGATACGATAGTCATGTTTTAACGTCATAATATTTCAAGTTCCAATTTTCATATTCTTTAAATCATTGAAATTATTTTCACCTTAGGAAGTGCAATGATCCGATATACCTTGTGCAGGACTGGGTTCAACATATTTTTCAAGTCTACACCGAAGCGAAGGAGCCGGCTTAGAACCAGGCAGCAAGAAGTACCTGAGACCTCCAGTATGAATGGAGGCTTTGTGCAATCCTAGGCCCATCTTGGTCACAACATGGATTTCAGCACTTGGCGATGCTCTTCTACCAACAAGAGTTGAAATCCTGCACAGACAGTCCCAAGCTATTAACTCCGACTCATTATATATTCATGTCACAAATATTATGCTACCACGGGGAGGCAGCCCATAGTAGACAAATCAGCTAGGAAGAGGTTTTTCAGCCCGAAAACGCCCGTCAAAACAGACCAATCCCAGAAAAATTATCCATTAATTTGAATCCCGTGCGAATGCTGTGTTGTTACTAGGCTATATTTTCCTCGAGGGGTGCCACTCCTCAAGTGGGAATAGAGTTGACCGCAAGTATCCCAGTCTTACAGGTACCCCGAAAGAGTCAAGACAGTCCTTTGCAGAGGCCGTTGTCCATGGATTTGGATCTTACGCCCTGCCGCAATTGTCTTCCTATAGAAGATCCTCCCACGATGGTGTTTTGCGTCACCATGCGATTTAACCCATTACTGGGAGAAGGTTTGTAACTCAAGTTCGTTCCGTAAGTTATCATAAATTACGTATATTTTTTACTAATGAAAATTTTCGTAAAAAATTGAAAGTTCTATTTGCCTTTTTAAGTAATCAAAAAATTGGAGGGCAACTAGGCTTCCTCCCTCGCT
This sequence comes from Artemia franciscana, assembly GCF_032884065.1. Taxonomy (NCBI): domain Eukaryota; kingdom Metazoa; phylum Arthropoda; class Branchiopoda; order Anostraca; family Artemiidae; genus Artemia; species Artemia franciscana. The sequence goes on from NC_088867.1 coordinate 46,662,877, forward strand.
CCTTTTTTCTCGACATCTTGCAATTAAAACTATGAGGAAGCCATTTAGCCAAAAAAAAATATTATGCAAATTTCGTTTTTATTATTCATGTTCGGACAGCTAAGATCAAAACATGCATTAATTAAAAAACGTCCAGAAATTAAATAAAAAGAAACAAGTTTTTTTTAAATGAAAGTAAGGAGCGACATTAAAACTTAAAACGAACAGAAATTACTCCATATATGAAAGGGGCTTTTCCTCTTAAACGCCTCGCTCTTTACGCTAAAGTTTTTTACTGTCTTAAAAGGTAGAGTTAAGAGAAAGAGTCAAACTTTAGCGTAAAGAGCAAGGTGTTGAAGAGGAAAAGCTAAGTTTTAATGTCGCTCCTTACTTTCATTTAAAAAAACTTGTTTTTCTTATTTAATAATAATGGAAGGAGATGACAAAAGTTTTGGAATAAATTATGTCCGTCCTCAGCACTGAAAGACAAAACATACAGCATTTTTTATAATGTCAATTTATTTCCTCCGGTACCACTGTGACTCTGGTCACCACAACAGAAATTGACAAAAGCTGCAGCATGACGGCTAAGACTGTTATTCTCTAAGTCATAATTATGAAATGAATGTCCCACTGTATCCATATACGTCTTTAACTATTAGTTAATATTTTAGCTACTATTAGGTAGCATTCGTTCTTTATTATAAAATCTTCTAACCCTATTTTTCTTTCTTCTTCATTTTGTATTTTCATTACTTCAGACAATTTGTCAATGCCATTTGCTTTGGCTACACTTATTGGTCTAGTCTTACATCAATCAAACTTGACCCCAGTTATATCAGGCGAAGGCTCAACCCACCCATATATCTGTCCTTTAAGATATATTAGTCATAAAGTTACATATGAAAAATAATTACAATTAGGAACTTTTGAGTCTGGAGTAAAATCAACGGAGACAGTTAAATAAATATATCGAATGACACAGTATGCTTAAATAGTTTATATAGGCTTAAAAGTTTGTGAAAAATGCATAATAATAAGCTTCTTCTGCGTTCGCATAACCCTTGAAAAAAAATTTATAATCTTAATAGAATTGTTTTGCAAATATTAATGTTCCGTGGTTTTGCATACTTTATGCAACAGTACGTGGCTTCTCAAATTGTTTAAGGTATTTAGTATGTGGACTCGACAAACAGTTCAAAAATTGACTTCTCAAAATGTTTCTCAGGACAGGGACGATTGAAATGGAATAGAAATTAATTTTTATGATATTTCAAGAACGGAAGGTCTTACTGATGTGCATTTGGCTTAATTTTTTCTATCTTGTGTTGCAATGTCTTAAAAGACTATCAGGTGCAAATTTGTTGCACTTATAAATGTTTTCTGCATAGCAATATACAACTTTAAAGTAAAGAGAGGGGTTGAGGTGGCGCCAACCCACCGAATATATGGAAAACTTTATATTCGTTTAAGCTTTGATGTGACTCTTTACTTACATTTGAATCAAGTTACATATTGATTCAGGTACAGTCAGAAAGGTACGTTTGAGAAGTCTCTCTGGCTTCACCAGTTTGATGTTTTTTCCCCGTATACATGATGTGATGCTTGTTGTTGGAGTTGCGTGATGTTGATGTGATGCCGAACGTGATACTCTGCCTGATTTTAGACTGTAAAAATGAACCTGAATAAATGTCCATGTATGATTAATTATAATGGCACCCTGTCAAAAGAACAAAAGATCAAGATTTTTTTTTGTTAAAGATAATTGAAAAACAAAAGAAAGTATTACTTAACAAAGCAATAAAAATTGGAATGTTCAAGATTATGTCGAAAAATATTCTCGATAGCATTTTTGTAATGCTACTTCCGTTCACCTTTTTCTTCCATTTTTTTCCAACAATTACTATAATTGTTGTTTTTGGTACAGGAATAATTATATGAAATACTAGTACAATTAATCTATGGCAGGTACTGTTATCGTATCGTTGCATGATTGTATAGTTAAAATCCACAAAGCGTATCAAAAACACACTGATGACCGGATGCGCTGACATTGACCTTGTCCATGTAAAATTAGTTACAAAAATGATATTTTAAAGGTGACAATCAAGATAATAGTTGGTTTTTAGCTGTCTATATTTTACGCACAAGCGAATGCATATTCAATGTCAAACCACAAAAGAGTATCATCAAAAAACTCGTAACAATCTACACATATTTTTGAGTGGTTGCAAAATCCTTATTGTGAAAGGGACTTAACAAAGACACAAAATTATATTTTGGATAATATATTGTATTGAAAAGGTACTATTCCTAGTTGTATACATTCCGATATCGCTTTCTATACCTTTCTTCTTCTGTTTTCCTCTCTCTTTCTCTCTCTCTCTGTCTCTGTCTCTCTCTCTCTCTCTGTCTCCATCTTTGTCTCTCTCTCTCTCTCTCTCTGTCTCTGTCTCCATCTTTGTCTCTCTCTCTCTCTCTCTCTCACTCTCTCTCTCTCCCTCCCTCTCTCTCTCTCTCTCTCTCTCTTTCTCTCTCTCATAGAGAGAGACAGAGAGAGCTAGAGCCATAAAAAAGACAGCAGTACGAATTAAAAATTTGGATTACATACTACACAGTGGGCACTGAAAAGGGACTTGCATTGAAACCATTTTTGAGATCGTGTGAGGTCGAATTGAGTATGTTCGATATCCACATTATTAATTAATAGATATAATAGATGTTTATGATTTATTTATAATGCAATACGAATACAATAATACTGTAATCCCCCCAAAAGCTCCTTGGCCTATCAATTACTGGTAAGATATACGGGTCACTTACTCCGAGAAAAAAGTCACTTACTTACAGAGAGAAAAAAACAAAATATAAAAGTAGAATATATTGATAAGTAGCTAGATAGATATATTTCAATAATAAAAACAAAGATGAACTTCAATAAATGCACAACACTTATCCCCACAAAGGCTCCATGGCGTATAAAGGAGACCAACAGCGCTAAAATTCTTAAATCTCTATTAGAACAGTGGCTTTTATTGCTACCGCTAAAACTGGAATCAAATACAAAAAAAAATTGAAAATCCCCCCACAAAAAAAAATTCTGTACCCTATACTTTCCAACAACAAATGCAATATGTAAACAATAGGCAAATTTTAAAACTTATATAGCTCTCCCCCAGACTCTGGGGGGTCGTTTTACTCCTAAAGACATAGTAATTGTATCTTTCAACTAAAGGGAACAAAATGAGTATCTCAAAATTTAAATTTGATAGCTTTACGGGGAAAACAGAAGTAGGAGGGAGGCTATTTGTCCTCTAATCTCTTTGACTACTTAAAAAGGGCACCATCACTTTTAATTTCCATTCGAAAACACCCTCTCTTGACCTTCTAGGACAATTATTACGATACTATCACCCTTGGGATAAAAAACAAGCGAAGAAAAAACGAATAAACGAGCATCCATAGTCTTTCTTCTGGCAAAAAATGCAAAATTCCATATTTTCGTATATAGGAGCTGAAAACTTCCACAGAAAGGTCTTCTAATGCGCTGAATCTGATGGTGTGATTTTCATCAAGATTCCTTGACGTTTAGATGGGGTTTTCCCCCTTTTGAAAATACCAGCAAATTTTATCAGGCTCGTAATTCTTGATGGGTTACACCAAACTTGATAAAAGTTATATATTTAGAATTACCATAATAAGCTCATTCATTTGGTGTATTGATATCAAAATACCGTTTTTTAGAGTTTCGGCTGTTATTGAGCCAAATCGCTCTTTATTTATGATTTGTTGCCACGAATTGTTTGAAAAGGATACTCTTTAAAATAAAAACAAGGCTACGGCTTGTGCATAGGGAAAATTATAGTCGAACATGACATTTTGTGAGTGGTTTAATGTCTGAGTATATTTTACGTGTTACCAAAATCATATTTACTGTGTCATTAAAATGTATATAAATTTAAATCATGTATTTTTATTTATTTATTTTGATTTTATTGTATTTGTTCAATTTTTTATTACATTTATTCAGCATGTTTATTTATGATAAATGACTTCACTTATTTAAATTTATTTTCGCCATTCTATTCATGTAATTAGAGTTTATAAGTATGTGTAGATTCATGTAAACTTCAATTTCATGGTAAACTGCAAGAAGACATTCCCGAATACATTATTTGCATTGTATACTATGTATTGTATTGTATACTACGTTGTATACTACATTATATATATTAATACTAATCAATAAATTTATTGGAGCAACTGCAAAAACATTCATATGAAAAGAAAAATAACAAAGAACGGAAGAAGGGTCGTAGGGGTAAAAAGCAGTCTTGTCTAGACTGGGGTCGTATTAGCAATATAACTAAAAAGTATTAATAATAGAATACTTATCGCTCATTTTATCCCAAAAAGTTCAGGGCATCAGTTATAACAGTAGGTGCTTCTGTAGAACCGACTGACGGAGCTACTAATGACTCGGATGAATTTTAACTACAGTGAGGGAGATGAATTTTGTCCTATATGAGGGAGGCTGCCCTCATGTCAATGCATTACTCTTTTCACTAAGTTTGTTCTCTACTTTAAAAAAGCTTCTTATTCCAATTCAACGGCCCATGCGTTTCAGGAGTCAACCTTAAGGAGTTTACACAAAAGGCCAAACTTTAACGTAAAAAGTAAAGGATCTAGGAGGGGATCCCCCACTCCATTTGTGGAATAATTTATGTTCATTTTAAGTTTTGACTTTGGTTCTTGCTTTCAGTTGAAAAACTTTTTTTATTTAGTTTCTGATTGTTTTTCAAATAATGCTGGGAATTCCACCTCCTTTCTCCGTGGAAAATATCCCCTTCAATAAAAATTCGTGCAAAACTTATTTTGCAGGAGTAAAATATCCCGCCAATAAATTCTCCGCGGACAATTCCATTCTCACTGAAAATCCTCACCAGGGAATTTCCTACAGACAATTCCTGCAGGAAAAGTTTCTTTTCTTTCATTTGAAAAAGAACTTGCTTGCTATTCAATTTCTGTTTGCTTTTCAAATCATACTGAGAATCCCTCCACTCTGTGCTGATATTGCTAATATCACGCTGATATCAAAGCACCGGAACTCTTCTCTGCTAGAGACATTAGCAGTATCCGGAGCAGATCTCTAGTCTACCACACCCTTCTGATACCCTGATAGAAGTTGAGGACGAGAAATTTGCCAAAAGCAACAAAACCCCAAGATTCCACGTGAATATCAAACGGGGTCGTGAAAAACCGCAAATCTACATTTCCGCTTTGTCTTAAGAATTCCGAAACACACTGGCAAATCCTTCTCCTTTGATCACCTATAGTGAAACATATTCCCCGACCGAAGATAACCCATCAGCAATCATCGAGACAGCGGACGCTGTCCTTGGATAAAAAAATTTCAATGAAAAACAAAAAACCACAGATGAGGTCATTAACCTATTCGAGGATAAGCAATTTCATCTGTAATAAATCCTACTGCAACAATCGAGAAACTTATAAGTACCTTCAGAAAAGAGTAGTAGTAGTAGTAGTAGTATTAATTTATTAACCAAAGGAAATAACACAGACAAAATCAATCGGTAGCACACCAAAAGCGTTGCTTGCGAGGGTGTGTTACTAACAAAAAGAACAAAAAATAGAAGAAAAAAAGAACAAAAACAGAAAAACAATGAGTTAATCTAAAATGAGCAGAAAGGTGAAACTGTGTACCGAGAAAAAAAAATTATATAAATAATTCATACACAATCAAACAACATAATATCATGATCCCGAAGCAAAAAAAGAAAACAAAAGAAAACAACAATAATCAATTATTTTCAATACTAAATCAATCAATCTCAATCTATTTCAAATAAATACCCACCAAGAAACCCCACACGCAGCACGGCCTTAAATTGATTAATGGGCAATTCTTTAATACTTGGAACAAGCTTATTCCAAAGCTTAGCCCCTCTATAAATAATTGAAAAAGCAGTCCTACTTGAAACTAGGCGAGGAACCTCAATATCTCCACTTTTACGAGTTCTATGATCATGGATATTAGACCTATCCCGAAAACTTCCTGTAAAACATTCTAGAACGCACCCATAATGGTACTTATACATAAAAACCAGTGTATAAAAATCACGCAATCCGGCTGCAGGCATTATATTTATCATACTATACATTGACCTGACCGAATCCCGGTTACCTATTCCACAAAGTGATCTAATGGCATTATTCTGCAGTACGCGGATTGGGCGAAGTATTGAGGGGAATGTCCCAAGCCATACAAACGAGCAATACAAAATATACGGATGAATCAGAGAAAAATATAATAACCTTATAACATATGAAGGAAATAAATGTTTTAGTTTACGGATAATCCCTAAATTCTGCGATAATATTCTACTTATAGCTTTTACATGACACTTAAATGATAAAATTTCGTCAATAATAATCCCAAGGTACTTAACGGGCTGAGAGATCAGAAAGGCAGCACAAATCTATAAAACAAACTCAAAATTCACTATCTAATATTTTAGTAAGAGCCACAACAAAAAGAGCGGTCTGGGAAATCGACCAAATATTCAGTTAGTGGTGCAAGGCTACCATTGTCCCTATTCAAAAAGGGGGTTAAAGAAAGAACGTGAAAACTACCCTCTAATCATCCTCACAAGCCATTAGTTACATGTCCAGATAAAGGTCTTACTCCAATGCATGTGAACAATTTTTGCCCTTATCACTATAGAATATAAGACTGGTTTTTTGCTCTAGAAGATCTAAAACCGATTATATATTTGTCATTCGTCAAATCAAGAGACAGTACAAAAGGTAAACACAATTTAAAAATTAGGTACGAGACTCTAAAGTCCAAACCGAGGTTACTGTTCTCTGTTTCATAGTCCTTTAGCCAGAAAGTACAATGAAGGGGTCACCCTTCCTGTTTACCTTCCCAAAATTTCCCATGGTACCCGCTTAGAGCAAGGTCAACTCTGTCTCAGCTTCCAGAGTGACACCATTGACCCCATTCCAAGCCAAATAGCCGGCAACACTAGGACTCGAATCCATGTCCTCACGGACAAAGGATTTCAAGCTTAGCTTACTAATGGGTTTACTAGAACAGCTCTGGGACCACACGTTGAATTCAACCAAGAACTCTACCACTATTTGTTGATTTCAGCCAGGAATCTGATCTAAAATAGCGCAAAGGACTACGGTATATTCTCCTTTACGACAGGATCACTTATTAGACAGTCTATGCAATTTAAAGCATGTACGATCAGTTTCAAGAAAAAGTAATAACCGATGATGAGATGTAAGAAGTGTTCAAAACTTTGTACGGATTACTTCACGATTGATTCTTATAGCCATGCCCCTTTGATCTCTTTTAAAATGTTGTTCTATCACTAATGTAGTCGTAATATGTTTCATTAATAGGAGGGCTGCTGATAGAAAATATTACCCATAAAAACTTAAGGTACAGGTTAATAAACTTTACGATGCCACAAAACAGTTCGGGGGGGGGATCAATGTCAGCATGATCAAAGGCTTGATAACTACACAAAACATAATAGACGAGTCACTGTTTTTCACCATAGGTAGGAGAAAGGTTGAAACGGTTAACCACATCCTGAAACTTGGTAGCCTTCTCTCTACTGATAGTTTTCACACCTCCGATATGAAATGTTGACTCGCACTTACTAGCCCTTGTTTCTGAAGACTATCCAACCTCTGGAAATGTAACCATCTACTCAACAAACTCAAAATGCACTTGATTAATACTTTAGTGATTCTCATAGTCATATACAGAGTGAAATGTTTAAACTGCAAACCAAAGATGAAAGAACACTACTAGCTTTTCAGAAGAGATACTTTGGTTGCATTCCTTAAATCAAACACACTGACACCAATAAAAATATGGAAGAACGCTAGAGATCCTAGTTCAATGAAACCATTTTCAACAGTATCTAGAAGCAGAAACTATTTTGATGTGGCCACATCAATTGAATAAAGCTGAGTCCTTTTTCCAAAATCGCTCTTGAAGAATCTCCACGGCCTTCGTCCACGAGGCAGACTAGAGAAATGCTGGACGGAGAACTTTGACTTTGACAGCGTCAAGTTAGCCCAGTTATTGCGTACCGCACCAAATAGAACAACGTATTTAGCCCTAACACATGAACTAGCAGAAGAAGTAGTCCCAAAATATTCAAATGTACAAAATAGCCTCAGGAACTGGGATTGAAACACATTTTTCCTGTAGCATATATTTTTTTTAATTTAGTCAGCTAGACGGATACCCAAAACCATTCGTACATAATTCCCAGAGACATTCTATCTGGAAAAAAAAATCAAACAAATCCTCCTCTGTCTTCCAGAAAACACATTCTTCAGAACCATACTTAACTGCTGTCAATGTTGTAGCTTCCAACATTCTAATCTTGGTTCACATACTTATCAGACTTTGTAGCAACATTTATAGCAAGAAAGGTTTAATTTTGGTCCACTAAACTTCTTCATTCATTATCCCTATATATCATCTTATTTAAGCAGGACAATTCAGTCTTGGCAGTAAATTTCCCCCAGTAAAAGATATCTAAAAGTTATTTTCACAAGCCTTTGTATTTCTCAAAGTTTATGCGACAGTAGACAATGTATCTTTCCAAATAAAACAAATAAAAGTAATTAAAGCTAGCAGTCAGCAAAATTAACACACAAAGTACTGTCATTGGCTGTAGTTCAAATTTATAATTCTTTTTTTTTCTTTTATATTGAAATTTGTGAAGGCATCTAGTTAGATTCTAGTGAAGTTGTTCTTAAATAATATCTGTTCTTAGATACACTTCTGAGTTCTAGTGGATGTACAATAAAGAATATGGAGGTTTTCATTTTGAGTTTGGCAGCCTGGACGGTTTCAATCGCTTTTGCTTTAAACTCCGGCAAAGACTATTGCCATATTTATGGAGAGGCTCATACTTTTTGCAAGTATCAGGTAATTTTTCTCCTTTATATTATGTCTTCCTTGCATTATGCCTGGTGGGTTTCAATTGCTCTAAAGACTATTGCAAAATTCATGGAGACGCTCATACTTTTTGCAAATTTAAGGCTATGCTTCTCCCTTATATAATGTCTGCCTTATATTATCCTTGAACGGTTTCAATTGCTCTTGCTTCAAGCTCCAGTAAAGACTTTTGTAATATTTATGAAGACTTGTACTTTTTGGAAATATCAGGTAATTTTTCTCCTTATATTGTGTCTCCCTTAGATTATGCTTGAACGGTTTCAATTGTTCTTGCTTCAAACTCCAGTATAGACTATTGCAATGTTTATGGAGACGTTCATACTTTTTGCAAGTATGAGGTGATTTTTCTCCCTTCTGTTAAGCTTGGTATTTAGTTTTAAAATGTGATCCTCTAGAGAACCGCCCCCCCAAAAAAAAGCAATTATACAACGCATCTTAAGCTTGTTAAGGTCTTCCATTTAACTCATCTATTTCCGTTTTGTTTTAATTTTCTCTTTTTTTATTTTAGATTGTTTTAATCTTTTCCTCTTATAGTGAAGGGAGTAAATAATACCCTTCATAAGTATCCCTGTGGGTGCCCTTTTTTGAAACTTCTAATTGCAAATCAACAAGTGAAGTATATAAAAAGAAAGATTTAAAAAAATGTATAAAATATAAAGATACTAGCTGTTGGGTAGCCCCCCCCCCAAGCCCCCCCGCGCACGTTAGTCGTTACGCGCCATAGTAGTTACGCACCATTGTAGTTGTGTCCCTGTGTCCCACCTGTGAATATAGATAGATATATATATTTTTAACTACGTAAAACTTGCGAATATACAACATTCTTGGCTGTCCCATTGTCTGTGCATATAAATAGATTGTCAGGTTTACCGACTCTTGAACATGCAACATATAATTGTCCATGGGAAAAACAATCTGTATTCAGATCTATACCTCATTATTCTAATGATCTCCCTTGAGCTTTGTTGATGGTGATTGCTAATCGAACATTCCCTGTGTCCCCGTCGTCATCTATATATCCCCCTGTGCCCCCTGGCGTCCCCGTTGTTGTTGTTTCCCTGTGTCCCGATCGTCATTTGTGTCCCGGTGTCCCAGTCTGTAATTTCTCTTTGAGTGTCGCGGTCGTCATTTATATTCCCTGTGTCCCGGTGTCCCGGTCGTCATTTTTGTCCCGGTCGTCATTTGTGTTCCGGTGTCCCGGTCTGTAATTTTTCTTTGAGTGTCCTGGTCGTCATTTATATTCCCTGTGTCCCGGTCGTCATTTGTGTCCCGGTGCTTTGTTGATGGTGATTGCTAATCGACATTCCTTGTGTCCCGGTCGCTTTCTCTTTGAGTGTCCCGGTCGTCATTTATATTCCCTATGTCCCGGTCCTCAATTGTGTCCCGATGTCCCGGTCTGTAATTTCGTCAGTCGACAAACATGACGTCAGTCGACACAAAAACACGACGTCACTCGACACACAGACACAAAGACAACTTATCTATCTATATATATAAAAATAAGTTGTCTGTGGATGTGTCTGTCAGGTGATGTCATGTTTGTGTGTTGACTGACGTCATGAAGTTAGTTTTCGTCATTTTTGTTATGACGGTGACGTCATTAAAGATATTTAAGACATGCGTTCACGCAGAAATCTATTAATGTTCAACTTTAAAATGACTGATGAACTTACAATTGCAACAGCCGAGGAAGATGCTGAAAGAGTCTATGCCAAAAAACTTGCTGCCGATAGAGAAAGTCAGAAAAGAAAGCGTGCCGAGGAATCAAAAGAAAAGCAAGGAAACAGGCTTGAGGCTGATAGAGAAAGAAAGAACAGAAAGCGTGCTGAGGAACTACCAGAGCAACGCGAAAGCAGACTTGCTGCTAAAAGAGAAAGTGAAAAAAGAAGGCGTGCCGAGGAACTACCAGAGCACCATGAAATCAGACTTGCTGCTAAAAGTGAAAGTGAAAAAAGAAGGCGTGCCGAGGAATCACAAGAACAGAAAGAAATCAGGCTTGCTGCTGATAGAGAAAGTAAGAAAAGAAATCGTGCCGAGGAGTCAGAGCAACCTGAAAGTTATCGCCTGGCATTCAGGTACAGCCCAGTCAATGATTATAGCCTGAGTAGATGTGTTCAAATCGGGACTATGTCTAAAATTTGTCCCTATTGCAAGGCCTTGAAATTCAATGGTGAAACAATGGGAATGTGTTGCGCCTCAGGAAAAGTTAAACTTCCTCTATTGGCTGCACCACCAGAGCCATTGAAGACTTTCCTTACTGGAACTACGTCAGAATCTAAGCGTTTTTTGTCACAAATCGGAAAATACAACTCATGTTTCCAAATGACGTCGTTTGGAGCCCAAATCGAAAATCCAGATCAATTTATGTCTACTTTCAAAGTAAAAGGGCAAATTTATCATAGAGCAGGGTCCCTTCTACCATTCTCAGGCAAGAATAATAAATTTTTACAATTGTACTTCATCAGTGATAGAAATTCTGAATTGAATGCACGTTGTGAAATTTCTCCCAACGTTGAAAGGACAATCGTTTCCCAATTGCAACATCTTTTCCACGAAAATGATAATTTAGTGCGTCTGTTTAAAACAGCCATCAATTTGATACCTACTGGTACGCATAAAATTGATATTTCCGCTGACAAAACGCCTCCTGGCCAACATGTGCGTAGATACAATGCTCCAACTATCGACGAAGTGGCAATCGTTATGGTCGGTGATCAGTTTTTACCTCGAGATATTATTCTTCATAAGCGAAACGCTCAGTTGTTAAGAATTGCTGAAACTCATCGATGCTATGATATCCTGATATGATAATGATATCCTATCATTTTTTGGGATGGAGCCGACTGCTATCACTTTAATATTAAATTGATGAATCCAGCCACTAACAAAGAAATGAATAAGAAATGCAGTGCAATGCATTATTATTCCTATGGACTAATGATTCGGCAGGATGAAGAAAATTATATTTTAAAATGCCGTCAATTTTTTCACCAATTCGTCGTCGATATGTATGCTAAAATTGAATCAGAACGTTTGCTATATATCCGCCTGAATCAGACCAAGCTCCGCTCTGAACAATACATTCATTTGCGAGATGCAGTTATAAATGACGGTAATACCACAAACGTTGGAAGATTAACAATTTTACCATGCCGTGAATTGTTTCACCAATTCGTCGTTGATATGTATGCTAAAATTTTATCAGAACGTTTGCTATATATCCGCCTGAATCAGACCAAGCTCCGCTCTGAACAATACATTCATTTGCGAGATGCAGTTATAAATGACGGTAATACCACAAACGTTGGAAGATTAACAATTTTATCTTCGTCATATGCTGGCAGTCCCCGTCATATGCATGAATATGCTCAAGATGCTTTTGCGTATGTTTTGTCGTCTCTATGGTCGTCCAGATTTATTTATTACATTTATATGTAATCAATCTTGGGATGAGATACTGCAGCTTTTACTTCAAGGACAATCGGCGGTTCATAGACATGACATTACGGCCCGTGTCTTCCGGCAAAAGTTGAAATCACTGATAAACTACATAGTAAAACTTGAAGTGTTTGGGTCACTGCGATGCTGGATGTACTCAGTGGAATGGCAAAAACGAGGTTTGCCACACGCACATATACTAATCTGGCTACATAAAAAAATTACGTCGAACGAAATTGATGATGTGATTTCCGCTGAAATACCTGATGAAAATGTCGATAAGTGGTCAGATGATATTATTGTAAACGTATTTGAACGTCGAAAACAGGGTAAGTCAGTCGACGGCCAACCTACCATCTTCAAAGGTACCACGATAGGAAGACTCTACACCGTTCACCCCAATCAAAAATGTCCGAAGATATACTCCATCGAAAACAGTTAGAGACGTCAGATATGACTTTTGATTTTACATCAGAAATTTATAACTACACTTTAGTTATTATAGAAGATTTGTGCGTACGTATGGCAAACAAACCTCTTCAGGATTTGGGAATGCCATCACCTAACCGTATCGCTGCTGTTTCGACATGTGTAGAATTGGATCGTGAACAAAGTTACAGTACGAGTGATCTATTGTCGTATGTACAAAATAACATTTCCAAGTTAACGTCGGAGCAAAAAGACATTTATGATACGATAATGCATTGTGTCGATAGCAACGTTGGAGAAATTTTCTTTTTGGATGCGCAAGGAGGTACTGGTAAAACGTTTGTGATAAAACTGATTCTGGCATCAATTCGATCAAAAAATGAAATAGCGTTGGCAATTGCGTCGTCTGGAATAGCCGCAACATTGCTGCCTGGTGGAAGAACTGCTCATTCCGCTTTGAAATTGCCTCTGAATTTGCATTCTACAGAAACTCCCACGTGCAATATTTCCAAATCATCTGGGATGGGTAAAGTATTGCAGCAATGCAAACTTATTATTTTGGATGAGTGCACAATGGCACACAAAAAATCGCTCGAGGCTCTGGATCAATGCTTGAAAGATTTGCGAGGGAAGTCGAAACCCTTTGGCAGCACATTAATATTGCTTGCGGGAGATTTCAGGCAAACATTACCTATAATACCTAGATCAACTCCTGCAGACGAAATGAAAGCTTGCCTAAAAAACTCTAATTTGTGGGCACACGTAAAAACATTAAAATTACATACAAATATGCGTGTCGGATTGCAAAACGATGACTCTGGTCAAACATTTTCAGATCAATTGCTGTCAATTGGAAACGGAAGGCTCCCAGTAGACTCAATTTCAGGACGTATACAACTACCTGCTGATTTCTGTAATTTAGTGAAGTCCAAAAATGAATTGATTGAAAAAGTATTTCCGAATATTCTAAAAAATTATAAAAATAATAAATGGCTAAGTGAAAGAGCGATTCTCGCACCCATAAATATAGACGTCCACGAAATCAACAATATTGTTTTGACCAAGAATCGAGACCAGGCAGTCCTTTACAAGTCAGTCGACACAGTTTTGGAACCAAATGAAGAGGTTAATTATCCATCTGAATTTTTAAATTCCGTGGATCTTTCAGGGTTTCCACCACACGTGCTACAACTAAAAATAGGCGTACCAATAATACTTTTAAGAAATATCAACCCACCAAAGCTTTGCAATGGCACGCGACTTGCCCTAAAAAAAATAGAAAACCTAATAGAGGCCACAATCTTGACAGGGCCTTTTGAGGGTGAGGCTGTTCTTATTCCTCGCATTCCCATGATTCCAACGGATCTGCCTTTTCAATTTTAAAGGTTGCAATTCCCAATTTGATTAGCATTTGCAATCACCATTAACAAAGCTCAAGGTCAATCATTAGAAAAATGTGGTATAGATCTTAATACTGATTGTTTTTCCCATGGACAATTGTACGTTGCATGTTCGAGGGTCGGTAAACCTGACAATCTATTTATATCCAGCTACAATTGGACAGCGAAGAATGTTGTAGATTCGCAAGTTTAACGCAGTTAATTTGTATTGTATCTATCTATCTATCTATCTATATAAAAACGAGTTGTGTGTATGCATGTTTGTTTGTTTGTAAAAAGAGCGTTTGCATATGACGTCATTATTAGTACATATGGCTTTGTATATGCACAGACAATGGGAAAGCCAAGAATGTTGCATATTCTCAATTTTTACGTAGTTTGAAACACATATATAAATCTATTTATATTCACAGATGGGACACAGGGACACAACTACAATGGCACGTAACTAATTTGGCGCGTAACGACTTACGCGCGCGGGGGCTTGGGGGGGCGCGAAGCGCCCCACCAACTAGGTGTTGGGTGGCGCGAAGCGCCACCTCAACAGCTAGTTTTTATATATATAGATAGATGTCTCTGTGTCCCTGTCGTCATTTGTGTCCCGATGTCCCGGTCTGTAATTTCGTCAGTCGACAAATATGACGTCAGTCGACACACAAACATGACGTCACTCGACACACAGACACACAGACAACTTATTTATATATATATATATATATATATATATATATATATATATATATATATATATATATATATATATATATATATATATATATATATATATATATATATATATATACTAGCTGTTGTCGTTACGCGCCATAGTAGTTATGCGCCATTGTAGTTGCGTCTCTGTGTCCCACCTGTGAATATAGATAGATACATATATTTTTAACTACGTAAAACTTGCGAATATACAACATTCTTGGCTGTCCCATTGTCTCTGTATATAAATAGATTGTCAGGTTTACCGACTCTTGAACATGCAACATATAATTGTCCATGGGAAAAACAATCTGTATTCAGATCTATACCTCATTATTCTAATGATTGCCCTTGAGCTTTGTTGATGGTGATTGCTAATCGAACATTCCCCGTGTCCTCGTCGTCATTTATATATCCCCCTGTGCCCCCCCCCCCCCGGTGTCCCCGTTGTCGTTGTTTCCCTGTGTCCCGGTCGTCATTTGTGTCCCGGTGTCCCAGTCTTTAATTTCTCTTTGAGTGTCGCGGTCGTCATTTATATTCCCTGTGTCCCAGTGTCCCGGTCGTCATTTTTGTCCCGGACGTCATTTGTGTTCTGGTGCCCCGGTCTATAATTTCTCTTTGAGTGTCCTGGTCGTCATTTATATTCCCTGTGTCCCGGTCCTCATTTGTGTCCCGGTGCTTTGTTGATGGTGATTGCTAATCGAACATTCCTTGTGTCCCGATCGCTTTCTCTTTGAGTGTCCCGGTCGTCATTTATATTCCCTATGTCCCGGTGTCCCGGTTGTTATTTGTGTCCCGATGTCCCGGTCTGTAATTTCGTCAGTGACGTCAGTCGACACACAAACATGACGTCAATCGACACACAGACACACAGACAACTTATTTTTATATATATAGATAGATTGAACGTCAATATTTTTCAATTTTGTTTTTTTTTTACAAATGAACCGAATCTAAATTGTGTTCTTAAATTTTGGATTTGAACGATGGTTATAATTTAAAGTAGGATCGACTAGAAAATTTTTATGCACAATAGAAATGCTGAATACCAATTCAATGTTCAAAAAAGAAAATTATAGAAAACTAGCCGTTGGTGTGGCGCCATCAACACCTAGTTGGTGGGGGCGCTTTGCACCGCCCCCCTCAAGCCCCCCCACACGCGTAAGTCATTACACGCCATATTAGTTACGAGCCATTGTATTTGTGTCCCTGTGTCCCACCTTTGATATATATATATATATATATATATATATATATATATATATATATATATATATATATATATATATATATATATATATATATATATATATATATATATATATATATATATATATATTGTTTTCACGTTGCTCTTGTGATTCCTCGGCACGATTTTTTTGGTAATTTCTCTTTGAGCCGCAAGCCTGTTTTTACGTTGTTCTTGTGATTCCTCGGCAAGATTTCTTTTTGTTACTTTCTCTTTTAGCCGTAACCCTTTTGGCATTATCTCTTTGAGCTGCTTCCTCGGCTGTTTCTTCTGTCATTGTAGGATTTATACTAAAATTTCTCGCACGATTTGATTCCTCGGCTGTTTCTTCTGCCATTGTAGGATTTATACTAAATATTCTCTTTGAATCGCCCCCTCATATACTTATAATGACGTCATATACAAAGCCTTAAATACTTATAATGATTTCAACTTACAATGACGTCATATACTAAAATACGAAATACATACATGACGGCATAATGCTCAATCCTTATAATGACGTCAGTCCTCAAACATACATACAACTTATTTATATATATATATATATATATATATATATAGATATGAGAAAACGAACGGAGTAATTTGTTTTCTTTATTTTCTATCTGCTTCAACTATAAATTAATAATTTCCAAAAAAAATTTAATATTGAGTTTCCAAGTTTCAGAGCAATTAATGCTGTCCGGTAGTATTTTCGTTTCTTATGATGCAAGTAGTTTCAACAAAATAAACGGTTATGTTAGCACTTATTTTAAAGCTTCTTTTAGCTAATTTGATTCAAGCGTATGTCATCCATTTTTTGGTACAAAAATTCCTTCATGAAATATACTAGTTTGAAAGTTTCAAGGGGTTGACAACTTCAGTAGTAAGGCACACACTGAAACCAAAAATAAGCCGATACCAATTGTGAGACATGTAGGGGACTTATAAGAAAAGGTCGGCTGTTAGATCATAATCATCTTTGGCAGTGAGGGACTTGCAAATTTTGCTATTTGGTGTACCTATTATTTGTTTCCAGTGTATTTGATGGTAAGACCGTGTTGGTTCCAGTGGTAAGACATGTAAGGGACTTGTAAGTAATAATCGCCTTTGAGGCTACAATCATCTTTAGTGAAGAGGGGCTTGTAGCTTTTGCTAGTTGGTGTAGCCCAACCATACTAATTGAAACCTAGAATTAAGTGTTTACGCAACGGGTACAAACGATAACGTAAAACAACGAGGTAATAATAAATAGATTGTCATCTGTGGTATTTTGATCCTGAAAAGTTACATTTAGCTTTATAATACCAACTAGATTTTATAAGATATTGTTCCAAGTCCTGATCCGTCACGATGTCTACGATTTAAAAGGATACAGTTCAACTGGCTGCAAAGTCAATTTAGTCACTTCTTTCGATATTCTTTTGTTATTGTTGTTTTTTCAACGCTGAAGTATAGCCTTTAATCATGTGATTACTGATCGTGTTCTTCTTTGAAAATAACGTTTTAAAAGCTTCGATAGGCTGACAACTTCAGCGTTTAACCGATAGCAAAGAAACAAAACCAAAGTGTTGCTCTCGATAGTGGCTAAAATTGGTATTTAGCATTATAAAATGGCGCAAAACGTCAATTTAACGATTTACTTTTTTGGGTAACTTGTCTATTAAACGGAACACAGTCAAGAATTACGCAATATATAAGATCTAACAAAGTCCGGTTTCCCTTCCTGGATTGGTTATGATTTTCTTATTTTGAGCGAGAAAACTGAAGTACGTCTATTTTTATTAATTATTTAATATGTAGAGGTGGTCAAGGGTTGAGATAAGTAGGTTTAGGTTGAATATTTAATATACTGGGTACTGCGCGGCCTACTTTCCACAATTCTTTGTCGTAGTTTCCATAATTTTGTTTCTAAGGTATTGTGTTATCGTCAGGGTTTTGGTGCATTTCATTAGGATGAATGTAACTTCAAGTACCGTTTTTGCCACCCCAAAAGGGTGTTAGATGTTTGAATTCCCAGCCAAGTGTATTTTTAAATATTTTTTGAATATTTTCTTCATAACTACAAATTACTGTTTACGAGAAGCTGAATAAACAATTTAAAATTAATAGCAGTGACAAGAACTTTGTTACTAGATAGTATCCTTAAATGACTTAGTTTCAATTTTAAGTTTCTATGGTCTGTGGTTCACTTAATACGATGGTGCAGCTATTCCTGGAATCTAATGAATGTAATCAAACTATACTTTGAAAAAATTACAAGGTTTTCATGTACACTGTTTTTTGTGCATTCATAACTTTTAATGATAATGTAATCCCCCCTCCCTTCATAATAGGTCTGTCTCTCTCTCTTTTGTTACAAAGCAAGTATAAGATTCTTGTGGCCTAACTTATTGAAAAGAATAGCTTTGTTATTGAAGTTAACCCAGAAGAACAACATTTCATTTACAAGGATTATGCAGCAACTATTGTGGCAATGAAAACAGAATTAGCTGGCTTTACCTCTGATTAGAATACTGAGAGGATTAATCTGTTTCCACGCAAGGAATCTCTATAGAATGGAAAATAGATGATATTTTCCAATATTTAGGCTTTAAGGCATTAGAAGTAGGCTGGCAAAGTAGACTTAAAGCTTATAAAATGAAAACGTCCGAACTACGGTAAGGTTTCTATTCCGGTCAATGCGTCCTTTGAGAACTATATTGTTGGGTCCTTCTAAGAAAAAATCCATTTTTTTATTGTCTGTCTAAAAATGGTTGTAAAGAAATGCAATTTTATTATTATATGATCAGGAAGATTTTAGTTTATTTCATGCACAAAGTTTAAGGATAGAAGGACAAAAGTTATGGCTGTGGTCTAAGATTTTTGTTTTTATCAAATAAAGTAAAATAAGATGGAAAAATGAAATTCTCCTCAAGCTATATCCAGACTAAACCAATACACTTCTCATGTTACTAATAGAAAACGTGAAATCGAGGTATAAATCAGACATATGTTAAAAAGTTGTGAGTTGTGAATGCAGCAGCTTTGAATACTTTGGGGTTTCAGATCTAAGTCTACGGGCGCAAATATTTTGTTAGTTTTCAATAGTTTTCACATAATTTACTTGTTTATTTCATGTTTCTAAGAAATTGACGCTCCCCCACTTATTTTTACAAGCACCAAGTAGTCATATCCATTTGTTTACTTATTCTATATGTATGTATAATTCTAAATTTGTCTGTTTCTTTTTTCTTTATATAGCAGGCTTTATAAACACGGTGACTCGCAGTTTAGTGATTGCAATCCTATAACTGAGTTAGTAGATATTTCCAACAGTTTTATTAATTTAACTAATACGAGAATTTACCTCTTTATTCATTTATCATATTCCAAAACCTATTATCAGCTGGTAAAAAAAAAAACTAAGAAGTATGAGTGTATCCAATTATATGTTTATTTCATTATTTTCCACAGGGAATACCAAAAGACTGCCAAGGCCTTGTTCGAGGAGTTGAAAACTTTGAAAAGGTGTCTATTCTCTCATTTCATAATAAAGTGAGAAGTAAAGTTGCATCTGGAAATGAAAGGAAATCTTTCAATGGAAAGCTGTATTCTGCAGCAGATATGACAGAACTGGTAAGTCATTTTTCCCAAAGATTATTTCTCCTTCATTCAGTTTCATTCTCAAAGAGCTTCTCATGTGGTGATGTTACTTAGAGATACTTTATAGATACATTACAGATACTTTACAGATACATCACAGATACTTTACATGTACTTCATGTATACTTTATAGATACATTACAGCTACTTTACATATACAGATATCAAAATAAAGTAATAAGTAAAGCTGCCTCAGGAAATGAAAGGAAATTATTCAACGGAGAGTTGTATTCTGTTTTAGATATGATAGAACTGGTAAGCCATTTTTTCCCAGAGATTATTTCTCCATTCAATTTCACTCTCGAAGACAAATTTATGTGCTGCCGTTACTCACTGTTACTGTATAGATCATTATAGATAATTTACAGATGTATTATAGATACTTTATAAATACAGATATTAAAATAAACCAAGAAGCAAAGTTTCCTCAGGAAATGGAAGGAAATCTTTCAACGTTTAGATACATCATAGAAAATTTACATATCTATTATAGATACTTTGTAGATACAATATAGGTTTTTTTTTATATACAGAGATATCAAAATAATGTAAAATGTACAGTTGCTTCAGGAAATGAAAGATGATCTTTCAACGGACAGCTGTATTCTGCTTCTGATATGACGGAACTGGTAAACCATTTTTCCCAGAGATTATTTCTTCATTCAGTTTCAATCTCAAAGACTTACTCATATGCATTTATTATTTACACACACTTTACAGATAGTTTATAGATATTTTATATATACAGATATCAAAATAAAGTAATAAGTAAATCTGCACCACATAATGAAAGGAAATTTTTGACCGACAGTTGTGTTCTGCTTCTGGAATGACAGAACTGGTAAGCCATTTTCCCAAAAATTATTTCTCCTTTCAATCTTAAAGACCTGCTAGTGTGCTGCTGTTACTAACACATACTTTATTGATCCATTAGATACTTTACTGAAACATTACAGATACTTTATATATACTTTATAGATACATTACAGATACTCTATATATACAGATAAAAGTGAGTAAGTAAGAAGTAAAGTTGCATTAGGAAACGAAAGAAAATTGATCAACGGACAGCTGTATTCTGCTTCTGGTTTGATAGAACTGGTAAGCCACTTTTTCTTGGTGATTCCTTGTCCATTCAATTTCAGACTCAAAAACCAACTTATTTGCCGCCATTATTCGTTGTTGCGAAATAGTTTGTTTTCTTCATGATTTTTTTGGTTATTTCGTAATAGAGAGTGTTTTCTTAAACACATTTTAAAACTTTTTTATGACAGTTATCTTCAAGACGTTTTAGGACCTTTCGAAATGTATTTTTAAAGCATTTTTCTTCAAGACGTTTCAAGACAGTTCATGAAATTTTTTTTGACATTCTTCTTCAATATGTTTTTCAAGACGTTTCAAGACATTTCAAGACGTTTTTAAGACATCTTTCTTTAAGATGTTTTTCCAGATGTTTCGAAACATTTCAAGGCATTTTTGTGATATTTTTCTTCAAGCCGTTTTTCAAGACGTGTCAAGATATTCCAAGGCGTGTTTTAAGAAATGTTTCTTAAAGTCATTTTATTCAAGAAGTTTTCAAGACATTTCAAGATGTTTTTAAGACATTTTTCTTCCAGACATTTTTCAAGACATTTCAAGACGTGTTTTAAGACACTTTTCTTTAAGACTTTTTTCAAGGTGTTTTAAGATGTTTTAAAACATTTTTCTTAATGACGTTTTATAAGACGTTTCATACACTTCAAGAAGTTTTATAAGAATTTTTCTCAATAAATTTTTTAATATTTCTTTGGTTGTTAGTAGGTTTGGTTGTTAGTTGTTTCTTTTTGTAGTAGGAGATGATTACTTATGTTAAGGATGACGCAAATTCGTATAACTTGTTCCTTCCGGGGCTCGTGGGGCCACCGCTTGTAACTGAGGAGAACACGCAGTTGGGGTGTTAGGTAATGATGATGAACGCCTGGGATGTTACATAATACTTAAAGAGATTTCATTTTCTTCCAATGCTTTTTTAGTTCTTTCTCACTAAACTTTTAAAATCCCAAGAGTTTTATCCTTATTAGTATTTGGAAGGGGTTCCCTTCAACGCACTGGAGCGATAAACAACTAAACCAAGAAAGCCTCCCTGATATTCCGAATCCGGTGAATACTTTCCAATTTAAACATTGGAGTACGTGTTTCCATCGTATAAAATAATTAATATGCTGGACGAGAAAATCAATTATTGGAAATTTTTTAGGTTTAAGGTGCATTGCAATACTTTATAGGGTATTATAAGATAATATTGGGGATTGTTCTAAGCACATTTTTTTAGTAATAGAGTCTTTTACTCTATTGGATAAATAATGCGCTATCAGAGGTGAAATAAAAGCAAGAGTATATTTATGGCTAGAATATGCTACACCTTCATATGCGATTAAAATTCATATGCGATTATAGGCTACAAGATGCTTAAATTGCAGAAGTGCAATTTATTGAGGTTTTATCATTGAGCAAGAAATATAAAGGACACTTACTTTTGTACAAACAAGTTTTATTTATAAACATTTTCACAGACATTTTAAAATCTTTTCACTCTTAGGGCGTTGAATTTTATATTATAAAGGTAGGAAGGGGATATTTTCAACAAGAAAGTCCTTCAATCGAGGATTGTCTGCACCAATCCTAATAAATTCACTGTAATTATATCAGCGACATCGAAAAAATATAATTGTGTTTGAAAACCGTCAGTTTTAGCCAATAAATCTAGATACCTTGAGAGGAAGGGATGACTTATTAGAGGTAAATTCAACGGGCACAGGGTATATGGCTTAAATCTATATTTTTTTTTTGGCATTATTTTCTAGTGATACTCAGCCTTTGACACTCAATGGCTAACACACGGCATCTTCTGGCAACCATTATAAGGTGTACGGCATTTTTCGGACATTTTCCTCAGAAATTTTCTTTAAAATTAGAATCGATCGCCTAAACTTAATCAGAAATCCCCAATAACATTTCTTCTCATGACTTCTGGCAATTGAGGCCAGCATGGTAAAATCTATCAGCCCTATGACTCCCTCTGGCGTATGTTGTTACACTTAAGGTTTTTTAACCTTTTCTCACATAAATAAATGTATAAACTAAAAATGACCATTGTTTTCATTTGAACTGCAGAAACTGGGTACAAAAACACAGAAAGATATGCACTTGACTACTAAAAGCACCACCTCCACAGCATGGCTATCTGCATCCAACCTATAACCACCACCAGGATTTTCATTGTTAGATTGCCATGTTCAATGGCAATTTCAAGCCTTTGGCACTAAATAGCTGACACTCCACACCCTCTGTTACATTGCGTAATTTCATTGTAAGATTGCGACGTTCAAAGGTAATTTTCAGCCTTTGACACTCAATGACTGACAATTAGCACCTTCTGGCAACCGTTGTCACTCCAATGGTGTTTTCCGTTTTTATATTCATTTTTAATATTTGTTTACACTACAATCGATCGTTTAAACTTAATCAAAGATCTCCTATTATGTTCCTTTTGATAACTCCCTGGCAATTGATGCCAGCTTGGCACAATGCAACAGCCCGATGACAACCTCTGGTGCAAATTATTACACCTAAGAGTTTTTCAACCTTTTTTTCCCACGAAAACAACATTATAAACTAAAAATGACGATTGTCTTTATTTTAGAAGTGGAAATTTAGCATTTCAATGTTAGATTGCGATGTTCTATGGTGATTCCCAGCCTCTTATACTAAATAGCTAACACAAAGTGCCATCTGGCAAGCATTATCACATATATCACACTCTCAAGCATTTTCCTGAAAAGATAATTATATTTCTTTAATAATTCTAATATTAAATTTTATTTACACTAGAATCGATGGTTTAAACTTAATAAATAATTCCAAATAGCGTTTCTTCTGCTGCATCCTGGCATTTCCAGCCTGTAACATTCGGTGGCTGTCACAAGGTGCCTTCTGGCAAGCATTATCACACGTTTTTATGACCCAAAAATAGAATATATTACATTTTAAGGAAATCATAATGAATTTTTCCATGAGATGGATTTAAAGCATTCATTTTTATGAAGAATATCTAATTATTATAGTAAGAACACTTTATTACATTATTTTTTAAGTTTCCATGCTTTTTAGGGTTTGCTAACAACTAAAAGGCTTAGGATGCTTATGAAAAAGCCAGAATGCCAAGAAAAGGCAATTTCAGGGACATAGATATTACTACCAGGCTCATAGCGTATCTACTAGAGTTTGAGATGGATTAACGGCTTTTTTTTTACCAAAGTCAAGAGAGATCAGCTGGATATTGGGAGAAATTTTTTAGTATTTTTCTAGAGAATAATGTAATGTTGTTCAAAATATAAGTAAACAGTCTATCTTAGATAATTTTCAGAGATGCTTTTCTAAAGAAGGATATATACATGATCAAAACATAGGAAAATAGTCAATCTTAGAGAATTTTTAAGAGACGTTTTCCTAGGGAATTATATGAACTTGTTCAAAACACAGGAAAATAGCCCTTCTTAGACAATTTTTAGAGGTGTTATTTGAACTTTTTCCAAACCTAAGAAAATAGTCCTTCTTAGGGAATTTTTAAAGACGTTTTCTTAGAGAAATGATATTAACTTGTTAAAAACATGGGGTTTTGTTTACTCATGCAAATGATTTTTTTGATGCTGCGTAATAGGACTTGTTAACCCATGCAAATGATTTGTTTGGTTGTTATGTAATAGAGGAATGTTTACTTATGATAAGGATGATACATTCTCACATGACCTGTCTGTTCAGGGCCTGTGGAAAATTCTCGCTTGTAACCGGAGAGGACACAAACTTGGGGTGTTATGTAATGCTGGTTTGCACGTGGGATGTTGAATAAAATTTTAAGAGATTTCATTTTCTTTTAAGGTGCTTATCTCTTATCAGGAAACCTTATAATCCAAAAATTTTTGTCCGCATTTGAATTTAAAAGAGACTTATCCTCAAAAAAAGGAGGGCTAGATGGCTGAATTAAGAACCTTTTCTAATATTTTTATTCGGGAATTAGTTTCTTCTGCAAACGTTTTGATAAGGCTATGGACAACATTTTCCCTATGTCTGAAATTGGTGACATGTAGGAGAAAAAACTGATCGCTAGAAATGGATAAAATTTGATTAGAACCGGCTTATAACAGCGTTCTTAATTTTCTAACATGATTTAGTCAAGTTAAGTTAGCCACTGAATCAGTGACACGTTTCATAGCATTGATTTTAGATATTTCATTTCCTGAATGATTACATATTAAAGATTCGTCCTGGAATAAGAAATCTAGGGAATGAAGGCTTTTTCACGTACAAGTTTTATTAACAAAAAAATAATTCAAAAACATTTTTAAGAAATTCCACTCTTAGTTCACTAAAATCAATATTATACTGGTGGGAGGGAGGTATTTTTGACTAGAAAGACGTTCAATCTAGGATTATCAAAATAAAGGCTAATGAATTCAATGTAAGTATATCCACAACATCAAAAATATAATACTACACGTAAATCCTTACTCTTAACAAAAAACCTAGATCCCTTGGAAAGGAGAGGGTGACTGATTAGAGGTGAATTCAAGGGGGCAAGGGACTTACGGCTTGATTCTATATTTTGTTCATTGATTTTTGGTATTATTTTATGTTGATTCCCAGGATGTGACACTCAATGGCTGTCAAATGGCACCCTCTGGCATCCATTATGACACATATGGTATTTTAGGACACTTTCCACTGAAAGTATCCATTTGAAGTAGAAATGATTGTTTATACTTAATTGAAAATCCCCAATAGTATTTCTTCTGATGACTCCTGGCAATTGAGGCAAGTGGGGCAAAATTTACAAACCTGATGAGACCCTCTAGTGCACATTTATTCACCTAAGGTTTTTCCAATACTTTTTCCCACAAACATAACTTTATAATCAAAAATGATTATTGTTTTTATTTGAATACCGTAAACTTGTCATTTGATGGCTATATTATGACATTCTATAGCTATTCCTTGCCTGTGACATTCAATGTCCGGCTCTTGGTATTGTCTGGCAGCCACTATCACACATATGGTATTTTCAGACAATTTACTCAGAAAATATCCTTTTACACTAGAATCAATGGTTTAAACTTAATGGACAACCTCCATTAACGTTTCTTCTGATGACTCCTTGCAATTGAAGCTATCATGACGCAATCTACAAGCCTAATGACCCCCTCTGGCGTATATTATCACATCTAAAGATTTTTCAACCTATTTTTACCACAAAAATAACTTCATAAAGTAAAAATGACCATTAGTGTTATTTGAATAGTAGAAAATTGCTTTTTTATTGTTAGATTTTGATAATTCATGGTAATTCCCAACCTGTAATACTAATGGCTGATACACGTTATCTACTGGCATCCATTATCACACATATCGTATTTTTCAGACATTTTCCTACAATCATCCATTTATACTAGAATCGATCGTTTAAACTTAATGAAAACCCCCCAATAACGTTTCTTCTGATGACTCCTGGCAATTGAAGCCAGCATGGTAGAAACTACCAGCCCAATGGCCATTTCCAGCAAGTATTATCACTCCTAAGAGTTTTTTTTTCAACCTTTTTCTCCAAAAGTAACTTTAATAACCAGAAATGACCAATGTTTTCATTTGAAAAATGGAAATTTGCCATATCATTGTTATATTGCAATTTTTCATGGCAATTCGCAGCTTATGAAACTCAACGGCTAACACACGGTACCCTCTGGTAACCATTATCACACATTTGACTTTTTCAGACATTTTCCTTCAAAAATATCCATTTACACTAGTCATTCAATCATTTGAACTTAATGAAAAACCCTTAATAACGTTTCTTCTAGTGAGTACTGGCAACTACGGCCAGCAGGGCACAATCAACATGCCCGATGACACCGTCTCACCCACATCATTGCATTTTAAGGGTTTTTCACCCTTTTATCCCACAAAGAATAACTTTATAAACTCAAAATGATCACTTTTTATATTTCAACACCGGAAACTTACCATTTCATTATTAGATTGCGATGGTTCATAGCGTTACCCTACCTGTAACACTCAATGGCTGACACACGGTACCCTCTGGCAACGATCATCATGAATATGTTATTTTACGGACATTTTTCTCAAAAATATGCACAAGAATTGATCGCTTAATTTTAATGACATATCCCCAATAACGTTTTTTCTAATATCTTTCAAGGTGAATTTTCTTCTTTCAACGGGTTTGCTTTTTCTTCTGGATTTCATTTTCTTTCAAGGGTTTTTTCTCCTATAAAATCTAAAATCTAAAACCTATTAAATCTATTTTATAAAACCTATAAAATCTAAAGATTTTTCGTCCGCAATATGATTCGAAAAAAATTTCCCCTCAATGGAATGGAGGACTAAATAGTCAGACTATGAAATAATTTATAATATTATTATTCGGGCATAAATTTCTATGTTACAGCCTATCCCACTCATGGGGGAATTCCCTACCCACTTTCTAGAATAATTAAATAGTTCCCATGTTTCCAACCCTTTCCATATGAGAGTACAAAGCGTCTCAATACTATTGATTTTTGCTTTATTAGATGCATCTCCCTGGTACAGCTTTATTAATTTTCTAAACAGACCTAGACAGGCTAATTTAATTATTGAATCAGTGAGAATTAATATAGCATTGGCTTTAGATATTTTTATTGCATAAGAGTTTACGTGTTGCTAGCTTTAAGTCCCCCCGTCAGCAAAAAATTATTTTAATACCTCCCACCATACCTTTAAGTATATAACATGTTAATGCCAGAAATTCATGTCACCGTGTCAAACTATGGATGGCACAAAGAAATTGTATGTGGCTGCATCCGTGTAAGCTAAGGCTAGTGACAATTAATAGTTGATTATACATTCTTGATCAGCAAAATTTTTATTTTGGAAGGAAAACACTTACATCTTATTTTAATAGGTGAACATAACACTCAAATCTTATTTTAATAGACGAAGATGAAATATTCCAACAAAATGTGTGCTTATGATAAAGCTATTGTTGTGTGGAATGCTAACAGTGAGAAATATTTGAACTATGAAACAAGCATTATTTGAAATTATACTGGTAATGTATGTGTGCGTTGTCGTGACAGTGAAGCATTAAATTGCTTAGGAATATCGAAAAAACTCAACATTAACGATGATGGATATGTGAGAATAATATTTCCAAGGATGATAGTGCTGAAAGAGAATACAAATGTAAAGCTTTAGTTGATGACGAGGGCCAACTTCTTGCTAATAGTTGTGGTATCACGTTATTTGTTTAGAGCTCCTACCGCTATCTTTCGGGTATTAGCATTAAAAAGAAGATAAGAAGAGGAAAGGCGGCACACCAATGTAACAGTACCATAAGCTATATCTTATGCAGATGCCAATACTGTCACCCATATAAAAAGAATGTACTAATCGACAGAGAAATTGATAATGGAAAAGGTAAAGATGAAATATTTGAAAAAAGCGTTCGTTCTTGATAAAGTTATCGTAGCTCTGAGTGCTCGCGAAGAGAAATATTATAACTACAAGCAAGCAGCTGTGGAGTTATGTGGAGTTAAAATGAATGCTTGCGTTATCATGACAGTAATGGGTTCGATTTATTTTGGAGTGCCCAAAAATTTCTACTGTCAAAATGGTGGATATGCGAGAGTAACATTTCAAGAGATGATAGTGCTCAAAGAGATTGCAAGTCTAAAACTCTTAGTTGGTGATGAATGCCAACTTCTTACCACTGTTGTTGGAAACACATTACCATTGATAGATCATATCATCATCTTTCTGGTATTACCATTCAAAAGAAGACAAGAAGAAAACAAACCTAAAACAGTTCCTACGCCATAATATATTATCTTATCCAGGTGTCAAAACTGCAACATATGTAAAAATTATGTCATAATAGTCGATGAAACCGTACGTAAAAAAGGAGCATTGACAGGCAATATTACCAAGGAGTATAAAGATGAATTAGTGAAATAAAAAGCACCGGTAAACGTTACTAGTACCATTAGGGGTTTACCAGCAAATACAGTCCATGAAGCAGATAATATTAGTGATGGAAAGTATGGTGAGACTGTTAAAAGTTGTATGTGACACCAAAATGGAAAATGGGACATCTCAAAAGAAAAACATATCAAAATATACTTTAAGAGATGGATTCAAAGCAATAAGGTTTTTTTTATAAAATATTTTTTTATATTTTTGTATAAAATATTTTTGTAAAAATATTTTTATTGCATTAATTTTTTATGTTCCCGTTACTTCTAGTGTGCGCAAACAGCTCCCACATTTAGAATGTTTATCAAAAAGTTAGAGACGCAGGAAAAGGAAATTTCAGGGACTTAGGCACTACTGTCGGGTTTATAGGGTGTCTGAGATACTGGAGTCTGAGATAGATTAGTAGGTTTTGTTTACAAAAGTCAGAGAGATGAGCTAATTTTTTTTCCAAATCCACACACACACGCACACACACACGTACACACACACACACACACACACAACACACACACACGCACACACACACACGCACACACGCACACACACACACACACACACATACACAAACACACACACACAAACACACACACACGAACACACACACACACACACACAAACACAAACACACACAGACACACACACACACACGTTTGGGAGGTGTTTAAAGAATAAGCCTCCCCTCTAGAATTGGTTGCTAGGAGGTGAGAAAGCCACATATTGCCAAATCGGCGGGGATATGCATAGTATTGACTCAAAGAAACAGCACATTTTCATTAAGACCTCTCAGAAATAACTCTTAATATGGGTTAAGCTTATCTCTAATAACAAACTTCCCATCTGGAATTGGCTGCAAGGAATTGGGCCTGCCGCTCATTGTCATTATTGGGTGAAATATGACTAGTCTTGGCTCAAAGAAACGTGGCATGTTCTTTTAAAACCTCTCAGGAATAACCAAATGAATATTTATGTCTTTTCTTGCAGGAGCGTCTAATAGAGCAATAGAAACGATGCTTTTCATTAAGACCTCTCAGAAACAACTTTTAATATGGTTTAAATTTACATCTAATAACAAACATACACTTCTCTAACTGGAATTGATTGATTTGCCATCTCTTACTTCGTATTTTTTGAATTTACGGTGTTTTTGCTTATATTTTATCCTTTATAAGCTTTGTTCATGTTTTTTTTTTTCGTTCCTTGAGTATTGATCGCTTTTTTGAAGTTTCGTGACTTTTTTTTATTAATAACATTTCTGTGAACAAAAGCCTTCATTCCTTAGATTTCCTATTCCAGGACAATTCTTCCATTATTTACCCAATGAAATATCTAAGGCCAATGCTATGTCACATCTCACTTATTCAACCTGCTTAGGTAACTTTAGAAAAATTGAAAAAGCTGTAACATTCAGGTGTATCTAATAGAAAAAAAATTATTAGTATTGGGATTTTCGTGTGTTTTCATGTGGAAAGGGTTGGGATCATGCTAACAATTTAATTATTCTAGAACGTGGGCAAGAGATTCACCCGTTCGTGGAATAGGCTATAACATAGAAAATATTACACGCATAATAAAATTAGAAAGGCTTTTATGGTCCAACTGTCTAGCACTTAGTTCGATTGAGGAGCAATCTGTTTCGAATCCTATTGTGGACAAAAGTGTATAGATTATAAAGGCTCATTGAAAAAAAACTTCTTGACAGAAAATGAAATCCCGAAGGAAAAACAAGGTAAAAAACACCTTGAAAGAAAAAAAAATTCTGAAGAAAATAAAATCCTAAGAAAACAAATCCTTTAAAGTATTAATATAATTTCTGTGTATGCACTGTCATTACGCAAAACGCCATATGTGCAACGCCATTACGTCACACCTTGCGTGTGCGCTGCCATAGCGTAACATCTCACGTGTGCGCCACCGTTACGTAACACCTACGTGTGCACCTTAATTACGTAACATCCCACGTGTGTGCTGTCATTACGTTACTACTTGACCTCAATCAAGTCACGCGAGATTACGTTATCCTTAATACAGGCAAACATTCCCAATTATGTAACAATCAAACTTAAGCAAAATCTATTGTGTAACAGACATCTGCATCTTTCAGAAATTATTACTTTTTAGATAACAAGCACCTTGGGATACTACTCGCAGCTAGGAATATTAGTGAACAAGCTTTATGTTTAATAGAGAGGAGAAGGGGACTGTTTAAGAATTATTTTTGTGATAGATTATATCAAAACAAAGGAATATAAAGAAAGTAGAAAAAGCGTCAAAATATGAACTGAGGAGGTGGGAGGTTGAGGTCTTGGATAAAATTGGCCAGGATATGGAAGATGCAGATAGACGGCATAATATTAAAATAGTGTGCTGGCATGTTAATAAATTGAAAGTGAGCATCTGGGCTTGTCTCACTTAAAAATATGACTAGGGTCACTATTAGTGGTAAGGAAGAAGTTTGAGAGACATAGAAAAAACATTTAGAAAATTTGTTAAACCGAGAGAGAGTTGCAGGAAAAGATATAGAGAAAATGAAAAATTTCTTGATACCGTGGATGTGAAGAAAGATTTGTTTTGTGAGGAAAAATTAGTGAAAGTACTAAAAGGATTTAAAAAATTATAAGGCTCCAGGTTCTGGTTGTGTGATAAATGAGTTTCTTAAATATGGCGGTTCAAAGGATAGAAAATAAGTTTATGAAAGATTATAAATATGATATTCGAAAAAAGGGAAGTACTTTGCGATTTTAGGAAAACCTTAATTAAGCCCCTGTACATGAATGGTGATAAAAGTGATAGTCGTAATTATGGAAGCATTAGTCTGGTGTTTGTAGGTACCAAATCACTTAGGAAAATGATACTTTTCAGAAGAATACTGTAAACAAATTTTTAAGAGAAGAATAGTGCGGTTTAAAAAACGTAGGGGATGTGACTATAAAATTTTCACCCTTAGGTTAATAACTCACCTTTGGTCCTCAATAGTATAGATTATGAGCAGGAGCTCAATTCTGTTGACAGAAGAGTTTTAGCAGAGGTTTTTTCCTTGAGAAACATACCTTAAAGTGATCACTGCTATGTACAAGAATAACACTATCTTGGTTAAGGCATGAAATAAGTTTTTTTCAATTTTTTATTTCAATATTCACAAATAAACAAATAAAATACAACTCTTTCGCGCTGGGGAAAACCTATGAGGGTTTGTATTCGCGCGGAAGTCCACATATCTGCTTACCTGCAATAACAAATCAATTCTCTCTTACTCATTAATATCCAACTCTCCCTCCCCCTTTCATTCCTCCCCATCCCACCTTAACCTTCTGCCCACCCTTATCTCCCTAAGCCTTTACCCCCTAGCCCCACCCTTACCTCCCAAACCCACCCTTTTTCCCCTAGTCACCCTACCAGCCATAATAAAATTAATAGCTGGTTAACAGGTGGTTAACATTTTGATACATCTCATCTTAAGGAAAACAGAAAGGGAAAAGGAGACCCCGGAATCAAATAGGGAGAAAACACTCTCTTGGATCTAGATTATGCTAATGGTTTAAGCATCCTAGATGAAAGTGTGACCAAAATGAATGAACTTTTAGAGGTTTTGCAAGTTCAGGATGCTAGAATAGGTTTGAAAATAAAAGTCAACAAGATTAAGTCACTAAGGCTAGGAATAAGTAAAGATAAAAAGGTGATGTTTGGCAACAAAAAAATTGATCGGGTGGCCAGCTTGACTTACCTTGGTAGTATTATTAGCAAAGACGGTGGGAGCAGTGATGATGTTAGATGTGGAATAGTCAAGGCTGAGGATGTTTCTTTCACAATTGAAAATAAGTTTGGAAGAATAGGAATATAAGTGTGCAAACCCAGATTAGAATATAGGAAGGTACAGCGATGACAGTTGTCAAATATGGATCTGAAGCTTGGGCGATTCGAAAAGCGGATGAAGATTACTGGGTGTTTTCCTGGTACATTGCTTACGGATTGTTCTGGGTACCCGGTTGACTGACCGTATTTCAAACAGTTGGCTGTACGAAAAGTGTGATTCAATCCTGTATTCTAGGGCTACAATGTGAGAAAAGCTGATATGGCTACAGCAGGTTCTGGGGATGAAGGATGACATATTGCCAAAGGATATCCTTTTCGGCCAGTCGTCTGGCCGAAAAAGATAACTTTTCGGCTCCGTATGACCTGCTAAACGGAAAGCAGGTCGTACGTGGTTTGGGTGGCAGGATTTCATAAAGAAAGATATAGAAAATATGAACTTTTTGGGAGGGTGTAAAGAGAGAGACTTTGAATAGATTGGTCTGGAGCAGGAGTGTGTTTAGCTGTGTTCCCCTTTGTCGGCTTAGTGCTGTGATGAGTTGGTAGTAGTAGTTAGTACTTTAGCTGAATTATAGAACCACCCCTTACTTTTAATCGATTTCCATTATCTGCTCAAGTTGTGCAAAAAATTATTTATTTTCTCTTTTCACTTACGTGCTCAAGTACTACTCTTCCAAGAACTAATATAAAAGAGGGTTTTATTCATTTCTTTGGTTATGGCTAAATAGTGACAGCGCCTTAAAGATCTTCCTTGAAAAAAGATGCCGGCGATATCAACAATCTTTTGTGGGAAAGGTCCTCAATTTTGTCGTTTTAATCCTTATAGGAACAGCCCCACATAGTGCTGGAGTTAAGTTTACAGGGATGCTATTTAATTTATCGGAAGTTACTGATTTTCCATTCTAAGCTCAATCAGTAGTGAAAATAAAGCTAATCCCGAGAAAACGAAAACGATGACACCAATAACGTTTCTTTACTTAAGAATTTTTGGCAAAATTAAGAAGAAGTATTTTCAGAGATGAATTTCTCCGCAACTAAGATGTGACTACCAATATTAATCCCCAAGAAAAAATGATGATGATAAAAGAAAAGTTTTTTTACGCAATCCAAAAACTTTTCCTTTCTAATTTCAGCGAAAACAATCCATATACTTCTTAAGTTAAGTGCAAAGCAGTGCTAATTTGTCTTCCGAAAATTTACTCATAAAGAGACATAAGCTGGGATATGTAGTGACACTAATGCAAATCCCAGGAAAAAGATGATGGTAAGAATTACAATACTTCCATTTGGATGAAAATGTGTCTTTTTTCGTCTATCGCAGCTGAGATAGGCCACTGATAATCCAAAGAAAACAAAAAATGAGTGAAGGGCTTTTTTGTGATTCCTAATTTGTCTTTCTTTTTTAATAGGTCTCAGAGAAAAAAAATCTAGAAAATTAAGATACTTAATATTTTAGCGGATTTCAGCATAGGCTAAATCATAAGGAATCCGACTTTATGAAGGACATGCCCTCCCCTATCTTGATGTCTATTGAGCTTATCATACGTACGTAAGACATTAGGATAGGGGACGATTATTTTTCTAAGATTATTCGAAAAGACCCCTTTCTCCACTTTAAAATAATTATTTTGAATATAATGTATAAGAAAATATGAGCAAGGTCATACAAAAGATTAGTTGATGCTTGGTTTTTTGTTTTGTTTTAAAAAGTAGAATTGTGAGAAAGATTCAAAGTTTAGCGTAAAGAGCGGGGCGCTCAGGAGGGGACACCTTTCACATACGGAATAATTTCTGTTTGTTTCAAGTCTTAATGTCACTCCTTACTTTAAGTTTTTATAAAATGTGTTTTAATTTAATTTCTGAACGTTTTTGAATTAATGCAGGGTTTGGTTTTGGCTCACCTTACATGGATATTTCAAAAGAAATTTGAACATTACTTTTACTTTTTGAACATTTGAACATTGAACATTAATTTTACTTTTTTTTACTAAATGCCATTTTGCTAAATGGCTTTCTCAAAATTTGATCGAACGATTTTGAGAAAAAGAGGTGGGGGAAGGGGCCTAGTTGCCCTCCAATTTCTTGGTTCCTTAAAAAGCACACTAGAACTTTAATTTTTATTACAAACGTTTTCATTAGTAATAAATATTCGTAACTTACGAATTAACTTACGTAACGAACTTCTATATTCGTATAATTTTATTACGTACATAAGGGGATCTCCTCTTCTTCAATACCCCACTCTTTACGCTAAAGTTCGAATTTTGTTTCAATTCTGTAATTGGAACTTTGTTCCAACTCTAATTAAAAGACTTTAATTAGAAAAATAACTCCTTTGAAATAACTAAAAATATTTTAGCGTAAAGAGTGAGGTATTAAGGAAGGAAAAAGCCCCTTCATATACATAATGATATCTGTTCGTTTTAAGTTTTAGTGTTCCTTCTTAACTTCAATCGAAAAAAAATGTTTTTTAATTTGATTTCTGATTGTTTTTTTTTCAAATAATGCTGGAAAATTCAGCGCCCCCTTCATTGAAATTCTCCTCCCATAAAAAATTCCTCCATGGAAAAACTATACCGCGTAACCCCCGAACCCCCCCCCCCCCACATAAGAACAAATCTCCCTGAATGCATCTGTATACTTCCCAATAACCAATACTATATGTGAACAATGGGCAAACTTCATAGCTTGCAGCCCTTCCCCCGTAGACTGTGGGGGATCGTCTTCAAAGACATTATTATTAGATTTTTTTAATATGCTGAACAAAATGGCTATCACGAAATTTTGATCCGGTGACTTTGGGAAAAACAGCGTGGGAGGGGGCCTAGTTGCCCTCCAATTTTGTGGTCACTTTAATAGGGCACTAGAAATTCTGATTTTTTTTTAATGATCCCTCTCATAACATTCTAGGACCACTGGATTGGTACGATCATCCCTGGGAAAAAAACGAATACACATCTGTGATAGTTCTTCGGGCAAAAAATGCAAAATTCGACATTTTTACATATAGGAGCTTGAAACCTCTATTGTAGGATTCTCTGATATGTCGAATCTGATGGTGTGATTTTCATAAGTATTCTATGACTTTTAAGGGGTTTTTCCCAATTTTTTGAAAATAAGGCAAATTTTTTCAGGTTCGTAGCCTTTGATAGGCAAGACTAAACTTGATGAGACTTATATATTTAAAATCAGCATAAGAACATGATTCTTTTGATATACCTATTGACATCAAAATTCTGTTTTTTAGAGTTTTGGTTACTATTGAGCCTGGTCGTTCCTCACTTACAGTTCGTTACCACGATCTGTTTGATACTACGCGCAAACAATATGTGTAAATTTCATAATTTATAGGCCTTTCTGGTATATGAAGGCTGATGCCCTCTCTTAAACACATCGCTCTTCACGCCAAATTGTTACTTAGTACTTAATGTACTGTACTTACTTAATGTAATTATACTTAATGTTATTAATGCAACGTGTAAATAATATGGGCAAGTTCCATAACTTATAGCCCTTTCCGCTATATAAAGGTTGGTGCCCCTCTCCTAAACACCTCGCTCTTCAGGCTAAATTATTATTTACTACTTAAAAATCTTCTTTTTTGTCTGATTAAGTGACCCTTGTGTTTTAGGAGTCGTTAAAATGAATTGCGATTAAATCCAAACATTAGCGTAAAGAGTGTAATTTTTGAGGAGCAGAAATCATTCCGTATACGAAGGATTGCCCTCTCCTCTATACCCTACTCTTTACGCTATAGCTGCAATCAAGAGGGGGAAAGTCTTTACATACGGAATAATTTCTGTTCGGTTTGGGTATTAATTTTGCTGCTTACTTTCAGTTGAAAAATCTTGTTCTATTTATTTAATTTTTGATCGTTTTTCAAATAATACAGGTAAATCTGCCTCACTCTCAATATAATATACCCCCTCCCCTCACAGGAAACTCCTCCTGGGGAATTTCATCTAATGTGTAGTTCATTCCCTCCGTTAAATTTCTTCGAGACTGTTCCCTCCTCGCTGAAAATCCCCTTCCCCGCGTAAAATGTCTTGCAGACGATTCAGCATGAAAACTTCTTCTTATCATACTTTCATTTGTAAAAAGACTTCAATTTCTTATCGGTTTCTCAATGACTCTGGGTATATCCCCTTCCATTGAGTTTTTTTTTCGGACACCAAAACACAGGGAAAATAACCCCGGGTAATTCCTACGGAACACCTCCACATGCAAACTCCATCGGCAAAGAGAATATAAGACAGTTAAAAGGATTTTAAGTAATGGCAGCTGAAAAGTTTGTTATTATTGAATTTATTTTTCAAATTTTCTCAAGAAATCTACCAGCATTTCTGTAAACTTTACAGTGCAATTCAATGAGTAATTTAAGATCATAAATTAGTTATTTTAATCATGAATTCCATCCCTAATCTGCTCCTTTATCATATAATGTAGCTTCTTCGCCTTTAACAAACTTAGAATCAAACCGCCTGTCGTAGACGTAGAATCAAGCCTCCGCCCGCTCGTTTTGACGTTTCCCTCATGTTTTCTTCTTTATCAACTCCCCTGATAGACTATAAATGCAATTAATTTGTCATCTGCTGACAATCGAGTCTATTTAATAGCATTTTTATCAGGTTTTTCCAAGCTTTTTACAAGTGTTGTAATCCAAAATTCTAAAATCACCAAAACTTATAACGAAAAGACCAACGGTGGCAAGCTTGGATACGACATTTAGATGGGACAGAAATAAAGGTGAATAAAAGTTTAGGCTTATTTCCATGACAAATCAAGAAAATTTCCATGGCGGATTTTGTCGTGTGGGAAGAAAATTTGCATGAAGGGGGTGCAGGATTTTTTAGCATTTTTTAAAAGAACAATGAAAAAATAAATATGAAACAAAAAATTCTACTGAAAGTAAGAAGCTGCATTAAAGCTTAAAATGAGTAGAAATTACTACGCATATAAGGGGTCCACCTCCTCCTAATACCCCGGTCTTTACGCTGAAGTAATATTATTAATTTGAACTATTTATCCTACGGCCTTTGTGATTCAGGGGTCATTCTTAAGGAATTGGGACAGAAATTCAGCTGTAGTGTAAAGAGCGAGGTATTGACGAGGTGGTGAACCCCCTCACATACATAATAAAAACATACGAATATAGAAGATCGTCACGTAAGTTAATAAGTAAGTTACGTATATTTTTACTAAAAAATGCGTTCATCAAAAATTAAAGGTTCTAGTTGCCTATTTATATAACCAAAAAATTGGAGGGTAACTAGGCCTAATCCCCTGCTCCCTTTTTCTCAAAATCGTCCGATCAAAACTATGAGGAAGACATTTAGCCATAAAAATAAATTAATATGCAAATTTGTTTTAATTATTCATGTGCGGAGAGCGAAAATCAAAACATGCATTAATTCAAAAACGTTCAGAAATTAAATATAAAAAAAACAAGTTTTTTTTAACTGAAAGTAAGAAGCGATATTGAAACTTAAAACGAACAGAAATTACTCCGTATATGAAAGAGGTTGTTCCCTCCTCAACACCCCCCCCCCTTTATGCTAATCTTTTTTACTATTTTAAAATGTAGAGTTGAGAAAAAAACTTTAGCGTAAAGAGCGGGAGGAGGGAACAGCCTCTTTCATATACGAAGTAATTTCTATTCGTTTTAGATTTTAATATCGCTCCTTACTTTCAGATAAAGAAAAAATTGTTTTTTTTTTATTTTCTTCATTAGAATCAAGCCAATATTTCCTTGTGGTTACCATGGGAATAAGATATAGCTTATATTTGATATATACTGATCAGGGTTACCATGATCAACAAATTATCACGAATAATGACGATCTTACATGTAATTTAGCAAAAAAAATTCAATTCAGGTTTGTAAATCCAATATTTTTGTTTCTCAGCAAGTTTTAAATTCAATAATGATTAGGGAAATTCCAGGTCCTAAATATTCCATTATAAAGATTTTCAGCCGTTAAAATTCTTTTTTTTTGATAAACACTAAAAACAATCTTTATTGAATTTCAAACATTTGTACCGATGAACAACAAGACACGGATTATGATTGTTTCAAAAAAATGATGGGCTTTGAAGTCCAGAAAACTTTACACCATTTTTATTTTGAATTTATGAGAAAAAGTAACTTCAGTTTATACAATTTAAGTTGTGAATATTGAATCATATCTAAAAAAAAGAAAAAAACTGCTAGTAACACTCTGCAGCCTCAAGCCACCTGATACCAACACAGCAGCGCCAATTGTTCCTGCATCCCGGTAAATTCATTCCAGTAATCCCAATTTCTATACACTAAAAAAAAAATAAAAAACGCCCACAATATACAGCTTTGTTGGGAAGAGCTTTCTCGGCTAAAGAAAATCCACGAATGCTATCGAAACTCAAAAGGATTATGAAGAACGATAATATAACTGGAAATTTTTGAAATTAATTTGTATATGAGGGAAGAATTAGCCCCCTAGCTCCCCATCTTTAATTTTTACTTTATTAACTAGCCTAGTTCTAAACCGGAAGGTTTTCTGTGTTCAACAACTAGAATTCTTCGTTAACTACATGTAACTTCGTTTTACTTTTTGTTTCTTTTAACCAAATAATTTATTTAGCATCAATGTGCTGCTTCTTAACAAATAAATCTCAAGGCTTTTCTTTAATCAAGTACACTGCGCTGTTCCTTTTGTGCTGAAGCGCGAAAACTTGAATAATTGTTTGGTTTTAGTTTTTGTTATACCGAAGTTACACTTGCGTCGATTGATCACGAAATAAAATTCAAGGAATCAGTTTTTATCCACTCTATTCTGTATGCCCAGGTAAAAAAAAAAAAACAAAAAAAAAAAACAGAAAATACATGACCTCTTTAATTGTGTTGAAAGTTGAGGATTTAGTAACATTCACTAAATTTCGCAATTTTTTATGCATCAAGTTCAATAGAATCACGAGTATGACATATTAGACCACAATGGTTATTCAACGGTCACTAATGGGCAAAATGACCACTTAATCAGGCTCATTAGAAAAACACCGTATCTGGTTCTCAAAACGAATCCGAGACATTTAGAAAAATATTGAGTGATTATTCCAACGCTTTCTTTGAGTTTACCATAAATATCGATTTACCAAATACATCATGTGTGCCAATGAGGTTTGTGATTTTCCTGGCTTCTAAGAATGCACTCCAAAACTGATCACTAATAGTTATATACTCGTTAATAACTGTGGTTTACAGTTGCAGAAAACGATATATTAGCAGCTAGAGTACTTCTAATCTATAAGAGAGGATAACATTAGGGTCTTTTGTACGCTTAGAGCAAAGCAAATTACTTATAATTTTGTGTTATATGATGTCTTGTAAAATATATTTACAAATAATTGATGATAATTAGTTATAATTGAGTACTCAAATACATCTTAACGACAGCTTTTTACTGGATATGAGAGATAACAGATCTTATCCACATCCAATAAAAATACAAAAGTATAATGTTTAATATAATACAAATAATATAATAAATATATACTACAAAAGTATAATCTTCTATATATATAAAAATAAGTTGTCTGTCTGTCTGTGGATGGATGGATCAGGTGACGTCACCTGAAAAAACTGGATCAGGTGACGTCAAAACTGAAAAAACTAAAAAAAGGCAAAAACTACAAAAAAAACTAAAAACTAATAAAAAAAATAAAAAAGCTAAAAAACTAAAAAAACTAAAAAAGGCAAAAACTACAAAAAAAACTAAAAACTAATAAAAAAGCTAAAAAACTAAAAAAACTAAAAAAAGGCAAAAACTACAAAAAAAACTAAAAACTAATAAAAAAAATTAAAAAAGCTAAAAAACTAAAAAAACTAAAAAAACTAAAAAAAGGTAAAAAACTAAAAAAACTAAAAACTAAAAAAAACTAAAAAAAAAGGAAAAAACTGAAAAATAAGCTAAAATAAAGGTAAAAACCAATAAAAAACTAAAAAAAAAACTGAAAAAACTAAAAAAAGGCAAAAACTACAAAAAAAAACTAAAAACTAATAAAAAAAGTAAAAAAGCTAAAAAACTAAAAAAACTAAAAAAAACTAAAAAAAGGTAAAAAACTAAAAAAAATAAAAAAAAAACTAAAAAAAAGGAAAAAACTGAAAAATAAGCTAAAATAAAGGTAAAAACCAATAAAAAACTAAAAAGAAAAAAAGGAAAAACCTAAAAATAATTTTCATCTAAAAAACTAAAAAAGGTAAAAACTTAAAGAACTAAAAAAGAAAAAAATAAATGACGACACTCAAAGAGAAAGCGACCAGGACAAAAGGAATGTTCGATTAGCAATCAACAAAGCACCGGGACACAGGGAGTATAAATGACGACCAGGACATAAGTAAAAAAAAAAAACTATCTATATATATAAAAATAAGTTGTCTGTGGATCTGTGGATCGTGGATCAGGTGACGTCACCTGAAAAAACTGGATCAGGTGACGTCAAAACTGAAAAAACTAAAAAAAGGCAAAAACTACAAAAAAAACTAAAAACTAATAAAAAAAATAAAAAAGCTAAAAAACTAAAAAAACTAAAAAAAGGCAAAAACTACAAAAAAAACTAAAAACTAATAAAAAAGCTAAAAAACTAAAAAAACTAAAAAAAAGGCAAAAACTACAAAAAAAACTAAAAACTAATAAAAAAAATAAAAAAATAAAAAACTAAAAAAACTAAAAAAAGGTAAAAAACTAAAAAAACTAAAAACTAAAAAAAACTAAAAAAAAGGAAAAAACTGAAAAATAAGCTAAAATAAAGGTAAAAACCAATAAAAAACTAAAAAAAAACTGAAAAAACTAAAAAAAGGCAAAAACTACAAAAAAACTAAAAACTAATAAAAAAAGTAAAAAAGCTAAAAAACCAAAAAAACTAAAAAAACTAAAAAAACTAAAAAAAGGTAAAAAACTAAAAAAAATAAAAAATAAAAAAAAAACTAAAAAAAAAGGAAAAAACTGAAAAATAAGCTAACATAAAGGTAAAAACCAATAAAAAACTAAAAAGAAAAAAAGGAAAAACTAAAAAAAAATTTCATCTAAAAAACTAAAAAAAACTAAAAAAGGTAAAAACTAAAAGAACTAAAAAAGAAAAAAATAAATGACGACACTCAAAGAGAAAGCGACCAGGACAAAAGGAATGTTCGATTAGCAATCAACAAAGCACCGGGACACAGGGAGTATAAATGACGACCAGGACATAAGTAAAAAAAAAAATTAACAAAACTAAAAAGAAGGTAAAAACTACAAAAAAACTAAAAAGAAAAAAAAACTAAAAACTAATAAAAAAACTAAAAAATCTAAAAATCTAAATAAACTAAAAAAGAAAAAAAAAGGAAAAAAATAAAGGAGAAAAACAAAACTAAAAAACGAATGTATATACAGACCGGTACACCGGCATACAAATGACGACCGGGACACAGGGAATATAAATGACGACCGGGACACAGGGACACAACTACAACGGGGACACCGGGGGAAACAGGGGGATATAAATGACGACCGGGACAAAAAAACTAAAAAGAAAAAAAAACTAAAAACTAATAAAAAAACTAAAAAATCTAAAAATCTAAATAAGCTAAAAAAGAAAAAAAAAGGAAAAAAATAAAGGAGAAAAACAAAACTAAAAAACGAATGTATATACAGACCGGGACACCGGGATACAAATGACGACCGGGACACAGGGAATATAAATGACGACCGGGACACAGGGACACAACTACAACGGGGACACCGGGGGAAACAGGGGGATGTAAATGACAACCGGGACACCGGGACAGGGAATAGTCGATTAGCAATCACCATCAACAAAGCTCAAGGGCAATCATTAGAATCATGAGGTATAGATCTGAATACAGATTGTTTTCCCATGGACCATTATATGTTGCATATTCAAGAGTCGGTAAACCTGACATTCTATTTATATACAAAGACAATGGGACAGCAAAGAATGTTGTATATTCGCAAGTTTTACGTAGTTAA
Organism: Artemia franciscana; assembly: GCF_032884065.1. Classification (NCBI taxonomy): domain Eukaryota; kingdom Metazoa; phylum Arthropoda; class Branchiopoda; order Anostraca; family Artemiidae; genus Artemia; species Artemia franciscana. The sequence goes on from NC_088867.1 coordinate 46,705,597, forward strand.
AACTATATATATATATATATATATATATATATATATATATATATATATATATATATATATATATATATATATATATATATATATATATATATATCTATATTCACAGGTGGGACATAGGGACACAACTACAATGGCGCGTAACTATTATGGCGCGTAACGACTTACGCGCGCGGGGGGGCTTGGGGGGGGGGGGCGCGAAGCGCCCCCACCAACTAGGTGTTGGGGTGGCGCGAAGCGCCACCCCAACAGCTAGTATAATATAATAATATAAATCACACAAATAATAGGTTATATAGTATATTTATAGGATATATATTATGATAATATAGCATAATACATAATACTATGATATGTATATATTATGATAAATTTAAAGGCGAAATAAAAATTTTAGGTCTAAAGGCTTATGGTGCATCAGTTTGTTTTTATGCCACTTGGTATTAACCAAGTGACATATAGCAATCGTAATTTCTGTCGGTCTGTCGGTCTGTCGGTTTTGCTACTTTACGCACTACCAGGTAAGCTAGGACGATGAAATTTGGCAGGCGTATCAGGGACCGGAACAGATTAAATTAGAAATAGTCGTTTTTCCGATTTGATCATCTGGGGGGAGGGGAGTGGGGGCCCGTTAAATTGGAAGGGAATAGAAAAATTGAAGTATTTTTAACTTACGAACGGTTGATCAGATCTTAATGAAATTTGATGTTTGGAAGGATATCGTGTCTCAAAACTGTTATTTTAAATCCCGACCGGATCTGGTGACATTGGGGGGAGTTGAGAGGGGTAAACCTAAAATCTTGGAAAACACTTAGAGTGGAGGGATCGGGATGAAACTTGGTGTGAAAAATAAGCACAAGTCCTAGATACATGATTGACATAACCGGAACGGATCCGCTCTCTTTGGGGTAGTTGGGGGGTGGGTTCATTCTGAAAAATTAGAAAAAATGAGGTATTTTTAACTTACGAACGGGTGATTGGATCCCAATGAAATTTGATATCTAGAAGGATATCGTGTCTCAAAGCTCTTATTTTAAATCCCGACCGGATCTGGTGACATTGGGGAGATTTTGGAGTGGGGTAACCTAAAATTATGGAAAACGCTTAGATTGGAAGGATCGGGATGAAATTTCGTGGGAAAAGTTAGCAGAAGTCTTAGATACGTGATTTACATAATTGGAACGGATCCGCTCTATTGGGGGGGGGGGTTAATTCTGAGAAATAAGAAAAAATGACGTATTTTTAACTTACGAAGGAGTGATCGGATCTTCATGAAACTTCATAATTAGAAAGACCTCTTAATTCAGATCTCTTAATTTAAATCTCAACCGAATCAAGCGTCATTGGGGTGGGGGGCAGTTCGGGGGACTGGAAGTCTTAGAAAATACTTAAAGCGGTGAGATCACGATGAAACTGGATGGGAAGAATAGAAACCTGTCTAAGATACATGACTGACATAACCGGACCGGATCTGCTCTCTTTGGTGGAGTATTGGGGGGGGGGGTAATTTTGAAAATTGAGGCATTTGCAACTTACCAAAGGGTGACCAGATCTTAATGAAATTTGATATTTAGAAGGATCTTGTGCTTTAAAGCTCTAATCTCAAATTCTGACCAGATCCTGTGACATTGGGGAGTTGGAGGGGGAAACAGGAATTCTTGGAAAACGTGAAAATTGGGGTATTTTTATCTTACGAGTAGGTGATCGGATCTTAATGAAATTTGATACTTAGAAGGAATCCATGTCTCAGAGCTCTTATTTCAAATCCCGACCAGATCGTTTGACATTGGGGGGAGTTGGAGGGGGAAATATTGGAAAACACTTGGAGTGGAAGAATCGGGATGAAGCTGGGTGGATAGAATAAGCAAATGTCCTTGATACGTAATTGACAGAATCGTACTGGATTTGCTCTCTCTGGGGGAGTTGGGGGGAGGGGTTTAGTGATTTGGCGAGTTTGGTGCTTCTGGACGAGCTAGGACGATGAAAATTGGTAGGCGTGTCAGGGAGTTGCATAATTTGACTTGATAAAGTCGTTTTCCCAGATTTGACCATCTGGGGGGCTAAAGGGAGAGAAAAAATTAGAAAAAATTAGGTATTTATAACTTGCGATTGGGTGATTGGATCTTAATGAATTTTGATATTTAGAAGGATTTCATGACTCAGAGCTCTTATTTTAAATCCTGACCGGCATTAAGCCTCTTATTTTCCTTTTTAAATCAATCTATTGATTCATAGAAATTTGTTAGACCTCATACCATATGATCTCTTGGCTCTTAGCTCTTCTTGCCTCGTCACAAGTGCCACATGAGCTCATAGGTCTTGTTACTGATATCAAAGAAAAAAGATAGATTGGTGTTCTACACTTCTGTAAGATAGGCTTCAGTTTAATTGTTTTTTGTTCTTTTTTCTGTGACAATAATTTTGTAAAAAAAAAAATTATTCCTTATTCCTGGCGACACAAATAACCCGACTTTCTTAAGAGCATGACAATATGCTTCGAACAAGCTTATTGTCTTGCTCTTTACTGTGTTAAGCCTGTAAAAGAAGCGGTAAACATGATTGGTGTTTTTATGTGAAGCTTCAAGCCAGGTGACCAAAAGGTTTTGAGTCACAACGTCTTTTGGAACTCAATTCTCTGTTTCTCTATTCTGAAATGACCGTTTTTTTCCGTTGACGCATTAGTGCATACGTTTTACTGAAACATAATAACACCAATCTCTCTTTATCATGTCGCATTGCAGCAAAATCGACTATTTCAGCATGAGAAAAGACAGAAAAAATCATTTTAAAAGAAAGTGCAGCATTATTCAAGAAATAATTTCTCATAATGATGTTGAGTTTTTACGAGTGAGTAAAACCCAAAACTAATGCACAAGTTTAAACCATGAACAGACATATAGTGTTCTTTTTATGTGCCAAATGGCCATAAAAGAGAATTAGTGACCAGAAAAAGTTGGCAGGATTATGTAAAATGAAAAAAAAATTACTTCTAATTTAGAGTTATGTAAATTTGTTTTTCATTACTTTTTTGAAATTGCTTACTATCTATTACACGATAAAGAATCACAATTGAAATATTATTTGATCTTATATTGATTGTGTTCGTAAAGCTAGTTTGGTTCCCCAGTATAAAATAGAACAACAATTCATCGGGGGAGAGTAAAGGTGTGAAAATAAGCTTTTACACCTGGGAGAGCTGCGTGTTGTTTTTTTGAATGATACAATTTGGGGCCTTCAAAATTTTGGCATCAAAAAGGATGGGTAGGGGGTCGGAAAATGTCCAATTTAAATTTTCAAGTCAATGCCTTTGAATAGATTAAAATACTAGAAAATTAACCATAAAATGACCACCATACACAATAGTTTCCTTTTAACGAAAAACGTTTTTGAGAGCATGGAGGATCATATCCCTAAAAGTGTAAAGCAAAGGATAAAAGATATAGAAACTAATAACAAATTTAAGCAACAATGGGATATAGAAAGGTACGGGTTCAAATTAATTTTTATAGTGTCTTGTCAAGCAATCCCACAAACTCATTTTTTGATTTTCTTTTGTTTGCTCCTTCGTAAGACTATATTTTATGTAACTGTTTTAATAATCAAAGCCGAAGCGTGCAATACAAAAAATTTGAGCTGTCAAATAAATACCCTTTTTGTAGCAGTTTTAATTATCCCCCACTGCTAAATGTTTCAGCACATTGAATAAATTTATCCATGGGTGCATCAGTTAACTAACGCAGCAAATTAATTCTTCTTTTGTCCCTGTATTTTATTTGCAATTTTGTGAGATGTGTAATCTTTTATAGTTTAAATCTCTGAGACCAAAGCATACAACCCAAAGAAGTGAACGCTTCCTTATATACTTTAACAATTTCAGGATTGGGATGATGAACTAGCCAATATTGCACAGAGATGGGCCGATCAGTGCATACCAAATGAACATGACCTTATAAGAGCCTCTGGTAAGTAAAATTATGCGTGGTCTTTACTCAACTGCTCTGCTATCAACATCAAGCGCTTTGAAATTCAATGCTCTAAAATTTTATTTAAATATATTTTGTCAAACCATTTAAGGAAGCCCAAAATTTACCACTTAACATTAATTGTACCTATAAAGAGATATGATTTTTAAAGAAGTTTTGACTATGAGACGGAATTTGATAAGAAGATGGATATAAGAAGCGGTCACTTTTGATGCTGATTTCAAATACTTGGAAACATTTTCTTTGAAAAAGTGAAGGACAATTTCTGATCTAGGTGATTAATATAGCATCATATTTATGAAAACTTGATTGTATCGATTCGTGATGCATCTTGAAGAAAATTCCTTATTTCAAAATCAAAATTTTACTTCAAATAAAATGTTCATCAAAGTATGGAAACTAGTATAACTAGTACCAAAATAGCAATATCAAAGTAAAGAGGAAAATACAAAGTTAAGAAAACTTCAAAGTAAACAAGGTATCAAAGTAACAATAAGCAGCTTGCATAACTTACATCCCTTTCACCGTAAATCGAAGTTGCCACGTAAGTCACTAAATCCAAGTATTGAAGTAAACAAAGTGTCAAAGTATCAATAAGCAAGTTCCGTAACTCAAAGCCATTTCCCCGGGGTTGGGGTGCGAGGTTAAACCCCGGAAGCATAGTAATTTGGCCTTTGAACTTTTTGAACAAAATTACAATCTCAGAGTTTTGATCCAATGCCGTTTGAAAAATTTGGTCAGGTCCATTTGAGGAAAAAATATGTAAGGGAGGGGGAGAATAGTTGCCCCCTCAAAACTTTTGACTCTTACAAGGGAACGATATTACTAGTCAAATGAGCTGTTTTAAAAAAATGAGGAGTTTCTAGAAAAGACCCAATAACACATCAAAGCCTTATGGTCCTTCTGACCTTAAGTTTTCTATTTTCTTAAGCTTAGTAACGGAAACAAATTAGTGAAAAAACTAAATTACTTCAAATGGAAGATAACCATTCACGGGCAGTACATAAAGCTATCTTCCGGTTCGCACTGCAAATGAAAGGATATTAGGGGGTCGGGTTTAATGCTAAGGGGTGGGTGGGGTTGGCTATACACAACCCCCCCCCCTGGTGGACCTGTTTTCCCTATTCTTAGCGCACAACTAAAAAACCAATAAAACATGGAAACTTAGTAACAGAAAAAAAAATTAAAACTAAATAACTTTATACAAGAGATAACCATTCACAAGCAGTATATAGGGTGGGCGGGGCTGGCTTTGCACAACCTTCCCTTGGTGGCACTGTTTTCACTAATCTTAGCGCACAACTAAAAAAAAACAAAAAAAATTAAAACCTTAATGCCTTTATGACCTTTAGTTGTCTATTGTCTACAGCTAAGTAACAGAAAAAAATTAACTACCAAAAACTAATATAACTGTACATAACAGATAACCACTCGCAAACAGTAGGCTATATGGAGCTATCCTCCCATTTGCGCTGAAAATGTGAAGATATTAGCGGGTTTGATTTAACGCTAGGAGGTATGTCATTTGAGTCCCCTCCAAAGTTTATACGACCACCTCTTCCATAAAAACCTTATACGCCCCACGGCGTAAGTTACACCCCTTCCCCGGGGCTCTAAGGAGGGGGGGTATACTGACCCTGAGAATTTTGTTATCTGGTCGTTGGACTACTTCAAACAAACTAGAAAACTCAAAATTTGATCGGATATATTTGGAAAAAAAGGGTATGTCTGTGAGGGGGGGAGGGTAGATACCACCCAATACCTTTTGACTCATAAAGAGGTAGCCAGAATTTTCAATTTTCTGTCAAATGAGCCACTTCTGAAGTTTATAGCTCTCCTTATATAACAACCTTATATACCCTGGGGTATAACTCAAAACACTTGACCCCCAGCTTTGGGGGCTTGTGTCAACCTTGGAGTTTTTATTATCTGATGGTTGAATTATTTTTAACAAAATGACTATCACCAAATTTTAATCAGATGGGCTTGGGTGAAAAAAGGCACGGGGGGGGGCTAGTTGCCCTTCGTTCCCTTTTGACTCTTTAAAAGTAAACTAGGGCTTCCAATTTTAACTCCAATGAGCCCTCTCTGAAGTTTATACGAGCAACATTTCTATAGAAATCATATTTGCCCCTAAGGAAAAACTTCCAATGCCTGCCCCGGGCCTTAGGGGCTGTGTTGACACCGGAGTTTGTTATCTGATGTTTGAGCTTACTTTTTTAAAGTGGCTATCTCTAAATTTTTATCTGATGGGTTTGAAAATTAAGGGCGTGGGAGGGGAATAGTTGCACTCAGATCTATTTTAACCTTAAAAAGTGAACTAGAACTTTCAATTTCTAATCAAATGAGCTCTCTTTGAAGTTTATACGAGATGTCTTTCCGTAAGGACCATATAGGGCATAACTTACAACGACTTGCCACGGGCCCTGGGGGTTGTGTCGACACCAGAGTTTTTGCTATCTGACCTTTAAAATATTTCTATGAAATAGCTATCTCAAAACTTTACCTCATGCACTTGGGGAAAAGGGTGTTGGGGGGAGGGGCTAGTTGCTCTCTGATCTCTTTTACTCTTAATATGTGAACTAGAAATTTCACTTCACAAACAAATTAGCCCACTCTGAAATATATACGAGCATCCCTTCCATAAGATCAAATATGCCTCAGGAAATAGCTTACAACGTCTGCCCCCGGACCTTGAGGCTTTGTGTTCACCCTAGAGTTTTTATTATTTAACCTTTTAACTATTATTAACAAAATAGATAGCTCAAAATTCTTATCTGATGCATTTGGGGAAAAAGGGCACGGGGGGGGCAGTTCCCTTTCGTTCTCTTTTCACTCTTAAAAAGTAAATAATGACTAGAACTTTGTAAAAAGTGGACTAGAACTCCCCCTTTCCAAACAAATGATCCCAACCTGAAGTTTATACGAGCATACCTTCCATAAGAATCATACATACCCCCAGGGCATATCTAACAGTGCCTGTCCCCGGGCCCTGGGGGCTGTTTGACACCAGAGTTTTTGTTATTTGACTTGAACTATTTTTAACAAAATGTCTATCTTCAAATTCTTTATCTGATACATTCAGGGAAAAAAGAGCGGGGGAACTAGCTACTTTCCGATCACTTTTGAGTCTTAAAAATGGAATAGAACTTTCAATTTCTAATTGAATAAACCCTCTCTGAAGTTTATGCGAGCATCCGTTCCATAAGAACCTTATGTTTGTCGACATCAGGGTTTCGTTATCTGACCTTTGAATTATTTTTTACAAAATAGCCATCTCCCCATTCTTATCCGATGCATTTGGAGAAAAAAGAGCGTGAGAAGGAGGGATAGCTGCTCTCCTATCTCTTTTGACTCTGAAAAAAGGGAACTAAATCTTTTTGATTTCCAATCAAATGAGCTCTCTAAGAGGTTTATACGAGCATCCCTTCTATAAGAACCATATTACCCACAGGGCATAACTGACAACGCCTGCCCACGGGCCTTGGGGGGTTTTGTCAACCCCGGAGTTTTTGTTATGTGCTCTTTGAACTATTTTTAACAAAATGGCTACCTGAAAATTCTTATCGGATGTATTTGTCGATAAAGGGCGTGGGGGAGGACTAGCTGCCCTCCGACCACTTTGGACTCTTAAAAAACAAAGCAAGAACTTTCAATTTCTATCCAAATGAGCCTTCTATTAAGTTCATACAAGCTCCCCTTCCGTAAGAACCCTATATGCCCCCTTGGCATAACTTACAAAGCCCACCCCCGGCCCTGGGTGGTTGTGCTGACCTCGAAGTTTTGTTTTCTGACCTTTGAACTATTTTTAATAAAACATCTATCTCAAAATTACTATCTAACGCATTTGTTGAAAAAAGAGCGTAAGGGGGGGAGGCTAGTTGACCTCCGGTCTAGAACTTTCAATTTCCAATCAAATGAGCCCTCTGTGAAGTCTATACGAGTATCCCTCTCATAAGAACTTTATATGCACCCAGGGCATAACTTCAAACGCCTGCCTCCGGGCCCTGGGTGGTTGTGTCGACATCGGAGTTTTTTTATCTGATCTTTGAACTATGTTTAACCAAAGGGCTATCTCAAAATACTGATACTGATACGTTTGGGGAAAAACAGGCGTGGGGGGCTAGTTGCCCCCTTATCTCTTTTGACTCTGAAAAAGTGAACTATAAATTTTAAATTTTAATCAAATGAGCCCATTCTGAAGTTTATACGAGCATTCCTTCTATAAGAACTATATTTGCTCACAGGTCATGACTTACAACTCCTGTCGCGGGGCCCTGGGGCGTTGTGTTGACCCTGCAGTTTTTGTTGAATGATCTCTGAACTATCTCTGAGAAAATAGCTACTTCAAAATTTTTATCAGATGTATTTGGGAGAAGAGGGTGTTGGGGAGGGGGGCTAGTTGCCCTTCGATCACTTTTTAATCTTAAAATAGCTTTTGAAATCTCGATTTTCAATCGAAAGAGCCCCCTTTGAAGTTTATACGACAACCCCTTCAATATAAAGTGCCTCTGGAAAAAAAAAAAAATAATAAAACATTGGAGCCATGCGGCCTTTACTATCAGAGGCATCGCTATAGCGGTGCCTCTGATTCACTATAAAGTTCATTATTTAGTATGGGCAACAGTTCGTTCTTTAATATATAAGTTCGTTCTTTTATGTAATACCCATAAAACTTGCAAAATCTCCTTTTATAACCTGTAAATAATCACTTACTATTGGCAATAGTTTGTTCTTTAATAGTACCTACGATTATGACGTCATTGATCAATTTTATACATGAAAAAAGCAGTTTTACGTAAAAATTGATTTTATTTTAAAAATTAAAAAGGTTTTACCTACATCAATTGTCTTTAAATTGAGCCATTAAATAGCTCTCTACGATCTTCAAGTGCCCTGCTATCTGAGGAAAAGATGAAGAGGAATAAAATAAAGATGACGTACATGCAGAATATCGTAGTTCAAGAAGCTTATCTTGTTTTTCAAGCCAATAGACGTTTCCTCATTATTCAAGCCAAAGAAAGATAAGCTCCCTATATAGGGGTTTCGGAAAAAGCAGTTCTAAGAGTGTACTTCTTGTTTCGATCTGACACTATTTTCATGAGTTAAAGGTTATTACATTTCTCAGTGTTGGACATGATTGGCTCTTACTAGGTTGCTAGCTTCCGCTGCAACCCAGGTAACAAAGACATGCATTTATCTAGAGCAGTGATTTCCAAAAGAGTCCATATGTACCCCCAAAGGTCTGTGGGTGACTTGACGGGGATATTCGTTTGCGTAACAAAAAATAGATGGTCACAATTTGTAAGCAGTAGTACACGAAAAATTTTATGACCTAGATAGTGAAGAACAAAATCAATGGCATGATTTCACCTATTAATGTGGGCCGACAGTATTTTAAGAAGCTCAGCGACTGCTAGTTGTACTAAAGTTAACCAAAATTCACTATTTCATCCATCAACAACCACCCAATTATTTGAGAGAGAGATTGCACCAATCGCTTAGATATGTGAATAATGCTTAGTCAACAAGACAAGAAGCAATACAAGATACACGTTTATTTCCACAATTACGCTATGAAAATGATGAAGACTTCCAAAAATTGACCTTGCAGACTGAAGTACGTTGGTTTGAGAAAGTCACATGCTTGGAAATTTTTACTCAATTTTTAAATAATTTCCAGTGTTTCTGGAAAGTAAAGATCCAGATTCAAAGAAAAATTTGATAAATTTGAAAGTAGACCTCACGTGTTTGATAGATTTTGTTTTTCAATTTCATGAAATTATCTTATAATTGTTGTGATTATTGTAAACTTTTAATTTTTAACTTGTAATTATTTTATGACTATCTACATTCTTGGGCACCCATAAGCTGATTTTTTTTGGGGGGGAGGGCTTATTTGGTCTAATTGGCACTTTCATTGTTGGATATAGACCCCGTTGCAGGGTTGGCATATGCATCAAGTACCCCCTACGAGAGGCCCGGTCGACTGCCGTCACTCGTAACGCCTTTGGCGTGCCACTGTCGGCCAAGGCAGCAGAATTCTACTGAGTTTCAATTAATTCGAGCCAAGTCTTTATTACGTAAACCGCGACTTTGAGCATTTCTTTTCTCATGCGGTTAAGGATTTCAATTTCCTACTTAGAAATCAAGTGCGGTTTTCAAAATTAAACCAACAAGTGCACACACGAATAGTTTGCAAGAATTCCTTGTCCTTCCAGGGTGAGTTTTTATTCAGCACTAGACACCATATTTAATTCCAGGTAGGAACTAGAGATTTAAGGGCCTTTCTATTTCAAGACACCTTGATATAAAAAAGAAAATATATTTTTTGAGTCCTAGCCATAGGTAGGTGTTTATAAATACCGAGGTTCCGATTCCGTGACATAGCAGGGCTACTCGAAATGGTTGTTTCTGAAAATTCTCAAGTTTCTAACGGTTAAATTCTGAATTTAATATCAAGGGCAAATAATGTGATTCCTGATTTATCATAAAACCACTGGAGGCGTAATAACTAGCAATATACTTGGAGGTGTATAACTACAGAACGGGGACATATTTCTGACATCAACAGAAACGAATGGGAAGGAGACTATAAATGCAAGTCTCCCTAATCATTGCCTCAATAGTTCTATCTATTATACCACCTGGAAAATTTATTTTTCTCTACTAAATCTGTCTAAATTTTCCTTATAAGGATTTTACTAGTTTGAATATTTCACTAATATACAATGGTAACTATTTTAAATGCACAGACAGTTAAAAGTAGAGACCGAATTGTAGTTAATTTTTTTTTATCTTGACTCTAATCTTGGAAATGAGGCTGCTGCTAAATCTTAAACGAAGGATCTTAAAATTGAAGTATCTTAATCATGGACAGATTCAATCACTGACATGTGTTGTGAAAAAAGGTAATCATATTTAAAGAAGCTTGTCTATAAGATTGTAATCAGCCTATCCCAACTATCTGTTTCAGGTCGAAGATTAAGAGCTTGCTGTCCTTGTTTAGGAAAGATACATTTTAGTCAAAACATTTATCCAAGACACACTGTACATGTCCTGAGGGTTTTTACCCTAAGTCTTCCTTCATGTCGCACATACGATCTGGTTGTTCGAGCCGCTTTCACCCATTATCCCCCCAACCACTCATAGTCGTCACATTGACCTCTGCAGTGGGTTCTTTTTTTAACCCTTTGACAATAATCTGTGAGACGCTTGGATGGGCATTATAGTGGAGCAGGATCATACCTCTCCTATTGAGTAGTGCAGATTGCTGCTGTCATTTTTGGTATATTTAGTCAATATCCTCACGAAAAACTCTGCTGTAATGGTTCAGTTCAGTTGCAGAATGTTATAGTGGAGCACGCAACCCACTGACTACCATGTAACAACTAAGGTATGTACACTATAATGTCCATTCCATGAATTTATAATCCCAGTGAAGTTACTCTGATTATCACACAATCACATTACTCAAACCTTTAAGTTTCTGAATGTGAGTAAGCTTAAACCATGAGCAGTAGACTATATGTGAACGTACGCCATTGTTTTTATGCACTGGTTTCCACGTAACACCTTAAAGTAACGTAAATGATAATGATTGTTTTATTATAGGAGAATTCCAATTTGTTGGTCAAAATGTTGCAACAACGTGGACAGCCGATAAAAATGCAAAACCAAACTGGGAAAATGCCATCAAACTATGGTATGCAGAAGTGAAGAACTTTGATTCTGAAATCATTTCCAACTTTCAGTAAGTACTCCCCTCCAGTTACCAGTGACACCGACTAAATATATTTAGAGGGGAGGGGGCAGGGATTTTCTTCATTCTGTAAAATTAAGACCCAAAAGCGAAGACTTTCAAAATCATGGAGGAACATTTTTTTTTGTTTTGAATTTTCAATGGTAATACCACTAGTAGGACTTATCTAAAAACTAGGCAACAATTTCCCCACAGTATGAAACCGTGTCATTTAAATGGTAAAGCAGAGTCAAATTCTTTTATATGACAAACCATGATTGAACTTACCCAATAAAGCAAACTTTGATAAGAAAATCTATTTTTATTGTAAGGTCATTAAAACACAAATTAATAGATTCGAGTATTTCAAATTTTACTTTTACTGAATCGTACAAAAGAAGTTTGAATACAAATAGCGAAGCAACGCGCACTAATCCAAGCATCAAATTGAATAAAAAACTGTAAAACATTGTGTCTTTTTTCAATTATGAGCTTAAAACCACCAGGACAGGGCTGTTGGTCGTACTGAATTCGCTGGTACGAAGTGTCAGGTAAGTCACAAGCCTTTAAAGGGGCATTCCCCCTTTCACTAAAATTTGAATATTTTTATAGTAAAGAATTTTGAATTGGAAGTTTAAATTTAATGGATTATGTATGGTTGACAGCCCAATGGAAATTATTTTTATTCAATTGTTTTAATAATAAAAGTTCCATGTTTTACGGTTTATTACGCCAAGAACTGTTCGGATAATATGTTCATCCCTTAATTGTAATTTTTATCCCCATCTAATCGTATGTTTTTTGCTTGTGATCCTCAGTTTTTTTTTAAGAGTTCAGGAGATTAAAATTTCAAGATTATTCTGTAAGGGCTGAAATGCTTTGAAAGCATCTTCTATTTCTCTTCTAAATATTAAAAATTCTTTCTATATCCCCTTAAATATAATTTTCTAGCCTTACCTTTAATACATATAAATGCAGGATGAGTAGCAAAATTTATTTTTGAAATTTAAGGGGAAACAATTTGGTTAGATTTTTCCCTTTTTCAGAAAATACTTTTAAAAGGGTGAGAAAATAAGAAAAACCCTTTTTCTACCGTTTGTAATAAATTATCAAAGGAAAACACGACAGACGCCTAGAAGAAGCCAACGTCTGTCATGGCAGTAACAAGGGCAGTAACATTTAGTTGAAAAACTAAGTTGGGAATAGTTTTTTTTTTCAAATTTATCTTTCTTCCCCTCTAAAACTGTTTCAGTATGCACTTTTCCTTCTTTTTGACAGCTTTACAGTCAACTTGTAAATATTGAAACTCACCAGTCAGAAGCCTTTTTTACTTAATGTGTTTTGTTTTGATCTTGCTAGTTATGTTGAGCACCACAGTTTATGCGCTACAAACAATCCTCAGCTCAAACAGAATAGTCATTTATATGAGTCTTAGAACATGTTTCATTACGATCTAATGTTTTAAAATTGCGTCGAATCATAAAACGGTTTAAAATCTTTCGATAGAATCTGAAAATTTTATATAAAATTTTTATTTTCATTCTTTTTTTTAGTTTTTTTACCTTTTTTAGTTTTTTTCTTCTTTTTTTTTAGTTTTCTGTTTCTTCTTTATTTCTTATTTTTTCTCCTTTTTTAGTTTTTCTTTTTTTTATTTTTTATTTTTTCTTTTTTTAGTTTTTTTCTTTTTTAGTTTTTTATTTTTTTTTATTTTTTTAATTTTCTTTAGTTTTTTCTTTTTACACTTTTTTAGTTTTTTCTTCTTCTTTTTTTGGTTTTTTAACTTTTTTAGTTTTTTTAATTTGTTTCTTCTTCTCTTTTAGTTTTCTTTTTCTTCTTAATTTTTGTTTTGTTTTTTTCCTTTTTTTTATAGAAGATAGTGTAATAGATGGACAGACGAAGAGACACTACATTTTTCAAACAGTTCGTGGTAACGAACTGTAGTAAGGAGCGACCCTGCTCAATAGTAACCAAAACTCTAAAAAATGAAGTTTTTGATACCAATAGTTACATCAAACGAATCGCATTCTAATGCTGATTTTCAATATATAAGTTTCATCAAGATTAGTCTTACCCATCAAAAGTTACGAGCCTGAGAAAATTTGCCTCATTTTAAAAAAGGGGGAAACACCCCCTAAAGGTCATAAAATCTTAACGAAAATCACACAATCAGATTTAGCGTATCAGAGAACCTTATAGTAGAAGTGTCAAGCTCCTGTCTACAAAAATGTGGAATTTCGCATTTTTTGCCAGAACACAAATCACGGAAGCGTGTTTATTTGTTTTTTTGTTGTTTTTTTCCCAGGGGTAAACGTATCGACTCAGTGGTCCTCGATTGTCGCAAGAGTGCTTATTCTAACGGACATTATAAGTTCTAGTGCCCTTTTTATATGACCAAAAAAATTGGAGGGCACCTATGCCCCCTCCCACGCCCATTTTTTCCCAAAGTCATCGGATCAAAATTCTTAGATAGCCATTTTATTTACCATAGTCAAAAAACCTAATAAATATGTCTTTGGGGACGACTTTATGTGTTTAAATTATGTGTTTACATCGCTTATTGAAACATGGAACGATTGTTCTCCTATATCACCTCTCCCTGGGTATTTCGTTGAACAGACCGTGCGTAATGTAGCAAGAAATAATAGACATTATGGTGGCATTTTGGTTTTGGTTAAAGCATCTGCTATTGACGGCTATGAGAGAATTACTAGTAGATCTGAAAACTTGCTTTGGCTGTCTATTTATTTGAAATGTGGGAAGAAATTAATTTTGGGTGTAGTGTATATACCTCCACAGAATAGTTCGTACAGTCGAGAAAATACTTGGGAAATTTTAGGAGAAGAATTTTCGTTAATACAAGAAAGTTATAAAGATCTGGATTGTGTGTTAATGGGAGATTTCAATGCTTATACCGGCCTGGAGGCTGAGATCCCAGATGTGTTGATCCCAGATTTAGGTGATTTTGTCCCAATTTGTTGTAGAATACCACGAAGCAACAAGGATGAAAAAAAGAAAAATAAATGTATGGGGAAGAAAGCTCCTGGCGTTTTGTGGGGAACATGGTCTGATGATTGCGAATGGTAGGTTTGGGAATGATAAGGGCAGGGGCGAGTTCACTTGCCTTTCGGGTCCAACTCCAAGTGTTGTAGACTATGTGCTAATTAATACGCAATTTGTACCTGAATCAATAAATATGGGAGTATTAGATTTAGTTGGATCTGATCATAGAGCTATTATGCTTGAGGTGAAGATTGGGCAGTTTGTGAACCACGGTTCACGAGTAAGAAATTTCTATAATGCGGATTATAGAAAAATAGGTTTAGAAAAACGAATTAGAAATGATTTAACAGATAAAGATATTGAGGCATTTAGAAGGGAGCTTTTGGACTCGCATGTAAAAAATAAGTTGAAAGCGTTAGAAGACAATGAAAAAGATGCACATAGTGTAATTATGCTGTCAAATGAAATAATGGGCAGTTATGCAGAATCATGTGGCCTGACTAAAAAATTAAAAAAGAATGAGGGATATTTTGACTTGGATTGCAAGTTAATGAAAGGAGAAGCAAAATATTTATTTAATCGTCTGAATGAATTTGATAGCGCGGAAGATCAAAGTCTAAAATTGGCTAAATATAAAGATAAAAGAAGAGAATATAAAAAATTAATAAAAAGAAAAAAAAAGAGTACGAGAATAAGAAGAAACTGGATATTGCTGATGATTTTAGAAATAAAGATTTTAAAAGGTTTTGGGGCTATATAAAGAATGATAGTGGAAGGAGAAATGTTAATACCCAGGCTGTTCCGGAAGCTGATTCATGGCCTGAAAACCTAAATAATTTAGAAGGTGTTTGTGCAGATCTTCAGGAGGTAGCGCATACCCCAGAGATGGTTATTTATCCCATGAGAGAACATGATTACGATTTAGTGGGTGATGTGAATGGCCAAGAGATTAAGTCAATATTTAAGAATTTAAAAGGTGGTACTGCTGCGGGTGTTGATGGTATACCAATATTGTTATTTAAGAATTTTCTTTCCATCTTGATGCCGATAATTGTTCTTCTTTGTAATAAGGTGTTAAGGTCAGGGCAATGGCCAAGCGCTTGGAAGACATCATTGTTTTTACCACTTTTTAAGAGAGGAAGCCCGAAGGCTCATGAAAATTATCGTTTAATAGCACTTGTCCCTGCTTTAAGTAAGGTTTTGGAGAAAATAATAGATACCAGGCTTTCCAATTGGTTAAATAAAAATAATTTAATACATGAGGAACAAGAAGGTTTCAGGACAGGGTATGGGACGACAGATAGTGTGTTTATTTTAAAGGCATTAATAGATAAATATGGAAAGGGTAAAACTTGTCTTTATGTGGGATTTCTGGATCTCCATAAGGCTTTTGATAGTGTCGACAGAGAGTTATTGAAGGATGCCATGCTAAATATTGGCCTTCCCCATTCATTTGTTAGATTGATAGTGAGCATGTATACTTGTGTGAGTGGAATCATTCAAGTTGGTAATAGGTTTTCGAAGCTTTTTGATATTAAGCGGGGAGTAAAACAGGGCAGCATCCTTTCACCTAAGTTGTTTAATATTTTTATTAATGATGTTGTTAATTTTCTAGAGAATAGATGGGCTCCGAAAGTTAGCCTAGGGACTCAAAAACTATCTCTCTTATTATTTGCAGATGATATTGCTTTGGTGGCTAATAAACCGCAAGATGTACAGACTCTTTTGAATCTCATAGAAGAATATTTGCATATAAAAAAGTTAAGGTTATTTTTAAAAAAAGGAAGGTTGGGGACGATGAAAAATATACATTTAAATTTAATAATAAGGAACTATTTATAAGTAAAAGAATAAAATATTTAGGCTTTATCTTATCGGAAAATGGAAGCCTAAGGAGTCATGTTGATGAAATAATTAAGAGAGGTAGGGTGGCCATGTCAGCTATATTTAGAAACCCGACGATAATGGGGATCAAAAACCTAAAAATGCATAAAAGAATATTTAACACAAAAATTTTACCCGTGGTAGAATATGGAGCAGAGATATGGGGTGGAGAAACGGTGCAGCAACTGGAGTCCCTTCAACTCCAGTATTATAAAAGAGTGTTTGGTCTACATCAGACAACTCATTCACAGATTCTGAAAGGTGATATGGGCCTGTTGTCTTTAAAGCTACGTAGGTATATTTTAATGCTTAGATTCTGGTTGAAGAGTAATGAAGATAGACTAGTAAGAGCGGCATATGAAGAGATGTTGAAATGTGGTTTAAAAACCTCGTGGCCATCCCAAATTAAATCATTACTAGAAAAAGTAGGAATGCCTTATTTATGGAATAATGGTCTTTGCTCTCGTGATGTACCAACAAATTTAGAAAGCCAGGTACGATTGATATTAGAAAGTCAGGAAATTCAGCATTGGCAAGGGCTGGTTTTTGATTCTACAACCCTACAACATTATAATCAGGCAAAACCTAGTTTTGGGGAAGAAGTTTATTTTAAATTTAACTTACCGGCTATGATTCTACGAAGTTGGATTCAGCTTAGGGCAAATTGTCTTCCAATCCAGAACAGGCAAAAAACGTTCGACAAAAATAAAATGATAGTTGGTCCTGATAGGCGGTATGTTTGTCCCCTTTGTAAAAATGATGATGAAGACTTGGATCATTTTCTCCGGAAATGCCCGGTGCTCTTGGATTTACGGGAAATTTATTTGCATGGGATTAATTTGATGCTTCCGGGTATTCTACAAAATAGTAACCCAACCACAATATTTCGATTGGGAGTATATATAGATAAACCTTTAATAAGAAGAAAAAGTTTTATATGATTAATTTCTTTTGTAGTTAGATTAGGTACTATTTGCGTTGAATTCTGTTTTTTTTTGTGCGTGTTCGTACTGTTGTTAATTTTCTTGCTTGTTTTTTATTTATTTATATTTTTGTGTATATGGCCCACGGCTTTTTGAAATACACTTATCTATCTATCTATAGTAAACTGGGAAGTGTACAGACGTTTTCAGGGGGATTTTTTGGGTTTGGGGGAGGGGAGAATTAAGGGGGGGGGGGTTACTTGGGAGGATCTTTCCATGGAGGAACTTCCCACGGGGGAATAGATTTTCAATGAAGGAGACGCAGGATTTTCTAGCATTATTAAAAAAAAAACAGTGAAAAAATAAATATGAAAAGTTTTTTCTACTGAAAGTGAGGAGCAGCATTAAAACTTAAAACGAACAGAAATTATTACGCACATGAGGGGTTTACCTCCTCGTAATACCTCGCTCTTTATGCTAAAGTATTTTTAGTAATTTCAACTATTTATTCTACGGCCTTTGTGGTTCAGGGGTCATTCTTTAGGACTTGGGACAAAATTTAAGCTTTAATGTAAAGAGCGAGGTATCGACGAGGGATGACCCCCCTCATATACGCAGTAAAAACATACGAATATAGAAGTTCGTTACGTAAGTTAATTCGTAAGTTACGTATATTTTTACTAGTGAAAACTTTCGTAAAAAATTAAAAGTTCTAGTTGCCTTTTTAAGTAATAAAAAATTTGAGGGCAACTAGCCCTCCTCCCTCGCCTCTTTTTTCTCAAAATCTTTCGATTAAACTATGAGAAAGCCATTTAGCCAAAAAAAAAATTAATATGCAAATTTCTTTTTAATTATTTATATGCGGAGAGCCAAGATCAAAACATGCATTAATTCAAAAACGTCCAGAAATTAAATTAAAAAAGTAATTTTTTTTACTGAAAGTAAGGAGCGACATTAAAACTTAAAACGAACAGAAACTACTCCGTTTGTGAAAGGGGTCTTTCTCCTCAACGCCCTGCTCTTTACGCTAAAGTTTTTTTACTGTTTTAAAAAGTAGAGTGAAGAGAAAGAGTCAATTTTTAGCGTAAAGAGCGAGGCGTTGAGGAGAAAAAGCCCCTTTCATATATGGAGTAATATCTGTTCGTTTTAAGTTTTAATGTCGCTCATTACTTTCAGTTAAAAAAAAACTAGTTTTTTTTATGTAATATACATATAGATGCATCTTCTATTGCTTCTTTTGGTCTTTTAATACCCTACGAACTTATTGGTCAGGATCTGGATAAGAAGCAGTAGTTCAGCCTCTGATACTTTGGGGTTCTAAAACTCTTATAAATAACACACTAGAATTAAAAATAAAGATCAAAGTCACAATTCACAATTAAAATAGAACAATAGAGGAAGTTCCACTCTATTATACGTCTGAAATAGATTTATCAGAATAAGTAACCGTAAATTACCTTTAAGTTAAGAGTTTCATTTAATGTAGCAAGTATTTCAATACGATCTAACTATTTAAATTGAAATTATTTAATTAACCTAGATCAATTTAGTATGTATCAATGTAACATTTTCGATTTTTTAATTCAACACTTCATTTCTTTTTGCCTACATTTTAATAAATGTTCTATTTCTAAGAAGCTTTTTAAGTTTATGAGGGAAATCTTATTTTCAATGAAAAGGTTTAATAGCCTTTGTGTAAAATATTTTATTACAATGTTTTTGGAACCTATAATGGACCGAGTCACAAATCTCAGAAAAGCCATTACCCGTACATACACATGGTGTTATTTTTCACTGAAAACTTCTCGAATTCAGCAGGTCAATTACTTTTGTATTCTGTATTTTGTGTAATAATTTAGCGTATATCGTGAACTATTTAAATCTTCCATCACACCTGACAGTTGGATTTGGTTTTCTACCAACATTCAAGCCTGATACATATAAAAGTATTGGTATAGACTAGCATTTTCAGACATATTTAGCCTACTTCCTATTATCCACGTTGTCCAAAAATTTGCGCAGAAAATATAATTCAGTTATCCACTAGCCTAAACTTACTCTGTTTATGTAAAAATAAAAAACTTAAAAAATAACGAACAAATAAAAGAGTATGGAAATACACTGAACTGACATTAAAATTATTTACTAAAAATTAGACCACATTTACAGTCATAGGCATATTTGAATCTTTAGTGAAGAAAGGAAGGATGTCCAATAGCTAATATTATATAGGACGGACCAAACAAAATTTATGTTGTTAGTAAAATTAAAGTCACTGAATCCAATGAATTGAACTGCAAGTGCTCTATGCCTAGCACTATTCAGTTTAATGCTTAATTAAATTTTGCTAAGCATTTATAGGTCCTAAAGATGACACTTTTGTTGTGGTTAATAAAAATTCTTTTTTTTTTCAAAAAGAACGATGGAGCAGATAAGCATCACGTAAGAAGGCAATATTACTTGTGCAACATTAATACCCCATCAATTACTGGTCTGAAAACAATCACACTATATATGCAACAGGTAATTGATATGGGTATTTTTCTTGAGCGCTTTCAGTATCAAAATCAGTACACTTTTTTTCTTACAAGAGATATTTCTCTCTTTTCTGTTTTTTAATGCATAAAGCCTGAATGTGATAGATTATTTTTCATTACAGAAACTGCATACATTCAGTAGGCTTCAAACAGTTTGTGGTAACAAGAGACTCAGCCCAATAGCAGCGAAACCCCCCAAAAAAAAACAGAATATTGATAGTAATAGATACAACAAAGAGTTGGCATTTTATGCTGATTCCCAATATATAAAATTCATTATGTCATGAAATTAAATGTTGCCTATCAAAAGTTAAGAGCTAAGAAAATGTAGCCGATGTTCAAAAAAAGGGGAAAACACCCTAAAAATCCAAGCACCCTCCATGATGATCACACCATCAGCTTCAACATGTCAAAGAAACCTCCTGTAGAGGTTTTAAGCTCCTACCTCCGAAAATACATTTTTTTTTTGTCAGAAGAAAGATTCTGAATGCATGCTTATCCGTTTGTGTTTTTATTTTTTAGTTTGTGTTTTTAGTGTTTTTTTTTTCTCAAGGGTGATTATATCAACCTAATGGTCCTAGAAGATCGTGAAAGAGCTCATTTGAACAGAAACAAAAAAATTATAGAGATTGGAGGACAAAAACCCCTCCCATGCCCCTTTTCTCTCCAAGAACATCCTATAAAAGTTTTTAGATATCTGTTTGATTCACCTTAAATGAACAGCCCAACAGAAATAGCTCCGTATATGAGGAAGGCTGCTTCTGCTTCATGCCTCACTCTTTACACTAAAGTTTGACTTTTTGTCGCAATTCATTAAGAATGACTGCTCGAACTTAAGGGCCGTTGAACTTGAATGAGAAAAGCTTTAAAGAACTTTAAAACTTTAGCGTAAAGGCTTGAGGTGAGGGCAATTTCTTTTAGTTTTAAGCTTTAATGCTGCTTCTTACTTTCAGTTGAAAAATCTTGTCTTTTTTTGATTTAATCACTAAAACATGACCTGTTCTATGCAAGTTTTTTTTATATACGCCTGATTTTGCTTCATCATTGGGAGACCGTGGTAAAAGGAAGGATGGTAAGGGGACTTAGAATTTATGCATTTGGGGGAATGAGGTAAAGTGTTTACCTCCGTCGGTCAGAAGACTGTATATGCTTCTTCTTTTTTCTTGTTTCTCTTGTGTGGAAGAATCACTGACTCAAGAATTGGACTTAAAATAGGATTACTGAATTACATATCCAATTCCTCTAGTTGAATCATAAAAATTACTAAAGAAATTCAAATAAATTTATTTTTATTATAGATTCAGTTCAAAAGTTCTTCCTTTTCTGTTCCATCTAAAACATAATATTCGCACTCGGTAATATGCATAAGATTGTGTTGTCAAGGATGCATCTACCAAGCAACATATCAGTTCATTCGGTTCATTCGGGTTTATTAAAAAAAAATTATAACAGTCATAACATACATAATCTCTCATCTCTATGCAAAAACTGCCTGCTGAGTCCCATATCACCTCAAAAATAAATACGCACTATGGCTCTCCCTCCACTTCTCGATACAACCATGGCCCCTACCAAAAAACATCCCTACAAGTCCCCACCTCTTCATCCAGGAGCAAAAAACTCAATAATAACTAAAATCACTATTCTAATTAGATTGTTTATTCAAATTAATCTAATTTAAAACAAGATAATTTTTTATTCTCTTTTTGAAATAACCAAGGGAACTCCTACCTCTCAGTTCAAGTGGTAGAGTATTGTAAGCCTTAGCACAGACGATATCAGGCGAAAAATCCGACCTCACTGTTGGCGTATGTCGAATATGTATCTGTACAGATAGTCTTGTAATTGGAAGACGCTGTTCGGATACCAAACGGAATAGATTCCTAAAAGGCGGTGGAAGCAAGCCGGAGAGGAATCTGAAAGCAAAAACCAAGCAGGAAAGCTCAAACAGCGATTTCAGCGAGAGATAATCTTCTGCGTGTTTGATGATCTTCAAGGCATTCTTGTGGATGGAATCCAGTTTTTTCAAATGGGATTTGAACGTCGACTGCCTTACCATTGCGCAATGCTGTAAGTGGGGTTTAATGAGTGCATTGTAGAGAAGGGTAAGGGTTTTACGTGGGAATGGGTGCTTCAGTTTCTTCATGATACCCAGATTCCTTGAAAGCTTTAATTCTACAGCATGGATGTGAGGAAGGAAAGAAAGGTTTTCATCTACTATTACTCCTAAATATTTTGCACATCCATTTACTGGTCATTGAACCTTTCCACGAGACGTCATAATTCCTGTTATTTCTGAGTGAAGGGTTCCTACCCTAGAAAATAGTAGAATGCAAGATTTTTCTACATTGATGACAAGTTTGTTGGCATCCATCCATAGATAGGTCTCTTCTATGATGTTTTAAGCTTCCGCTGGAGTGAAGGCATATCGAATCCGCAGCAGGTCATTGTAGTGTCGTCAGCGAACGCTATAAGTTCATCTTGCTCGTTAGTAATGTCCTCAGATGTTGATGAAAGCATAGGTTACAGCATTTTTGGTCGTCATGATTCGGATTAAGGATACGAGTTAGGTCATTTACATGGACTAAAAACAAAAGAGGACCGAGGATTGATCCTTGGGGCACACCAAGTTTCACAGTAGTGTCATTCCTCGGGTCGTCACCAATGTAGATGCACCTATTTTGAAGGTAAGATTCAAACCATTGAAGGGCTATCCCTCTCATTCCAATATGTTGCAGCTTTCCCAGTAAGATTGTATGATCCATACTGTCAAATGCTTTCTTGATGTCAATCAATGTAGCAGCTGGCAGAAGACCTGAGTCAAGTGTTCTGTTGATGAATAAGCTTAAGGATGCCTGAGCATCTTCTGTTGAATGACCAGGTCTGAAGCCGAACTGACGACTATTAAAAAATCCTTTTTTTCGAGAAACTGGTAAAGTAGTCTTTGTAAGGGTTTTTCAAAAACTTTTGAAAAAAACAGATAATATGGATATGGGTCGGAAATTTGATGGATCGTCTTGAGGGCCACCTTTATGCAGAGGGATTATTCTTGTTTTTTTAGTATCGAGGGAAAAACATCACTTCTTAGAGACAGGTTTATCAAATAAGTTAATGGCTCTAGGATAGAAGGGAGGACTGCTTTCAGGACTGTCTTGTGTATCCGGTCAAATCCAGATGCTGATGTGCCTTTCAAGGTCTTCACAATTAGTTCTACTTCGGTTTATGTCAAAGGAATTATTGCCATTGATTTGGTGCATGCTGAGTCTTGTGTAATGCTTGAAGGGTTTGTGGGGACTTTTCTCAGAATTAGATGTAATTCCTCCTATCCTTGCGAAAAATGTACTGAGTTCTTT
This sequence comes from Artemia franciscana, assembly GCF_032884065.1. NCBI lineage: Eukaryota > Metazoa > Arthropoda > Branchiopoda > Anostraca > Artemiidae > Artemia > Artemia franciscana. Next base: position 46,729,015 of record NC_088867.1, read on the forward strand.
TGCAACCTGAGTGGGTTCCGTAACAGCCTCCCCGTTGACAAAAAGTCTGGAAGGCAATTCTGCTCTCTTATCATTTGGTCGCAAAATCGAATTAATGACCTTCCAGACTTTTCGTCCATCCTTCCCACTTTCCGATATTTTATTATTCACATAAATTCTTTTTGCTTTCCTCAGAACTGAATGAAGGTATTTCTTATACGTCTCATATCTCTCAAGGTTTTCTCGGATTGGAGGGTTTCTGTAATTTGCCCATAAATTATTTTTCTTATTTATGCATATGAGTAAGCTTTCGGTAACCCATGGACATATTGGTGTATTTTTTCTTCCACGGTTTCTTGGTTTCTCTTTAAAACAGTATGTTTTATATGCAGCTACAAACGCATTGTGGAAAATTTCAAAACGTTCGTTCACATCTTCATTTGCTAGGACACTGTCCCAAGAAACTTTTTTTAACTCATCATTTAACAATTTAAGATTCTCCTCTTTAAGATGAATTACTTGTAGACCCTGGTTAGTTCTTACAAGTGGAGTTGGCATCCTCGCTGTGTTGAAGACAGTGTGCATAGGAAAATGATCAGATGTGTCGCTGGTGATGACTGATACCTTCGCCGGACATAATGTAGAAAAAATGTTGTCAATGAGTGAGTGTGTACTTTCTGTTACTCTGGTTGGAATTGTAATTGAAGGGTAAAGATTACACCCAGACATAATAGTGAGAAGATCCACTGAGCTATTTCTTAGAGGAAAGGCTAGATTAATGTTAAAATCACCCATGATGATCACATCTTGGTTCTGGTTTCCTATCAGCTGTAAAATCTGAGTTAGTATATCCATAAAAGCAGAAACAGATCCAGAGGGTGAGTGATATATTTCTCCAATCAATATCTTTTTCTTAGAAGGCCCATATAGCTCAAGGAAAAGTGATTCAAAAATGCCTTCAACATTCCGGCTCAGTTGGTTGTTAATAGGCATAGCATATTCATTCCTCGCATAAATAGCCAATCCTCCTCTGCGAGCTTCTTTTCTATGTAGAAAATTTGATCTATAGCCTGGGATATCTAGGAGGCTATCCGTTTGTCCTGTAAGGAATGTCTCACATAATCCAATTATGTCGGGTTGCAGTTGGTGGCACATTGAAGTTATTTCCATAAACGATGAACATAATCCTTGACAGTTAAGTTGAAGCACAGAGAACTGAGATTCAGAGCGTCCCTTCGTCAAATCTATTAAATCAACATATTTACTTCTAGGATAATTACTTTCACTAAATAACGGCAAATCATCTTCATTACTTATTTTTTCATCAAAAATTTTCTCTAAATCCAAAAAGAATTCCCTAATTGTTTTAATCGGTTATAATTTTTTGGTAATGAAGAAGTGATTAGGCCCCGGGATGAAGAATAGGAACTCATGACTTACCTAATAGTTTCCAGGGGACAAGGCCATATCTTGAAGTGAAGCAAAAGCCATGAGAAATACACACACCCGTAGAAACTTTTTTTGAACTTTGAAAGAGAAAAGCAAAACAAAGAAAATGGAATAACATCGATAAAAAAAGCACTGAAATACGCATTTTAGACAGAAAAATGTAAGCAAGCGGCAATCAACTTGTAATGACAACTACATATAAAGGAGAAAAAATATAAAATATATCGAAAAATTAAGGGACGTTCAAGAACTTAATCAACATCTGACCGCTGGCAAGGATGGGGCAAAATCAACAAAGAAATCTAATCAATTGGCAATCAACTTATACTGACAAACTTATGAATGAAAGGAACACACACAATTATGACTCTGAGTCTAATTCCTCAGGTTGGATAGTTGGCACTTTAACTGGGTCAAAGCATTCATCTAGATATTTCGCCCATTGTGAATTTTTAGACTTTTTAACATCCAACCACATTCTGACGCCTCGTTGGACAAGACGAGTTTCTGAAACTTTCTCAGCTGTCACTTTAGATGTTTTTAGCTTACACCCTAATGACAATAGTTCCTTTCTTCTTTTACCAAGCTCCGCTGGTAGGTCCGTCGATATACTGAACCCCGCCTTTTTAAGTTTTCCACACTCCTTCTTTATCATTGACCCGTCAAAGCCATCTAGGCTTACAAAAATAGGCTCTACAACCTTTTTTCGCTGTGTCCCACTTCGGAGGCTCAGAACACTCTCTGGTTCTGGTCGACTAGATTTCTTTGAAATACGATAAATGGCACTCATACGTATTTGGTTAGCGTTTGATATTCCAAGCTTAGCCTCAAAAAATGAGGCTACAGTCTGCCGAAGATTTTCTGAGCCTTGCGACGCTTCAATTCCGTGTATAATGATGTTATTTTTTCTTGCATATAGTTTTGTTCGCAAAGTAGAAGTCTTCACTTGGACGAGCTCAGTCTAAGCACTTTATTTTCTGCTCCGAGTAGTTTATTTTCAGTCTGTGACTGCAAAATTAACTGTAGCATTCCGTCCATCTTCCGGTCAAAATGCTCTTTTGTCACTGCCATTTCTAATTTCTGACGATAATGCCGCTTTGCCTATCTAATATATTAAAATATCATCGAGTGAAACTTACTCGCAAGGGCCCCGTTTTGTAATAAAACCAATTATTACTAGGGCCCGCTTTCATCAAATGCAAATCCGAGATCCTATTCAATCGAGCTTGTTCTCAGTGAAAAAACACTGTATCCTAGGGGCATGGCTATAGCAAATTCACTTTGCACAGCGGAGAACCAAACTGCATGAATGCTCAAAAGTTACTCGCTCAGTAGCTATTAAAAATATTTTTATTTTTAACTGTTCCCTTTCTGTTGTTATTATGATGGGTGAGCTTGCTAATCTGGGCACAGACTTAGGCAATAAACCCTTTGACTCTATTGTTGACAATTCCAATTTTCCCATTGCTTAGCCATTATTCAAAGTTCTTGTCTAGTCCAATTTCTTTAAACATTGATTTTCAAACAAGAACTGACCTTTCCTTACTTTTTTCATTCGGTAAGCTTTTTCTATTTATTAAATAAAAAAAAAACTAGTTTTTTAACTGAAAGTAAGGAGCGAATTAAACTTAAAAATTAAAACTTAAAACGAACAGAAATTACTCCGTATATGAAATGGGTTGTCCAATCCGCAATCCCTCGCTCTTTACGCTAAAGCTTTTAATTGTTTTAAAAAGTAGGATTGTGGCAAAGAGTCAGACTTTAGCGTAAAAAGCGAGGGGACAACCCATTTCATATACGGAGTAATTTCTGTTTGTTTTAAGTTTTAATGTCGCTCCTTACTTTCAGTTAAAAAAACTAGTTTTTTTTATTTAATTTCTGAACGTTTTGGAATTAATGCATGTTTGATTTTGGCTCTCCGCACATAAATTATTTAAATTAAATTTGCATATTAATTCTTTTTTTGGCTAAGTGGCTTTCTCTTAGTTTTGATCAGACGATTTTGAGAAACTAGGGGTGGGGAAGGAGGCCTAGTTGCCCACCAATTTTTCGGTTACTTAAAAAGGCAACTAGAACTTTTAATTTTTAACGAACGTTTTAACTTAAGAATTAACTTACGTAACAAACTTTTATATTCTTATATTTTTATTATGTATAGGAGGGGGTTTGTACCTTTGTTAATACCTCGCTCTTTATTCTAAATCGTAAGTTTTGTCCCAGTTCTTTAAGAATGACCCCTGAATCGGAAAGGCCGTAGAATAAATTGTTGAAATTACTAAAAATACTTAGGCATAAAGAGCGAGATATTTATCTCCTCCTAAATACCTCGCTCTTTATTCTAAAGTATTTTTAGAACTCCTCATATGCGTAATAATCTCTGTTCGTTTTAAGTTTCAAGGCTACTCCTTGCTTTCAATTGAAAAACGTTTTCATGTTTATTTTTTCATTGTTTTTTTTTATAGTAATGCTAGAAAATCCTGCGCCCTTTTCATTGAATTTTTCTTCCCCCATGACATATTCCTCCAAGGAAAGATCCTCCCACATAGCCCTTTCCAACCTCAACCCCACCCCCAAAACCAAAAAAATCCCCCTGAAACGTCTGTACACTCCCCAATAAACATTACTGTATGTAAACACTGGTCAAAGTTTGTAACTTGCAGCCCCTCCCCCAGGGATTGTGGGGGAGTAAGTCATTCCCAAAGACATATTTATTATGGTTCTCGACTATGCGGAACAAAATGGCTATCTCAAAATTTTGATCAGTTGACTTTGGGAAAAAATGAGCTTGGGAGGGGGCCTAGGTGCCCTCCAATTTTTTGGTCACTTAAAAAGGGCACTAGAACTTTTCATTTCCGTTAGAATGAGCCCTCTTGCAGCATTCTAGGACCACTTGATCGATACGATGGCCCCTGGGAAAAAAAACAAACAAATAAACACGCACCTGTGATTTGTCTTCTGGCAAAAAATACGAAATTCCAAATTTTTGTAGATAGGAGATTGAAATTTTCACTATAGGGTTCTCTAATACGCCAAATGCAATGGTGTGATTTTCGTTAAGATTTTATGACTTTTAGGGGGTGTTTCCCCCTATTTTCCAAAATAAGGCAAATTTTGTCAGGCTCGTAACTTTTGATGACAAAGACTAAATTTGATTAAACTTATATATTTAGAATTAGCATAAAAATTCAATTCTTTTGATGTATCTTTTAGCATCAAAATTCCGTTTTTTAGAGTCTCGTTTACTATTGAGCCGGGTCGCTCCTTACTACAGTTCTTTACCACGAACTGTTTGACAAGATGCATGTGAGAAACAAATTTCTGCGTAAAAACTGATATATTTTACAAAAAGAATTCTTGTCACTAAATATCCGTCTCTGACACAACAGAGACTTTTTCACTTCTGGTGATTTCCCATTGAAGTCAAGGCCAAATTTGAACTGATTCCAAACTTAAAACTTTTTTACACCGAAAGAGGTAAGTAGCAAATAGTATTTTTTTTTTTTTTTCAATATTAAGAGAAACAACTGTTTTAGCTGGAATTAGCATTAATCCAATTCTTAGAATGGGATAGTAAATATATATAATTTTCTTGTAAAAACAAGCCAATTCTAAGCGCACCTGGGCTTAAAGGCTTCTATCCATCTTCTCATTAAATAAAAACAGATTTTTTCAGCTGAAAGTAGGGAGTAACATTAAAAGTCAAAATGAGCATAAGCTATTCCTTGTATGAAGGGGTTGCCCCTATCCCCAATACTGTTCTCTTTACATTACAGCTTTTAGTACTTTTAAAAAAGGCTGCCTATTTGAATTAAACTGTCCTTGCATTTCAGGAGTCATTAAAAAAAATAAGACAAACAGTCAAACTTTAGCATAAAGAGCAGGGATTAAGAAGATGAGGCAACCCCTTCATACGCAGAATAACTGTTATTGGTTTTGAATTTTAATATTGCTTCTTACTTTCAGTTGAAAAAAACTTTTTTTAAAATTTAATTTCTGATCGTATTTCTAATAATGCCGATAAATCTGGCTCACAATCTGCCTCCATAAGAAATTCTCTCCCCTCACGGCAAAATCCTCTGTGGAAAGTTAGGCCAACTTTAATTTGTCCCCTTCCCCCTTAAAATTTTTTCAGGGCAATTACATCCTCACTGGAAATTTCCCCAAACTTCTGAAATATTCTTTCGGACGATTCAGTCTGAAAAATTGTCCTTAGCACAATCTCACTTGAAAAACACTTTTTTTATCATCTTTAGTCATTTTTCTGATCACTCTGGAAATCTCCCCCTCCGTAGAAATTTTTCCCAAATAGCAAAACCTGCTGTAAACTTTTCCCGGACAATATCCCCTAAAAATCTCCACATACAAATTCAACTTGAAAAAGAGAAAATAATAGAAATAAAAAATTTCGTAAATGAACTCTGTTAAATCTCCGTGTAAAATTTCCCCTTGAAAATTCATCCTCGGAAATTTCCCTCCTCACGGAAAGTTCTCTCAATGGGAATCCAGTCACAGCACAAAATCCCCCATGAAAATGTCTGTATGCTTCCAAATAACAAATACAATATGCAAGCAATGGGCGAATTTTATAACTTACAGCCGTTTTTCTAGAGGCTGTGGTGGGTCATGTTACCCCCATAGGTATATATATATATATATATATATATATATATATATATTAGACTTTTCGACTCTGCTGAGTAAAATGGCTGTTTCAAAATTTTGATCAGAAGACTTTGGATAAAGAGGGGCATTGGAGAAAGAGCTAGTAGCCCTCTAATTCTTATGATCACATAAGAAGCTTTTGACTTTTAATATCAATTCGAACACACTCTCTCCCGATCTTTTAGGATCATTTTGTTCTATGCGATCACTCCTGGGAAAAAAACATATAAAAAAAAACAAAAACAAAAAAAAACAAGTAAACAATTCCACATACTTATATATAGGAGCTTGATTTTGCAATATTGTTCTCTGATACGTTGAATTTGATTGTGTAATTTTGAACGAAATTCCTTTAATTTTTGGGGGTTGCTTTCTCCTTTTTTTTGAAAATCAGGCTAATTTACTCAGGCTCATAGGTTTTGATTGGTAAAACCAAACTTGATGAATCTTATGTATTTGGAATCAGCACAATAAGCCAAATCTTTTTTTATATCTATTGATATTAAAATTCTGATTTTTAGAGTTCCGGTTACTATTGAGCCGAGTCACTCCCTGCTTACCGTTCGTTACCGTGACTTTTTGATTAACCCAGCTTTGAATCAATTTGTATTCTTTGCATCCTATATCCACCTTCTTATTCTGTTAGTCCAAACTCCATTATCCCAGGCAACTTATTGGTCCAAGATAATCATGGGTTGTATTTTAGGGATCTCGGTGTCTCCCTTAAATATTTCATTTTCCTTTAATAGGGTTCTTATTACCTGCCTACATACATGCCCCCAGGATTTCTTATTCTCAAAGTGATTTGTTACATAACCCCTTGTATTTTTACGTTTTTTCAACTTAATCTTTTTTATCAAGATCTAATGCTTCATACTATTTTTCCACATAGGAACATTAAATAATAAATGGTAATAGGCTTTAGTTTTTTCCGTTTCTTAAGTTTCCAATTTCTCTAACCCTCTCTTTCTCTTTAACCCTCGTTCTGTACATAAACTTAGTTAAAGAATATTCTGTTATCATTGAGGACCTCTTAACAGAATTATTATATACTATGTTACCAGATTTCTCATTATTGTTTTCAGATAAGAGCTGCATCTAATTTCCATGGAACATAGAACCAAAGAAGATACATTTTATATTTCCCATTTCATAAGAAATAACGCACAATTTCATTTCATTAATTTAATTTCATCTTATTAATTATCAATTATAAGGGTGACCTTTTCCCCTTTGAAATTAATATCCTTCTCATCTATCTACGTACTCGTCCCTAACCAGCGCTCCACGCATCCGCCAAGTCAAAGAAAATACCTTGTTGTTGAGTATTCTTTAATTTGTTTTTTATTTACCAAGTTCTGATATTCCTTGTTAAAAGAGCAATATTTTGTTTTCAAAAAGGAACGGTGTCTGATGTCTGTGGAGAATGCAACTAATATTAATATGGTTTAGTTGCCACGTACTCTGAAGGTTTGACAACAGTGTTCAGTAACAACAATGCTACAATACAAAAAAAAACTATTATTTTGTGACAAATCTTTAATAGAATTATCAAATGTAAGGTGCTATTCATAATTTTAAATATATTTCTTTTTTCTTTGTCATGAAACACCGTCTTAGTTAGTCTTCGTAAACAACAAACTAGCATCAGCTTAACAAAAGAAAGAAAAATAATTTAAGAATATCAAATATGAAAAGTAACATCGGCTCAAAAAGAAGGAAAAAAAATTAATACAAACTCTAAAATGGAAAAAAAACCGTTTTCATGCTTCTCTAGTCTAGCTGTGCATGTGATATATAACAGAATTTTTTTGAGTTTCTTGAATCTAGAAGAGTCTCTGTTGCAGACTTGAATTGAGTATATTTTTGGCTTTTAGTCTAAGTTTCAAAATGTTCGACTGTTTTTTGGTTTTCATGCTTTTGAGATTTTTAAACCATTTTTCTCGATTATTTTTAACCCATTGTTTTTTGGTTGTGACAAAATTAAGCTTAAACAGTAAGTATGAGTTATTTTATATTCAGTTCGATGTCTTAACATGTAACAGTACAATGAAGTATAAGCGCTAATTAAATAAACTGCTGAGAATTTTTGGAAAAATTCAAAGTTGACTTGATATCAGGGACAAATATAGACTGAAAAAAAAATACCAGTAAATCTTGCTAAGGATTAAACTTTTTGAAGTACCGTGCTTTATATATAAGTGCTTGTATTTAAAGTTTGAATTTCTAAAAATGTGTAAAATCCAAGAAAATAGGAAATTGGTTGTAGAAAAAAATTTTCATCATTATTTGAGGATTTTAATAGAGCTAAATATGGAATTTGTTTGTCATGCAATCCAGTTCACAAGATTGTTAAAAACCGAATTATTTTATCAGACGAGTTGCTTTTAGTGACCCGTCAATTTAACTTAATTATCTTTTTGGTAAGGAGGGTTTGTTCCATAAGATCGGCATATTCACTCTTGAAGAATATCCGCTAGACGATATATTCTTTTTTTGCCTTATTCCTGTCTCCCGTACAGTAATCATGGTTACAGATCTGCTTCAAACTAATGAAGGTATCTGTGCATCAAACTGGTTTTGTTTAATGCACAGATATCTTCACTTAGATGTTAGATGTTCTTAGATGTTCATTTGCACAGAACTTAGATGTTCTCTTATGAGAACATCTAACTTTAACATAAAAATTAAAAATAATTAGAATAAAAACTAAAAAATATGTTGTATATGTAAAAAAAAAACAGGACAGCTCCATGACTACCTGTGGCATCAAAATTTAGAAAATAAAATCAATGGGAAAACAAGCGAACTGAAAGACTAAGAATGTAAATTTTCAGACATTGGTTAGTAACATAAATTAAAAAGCCAGAGGAACAGAGAGTTTGCTTGAAAAAATGTTACGGCTCAAAAACTTTCTGTTCTTTAACTTGGTGAAAATTTCACCCCGAAACAAAAAACATAATTAAGTTTTGTGCTCTTTTATTGGCTAGAAAATTGGATGTAGAAACAACAAGTAAATACAACAAAAGGGTAAGAAAGACGGGGCTATGTGACTTTCTTTTGAGAAATACAATTATGGAATAGCCTAAACTAGCAAAAGAAAATATGATGTTGGACGTCAGGAAAAGAGGCAAATACAATTAGAGCATACTTTTCAACATGGAAAAACAGGGCAGTAATCTTTCTTTTTCTTTATATTCAAAACTTCATTAATAACATAATAACAACAACAAAATGATAACAACAAAATATTGGCTTTAACACACAATAATTTTTAATGTACACACCGAACGACATTTTTAAGTGTGTTATTACAAGCCGGAATGATTTTTAGGCCTCCATCATCGTTTGCTGTGTATGGGCACTTCACCCAGCTAATTTGGGCAAATACAAGATTTGTTGGATGCGGTTATTCCTCTTTTAGAAGCTCAATGTTCAAGAACCTCCCATACGCCCATTTGTACGTTTGTAATTATGGTCCTGCAGGAAACTTCCTTAACCACTCAGTGTATAAGTTTGGTAAACCTTGCAGTCAATGTCCAAGAGGATTTACCTGCTCAAATGAGTTTGAGGGTCTTTGCAGTAAGTTTTTCTCTTCATTGGAATTCAGTCTGTATATTGGAAGGCTATATATTTGCTTACTGAGACAACTTAGACCTATTGCTTCAGCCTTACCCCAAAAACACCAAAACTATTCTTTTGAGAACACTAACTTTCAGCAAGATTTTGGAAGAATCAATTGCCTTTCGGGAAAACTTGGGAAAACCTGAGGAAAACTCGGAACAGTAAAAGTATGGCAGTATCAACGCATTTCACTGGAGGTTTTTATTAGAACATTATGACCAATGTTTTTGTATTGATATTTAAATTGTTTTCTTACTGAAGTAGTCATTGATTCGGAATGATTAGTGACATCTGATTTTCCTTTTTTTTAGTTTCCCGTTGTAAAATAGTATCAGGGAATCTTATCTTAATAATGGAGAAGTGCCTGAGTGATCAAGCACCATTAGTCCTTAGTTTTATTGATTACAAGCAAGCATTTGATCCAGCTGACAGAAGAGTTTTAGTAAAAATCTTATCTTTGTAATGGTATAGCAGACAAATACATTAAAGTGATTATTGCTTTTTGCGAAAAAAAAAAATACTACAGCGGTTAAGGTAGGAAATGAGGAGAGCAGCTGGTTCCGTATTAAATTAAGAGTTATGAAGAGTTGTGTTCTACCCCTATTTATATGGATCATTTTGATAGAATTTTTCTTGAGAATCACAGGAACGGATATGGGCAAACACGAAGTCAACTGAGAAAAAAGTATTTCCTAGACTTCGACTATGCCAATGATTTAAGCATCTTAGATGAAAGTGTGAGTGAAATAAATGAACTTTTAGAAGCTTTGCGCGCTCATGATGGTAGAATAGGCTTGAAAATTAACGTTAAGAAAACAAAGTCGCAATTACTAGTATTATTAGTAAAGACAGTGGGAGCAGTGAAAATGTTAAAAGTAGAATAGCCAAGGCTCAGGGTTTTATTTTTCATAGTTTAAAATTTAGCAAGAATAGGAAGAAAAGTCTGTGAACCAATATTAGAACATTAGAAGCTACAGTGATGACAGAGATCAAATATAGTTCTTAAGCATGGGCTCTCCTGATGATTTCCCGAGAAATTACCTACGAATAGTTTTGGTTACCGGCTGATTCACCGTATTTCAAACTGTACCAAAGCATATATGATTCTCTCCAATCACAAAAAAGTATGACCAAAATATCTACCTTTGCTACATAGGCTTACACTACCAAGAGTCAAAAGTTCCTCTGAGTAAACTTAATATGGTTTCAAAAACTTCCTCCCTAAATATGACAAGTGTTAGAAAAAATAAACTTTTCGAGCCGGAGACATAGAATTCAATTAGCTGTTTCACTACAAAAATTTGTTAGAGCTTGAATGTTTTGATAATATCCATAAGGTTTTTATGCATATATGGGCGACAATATTGACAGATAGCCATGCTGCAGGAAAGCAAATTCAAACAAACTTCTAAGCTTTTTTGATTTCTTAGAGATTAAAACAGTGAAATGAGTCAGCAGTTTTGCTAGTGGATTTTTGGAGGTTTCACGCCCTTCCTCCCTAAATGTGAAAATAGAAAGAAAGAATATACTTTTTGACATATGATGTAGCAATCGATTAACTCTTTTTCCTGAGAAAATTTCCTGACCCTGGGAGTCTAAATAGGATCCAAATGCATCTTGTGCGTCTATGGGTAATACTCTTGATTGAAAACCGTGTTACAGTGAAGCAAATTCAAACAAACTTCAGAATTTTTCTTGATTTTTCAGAGATTAAATTTCTTTTAATTTTTTAAAAAATTAAATAAGTAGTAATTTTTTATAATAATAAGTAATTAATAAGTAATAATTATTAATAAATAAGTAATAGTAAATAAGTAATAAGTAATAATAAATAATAAGTAATTTAAAAAAAAATAAGTAAAAATTAAATAAAAAAAAATAAATTAAAAAGAGATTAAAAATTTTTCAGAGATGAATAGAAATGCAATAGCTGTTGTCCCCTCAAAGCTTTCAACTTTTGATTCATCGTTGACGTCGACGGAACTAACTACTACTAATTCACCAATTTTGTCACGATTGAAGTTTCCCAAGGTGCCATTCAAACTTTCAAAACCGAAAGCACTGGTAAGTATGTTTATGTTTGTATTCTTTCTTTTTAGTTTTTTCTTTTACGAACGAAAGAAAATGACAAATAAATAATCGCGATCAACAATACTTAATTTTTGGAACACACCAAATGATTTTGACTTTGGAATGCTTAAGCACTAACGCCATCTATTAAAATTTTTTATTATTAAATCTAGATGAGGCGACTCCGTTTTTAAAAGAGAGATGTTTTTATTAAGGTTTTACATCGTAAAACCCATCGATTTTTTTCGATTTTTTGAAATATTGGTTCCTTTTAAAGCCTTTGAAAATATACAATGTTTGGAAGTGCTTTTTAAGTTGTTTCATTAAATGAGAAACTAGCCATTGATTTCAGCTAATATGCAAATTAATTATTTATATAGTAATTCCCGGTCAATTACTAGTCTTGAGCAATTGAAATAATTGTGCTCGAAGTTAAAAACAGAATACCAAATCACGAAGCCAGCTGGAGAGTCGAAATAGAACTTCCAGGATAAATATGGTCATTGAGAGAGGAGTTAAGGAGACAAATGTTGCGTTGAAAAGAAGAGCATAAAATATTTGTCTGCTTGTTCTCATATTAAAGTATATGTTAATGCTTTTTTATGCCTCTCAACCAAAAGGCTCTACAACTAGCAATAAAGATTTATTTTTCAAGAAAATGAAGCTGGCTACCCTACTGGATAATCGATATCGCTATCAAATATAACTTAAAAGAACTTAGTTACATTAAGTTACCTTTGCTATTTAAAGTTTTATTACATGATTTTCAAGGACGTAAAAATCATCTTAGATATACTTGAGGATTTTTTGTGTAAGGATATGAGTTCTTTGAAAATGTTTTTTTTTGAGGATTCAGTTTTGGAGTTGATACACCTTAATTTTTAATAAAGTACGAAAACTTTGGGTCAATCCCCCTTTCTAGGACGATAATGAAAAAAAGGTTGATATGGTTAAGACACATTCTCCGGATGGAGGATGACAGATTACCCAAAATCCTCGTTTTCAGGCAACCACCTAGATCCAAGCGAATAGCAGGTCACCCACGAATGGGGTGGAAGGATGTCGTAAGAAAAATCTAAGGGAAATGAGAAATTCTATGAAGAGCGTAAAGCGGAAGGCCTTGAATAGATTAGGGTGGAGGAGGAGTGTACATAACTGTATTGGCATCGGACAGCTTGGTACTACAGTAACTTGTTAGCAGTAGTATTACGTTGCTTCTTTCTGTAGAAAGTAATTTTATGCTACATGGAAAAAAAGAAAATATCATGGAGACTTAGGTTCTGTGGTGGTTCTTAATGCGTGGGGATAATGTGGATTTTAAGTACACCCTATGTGCGTAATTCTAAGATGTGTCTATTGATAATTGGACAAAATAAAGAGAAAGCCTTAAAAGCAATAACAGATTTATGGACAGGAGGGAAGGAAAACGTAGGAGGAAAAGGAAAATAACTGCAAGAATATTTTACTTATGTCAAACCAGGCTTCCTCAGCGTCCCAGTTGACTAGTTATCGGTGGTGCTATCGCTCTGTTGGTGTAAGTGTAAAACTTACACCAACTGTTGGTGTAAACTTACATCGCTCTGTTGGTGTAATCGTTCTGTTGGTGTAAGTGTAGTTATGTTGGTGTAAGTGTTGGTGTAAGTGTATATCGCTCTGTTGGTGTAAGTTATTGGTGGTGCTATCGCTCTGTGGATTAGTGTAAATTCATGGGAATTTTTTCGTCCTTTTTGTAATCGTAATGGGTATAAAAATTTGACTAAGTAATAGAATATTGAAGCAGCACTTCCTTAAAAGCGGTTTAAAGTTTTTAGTAAAATAAGACATGATTCAAATAGGGCAGGTGTATGAGTTCAAATCAGTTTCCAAGTAAAATCTTATCCAGAAACACCATGCTGACATTGCCCAGCCATATGAAATGAACTACTTACGTATACAGACTTACACACTTACTTACTGCTTATGGAAAACCAACAAATATTTACCTCCGAAAAGAAAATAGTAATACTTCCAGCAGTAATCAGGAAAATCTTGCCAGAGACTCTGACTTACTTACTTATTTTTGTAAGATACAAGCTAAAGTAATCTTTCAGAAAAAAGAGAAATCTAGCATTACACAATAAAATCCTAAAGTAAATATTAAAACAAGAATAATTTTCTTGATTTACTTTTATTTATTTTGCTATAATTGATTTTAACTTTTGGCATCCCATATTTGGACATATTTTGCCAAAAGGGAGTTATAATTTTAGCTCTTTTTTAATTTAATATTGTGCAAAATTTTTTCTTTTCATCAAGTTTTGAAATTAAAATGTGGACTGAATAAAATTGAATTTAATTTAAGATTAGATAAATCTTTCCAGGCCGTTATTAACATTAGCAAATTTTAGATAAGAACTTTGCAAATTTCGGGTCGATTGGAGGTTCAGTTTCATTATCAGACATCGGAAAAAACAATCAGTTATCGGCTGATATAAATAAATTTTTTTGCGTAATTTGTCCAGAAAATGGCACCATACTTCCTCAGCTAATTTGTACTTGTCTACTCCTTGGGGGCAGAACCACCAGCTAAGTCTTTTGATAGGGGAGACAGCAGCACAGGTGAGTCGTAGGAAGTCCAAGTATATTTGATGTCAATACTTTTCAATACACAACCGGCACAGCAATGTTCTAAATGTATGGTGTCCTTTTGAAATTCCCATAAATTTATTTTCATAAGACTTTTACTTTCGATTTGGGTTGAGCTCAAATTTAAAAAAATATTTTTTTTCAACTGAAAGTAATGAGCAACATTAAAACTCAAAACGAACAAAGATTATTCCATATATGAAAGGGTCGGTGAATCTGGCTCACCCTGCGTAAAAATTATTTTCCCTCACTGGAAACTCCTCAGTAGAAATTTCTTTTCACATAAAGTAAATCCCTGCCCCTTTAAACCATAAAATTCCATCTTTGCTGAATAAGACCCCCCTCCCCCTTCCCGTAAAATTTCTTGCGGATGATTCAGCCTGAATAATTCTCTTTAAAATGTTTTTATTTGAAAGAAACTATAATTTTTAGTCGTTTTTCCGACCGCACCGGATATCCTCCCTTTCATTAAAATTTTCGCCGGAAATCCAAACACGCTGAAAATAGCCTCCGAGCAATTCCTGAGGAATAATCTCCCTATGCAAGATTGTGTTGGCAAAGAGAAAACAAGACGAATAAAAAGAATTTCGTATTGCAATTCTGTTCGAAAAGTGCTTTCGTATAGAAAGACTCTACAGATACTGTAAAATTGGTGTAAAGATACGTCAAATTTATCCTGGAAAGTTCAACTCCGAAAGTTCTCCCCTGGGAATCCCATCTCAATCAGAAAATAGCTCCCCCCCTTACCGAAAAATGTCGGTGTACTCCCCTATAACAAATACTATGCCTAACAATGGGCAAATTCAAAACTTAAGAGGCAACTCCCCATGAGCTGAGAGGGGGGGGTCATTTTATCCCTAAAAGCATAGATATTTGATGTTTCAACTATGCTTAACAAAATGGCTCTCTCAAAATTTTTATTCGACAAATTTGGGAGGAAAACGGGCCTGGGAGGAGACCCGTTTTCTAATAAAAACTTCTAATAAAAACGTTTTCTAATAAAATCTTCTTGTTTTTTAAAATAAAAACAAGTCTGTGATGTTTCTTCTGGCAAAAAATCAAAATTCTACATTTTTATCTATAGGAGCTTGTAACTTCTACACTGGGGTTTTCTGATACGCTAAATCTATATTTTTTATAGTTTTTTTTTGCATAGAAACGCATCGTACATGAAGTCAGAAACAAAAAAAGGAATGTATTTTAGAGAAGCCCATTCTTTAAGGAAAGGATAGCAATTTCTACTTGTATAAATTTAGTTAAGAAAAACATATTATTACCTAAAAAATTTTCAAGAACTTGTTAACTTTTGTCCTAGGTATGATATCTTTCAGTTAGGTCACGTAATGCTTAGATACTCCTATCCAAGAATTTCCCAAACATAGGGCGGAAACAGTTTTCACCGAAATGTAAGTTCTTGGTCTACAACTAAAGAGTAGCCAATACGCGAAGAAATTTTTTTTACGTATTTCTAAATATCCCAAAACGATGTCATTCGCACAAAAAAAGAACAGTAAGAAAAATTCTATCCTCTGAAAGTTAAAGCTAAAGTCTGGAAACTATCCAAAATTGAAAATTTTGGAGCGACGTCTTGCTGTGCGTGTGCCTGCTTAAGGGCATGATAAATATATCTGTATGAAAAATAAACTGTATGGGTGATTTCGATTAGCCTAATAATTTAATTCTGGCATTAAAGTTTACAAGAGTACTCTCAATTTCAGGTGCACAATCCCTTCAATTTTTCTTCACCCTTCCGTCGACCGAATATAATTGATTTATCAAGCCGATCTTTGTCAAGCTTCAGAACTGCTTCAGATAACAAAGAGGATTTTGGATCTGTTACTTTGCCGTGCAGTTTACTAGGAATTGACAAACTATGTAACTTCATCTATCAGGGAGAAAAGTGGCACAGTGAAGGTAAGAATAGCACTAAACCGGATTGGTTCCAAGGGGTGGTTTCGGAGTGTATAACCCCCAGAAGTTCAGATGTTGCACTAACTACTGGGGTTGTGGGGTGAAAATGGCCAATGAGAAGCTCAAGTTTCATGGTTCCTCCCCCTCAAATATTAGTTCTGTATCCGACCCTGTTTGGCCCTGGGGCTTAACTTGAACAAAAGATATAAGTTCACATAATTCACGTTTTCTGGATACTGCTTGTCCAACATTTCATGGTGGGTGGTTTAATAATCCTAACCTAATTTTCAATTAATTTTACATTTAAGATCTTTATTTTACAACTGAATAAATAGTTCCAGGGGGAATTCTCAGGTAGAAATTCTCAGAGTGATCAGATGTTGAAGAAACAAAATAAGTGAATTTCACCCAAACACTTTTTTGGCAAAACCAACAAAAAGGCAAGAGCAACACTTCCCGTTGCCAGTAACGTAATTTTTTGTGTTGCTAGGTAATAATTATATTTCCATGTTCTTGGAATTTCCTTTTCTTTTCAGATCCCAGCAACTTGTGACGGTAAGCTAGCAAATTTACAAAATTTAGAACATAAAATTCGTTTTGTATAGTATTTTGCCAACTCAGGTTCGTTGTCTGATAAAAACATAATAGCTTCTTTATTAGCATGAGTAGCCTTCTCAAAACTTGTGCTATTGAAAGCCATATAATATTTGCGGGAAATGACTTAAAGTTGAAATCTGCAGTTATTTCTTTATAAAAAAAAAGAATAGTAAAAATGTAAAAGTGAAAATCTGAAAGTCTCACCAGCGCCATTTTTGACATAATTCAATATTTCTACTAAATATTTTGGCACTTTGTAAGACCCTTCATGCCCTTTCTACGTCGCCAGTAGCTCTCGTTGAAAAAGTGAAAGTTCGGCCTCCAATATATACTCATTTAACATTGTTGTGAACCTTTGGCGTCATTACCCCTGTATATCTGCTGTAAATCCCAATGCATCCCAATCAATCAGGCCCAGTAGCAGATTCAAGATTTTAGGAAGGGGTGGGGGCATGTTCTGAAAAATTCTCATTGTTAATTAAGCCTAAATACCTTAAGGATATTGAAAGTTTTATGCTTCTATTCGTCGTTTAGCTGTTATACTGTAAACTATCCACAAAATTAAATTTATAAAAACGCTATTAATATGACACAAGTTCTTGCCTCCTATTTCCACTAATAGCAATTCTCAGTGGCTGAAAGAGGTCTTTAAACCATTAGTTTAAGTCATTTTCTTAAAAAATGGCCTTTTTGAAAAACGCTACGGCCTATGAATAACACTGTAATTTCATTTCTCAGCCAAGTTTTCAATCCTTCTCACAGCAGAAAAACTCTGTTCAATAGATCGCCAAACAGGCAAGGTGGGTGATGAGGATCAGCAAGAATGCTGAAATATTCGAGGAAATATACCACTACCATATGTGGTGCTATATTTCCATATGTGGAAATATAGCACATATAGCATACCATAGCACCAGCTGTGTTTCTGTAATTTTCCCCTAGTGTTTCAGGTATTCTAACTGTACCTTCATTGCTTTTTCTTAGACGAATTTTCCATTTTGTCGCTTCTCCGGTTAGGGCAGATTCACAAACCGATCAGGAGGGGAACCAGTTACTGTTTAGTATCATGCCACTATTAGGAAATTGTTTTGACAGTTTCTATAGAATATATTGCCAAGGGCATATTGAGCTTAAAATTATCACTGGTTTTCGCTGAAAATCGACTTTCTAAGCTCAAAATGATCGTGTTCAAGAGAGAAATGAGAACTGACCGTCCTTAATATTCTTGTAATGTGCGAGAGAGCAAATCTCCCCCAAAAATCTTCAGATAAACAGATGTTGTCTATAGAATAACATCTGAGCTTGGATGAGTTAGACTGATTTAAAGCTTGGAGCTCAACGAGTAAAGAGATTTCTAAGAAATGAAAGGATACAATAAAGGAAAAAAAAAATCAAATATGTGAAAAAACGAAGACTTTGTTGGCTAGAAGCAAAATATGAAGACAAAAATCAAGCAAATATTTCGACTGGGATCTTCGCCAACTCGTCCTCAGTGCTAAAAAAAAAAATTATTTTCAAATCTCATTCATTAAAATTTTTTCTTTAAATTTTTCAATTAAAATTTTTCAATAAAATTCATTAAAATTTTTCAATTAAAATTTTTCTAATTCATTAAAATTTTGTGTTCATCCAATTGTTCTCTTAGTTATTGATTGGTCCTGCCAATTTAAAATTTTCCTCATGAACTCAGGACTCTGTAGACACCACTGCCTAGTATAGGGTCAGTTTTATCCTTTCTCAAGTTGAAAGAATATTGAACTTTGTGAATTTTTCTAAGCTTCTCGCTGAGTTTCGAGGCGTATGGTAATGTAGTAAAAGTTTGGTTCTCAATCGTCGGTGTAACTGAATCAAGGGGAACGGGTTTCTTATTTTCCTATATTACCTTTTTTAATCTGCAGGTTTAAACAAAACAAAATACCAAAGAAAATTATTAATTAAAGTATTTAATTATTATTTAATTATTAATTATTAAAAAACTATTAAAAATTAAGTATATAATGAAATACAATATATAATCATAATAAAATAAATTATAAATGAATTATCAAAAATATAATAAAATAAAATATATAATTAAATATGTATGAAAATTATTAAGAAATAATTAATTCTGACATCTATTTAAAAAAAAACTTCGCACAAGAAGAGCAAAAGGAATAGAAAAATAACATATGACGGAAATCTTAGACAATAGCTTTTTTCAATTTATATTTGAGATATGGCGAACGTTTATTTTCTTACTTAACCCAATGATATTTTTTCATCATTAAGAAATTTTTCAGTCAAGGGGGTCAATAGAACTACCACTTTATGAGTTTCATCAAGTTTAGTCTTACCCATAAAAAGTTACAAGCCTGAGATAAAAAAAATTTCGTCATTATACTTCGTCAATAACCAATGCTATATGTAAACAATGGGCAAAGTTTATAGCTTGCAGCCCTTCCCCAGGGAATTTGGGGGTTAAGTCGTCCTCAAAGACGTAGTTGTTAGATTTTTTTAATATGCTGAACAAAATGGCTATCTTGAAATTTTGATTCTATGACTTTGAAAAAAATGAGCGTGAGAGGGGGCCTAGTTGCCCTCCAATTTTTTGGTCACTTTAAAAAGGCAATAAAACTTTTAATTTCCGTTAGAATGAGCCCTCTCACGAACTTCTAGCACCAATTAATTGATAACGGTCACCCCTAAGAAAAAAAAGCGAAAAAAAAACAGATAAACACACATCCGTGATGTTCCTTCTGCCAAAAAACACAAAAATCTACATTTTTACAGACAGAAGTTTGGAACTTCTATAGCAGGGTTTCCTGATACACTGAGTCTGATGGTGTGATTTTCATTAAGATTCTATGATTTTTGGGTGGTAGATTCCCCTTTTTTGAAAATAAGGCACATTTTTTCAGGCTTCTAACGTTTGATGGGTTAGACTAAATTTGATGAAAGTTGTATGTCTAAATTCAGCGTACAAATCCGATTCATTTGATGTGTGCTTTGGTATTAAAGTTTCGGTTACTATTGAGCTGGCTAGCTCTTCACTACAGTTCGTTACCACAAACTCTTCGATGAGTTTTCGAAAGGAGGGATCCTAACTTTAATCCAACCTTCACCTTCGCTGCTTCCAGAGCCTCGCGCAATTTCTCATTAAATTTGAAGAGTAAACACTCTCTTGTTTCAATTTAAATCTTTTTGAAAATCTAAAAGCTCATAAATTCATACAGCTCTTGTTGAGTTCAAGAAATAGAAATCTTGAGCGATGAAATCTACGGAACCCAGAATAGTATTAAATAAATAAATAAATATTTTTTAAACTGAAAGTAAGGAGCCACATTAAAAGTTAAGACGAACAGAAATTACTCCGTATATGAAAGGGGCCTTTTCTTCTCAACGCACGACTCTTTACGCTAAAGTTTGACTCTTTCTCTTAGCTCTACCTTTTAAAACAGTAAAAAACTTTAGCGTAAAGAGCGGGGCATTGAGGAGGCAAAGCCCCTTTCATATACGGAGTAATCTCTGTTCGTTTTAAATTTTAATGTCGCTCCTTACTTGCAGTTAAAAAAACTTTTCTTATTTAATTTCTGAACGTTTTTGAATTAATGCATGTTTGATTTTGGCTCTCCTCACATAAATAATTAAAACAAAATTAATATTTTTTTGGCTTAATGGCTTTCTCATAGTTTTAATCGAAAGATTTTGAGAAAAAAGGAGCGGGGGAGGAGGTCTAGTTACCCTCCAATTTTTGATAACTTAAAAAGGCAACCATAACTTTTAACTTTTTACGAACATTTTCATTAGTAAAAAATAGACGTAACTTCCGAATTAACTTTCGTAACCAACTTCTATATTCGTATATTTTTATTACCTATATGCGGGGGTTCACTCCCTCGTCAATACCTTACTCTCTACACTAAAGCTTAATTTTGTCCGAATTCCTTAAGAATGACCCCTGAATCACAAAGGCCGTAGAATAAATAGTTGACATTGCTAAAAAATACTTTAGCGTAAAGAGCGAGGTATTACGAGGGGGTGAATTCCTTATATGCGTAGTAATTTCTGTTCGTTTCAATTTTTGATACTGCTTCTTACTTTCAGTTGAAAAAACTTTTCATATTTATTTTTTCATAGTTTTTTTTTAAATAATGTTAGAAAATTCTGCGCCCCCTTTATTGAAATTATCTTCCACCATGACAAATTCCTCCACGGAAAGATCCTCCCACGTAACATCCCCCTCCCATCAACTTCTCCCCTCTCCCAAGCCAAAAAAAATCCCCCTGAAAACGTCTGTACACTTCCCAATAACCATTATTATATGTAAACACTGGTCAAAGTTTGTAACTTGCAGCCCCCCCAAGGGGATTGTGGCGGAGTAAGTCATCCCTAAAGACATAGTTATTAGGTTTTTCGAGTATGGTGAATAAAATGGCTATCTCATAATTTTGATCCAGTGACTTTGGGGGAAAATGAGCGTGGGAGGGGACCTAGGTGCCCTCCAGTTTTTTGGTCTCTTAAAAATGGTACTAGAACTTTTAATTTCCATTATAATGATCCCTCTCGCAATATTCTAGGAACACTGCATCGATACGATCACCCCTGGGGAAAAAAACAACGAAAAAAAACAAATAAACACGCATCCGTGATCTTTCTTCTGGCGAAAAATGCTAAATTCCACATTTTTGTAGATAAGAGCTTGAAACTTCTACATTAGAGTTCTCCAATACGTTGAATCAAATGGTTTGATTTTCGTTAAGATTGTAAGACTTTTAGGGGGTACTTTCCCCTATTTTCTAAAATGAGGCAAATTTTTTCAGGCGCGTAACTTTTGATGGGTAGGACTAAACTTGATGAAACTTATATATTTAAAATCAGCATTAAAATGCGATTCTTTGATGTAACTATTTGTATCAAAATTCTATTTTTTATAGTTTCGGTTACTATTGAGCGGGGTCGCTCCTTACTACAGTTCGTTACCACAAACAGTTTGATTCAACGGACATCAGCAACATATATCAAGTTTACCATGTCTAACTCAATTGAATGTTCATTTGAGATACTCTTTCCACAACAAAGTAAAGATGAATACAAAGATATTGCTTTTTTAGATTAGTTTGAAGTAAAGAAAATCGTGTAATTTTGTATATATTGATAACCACAAGGTTTGCTTGGTAGCAAACTTGCTAGGAATGATTTTAGTGGATAAAAAAGGCGTGAGGTGTTACTGGTCGGGACAGCATTTAACAACTTTTAAGGAGAAACTGCAATTCCTTTACTGCTCCCACATGTATCATTGAATGGAGAAGAAAAATCAATTCAAATTTTTATGCTGCGTATAATAGTTTTGCAATAGAGGTGTGTAGGCTCATTCAGTAGAGGGAACCGATGAAATACTATAAGTTTAAATACTTTAAACATTTTGAAGGTCTGTCTTTAGTGTGCTATTACGTGCTACGAAAAAATGTCTTACCTCATTTTAGTTAAGATTAAGTATATTTCAGATAGTTCAATTTCAAATATAAAACTGATCATATATCATTTTTATTAGCACTCCGTACCTTGGATTGACAAATAATCAAGTTTATTTTGCTATAAGGTACTTCGGATTATTTCACATTTTTTTGGGAGATACCTAATTTGCTCTGGGCAAGAGCTCACTAGTCAAAACAAATTATGTATGATGATTTTTCGTTGGGATTGATTATTAATTGTCATTGAATTGACAATGTTTACTAGCAGTGTTAGAGGAACTTAGTTAAATTCTTCAAATCTAGATACTATAAACTTCATTAATTTTCATAAAACGTATGAGCTTCATTATGTGATTAAATAAAAAAAAACTAGTTTTTTTAACTGAAAGTAAGGAGCGACATTAAAACTTAAAACGAACAGAAATTACTCCGTATATGAAATGGGTTGTCCCCTCCGCAGTCCCTCGCTCTTTACGCTAAAGTTTGACTCTTTGCCACAATTCTACTTTTTAAAACAACTAAAAACTTTAGCGTAAAGAGCGTGGGACTGCGGAGGGGACAACCCATTTCATATACGGAGTAATTTCTGTTCGTTTTAAGTTTTAATGTCGCTCCTTACTTTCAGTTAAAAAAACTAGTTTTTTTTATTTAATTTCTGAACGTTTTTGAATTAATGCATGTTTGATTTTGGCTCTCCTCACATAAATTATTGAAATGAAATTAGTATATTAATTTTTTTTTGGCTAAATGGCTTTCTCTTAGTTTTGATCAGACGATTTTGAGAAATAAGGGGTGGGGAAGGAGGCCTAGCTGCCCTCCAATTTTTCGGTTACTTAAAAAGGCTACTAGAACTTTTAATATTCAACGAACGTTTTTATTAGTAAAAAATATACGTAACTTAAGAATTAACTTACGTAACAAATTTTTATATTCTTATACTTTTATTATGTGTACGAGGGGGTTTGTACCCTCGTTAATACCTCGCTCTTTACACTAAATCGTAAGTTTTGTTCCAATTCTTTAAGTATGACCCCTGAATCAAATAGGCCGTAGAATAAATAGTTGAAATCACTAAAAATATTTTAGCATAAAGAGCGAGGTATTTATCTCCTCCTAAATACCTCGCTCTTTATGCTAAAGTATTTTTAGAACCCTTCATATGCGTAATAATCTCTGTTTGTTTTAAATTTCAATGCTATTCCTTACTTTCATTTGAAAAAACGTTTTCATGTTTATTTTTTCATTGTTTTTTTTTTTATAGTAATGCTAGAAAATCCTGCGCCCTTTTCATTGAATTTTTTTCCCCCATGGCATATTTCTCCAAGGAAAGATCCTCCCACATAGCCCCCTCCCTCAACCCTACCCCCGAAACCAAAAAAATCCCCCTGAAAACGTCTGTACACTTCCCAATAACCATTATTATATGTAAACACTGGTTGAAGTTTGTAACTTGCAACCCCTCCCCCAGGGACTGTGGGGGAGTAAGTCATCCCCAAAAACATAGTTATTAAGATTTTCGACTATGCCAAACAAAATGGCTATCTCAAAATTTTGATACGTTGACTTTGGGGAAACAATGAGCGTGGGAGGGGGCCTAGATGCCCTCCAATTTTTTTGGTCACTTAAAAAGGGCACTAGAACTTTTCATTTCCGTTAGAATGAGCCCTATTGCGACATTCTAAGACCACTTGGTCGATACAATGACCCCTGGGAAAAAAAAAAAACAAAACAAAAAAACAAACAAATAAACACGCACCCGTGATTTGTCTTTTGGCAAAAAATGCAAAATTCCACATTTTTGTAGATAGGAGCTTGAAACTTCTACAGTATGGTTCTCTGATACGCTGAATCTGATGGTGTCATTTTCGTTCAGATCCTACGACTTTTAGGGGGTGTTTCCCCCTATTTTCCTAAATAAGGCAAATTTTCTCAGGCTCGTAACTTTTGATGGCTAAGACTAAACTTGATGAAATTTATATATTTAAAATCAGCATTAAAATGCAATTCTTTTGATGTAGCTATTTATATCAAAATTCAATTTTTTAGAGTTTTGGTTACTATTGAGCCGGATTGCTCCTTACTACAGTTCGTTACCACGAACTGTTTGATTTCCAAGAATTTCCAAAATCTGTTCCATGATCTCTTTCCTTTGATTTGGAAGATGTAACGGAGAGATGTAACAATTAATGTATAACATACTTTTTATTTTAGGTAATTTTGTTTCATCTTCTGTGCCAACAAGAAAGACAACAGAATTGATCCTTGAATCTCCTTTGGAGCCTGATTCAAACTCTCTAACGGGCCGCTACTGTCTTAGAATAGAATTTATTCGTTATGTCCGCATCACCAAGGAAATAACAAGATTTAACATGACCTCAGAGAACCTTGTCATCAGATTGAACCCATCCCAAGGGAAACAAATTGAAATCCCAATTGCAGTGTTGTCAACTAATGAAAAGGAATGGTTAGAGGCAAAAGTAACGATTTCGGGATTCAAAAGTAGATCAAATCTTTCTTTGAAACAATCGGGACCAAATTTACTAAGAGGAAAGATTCCAATACTCAGAAGCAATATATTGATAAACATTTCAATAGGGAACATCCTCCTTGAAAATGGAGCATGTTAATTTGTATGTGATATTTTTCTATTTCCATGTATATTAATGATATTTCAAATTGATACTTTAATTTTATACGTTAATAAATATTTTTTTTATGATTTCTTTTTCAAATGATGTGTACTCTGTTCTGATTTCTAAGTAGTGGGATCAGAAAGCTAAGATTGTAATGCCAATTTTTTTTTCTTGGCAGCAAGTTGGAATAAGCGCCACCCCAACAGCTAGTATATATATATATATATATATATATATATATATATATATATATATATATATATATATATATATATATATATATATATATATATATATATATATATATATATATATATATATATATATATATATAAATGAACTTACATCAAATTGTGAGGATTAAAACTGAATAATTAAAAACACTTTTTAAAACTTTTTTTTTTAAATAGCCCTAGCATCCTTACTTCAACGAAGTTCAACCAGGACTGGCGAAAAAGAATGAAATGAGAATATAAGCTCATTCAAAGTATAGAGAATAAAATGATTAGATGCAATTTCTTAAAGCTAATCTTGCTTGTTTAGCAGCCTGTCTCAAAGGCCTTTTCGTAGTTGGTTCAGTACTATCATAAATCGGTTTAGTAAAATATTTTGCTAGATCATTTTTAATTAAATTTGAGTATAAAGAATTTAGTGAGTATTCCCCTAAGTCCCTGTTCAAAGAAATATTATTATTTATTTTGAGATTAATTTCGATTGATTCCTGAACCACCTGTTTTATTCCCAAATCATTACTGATGAGTGATGAGTTTTCAAAAAGTATCATGTGGCACGGATTATTAAATATATGCCAACCTAAAGCAGAATCAAAGGAGTTGTTGGAACTATTTGAAATTAAGGCCTTGTCTATGTCATTTTTATGCTGTTGTAACCGTTTGTCTAGATTCTGATGGGTCCTGCCGACATAGTATTCTTCGCAATCACAAGGTATTTGATAGACCCCTCTTTGGCGAGTAACTGGGGTCTTATCTTTACCCGAATTTAAGAAATTGATGATTTTAAAATTATTAGTAAAAACTACGTACATATTATTTTTTGTGCAAATATTTTTTAATTTTGTTGTGATCTTTGGGACATACGGAAGATAGACAATATTTGAGGGCTTATCAGTAGCCTCACATTGTGAAGTGTCTTCTTCGATTTTACAAGAATGCCTTTTTATTCTACGGTTAATTATTTTGATGACAAAAGGAATGGGGTATCCATTACCAAAAAGAATATCTCTGATAAAGTTTATTTCTGGATTTATATATGAATTGGAGCCAATATTCAGGGCACGATCAATGAGGGAAGTTACAACTGCTCTTTTAACTTGTGGGGGGTGATTTGAATTAAATTGAAGATATCTATTGTTTTGTATTGGCTTTCGATATATAGTAAAAGCCAGTTTATCAGCATTACGAATAATTAATACATCTAAAAACGGTAGCTTATTAACAATTTCAACTTCTAGGGTGAACTGCAAATTTCGGTCATAAATGTTAAGATGATCTAAGAAGCCCCGAAGCTCAGCTTCTCCATAGTTCCAAAGTGAAATTACGTCATCCATATTACGACCCCAATAGAGGTGTTTTAAAAATTAAGAGTTCAATGCCCAATTCTCAAGATTCTCGACGTAAATATTTGCTAGTAGCCCGGATAAAGGTGCCCCCATGGGTAACCCATTTTTTTGCTGATAAAAGGAATCGCGAAATTGAAAATACATAGAAAACTTATTACAAATTTTAACAAGAGTCATTAAAACTTCACAATCAATTCCTGTCGCTGATCAATTCCTGTCACAACAAAATTAAAAAATATTTGCACAACAAATAATCTGTACGTAGTTTTTACTAATAATTTTAAAATCATCAATTTCTTAAATTCGGGTAAAGATAAGACCCCAGTTACTCGCCAAAGAGGGTTCTTTCCTCAAAATAAATAACAATATTTCTTTGAACAGGGACTTAGGGGAATACTCAATAAATTCTTTATACTCAAATTTAATTAAAAATGATCTAACAAAATATTTTACTAAACCGATTTATAATAGTACTGAACCAACTAAGAAAAGGCCTTTGAGAAAGGCTGCTAAACAAGCAAGATTAGCTTTAAGAAATTGCATCTAATCATTTTATTCTCTGTAGTTTGAATGAGCTTATATTCTCATTTCATTCTTTTTCGCCAGTCCTGGTTGAACTTCGTTGAAGTAAGGATGCTAGGGCTATTTTAAAAAAAAAAAGTCTTAAAAAGTGTTTTTAATTATTCAGTTTTAATCTTCACAATTTGATGTAAGTTCATTTATATATATATATATATATATATATAGTTTCTCTCTTATTCTTGTATTGTGCTGAAGACGGCTCTTGGACATAAGGCCGAAATATCTACAGAAATAATTTCCACTGTCTTGAAAGATTTTCCCTATTATCTCTACTTTGTATTTGTTTGTTATGGAAAGGCAGTGTGGTCTTCGTCGTTATTTTCGATTAAAGTATATCTAGTATTTACATACTAATTTCATAAGTTTGAAAATAAAACGCTTAATGCACATTTTTATGACATCAATTGAAGTCATTACAATAAATTAGGTTTTTGTTATTGCATTTGACACACATTTTTTTTACATTAGCTTCAATTTTTGTAGTATAGACTTATAGTATTGTGCCTAAATGTATATTCAATAATGAAGAGCAGTGTTTTTTTTTTTTCGATAATCAGAATTGAAAAAGTTCGCTCAAAAATATATGTACTACCCAAAAGTAATTATTTGCTGAGTATGCCCTTTTAGTTTTCAAAGGCAAACTGCCGTAGAAATCCATCAAGTTTTTTTCGTGAAAGACTATTTTAAGTGTGATATTACCTTGCAAATCTATCACGTTGATTTGCAAATCTATCGGCCCTACTGAAAGTAAGGAATGACATTAAAACTTAAAGCTAACATAAATTATTCCGTGTATGAAAGGGGCTGTCCCCTTGTCAACTCTCACTCTTTACACTAAAGTTGTTTTTTGTTTTGTTTTTTAAAGTAGAGTTTGAGAAAAAGTCAAACTTCAGTGTAAAGAGTGGGACGTTGAGGAGGAGGGAACAGCCCCTTTAATACACTGCGTGATTTCTGTTCATTTTAAGTTTTAATGTCGCTGCTCACCTTCAGTTAAAAAAACTTCTTTTTTCATTTATTTGTAGGAGTGGCTTGTTTCCTTTAATTTTGGAATAATTTTAAAGACTAACTGTTAGTGATAATATGGGACGCTCCTGGAGTGTTCGTCCATGTCTCGACTGCAGGTGGATTAATGCTAGTCATGGCTTTTGAACTAGTACTTGCAGTTGTAGAGTCTCATACTTGGAAAGTACCTGTGGCATGCATTGAGTGAAGGATTTCTTATTTCATATTTTAATTTTTTAATCTTAATTTATATATTTTGATTTTTAGTGCCTATTTATTGAAAAATGTTGCTATTGTTTTATTGTTTTTAGTAATAATTAAAAAATTAGATTTTGTAATGAAAATACCTTGACAAAATCATTATTTTTTATCATTTCGAGCATATTAGCTTTATAACTGGCGTAATTTTTCAAATTCTTCAAGGTTGTATTTATTGAATTCTTAAAAATAATATTTGTAAATTTAAAAGATTTTTTTTTTTTTTTTTTTTATTGTAAGCCTGCCTTCCTTTTCTTTTTTAAATTGAGATGGTTCTCGCCCAGTTAACCTAAACTTTAAAATGATAATCACCATTACACGTTAACTTGACGGAACATTATTCGTCTCTTATTTGTAATGACTTTTTGCTTGTTTCGCATCTTACTAGTTTATTCAGACTTTCTCATTTCTTTATTTTCAAACAAATCCCTTGCTCAAAAGAACTGATATTACAATATTCTTCAGACTCCTGATTTTGAGCTGGAAACAGGGATTATTTCGAAGTCATGTGGCTGGCAAAACTAGGCTAATCCCTATTCGCTAATGTATGTTAGAGTAACTAACCAAATCTTAAATTAAGCTGATTTGAATGATTTGCTAAATTTTGATTGACTGCTGCCACTGTCCTTAATAATCAGCACATAATGAAGTGAACTTTTTTTTTTTTCATCTTGATGTTTTCTGTCTATTTAGAGTTCACTTTAAAAAATTAGTCTGTTTTCATTGTTTTTTTTCTTTCTTAAGCACTGTAGACAGCTTTTTGCAGATTTTTGCTGAAGTACAGAGACAGCTTTAGGGGGAAAGGCTGCTGCCCCGGGTGCGAAAATTTTAAAAGTGTAAAATTCTAAATAAATAATCCAATGGTTATAATCATTTTAAATTTTGAAATTTCATTTTTATAAAATGAAGTAGAGGGTGCAGTTGCCAGTAAGTATTGAATTCAAAGCTTTCATTCCAGTAATTTTAAATCCATTAATTGAATTTTTAATCCAATAATTGAATCCAAAATTTTCAAGTTTCTCTTATCTTCACCATTCTTTGAAAATAAAAGTAAGTTGACCAAGTTAAATTAATTTGAAAATTTTTTGTGATATTTTGTATTCAAATACTGTTAATAAGTGAATTTTTTTTAATAAATGGCTTTTTTATTTGGCCTGAAAATTTGGGGATCGGGTTGGGGTTAAGGAAATTAATATTATGCCCGAGGGCATGAGAGGACAGAACCGCCGCTGGCGACGTATTCGTATTTGTCTTGTGTATTTGCAACAAATATGATATTGGAACCTCTTTCCAACCTCTTTCTCTTTTCATTATTCTTGTCGAAGACATATTTGAATATGTGCAAAAAACATTAAAATAGAACTTGCATGAATTTTAACTAATTATTAAGTTTATTGTATTTGTACTGTTATAGCATTTATTTCTCCAAAAATACAAAATGGAATTTCACAATCTAAAGAGTAACAAATCTTTGTGCTTAGATAAAAAAAAAGGATCCTACCGAATGCCGTAGCATGATTCCTTAAAAACAGTTTCTCCTACTTCTGAGTTCTTCATGTCGTAACTCGTGGTTTTTCATTTTCACAGTGTATGGCTAAATTTGGGTGGAATATTTAGGTATTACCTATTATCATGACATCAACAGTTGATAAGGCTCTTGAAAGAATGCTCAATTCTGCATTATATTATACTAGCTGTTGAGGTGGCGCTTTGCGCCACCCCAACGCCTAGTTGGTGGAGGCGCTTCGTGGCTCCCAAGCCCCCCACGCGCGTAAGTCGTTACGCGCCATATAGGTTACGTGCCATTGTAGTTGTGTCCCTGTGTCCCACCTGTGAATATAGATAGATATATATATATATATATATATATATATATATATATATATATATATATATATATATATATATATATATATATATATATATATATATATATATATATATATATATATATATATATATATATATATATATATATATATATATATATATATATATATATATATATATATATATATATATATATATATATATATGTTTTAACTAAGTAAAACTTGCGAATATACAACGTTCTTCGCTGTCCCATTGTCTGTGAATATAAATAGATTGTCAGGCTTACCGACTCTTGAACATGCAACATATAATTGTCCATAGGAAAAACAATCCGAATTCAGAACTATACCTCATTATTCTAATGATTGCACTTGAGCTTTGTTGATGGTGATTGCTAATCGAACATTCCCTGTGTCTCCGTCGTCATTTATATATCCCCCTATGCCCCCGTTGTAGTTGTGTTCCTGTGTCCCGGTCGTCATTTATATTCCCTGTGTCCCGGTCGTTATTTGTGTCCCGGTGTCCCAGTATGTAATTTCTCTTTGAGTGTCCCGGTTGTCATATTTTATTCCCTGTGTCCCGGTGTCCCCGTCGTTATTTGTGTCCCGGTGTCCCGGTCTGTAATTTCTCTTTGAGTGTCCCGGTCGTCATTTATATTCCCTGTGTCCCGGTCGTCATTTGTGTCCTGGTGTCCCGGTCTGTAGTGTCATCTTATAATGACATCATGATTGCCCTTGAGCTTTGTTGATGGTGATTGCTAATCGAACATTTCCTGTGTCCCAGTCGTCATTTATATATCCCCCCTGTGCCCCCGGCATCCCCGTTGTAGTTGTGTCCCTGTGTCCTGGTCGTCATTTATATTCCCTGTGTCCATTATTTGTGTCCCGGTGTCCCAGTCTGTAACTTCTCTTTGAGCGTCCCGGTCGTCATTTATATTCCCTGTGTCCCGGTGTCCCGGTCTGTAATTTCGTCAATCGACAAATATGACGTCAGTCGACAAACAACTTCATGACGACATACAACTCAATCCTCATAATGACGTCAGTCGACACACAAACATGACGTCAGTGAATAGACACACAAACAGACAACTTATTTTTATATATATACAGATATATATATATATATATATATATATATATATATATATATATATATATATATATATATATATATATATATATATATATATATATATATATATATATATATATATATATATATATATACATATATATATATATATATATATATATATATATATATATATATATATATATATTAACAGGATAAGCTTGTTTTGGTGTTACTTGGTTGTTTTAAATTTGCTGGGTTTTTTTCATAGGCATGTATTTTGGGGGTTGATACCTGACACGGGGATGCCATGGATATTCTGTGGTAGCCACAACACAAGGCTGGGTAGGGAATTTAAAGTGGCGAAACCCTATAGGCCAGTGTATTCTTCTGATGAGCCCTTGTGTTGGGTTGTTGCCTCTGAATTATTTGTCTTTATTATTTTTTCTATTGTTTGGTAAATGACGACTTATACTTATTGACGACATGACTGCCTGTCCATGGATTATTCTTTATGGTTGATTGTGTTTGGCTATGCTGTTTGACCTATGTGACTGTATGGATGAGTAGGGTTAAGGCCTCATTCAAGTGCTGGTCTATATTAATCACTAATTTAGGAAAACAGTCTTCCTTTTCTCCTTCTGTTTCTTTTTTTTTTCTTTTTTTTCTGTGTGCTGTTGCATTGGTGATTTCTCTTTTCATGATATATATATTAGACATCTTTAAGCAATAATCTCTTGCATAGCTCACAGCATGGCTTTTGTTCTGGAAGATCTGTTGATACCAATCTCCTTGAATCATATGACCATAACACTAAGTTACTTGATACAGTGGTGCCAACTGAGATGATTCTGCTCTAATTTTTTAAAGCTTTTGAAAAACTTTGTCACAAGCAACTTGCAATTAAATTAAATGCAGTCAAGCTAAAAGAGAAATCCCTGCTCTGTATCCTTAATTTTCTTTATTTGTAATCTCAATATGTTCAGTTATTTGATGATTCTGGTAGCCATATTCTTTCTTGATCTAAGCATGTTTTGAGTGGAGTTCCTCGGGGCAGTGTTTTGGGTTCCACCCTTTTTAATATCTTCACCAACGATGCTCCTTCTACTATTAGCAGTAAACTAATAGTTTATGCTGACAACCTGACGCTCATTGGACCAGCTTTGTTGTGTGAAGATCATGCCCTTCTAAAAATAATCTTGAATTGCTTGGTCAATGGGCTGAGCCTTGGCTGTTTAAATTTAATATTGTCAAGTGCCATGTCATTCGCTTTCACAAAATGAACCCTTATTGATCTTATTTTCTATCAGGTCGCCCAATTTCCTCTGTAAATACTGGGCAAGATTTTGGAATCACTATTGATAATGAATTAAAATCCAGTACTCATGCCAAGAAGTCAGCTGATGGTGCTAATTCAACTATGGGGCTGATTAAGTGTACTCTCTCCACTCATTCCTCTAAAGTCATCAGTCTTTTGTATAAGGGACTTTTGTGTCCTAAGCTGAAATTGGAATGTCTCCAGCCTTCCCCCATTAAAAAATAACAAAAAAAAAACGTAAAAGTGTTGGAAGATGTGTAGAGTTATGCCACCACAGTGATATTTAAGATGAAGGAACTTTCCTTATCTGCAAGACTAGCAAAGCTAAAACTCCAACTCTTGTATACAGGAAAAACAGAGGTGATGGCATTTTAACCTATAAGTTAATGACACCTAATACACTCCCAGAATTATTTACCATTGTTGGTCCTAAATTAAGTACTAGAGGTTATCAGTTGAAACTTGTTATGTAGCCTGCCCTATCAAGAGTCTGTGCTCAATTCTTTTCCTCAAGAATCGTCAACATTTGGAAAAAACTCTAAAGAAACTGTTACTGCTAAATTTGTGGACATTTATAAAGAAAGAAGGCGAAACATCTCTTCATAAAACTCATCTAATAACAGACTTGAAGCAAAACAGTGGTTTGCTTTGGATGCTTGAGCTAATTGCCTTTGGGCAGTTAGATTGTCTCTGCATCACCCTTGTCAATTTAGTATCAATTAGCAATTCAAGGAGAGAATGGGACGTAAATTATGCAAAAAGCCATATTTCTTTTCTTCCTTGATAAATTTTAAGAACAAAAATTTTCATTGTCACCAATTTTTTTTTTCATGCCAGGCCATATAGCTTGCAAAGACCACACAGATTAAACATTGTAGCATTTGTACCTGCATAGTACTTATAGGAAAAATGTTATACTTTGCTGCATTGAAAACAAAATCTCATTTGAAATCTATCCATGTACAAACATATTCTCTCCCCCTTCCAGTCCCTATGCATAGATATGTTACATCTATTTATAATCATATTGACTCGGGGATTCAGATGTCAAATCATTAGCAGCTTTTTTGAAGATCGAGAAGAGATAAGGGGGTTACGCCTTAATAGGGGAGAGGGATAGTTTATGTTGCTTGTACATTATTTTGAATTTTGCAGTTCAACTAGGCTACAAGATTTATCTTTTTT
Organism: Artemia franciscana; assembly: GCF_032884065.1. Lineage (NCBI taxonomy): Eukaryota > Metazoa > Arthropoda > Branchiopoda > Anostraca > Artemiidae > Artemia > Artemia franciscana. Next base: position 46,762,852 of record NC_088867.1, read on the forward strand.
TCTGTCTCTCTCAGACCAACGGGACTGGAGATACTTAGAATTATTTCGTGTCATTTTTTCAAGACACAGAGGCTCCTCCATTTTTTATTACTGATTTTATTATATCTATTATTCTTCCCAATTAGCTGCATAGTATAGACTATCTGCTAAGTCAGCTTGAAATGACTTGCTAAGGCCAAGTATTTACCAAGTAATTTGTTCTGTTAGCCATGAACCTACCATGAAATATATTATGAACCTAAGTAACTGTGATTCTCACTTTGAAATTAGGAAATAATGGCACATGAATCCATTCTTTCAAACAAACTGTCAAAGCTACAAGGATAGATAGCGGTGGAATGGCTATTTTCAGCCTGAAAAAGTATCATTTTGATTTTATTGCACAGGAGCAATAGCTAGAGGGGGTTGCAAATACCTGCCTAGATTTTCACAAAATACAATTTTTGGCATTTTCATATTTTTTTTAAAGCCAAATTGCCTCCTTCCTTATATTTTGAAAAATACTTATTTGTATCTTTATTAGAAAAAATCAGGCCTTTATTAGAAAAATTCACGGAAAGGAAGATGTAGATCTTCCTTTCCGTGAATTGGTGTACCTGCTAATACGACTCCTTATGCTTAATTCAAAACATCAAGAGTTTTCTGTTGCTTGTAAATTTTTGTAATAATTCTATCTTTTTGTTATTTCAAATTTGAGTGTTTTAACTAACGAACTAATTTACGAGTTTACTAATGTGGGTATAAATGGTAAATAAAAAATATTAATCGATTTTAAATGTCATGAAATATTTTTATTCAGTTTTTTTAGGGAATCTTTTTTGTTCAGTTTTTGGTATTTTAGATTTTTTTTTTTTTTAAGCCTTAAAAATATTGTTGTTTTCGGTGAAATTCAAGACGAGCTAATTTTCACTATCTAGGAAAGTGCTAGATTTGGAAAAGTAAACTTTCATGAAGGGAACTATATGCTAAATTATGTTTTGAGAAGGTATTTTGAAGTATCTACCTCCACTCCTTCTCCCTATAGAGAGCACTGACCTTTCATGACCTTTAAAAATCCTTGTTTTATAAAAGTGAAACCTTGTAAAATAGATCTTCTGCTTAAATGAAGCACAAGAAGAGTGTTTTCAGCTTTAAAATTTATCCCAATCCTAATTTATGAGGTTTTAAAGATCTGTAAAAGCATTTCCTAAATTTAGAAAAAAAACATTTGTGTGGCTTAAAATTCTACTTAAATAGCAGGAATTGCATTTTCAAAACTAAAGCCATAGAAAAATAAGCTGGAAACAAAAATTAAGGTCTAATGTTATTTTGTCAAGATTCCAATAAGTATAGACCTGTATAGTTGGCAGAATTCTAACATATAGAAATCAGAAGAGGGATTAATTTAGTACCTTCGCAATGCCTTCCTGGAATTTGCTTTTGGCACTGGATTCATTACTGAATGTTTCATTTTCTTAACCTAACCACTTTCCAAATTAGCAAAAAGTAGCTCGACTAGAATTTTACCAAATGTTTTACTTTAGTTGTATGTGCTTGATTCAAAACCTTTATATATTTACTATAGCAACATTAGTTTTTTTACAACGTGTTTAGAAGACGAGGAATTCATTAAAGTCTGGTAAGAATCAGTTTATTATGTTTTTTCTAAAGCCAAATTCAAAAATCTATGCACAAAATTACGATGTCAAAAAAGAAAGCTATCATTTCCATCGAATTACTTTTAGAAAATTCCATTGTACCCATATGTTTGAAAAAAAGAAGAAAGGAACTAAAAACTGTGGTTGATGAAAAAATTGTGTTTAAATTTCGACTTTGGTGTAGACAAACCAATCAGAGCAAATTTTATTACTCAAGAAGAAGAAAAAAATCTTTAAATGAATATTGTTTTTGCACGGTTCTGGAATCACGTCTGTTTTTAATTAAAGGAATTAATCTTTAGTTGAAAAAGGATAAAAAATCGTATTAGCTAAAATTCCCCTTAGAAGACATCATATTTTCGTTTAGATAATAAAATAACTAATCTGTACATAGGCTGTGTGTCTCTAATTTATTTTTCTAGTGGATTAAATTTTTGCCGATGCAGCTTGAGCCATGATTTGGGACTGTGCTCATGAAATATCCGAGATCAGACAATGTCTATTTTGCTACCGGGTATCAAATGAAATGAAAACCGACGTTTGGCTGTGTGAGCCATGCTATCCCAAGCATGAACTTGTTTTTGCAAAAATGAAAGGATTCACTTTTTGGACAGCCAAGGTAAGTTAGATTTCTAATCGTCAATCAAAATTGCTGTTTTTGAGCAGCCCTTATTCTAAAAAAAGCTCATATACTTTAGGCTTGTACTACATTTGGAGGATAGATTAAGAAACTTCATCCCCCCTTCAAACAAACTACGCCCTTTAGGCTCTAATAAACTCTCTTTTCATATTGATTCTTCTATATATTTAAGTTCAAATAGGGATAAATCCTCTTAATAGTGATAAATTTCTTAGAAAATACTAGATATTTTGGTCACATATGCAGTGACCGTCATCGGTGGTAATACTAAATTAAAACCATAAAAAATAACAATTTATATACAAAATAAAATATCTATATATTATTTAGTAATCTTATTCTTTTCAAATCAGAACGGAAGCGAGTTTCTTTGACCTTGCTGGTTTCGGTTCGCTAGCATGATCTGAACTAACACGGTGACAGAGGTTATACGCATTGGGTAAAATGAATATTGGGTATTGCTACTGATGGCTGTCACTGCATATATGGCCGAAATGTCTAGTATTTTTTTTGAGAACTTTATCAAGGTCTATTAAGAGGATTTATCCCTATTTGAACTTTTATTTATCGTCATGATAGGAAGTGTCGTCTTCAAAATTAGCATGTTGTTCAGTTGTTTTTTTTTAATAACATAAATAGCTAGAAACAAGAGATTTTGATATCAATTTTTTTTTTGTCTCATCTAAGATGTACAACATAATGTTCCTTTTATAGACATCTACTTTCTAATACAAGTCGAAAAATCTTAAAAAAAGTCCGTTTTTCCGCTTCCTTGTTAAATTTATGTTGACTAACGTACATGCTCCTTTTTTGAACTCAGATGAATGCAAAGCCATATTCCGGAAGGGGTAGGGGGTTTGAAATCCCCCCGAAATGTTTGCCAAACCAGAAATTTTGTTAGCAAAAATTTATATTAACAAAGTCTTAGCCAATTTTTAAAAGTTTGTACCCCCTATCCCCACAAAAATACCCTTTGTCCTCTGAACAAAATCCTGGATACAACTGTGGATGAAGGTCTGTAATATCCATATATATATATATATATATATATATATATATATATATATATATATATATATATTAACAGGATAAGCTTGTTTTGGTGTTACTTGGTTGTTTTAAATTTGCTGGGTTTTTTTCATAGGCATGTATTTTGGGGGTTGATACCTGACACGGGGATGCCATGGATATTCTGTGGTAGCCACAACACAAGGCTGGGTAGGGAATTTAAAGTGGCGAAACCCTATAGGCCAGTGTATTCTTCTGATGAGCCCTTGTGTTGGGTTGTTGCCTCTGAATTATTTGTCTTTATTATTTTTTCTATTGTTTGGTAAATGACGACTTATACTTATTGACGACATGACTGCCTGTCCATGGATTATTCTTTATGGTTGATTGTGTTTGGCTATGCTGTTTGACCTATGTGACTGTATGGATGAGTAGGGTTAAGGCCTCATTCAAGTGCTGGTCTATATTAATCACTAATTTAGGAAAACAGTCTTCCTTTTCTCCTTCTGTTTCTTTTTTTTTTCTTTTTTTTCTGTGTGCTGTTGCATTGGTGATTTCTCTTTTCATGATATATATATTAGACATCTTTAAGCAATAATCTCTTGCATAGCTCACAGCATGGCTTTTGTTCTGGAAGATCTGTTGATACCAATCTCCTTGAATCATATGACCATAACACTAAGTTACTTGATACAGTGGTGCCAACTGAGATGATTCTGCTCTAATTTTTTAAAGCTTTTGAAAAACTTTGTCACAAGCAACTTGCAATTAAATTAAATGCAGTCAAGCTAAAAGAGAAATCCCTGCTCTGTATCCTTAATTTTCTTTATTTGTAATCTCAATATGTTCAGTTATTTGATGATTCTGGTAGCCATATTCTTTCTTGATCTAAGCATGTTTTGAGTGGAGTTCCTCGGGGCAGTGTTTTGGGTTCCACCCTTTTTAATATCTTCACCAACGATGCTCCTTCTACTATTAGCAGTAAACTAATAGTTTATGCTGACAACCTGACGCTCATTGGACCAGCTTTGTTGTGTGAAGATCATGCCCTTCTAAAAATAATCTTGAATTGCTTGGTCAATGGGCTGAGCCTTGGCTGTTTAAATTTAATATTGTCAAGTGCCATGTCATTCGCTTTCACAAAATGAACCCTTATTGATCTTATTTTCTATCAGGTCGCCCAATTTCCTCTGTAAATACTGGGCAAGATTTTGGAATCACTATTGATAATGAATTAAAATCCAGTACTCATGCCAAGAAGTCAGCTGATGGTGCTAATTCAACTATGGGGCTGATTAAGTGTACTCTCTCCACTCATTCCTCTAAAGTCATCAGTCTTTTGTATAAGGGACTTTTGTGTCCTAAGCTGAAATTGGAATGTCTCCAGCCTTCCCCCATTAAAAAATAACAAAAAAAAAACGTAAAAGTGTTGGAAGATGTGTAGAGTTATGCCACCACAGTGATATTTAAGATGAAGGAACTTTCCTTATCTGCAAGACTAGCAAAGCTAAAACTCCAACTCTTGTATACAGGAAAAACAGAGGTGATGGCATTTTAACCTATAAGTTAATGACACCTAATACACTCCCAGAATTATTTACCATTGTTGGTCCTAAATTAAGTACTAGAGGTTATCAGTTGAAACTTGTTATGTAGCCTGCCCTATCAAGAGTCTGTGCTCAATTCTTTTCCTCAAGAATCGTCAACATTTGGAAAAAACTCTAAAGAAACTGTTACTGCTAAATTTGTGGACATTTATAAAGAAAGAAGGCGAAACATCTCTTCATAAAACTCATCTAATAACAGACTTGAAGCAAAACAGTGGTTTGCTTTGGATGCTTGAGCTAATTGCCTTTGGGCAGTTAGATTGTCTCTGCATCACCCTTGTCAATTTAGTATCAATTAGCAATTCAAGGAGAGAATGGGACGTAAATTATGCAAAAAGCCATATTTCTTTTCTTCCTTGATAAATTTTAAGAACAAAAATTTTCATTGTCACCAATTTTTTTTTTCATGCCAGGCCATATAGCTTGCAAAGACCACACAGATTAAACATTGTAGCATTTGTACCTGCATAGTACTTATAGGAAAAATGTTATACTTTGCTGCATTGAAAACAAAATCTCATTTGAAATCTATCCATGTACAAACATATTCTCTCCCCCTTCCAGTCCCTATGCATAGATATGTTACATCTATTTATAATCATATTGACTCGGGGATTCAGATGTCAAATCATTAGCAGCTTTTTTGAAGATCGAGAAGAGATAAGGGGGTTACGCCTTAATAGGGGAGAGGGATAGTTTATGTTGCTTGTACATTATTTTGAATTTTGCAGTTCAACTAGGCTACAAGATTTATCTTTTTTTCTGTCTCTCTCAGACCAACGGGACTGGAGATACTTAGAATTATTTCGTGTCATTTTTTCAAGACACAGAGGCTCCTCCATTTTTTATTACTGATTTTATTATATCTATTATTCTTCCCAATTAGCTGCATAGTATAGACTATCTGCTAAGTCAGCTTGAAATGACTTGCTAAGGCCAAGTATTTACCAAGTAATTTGTTCTGTTAGCCATGAACCTACCATGAAATATATTATGAACCTAAGTAACTGTGATTCTCACTTTGAAATTAGGAAATAATGGCACATGAATCCATTCTTTCAAACAAACTGTCAAAGCTACAAGGATAGATAGCGGTGGAATGGCTATTTTCAGCCTGAAAAAGTATCATTTTGATTTTATTGCACAGGAGCAATAGCTAGAGGGGGTTGCAAATACCTGCCTAGATTTTCACAAAATACAATTTTTGGCATTTTCATATTTTTTTTAAAGCCAAATTGCCTCCTTCCTTATATTTTGAAAAATACTTATTTGTATCTTTATTAGAAAAAATCAGGCCTTTATTAGAAAAATTCACGGAAAGGAAGATGTAGATCTTCCTTTCCGTGAATTGGTGTACCTGCTAATACGACTCCTTATGCTTAATTCAAAACATCAAGAGTTTTCTGTTGCTTGTAAATTTTTGTAATAATTCTATCTTTTTGTTATTTCAAATTTGAGTGTTTTAACTAACGAACTAATTTACGAGTTTACTAATGTGGGTATAAATGGTAAATAAAAAATATTAATCGATTTTAAATGTCATGAAATATTTTTATTCAGTTTTTTTAGGGAATCTTTTTTGTTCAGTTTTTGGTATTTTAGATTTTTTTTTTTTTTAAGCCTTAAAAATATTGTTGTTTTCGGTGAAATTCAAGACGAGCTAATTTTCACTATCTAGGAAAGTGCTAGATTTGGAAAAGTAAACTTTCATGAAGGGAACTATATGCTAAATTATGTTTTGAGAAGGTATTTTGAAGTATCTACCTCCACTCCTTCTCCCTATAGAGAGCACTGACCTTTCATGACCTTTAAAAATCCTTGTTTTATAAAAGTGAAACCTTGTAAAATAGATCTTCTGCTTAAATGAAGCACAAGAAGAGTGTTTTCAGCTTTAAAATTTATCCCAATCCTAATTTATGAGGTTTTAAAGATCTGTAAAAGCATTTCCTAAATTTAGAAAAAAAACATTTGTGTGGCTTAAAATTCTACTTAAATAGCAGGAATTGCATTTTCAAAACTAAAGCCATAGAAAAATAAGCTGGAAACAAAAATTAAGGTCTAATGTTATTTTGTCAAGATTCCAATAAGTATAGACCTGTATAGTTGGCAGAATTCTAACATATAGAAATCAGAAGAGGGATTAATTTAGTACCTTCGCAATGCCTTCCTGGAATTTGCTTTTGGCACTGGATTCATTACTGAATGTTTCATTTTCTTAACCTAACCACTTTCCAAATTAGCAAAAAGTAGCTCGACTAGAATTTTACCAAATGTTTTACTTTAGTTGTATGTGCTTGATTCAAAACCTTTATATATTTACTATAGCAACATTAGTTTTTTTACAACGTGTTTAGAAGACGAGGAATTCATTAAAGTCTGGTAAGAATCAGTTTATTATGTTTTTTCTAAAGCCAAATTCAAAAATCTATGCACAAAATTACGATGTCAAAAAAGAAAGCTATCATTTCCATCGAATTACTTTTAGAAAATTCCATTGTACCCATATGTTTGAAAAAAAGAAGAAAGGAACTAAAAACTGTGGTTGATGAAAAAATTGTGTTTAAATTTCGACTTTGGTGTAGACAAACCAATCAGAGCAAATTTTATTACTCAAGAAGAAGAAAAAAATCTTTAAATGAATATTGTTTTTGCACGGTTCTGGAATCACGTCTGTTTTTAATTAAAGGAATTAATCTTTAGTTGAAAAAGGATAAAAAATCGTATTAGCTAAAATTCCCCTTAGAAGACATCATATTTTCGTTTAGATAATAAAATAACTAATCTGTACATAGGCTGTGTGTCTCTAATTTATTTTTCTAGTGGATTAAATTTTTGCCGATGCAGCTTGAGCCATGATTTGGGACTGTGCTCATGAAATATCCGAGATCAGACAATGTCTATTTTGCTACCGGGTATCAAATGAAATGAAAACCGACGTTTGGCTGTGTGAGCCATGCTATCCCAAGCATGAACTTGTTTTTGCAAAAATGAAAGGATTCACTTTTTGGACAGCCAAGGTAAGTTAGATTTCTAATCGTCAATCAAAATTGCTGTTTTTGAGCAGCCCTTATTCTAAAAAAAGCTCATATACTTTAGGCTTGTACTACATTTGGAGGATAGATTAAGAAACTTCATCCCCCCTTCAAACAAACTACGCCCTTTAGGCTCTAATAAACTCTCTTTTCATATTGATTCTTCTATATATTTAAGTTCAAATAGGGATAAATCCTCTTAATAGTGATAAATTTCTTAGAAAATACTAGATATTTTGGTCACATATGCAGTGACCGTCATCGGTGGTAATACTAAATTAAAACCATAAAAAATAACAATTTATATACAAAATAAAATATCTATATATTATTTAGTAATCTTATTCTTTTCAAATCAGAACGGAAGCGAGTTTCTTTGACCTTGCTGGTTTCGGTTCGCTAGCATGATCTGAACTAACACGGTGACAGAGGTTATACGCATTGGGTAAAATGAATATTGGGTATTGCTACTGATGGCTGTCACTGCATATATGGCCGAAATGTCTAGTATTTTTTTTGAGAACTTTATCAAGGTCTATTAAGAGGATTTATCCCTATTTGAACTTTTATTTATCGTCATGATAGGAAGTGTCGTCTTCAAAATTAGCATGTTGTTCAGTTGTTTTTTTTTAATAACATAAATAGCTAGAAACAAGAGATTTTGATATCAATTTTTTTTTTGTCTCATCTAAGATGTACAACATAATGTTCCTTTTATAGACATCTACTTTCTAATACAAGTCGAAAAATCTTAAAAAAAGTCCGTTTTTCCGCTTCCTTGTTAAATTTATGTTGACTAACGTACATGCTCCTTTTTTGAACTCAGATGAATGCAAAGCCATATTCCGGAAGGGGTAGGGGGTTTGAAATCCCCCCGAAATGTTTGCCAAACCAGAAATTTTGTTAGCAAAAATTTATATTAACAAAGTCTTAGCCAATTTTTAAAAGTTTGTACCCCCTATCCCCACAAAAATACCCTTTGTCCTCTGAACAAAATCCTGGATACAACTGTGGATGAAGGTCTGTAATATCCAGCCCTTGAGAGCAGTGGAATGACTTTTAAGCAATAAATAAGACATATATATAGCTCCGCATTATAAGACAATAGCTTTGATAACTTTGCTGTCTGTAAATAGGTGACCATGTTTTGCTATTATTTCTGCCACATTGTAGCTGGCATATAGAGCTGATTTGCTTTTATCGATCACAACTTTAAAGATGTTTTGCTGATTTTGAGTGACAATTTGAAGTTACTGATTTTGTTTTTTTCAAGATTCACCTCCAAGATAGTTAAATTTAGTTTTGTGCTCAGTATCGTAATGTCACTTCAAGTTATATTCCTTCAATATGGAAATACTTTTTAGACAGATTAAACACAAAGGATTTTCTTTAACTTCTATAAAAATAAAATAAATTCGTCCATGCTTCAGTAAAAATCCGTCTTTCATCAATGATCTTTCTTTTTTTAGAAGCCGTCTTGAATATGCAAAAATAAGAAATGAAGTTTAGGCCTATATTTCCCTATTTATTTTACGGAGCCTACCAGCCAGTTTATCCCTGTCTATTTAGCAGTGCTCCATTTCTGAGTGATTGTCTCGTTGTTTTCTATAGCAGAGTAGTTGATGCTGTCAAAGTCACATGCACTAGCAATTATAGTTAAAAGTTGTTGGAGTTTCAGTCGCACTCGGTCACAGTCACAAGTATTTGCAGTTTTAAAAGCATTCACCGCTAGAAAAAGTCACAATAGCAGTAGTGCTAATTGCACAAGTAATTTTGTAGTAGCCCTCGAAGGTTGAATTTATTGCTTTCAGCTGCTCCTCAGGTACTATTCATATGCCATTTTGATAACGTGCATGTATAGACTGCATTTTGATTTTGTTCAATATACAATACAATATCCCCATATAGTTTCACCTTAATACCCTTAGCCATCCCAGATATATTTTGGATAGGCCTCAAGTGGGTCGAAAAAGGTCACAGTTTTGTAGACCTTGGTGCCATATATTTCCGAAAGGCATTTGATTTAATCAATCACATTGTAGCTTCCCTCAATCTCAAGCTAATAGGGGGTAAGAAAAAGACTTACGCTCGTGTTGATATTTCTCAGTCAGAGAATGAAGCGTGTGTTTACTCTCTACGAAGGTAATAGTAATTCTGAATGGTCCACATCCACCTGTGGAGCCCCTCAAGGCAATGAGCTTGCAGCTATTGTATTCTTGTCTGTAATTAACTTCCTCATAGCTGACTATGACAGTGCTACAAATTTGCGGACGACCTATCATTTATCCTGAAATATTTAGTGCAAAACGGAGTTTTGACGCCACAATTCAGTTCAAATTTTTTCAGTGTTTTCACAAAAGAATGTGCGGAGCTAAATCTTGAGATTAATGTGAACAAGTCGAAGATAGTACGCTTTAACCCCCTAAAAAGTGATGTTATGGAGCCAAATGTTCCATTCTCTCTACCAAACAATATTAAGATTCTTGGAGTTACTTTCTTCAATGACTTCAGCCTTGCCGCACATATCAAAAACGTAGTTAAAAGTGCAAACGCTAGTCTACAGACTTTAAACTGTATTCGTAGGTTCAGTGCAGACACAAAGAGTATTAAGTATGCATACATAGCGTATTTCCACCCCATTCTGGAATATGCGTGCCCTGTTTGGGTGCCCTCAGCACTTATAACAGCGTATCTTTGTCAGGAGGTTGAATCGGTTCAGAAGCGAGCGGCATCGATCATCTTGGGCCACCGTGAAATCCCCTACGAAAAGGATCTGGAAGTGCTAGGACTGCCGCCACTCCAAAACCGGTACGAAACTATGATAATGAGTTTTGGAAAGTTCTTGATTTCTAAATTTCATTACCGTAAATTAACCTCTACCATCAAGAACGAGAAAGCAAGATAAGTTAGTTCCCGTTAAAGTAAGAACAAACCGATTTGGTAATTCTTTCGTCCCGGTTTTCGTCAAAATGTACAATAAGAGTTAATGTTAATAGTTTGATTTATATTTACAAGTGTAGTTTGATTTTGAATATGATGTAAAGAAACACAAATCAGCGATAGATGTCAAGTTTTTACTATTAAATCTGTTTACTAGAACTACTATTACTACTTACACTAAAGCTTAAATTTTGCCCCAACTCTTTAAGAATGACCCCTGAATCAGAAAGGCCGTAAAATAAAAAGTTGAAATTACTAAAAATACTTTAGCGTAAAGAGCGAAGTATTTAGTTGGAGACGAACCCCTTATATGCGTAATAATCTCTGTTCATTTTAAGTTTTAATGCTGCTCCTTACTTTCAGCTGAATAAACTTTTTCATATTTATTTTTTCATTGTTTTTTTATAATAATGCTAGAAAATCCTGCACCCCCTTCATTGATCTTCTCTTTATTGCTCATTGCTCTTCATTGTCCCTGCTCTTCCCCCATGAAATATTCCTCCAAAGGAAAATCCTCCCACATAGCCTTTCCCCTCACCCCCCCCCCCCAAACCAAAATAATTCCCCTGAAAAACGTTGTGCACTTCCCAATAACCATTACTGTATGTAACCACTGGTCAAAGATTGTAACTTGCAGCCCCTCCCCCGGGACTGTGAGGGAGTAAGTCATCCCAAAGACATATTTATTATGGTTTTTCACTATGGTAAACAAAATGGCTCTCTCAAAATTTCGATCTGTTGACTTTGGAAAAAATGAGCGTGGGAGGGGGCCTAGGTGCCCTCCAATTTTTCGGTCATTTAAAAAGGGCACTAGAACTTTTCATTTCCGTTAGAAAGAGCCCTTTTGCGACAATCTAGAAGCACTCGGTCGATATGGTGACCCCTGGGAAAAAAATTTAAAATAAATAAACATGTACCCGTGATCGGTCTTCTGGCAACAAATATGAAGCTCCACATTGTTGTAGCTAGGAGCTCTTACAAAAGGGTTCTCTGATAGGCTGAATGCGATGGTAGGATTTTTGTTAAGATTCAGTGTCTTTTAGGGGGCGTTCCGCCTATTTTCCAAAATAAGGCAAATTTTCTCAGGCTCTTAACTTTTGACGACATAGACTAAATTTGATGAAACTTATATATTTAAAATCAGCATAAAAATCTGAGTATCGAAATTCCTTTTTTTAGAATTTTGTTTACTATTGAGCTGGATCGCTCCTTAGTACAGTTCGTTACCACGAATTGTTTGATTATTGAGAGAGAGAGAGAGAGAGAGAGAGAGAGAGAGAGAGAGAGAGAGAGAGAGAGAGAGAGAGAGAGAGAGAGAGAGAGAGAGAGAGAGAGAGAGAGAGAGAGAGAGAGAGAGAGAGAGAGAGAGAGAGAGAGAGAGAGAGAGAGAGAGAGAGAGAGAGAGAGAGAGAGAGAGAGAGAAAGAGAGAGAGAGGATGTTTGGTGCCCAATTTTTTCGCATCTTTCATGCTGATTTTTTTGCCCATGTTTCTTTTGTTCAAATTCGATTTCTACTACTACAAAAATCGAATATACGGCTTTTACGGAAAGTGTTGACCTTAGGCTGGATTGATAAATATGACTTTGCATTTTATAAAGCTTCGTTGAACACTTGCCTGGGGCCAAAAAGGATGGTTTTTGCTTGTGTTTCTACCCATTACTGTTCGTGATTTCAGCTGAGTTTATCACTCGGTTTTTCACACTTGGGATTGCGGTAGAGAAATTGTATCAGATGCGCCACTTAAAATTTAAAAGTTCTCTCATTGCTAATGAATTTAGAGTCTATCCTTTTGTTCCTTTCTAAGTAATGACGTTTAAAACTTGGCCTACGGCAAAAAAGTCAACTTTTGATCTAAGATAAATAGATTTTTTTTCGACGGCAGTTGATAGCTCTTGATGAGCTGATCAAAGTATATGTCATCCATTTTTTGATAGAAAAATGCCTTCATGAGATATACAAGTTTGAAAGTTTAAAAGGGTTGACAACTTTAGCAGAAGGATACACACTAAAACCAAAAATAGGCCGATACAGAAATAATATCAGATATGCATCTTATACTTTAAAAGTTGACTCATTGCTAAGGAAATTAGAATTTATCCTTTGCTAATTTCTTAATGATGATGTTAGAAACTTAGCTTAGAGAAAAAAAGTCATCTTTTAAACTAAGACAAATAGATTTGTTTTTTCGACGTCAGTCGATATCTCTTGATGAGCTGATCAAAGAATAGGTCATCTATTTTTTGGTAAAAAAAAATCCTTCATGGTATATACCACTTTATAAGTTTAAACGGGTTGACATCTTCAGTAGTAAGATACATACTGAAACCAAAAATAGGCCGATGCCAATTGTGAGACATCTAGAGGAGTTTTAAGCAACAGTCAGCTATCATCTTCGACAATAAGGGGTTCGAAACTTTTGTTAGTTGGTGTATCTATTATTTGTTTTCGGTGTATTTGATGGTAAGACCAATTTGGTTCCAGTGGTAAGACATATAGCGGACTTGTAAGTAATAACACATATTTCTAATAATTGACCTTGAGCTTTGTTGATGGTGATTGCAAATACTAATTGAATTGGGAATTGCAATCATTAAAATTGAAAAGGCAGATCCGTTGAAATCATGGGACTGCGAGGGATAAGTACAGCCTCACCCTCGAAAGGCCCTGTCAAAACTGTTACCTCTATTGAGTTTTCCATTATTTTTTCGGCAAGTTGCGTGCTAATCGCGTTCCCCCTAAACGAACCCCCTCCCAAACTCTACTCCCTCCCCAGACCTGTAGTTGTAGCGCTGTGCGCCCCAGCAACTCGTATGCAAGGTTCTAATTTTTAACTGCATAAAACTTGCAAATATACAACATTCTTCGCTGTCTCATTGTCTCTGGATATAAATAAATTGTCAGGTTTACCGACTCTTGAGCATGCAATATATAATTGCCCATGGGAAAAAGAATCCGTATTCAGATCTATACCGCATTTTCTTAATGATTGACCTTCAGCTTTGTTGATGGTGGTTGCAAATACTAATCAAATTGGGAATTGCAATCTTTTAAATTGGAAAGACAGGTCTGTTGTAATCATGGAAATGCGATGAATGAGAATAGCCTCACTCTCGAAAGGCCCAGTCAAGATTGTTCCCTCTATTGCAATTACAAATCGCGTGCCATTGCAATGCTTTGCTGGGTTAATATTTCGCAACAGCATTATTGGTACGCCTGTCTTTAGTTGTAGCACGTGTGGTGGAAACCCTGGGAGATCCAGCGAATTTTAAAATTCTGATGGATAGTTAACTGCTTAATTTGATTCCAGAACTGTGTTGACTGACTTGTAAATGACTGCCTGGTCCTGAATCCTGGTCAAAGCAATATTATTGATTTCGTAGACGTTTTTTTCTTGGCTGCCAGAATTGCTCGTTCACTTAGCCATTTATGATTTATATGATTGGTTAGAATATTCGGAAACACTTTTTCAACTAAATCATTTTTTGACGTCACCAAATTACAGAATTCAGGAGGCAGTTTTATACGTCCTGAAATTGAGTCAACTGGGAGCGTTCTGTTTCCAATTGCCAGCAATTGATCTAAAAATATTTCACCAGATTGATCGTTTTGCAATCGGACATGCATATATATAGTTAATTTTAGTTTCTTTACGTGTTCCCATAAATTAGAGTTTTTCAGGTAAGCATCCATTTCGTCCACAGGAGTTGATCTAGGATTAACAATAATGTTTGCCTGACATCTCCAGGAAGTAATATTAATGTGCTGCGAAAGAGTTTCAAATTTCCTCGCAAATGATTGCAAATGTTCGTTCGAGAGCCTCGAGTGATTTTTTGTGCGCATGACATAACGGCCCGTGTCTTCTGGCAAGAGTTGAACTCACTGATAAACTACATAGTAAAACTAAAAGCGTTTGGATCAGTGCGATCCTGGATGTACTCTGTGGAATGGTAAAAACGAGGATTGCCACTCGCACATATTTTAGTCTGGCTACATGATAAAATTACTTCTAATGAAATTGACGATGTGATTTCCGCTGAAATACCTGATGAAAAGGTCGATAAGGGCTTATATGATATTGTGGTAAAAATTATAATACATGGACCTTGCGGTGCATTGAATCAAAAATCACCATGCATGGCCGAAGGAAGGTGCAAAAAGCAATATCCTCGACTTTTAGTACCCAACACAATTACCGGTAATAATGGTTACCCATTATATAGAAGAAGATCTACTGAAGGTGGTGGTAAAGCAGCAATAATAATGAAGCGTAACGGTACCACCATCGAAGTAGATAACCAGTGAGCTGTTCCACATTCACCTTTATTATCAAAAACGTTTCATGCACACATGAACGTTGAATACAGTAACTCCATAAAGGCAATCAAATACATATTTAAATACGTCAGCAAAGGCAGCAACATGACAGTTTTTGGCTTGCAGTCCGAAATCAGTTATATTGATGAAATCGTGCAATATCCAGCTGGAACATACATAAGCAGTAAAGAAAATATTTGGCGAATTCTTTCATTTCTGATACATGAACGAAGTCCAGCTATTGTTCACTTAACGGTACATTTACAGAATGGATAACGTGTTTCTTTTTTGGAATTCAACGTGCAACAAAAAGCCCTGAATCCATCGGATACAACTTTAACTGCTTTCCTTTCGTTATGTCAAAATGGTTATTTTGCAAAAATAACTGCTGTACACTGAAGTGCCTTTGTATTACACGTGGAATGCTAAAAAGAAATCATTTGAACGTCGAAAACAGGGTTAGTAAGTCGACGGCCAACCTATCATATTCAAAGATACCACGATAGGAAGACTCTACACCATTCACCCCAATCAATATGAATGCTTCTTTCTCCACCTGCTTTGAGTGAGTGTACCCAGTCTGACGTCCTTTGAGTATTTGAGAACTGTAAACGGTACTATACAAGACACTCACCGTAGTACATGCCAAGCTCTGAATTTACTGGAGAATGACCAACACTGGGATAACTGCATCAATGACGCATAAGAAACGTCAACTCCAAGTAAAATTCGTGCACTGTTTGGAATCATACTAACAACTTGCTCTCCTTCAGCTCCTACAGAGTTATGGGAGAAATATAAATCGAAAATGGCCGAGGATATACTCCATCTAAAACAGTTAGACATCAGATATGACCTTTAATTTTACATTAGAAATTTATAACTACACTTTAGTTATTATTGAAGATTTGTGCGAATGTATGGCAAACAAACCTTTTCAGGATTTGGGAATGCCTTCACCTAATCGTAACGCTGCTATTTCGACATGTGGAGAATTGGATCGTGAACAAAGTTACAACACGAGTGATCTATTGTCGTATGTACAAAATAATATTTTGAAATTAATGTCTGAGCAAAAAGACATTTATGATAAAATAATGCATTGTGCAGATAACAACGTTGGAGAAATGTTCTATTTGGATGCGCCAGAAGGTACTGGTAAAACGTTTGTGATAAAATTGGTTCTGGCATAAATTCAATCAAAAAATGACATAGCGTTGGCAATTGCGTGGTCCGGAATAGTTGCAGCGTTGCTGCCTGGTAGATGAACTGCTCATTCCGCTTTGAAATTGCCTCTGAATTCACATTCTACAGAAAGTCCCACGTGCAATATTTCCAAATCATCTGGGATGGGTAAAGTATTGCAGCATTGCAAACTTATTATTTGGAACGAGTGCACAATAGCAAAGAAAAAATTTGCTCGAGGCTCTGGAGCAGTCATTACGAGATTTGCGAGGATTGATATTGCTTGCGGGAGATTTCAGGCAAACATTACCTATAATACTTAGATCGACCCATGCGGACGAAAAGAGTGCTTGCCTGAAAAACTCTAATGTATGGGCACACGTAAAGACATTAAATCTATATATATAAAAATAAGTTTTCTGTCTGTCTGTCTGTGGATCAGGTGACGTCATGTTTCTGTGTTGACTGACGTCATGAAATTAACAGCCGAGGAAGCTGCTCAAAGAGTTTATGCCAAAAAACTTGCTGCTGATAGAGAAAGTAAGAAAAGAAAGCGTTCCCAGGAATCACAAGAACAGCAAGAAAACAGGCTTGCGGCTAAAGAACTCAAAACCGCGCAGTTAGATGAAAATCCACCTGGACAGCGAGAGTCAAAACATATCAAAACTGAAAATGATAGCGATGATGATTGGGTTTGGGATTTTGACTTGGATAAGGTCATCAATGCCTACCAGATTTAAGTTAAAAAAACAAAGGTTCGTCGATATGTACTTCATAGTGACGCTGAAAAATAAAGAAGAAAAAGAAAACTGAAAAAAGAAAAAAGGTAAAAAACTAAAAAAAAAACTAAAAAGAAAAAACACTCAAAGAGAAATTACAGACCGGGACACAAATGACGACCGAGACAGAGGGAATATAAGTGACGACCGGGAACCTCAAAGAAAAATTACAGACTGGGACACCCGGACACAAATCACGACCGGGACACAGGGAATATAAATGACGACCGGGACACAGGGACACAACTACAACGGGGACGCCGGGGGCACAGGCGGGATATATAAATGACGACCGGGACACAGGGATTGTTCGAATAGAAATTACAGACCGGAACACCGGGACACAAATGACGACCGGGACACCGGGACACAGGGAATATAAATGACGACCGGGACACTCAAAGAGAAATTACAAACTGGGACACCGGGACACAAATGACGACCGGGACACAGGGAATATAAATGACGACCGGGATCTGAATACGGATTGTTTTTCCCATGGACAATTATATGTTGCATGTTCAAGAGTCAGTAAACCTGGCAATCTATTTATATGCACAGACAATGGGACAGCGAAGAATGTTGTATATTCGCATTTTTTACGTAGTTAAAAACATATATTTATATCTATCTCTATTCACAGGTGGGACACAGGGACACAACTACAATGGCGCGTAACTAATATGTCGCGTAACGACTTACGCGCGCGGGGGGGCTTGGGGGGGCGCGAAGCGCCCCACCAACTAGGTGTTGGGGTGGCACCCCAACAGCTAGTTAACTATAAAATGTGCTTGTCCGATTGCATAACGATGACTCTGGTTAAATATTTTCAGATCAATTGCTGGCAATCTGAAACGGAAAGCTCTAAGTAGACTCAATTGCAGGACGTATACAACTGCTTGCTGAATTCTGTAATTCAGTGACGTCCAAAAATGATTTGGAATTATAAAAATGATAACGAATTAGAAAAATCATAAATGGCTAAGTGAACGAGTGATTCTGGCAGCCAAGAATAAAGACGTCTACAAAATCAACAATATTATTTTAACCAAGATTGGAGACCAGGCAGTCATTTACAAGTCGACACAGTTCTGGAACCAAATGAAGCGGTTAATTATACATCTGAATTTTTAAATTCCCTGGATCTCCCAGGGTTTCCACCACATGTTCTACAACTAAAAATAGGTGTACCAATAATACTGTTACGAAATATTAACTCACCAAAGCTTTGCAACGGCACGCGACCGTAAAAACAACAATGAAAAACATATTAGATGCAACAATCTTGACAGGGCCTTTTGAGGGTGAAGCTGTTCTTATTTCTCGCATTCCCATGATTCCAACGGATCTGCCTTTTTAATTTGAAAGATTGCAATTCCCAATTCGATTAGCATTTGCAATCACCATCAACAAAGCTCAAGGGCAATCATTAGAAAAATGCAGTATAGATCTTAATACAGATTGTTTTTCCCATGGAAAATTGTATGTTGCATGTTCGAGGGTCGGTAAACCTCGCCACCTCTTTCGCCATCCATTGTAAAGGAGTACGCCTTTTATTATTTAAAGTGTTTATATGGGCGCTCTTTGAAACAAGTAACCGACACATGTCTAGTTCACCTATTAGCAGGATTGTGTCTAACAACCTCTACTAGTTCACCTAAATTAACCTAGCCTAACTAAACCTAAATTAATCTACCCCGAGGTTCAATCTTAACCTAACTTAGCCAAACCTAACCTTAGCTAAACCTGAATATCCAGACAGAAATGACTATACATTCTCTTGTTTTTTATATTTTTTGTACCAAATCTACTGGTTTCTATTTAAGAGGTGATCTCTTAAAGCAAAGTTGAAGCTCTTCCTCAAAAGTCAAGAATATTTTTAAACGGAGTGGCATGTCGAACCAATCACTTAATTTGACATGACACATATTATTTACGATAACATGCCGGCATATTGATTTCAGAGAATCATATTCATTAAGGGCAAGGTTGCATACTCTAGAATATAACTTCATTGTAGTTTCTTCATCTGTATTGCATTTTTTTATTTGATCCTCTAGCAATACTCTATACTTGTCTTTTTTATTTGGCTGATAAATTGCTTTTTTTTCTAACAGATATTCAGCTACAGCAAAGTTTCTATCAGACAAAGCTATGGCTAAAGGCGTCAACGCATCTTCATCTAAAGCATCTACAGTTGCACCTCTTGAAAGAAGTAACTTGACAATTTTTATTTTATCTCCTGCTTTTGGAAAGACTGTTCCGCGAAAACTAGTTACAAAACTATCATTTTTTTTCACAGCACAATGTAAGGGAGTACGCTTTTTAACATCTAAGGCATTTATAAGTGCACCCTTTGAAACAAGTAAACGACACATCTCGAGTCTACCTTGTCCAGCAGCAAAGTGTAAAGGTGTTTGTCCGCGATGTTTCCGATTGCAAGTCTTCAGGTTGATGTTTGCACCCTTTTCTAAAAGATAGTTAGCTGCAGATATTTTTCCGTTGTCTACGGCCCAATGTAAAGGAGTGAACTTATTATTGTCTAAGGCGTTTATATGTGCACCCTCAGAAACAAGTAACATGCAAACATGTAGGTTGTCCTTCATGGCAGCATGGTGTAATGGTGTAAGCCCTATGTGATCTGAAGCATGTATAGATACGCCTTTTGAAAGCAGCATCTCTACAATTTCTACATTATCTCGTGGACCCCAGGGGTTTTTTAAAGCCCAATGTAATGGAGTCCTCCTTTCATCGTCTAAAGCGTCTACATGTGCACCATTCGAAAGAAGCAACTCTACAATTTCTACTTTATCTCGTTGAAATCCGGGTTTTTTGACAGCCCAATGTAATGGAGTGCTCCTATTATCGTCTAAAACGTCTACATGTGCACCTTTTGAAAGCAGAAACTGACACATGTCTAGATTAAACTCTGCAACAGCAAAATGTAAGGGTGCATATTTCCATTCATACCTACTGACAATTCCGCCATACTTCAAATTGATATTTGCTCCCTTGTCTAAAAGATAACTAGCTATGGATATATAGCCACATTCTAAGGCTAAATGTAAAGGAGTCGTCCTTTTATAATCATCTGAAATGTCTATTTGAGCACCCTTTGAAACTAGTAAATGACAACAATTTAGTTTGTTATACCTTGTAGCATAATGTAACGGTGCACTCCCATACTTATCTAAAATATCAGTAGATGCACCTTTTGAAAGAAGCAACTCTATAATTTCTACTACATCTCGTGGAGCCCCGGATTCTTTCAAAGCCCAATGTAATGGAGTACACCCTTTATCGTCTAAAGCGTTTACATGTGCACCTTTTGAAAGCAGAAACTGACACATGTCTAGATTAAATTTTGCAACAGCAAAATGTAAGGGTGTATATTTACATTCATACCTATTGGCAATTCTGCCATACTTCAAATTGATATTTGCTCCCTTTTCTAAAAGATAACTAGCTATGGATATAAGCCCATGTTCTAAGGCTAAATGTAAAGGAGTCTTCCTTGTATAATCATCTGAAATGTCTATTTTTGCACCCTTTGAAACTAGTAAATGACAACAATCTAGTTTGTTATCAATTGCAGCATAATGTAACGGTGTACGCCCATGCTTATCTAAAATATCAGTAGATGCACCTCTTGAAATAAGTAACTTGACAGTTTGTGGTTTGTCTCCTGCTTTTATTCTCTTACAATTTTCTCTCACAGCCAAGTGCAAAGGAGTCCGCCCATCAACATCTAAAGCATCTATAAGTGCACCCTTTGAAACAAGTAACCGACACATGTCAAACTTACCTTTTGAAGCAGCAAAGTGTAAAGGTGTTCCTCCGCTATCCCACTTATCGCAAGTCTTCAGGTTGATGTTTGCACCCTTTCTAAAAGATAGGTAGCTACAGATATTTGCCCTTTTTTTGCGGCCCAATGTAAAGATGTAAATGTAAAACAACTCTTCAAGTATCTGAATTTCTTTGAATAAAGTAACTGAAAAATATCTAGATTGCTCCGTTCGGCAGCATAATGCAACGGTTTAAGCCCATCCTTATCTGCAGCCCCTACAGATGCCCTTTTTGAAAGAAGTAACTTGACAATTTCTTGTTTTTCTTCTGCTTTTTTTCTAGTTTCAAAAATTTTCTCTTCTTTCACGGCCAAGTGTAAAGGAGCAAGTCTTTTGTTATCTAAAGCATGTATATCTGCACCTTTTGAAACAAGTAACTGACACATGCCGATATTACCTTGTGCAGCAGCAACGTGTAAAGGTGTTTGTCCACAATCTTCAAATTTTTTAGATTTTAAATGAAGGTTTGCTCCCTTTTTTAAAAGATATTTAGCAACGCATATTTGCCCCCTTTTTGCGGCCCAATGTAAAGGAGTATAACCTTTATTGTCTAATGTGTCTATGCCTGCACCTTTTGAAAGAAGTAACTGGCACATGTCTAGTTTACCTTCTGCAGCAGCATCGTGTAAAGGTTCTCGTACACAACTTTTTTTTGAAGATTCAATTTCACAACTATATGTGCCCAATAATCGTACTGAAATACATTTAGCCTTGACAGGTGCAAACGCGCTTGAATTTTGAAAGCTCAAATTACACATTTTTCTTTTTTTTTTATTTATAGCTTTGCTACCTGGGTTTTTCATTACTGCAAAATCCCTTTTTCTTGATGGTTCACTTTTTCTTGAAAGATTATTTTTAGAATTGCATTTGTCCGATTTGTCAGGCAATTCGGCGAAACTACATTCCGTCTTGATAGGCAAAGACCTACTGACATTTTCAAAGTTCAAATCACTTGTTTTTCTTTGTTTTGGATTCTCAGCCTTGGCGGCTGGGTCACTCATCTCTTCAAAATCCCTTTTTCTTGATGGTTCACTTTTTCTTGAAAGTTTAATTTTAGAATTGCATTTGTCCGATTTGTCAGGCAATTCGGTGAAACTACATTCCGTCTTGATAGGCAATGACCTACTGACATTTTCAAAGTTCAAATCACTTGTTTTTCTTTGTTTTGGATTCTCAGCCTTGGTGGCTGGGTCACTCATCTCTTCAAAAGGCCTTTTTCTAGACACTTCAAGCTTAGAAACGCTTACACTTGGTTCATCACGTAATTGGGTGGAAATATATTCTGCCTTGTTATGACTACTAGACCCACTTGAATTTGGCAAGCTCAAATCATGACTTTTTCTTTGTTTTGAAATTACAGCCTTGTAACTTGCGTCCCTTGCTTGTTCAAAACGCTTTCCTGGCCCCTTAATTTTAGAAATGTATGCACCAGGTTCCTCATGTAATCTGGTAGAAATACGTGCAACCATAAATACCCTCGAATTTTCAGAGTCCTTGTCTCGAGTTTTCTTTTTTCTCAAACTAACAGCCTTTCTGAGACTGTGGCTAATATTTTTTTCTAAATGACTTTTTCTTGACTTTAATCTGGTGGAAATACTTTCTGTCTCGACAGGTATGGACGTGTTTGTATCTCCAAAACTTCTGTTCCAAGTTTTCATTTGTTTTGCATCTACAGTCATGCTGGAATTTGGCTCACTTATTCCCACAGTAGCGGAATTTACCACCTTAGAAACACAGTTATCCATAGATGATTCTAGGTTATGATCGTGACTTTTGACAAACGTTTTGTAATCTTCTCTCATTGCTTACTATTTCTAAACTGACTAATAATTTTCAAAAGCAAATTTATTTATAGAGTCGGTGACGTATGTGTCCATACTAGGCGTTAATGACGTAAATTATCTTTGTCATGTCTTCTCGAAAGATGGGAATGATGTCAT
This sequence comes from Artemia franciscana, assembly GCF_032884065.1. NCBI lineage: Eukaryota > Metazoa > Arthropoda > Branchiopoda > Anostraca > Artemiidae > Artemia > Artemia franciscana. Next base: position 46,785,780 of record NC_088867.1, read on the forward strand.
GTCAGTGCGAATAAGCCCATGCTGGAATACATAAATTACAATACCATAATCAACATGGTCATGTGTTTTATCATCTTTATGTATGGAAAATTTATTAACCAAATACTGCACTGTTATAACTAGACTGTTAAACTTGCAAAATTGCAGCTGTCTGTAGCCTTAAGAGTTTCCTTTTCGTATACCAAGTTTACCCAGCTGAGCATATCATCTATCACTTTTGCTATCGACTTGCGCGTTAAGATTAAGCCTGGGCACTGTTCTGTTTTTCTGAAGAAAGAAAAAAAATATAAAAAGGGCTCAAATGAAACAAAACAGGTAAAAAAAAACAGTAGACCAGTTTCTGTTTCCATTCTGTTTTTTATATAAAACAATTCCTTTTTTTTTTAAAAGCTGTTTTTGTACACTTAAAGGTTTAAAAAAATGTAAATGCTGACTTTTGGCTTGTTATCAAAAAGTTAATAATGACGTCAGTTGTTCAAGCCTTAAAGCTTATAATTTAAAAATTGTTCTCTGTTGCCCAGGCACACTGCCTTCGCATGAAATAATCAGAAATCACCAATATCTTTTCGCTCGACACACTAGTAGTAGGATACGCCAAGATACCTTAGGGATGTTTCTAGCAGTTCCGGAAAGATCCTTTCATTTTGAGTCCAGAAGATTTATGGGTCTCCAATATGAAAATATTAACTTTTTAGTGTATCATTAACTTTTCGTCAGGATTACCACTTGCCATGGGTGATAGTTTTCTCTAGCGGTAACACTTTTGAGAAAACCTAGTACTTTTGCAGCATTTTGTCCGAAAAAAAAAACAGTTTTGTGGCACATGTCCTTAAAAAGGGGCGAAAAACTGTCTATGTACACAAACATCGTTATTCTTTCTTTTTCTTATGTTTATTTTCTTCCATTTTCTCATTCCTTTTTCTTTAAAATTGTGGTTTTATGGATACCCAGCATCACCTTGAACTTCCTGAAAATGCATAGTAGTTATTTGAGACGTTTTGAAAATAAATAAATTTTTGGTCCGAAATTACGCAGTCAGCACAAAATCATTAGTACTTAAGCAGACCCCATAGTTGTTTTGGGAGGGGCGGTTTTCCCCTATAGACCTTGCTCTCACCTCCCTTCATCAAGCTGTTCCAAACCCATCTTTAAAAAAAAGGTATGACACAAGAAATATGCATGAAAAACTGACACTTCTTACTACCGATTCAAGAATTTTCGTTACCAAACAGCTTAGAACTGCCTTTTAAGATTAAGGAAAATTCTCTCCGTGAAAATTGCTTCCCAATAACAAATGCTTATGTGTTAATAATGGGCAACTTCATGACCTACAGACCTTTCCCCAGGGGCTGTGGGTGTGTCATGTTATCACCAGAGACACAGTTACTATGTTGAACAAAACGGATATTTAAAAATTTAGAAAATTTTCATTTGTCAACTTTGAGGGAGAAAGGAGGGTTGAAGGTGGACTAGTTGCCCTCCAATCTTTTTTGTTGCTGAAAAAGGGCACTAAACTTTTAATTTCCGTTACAATTTGCTCTTTTTTGACCCTCTAGGACTTTTGGCTCGATGCAAACACCCCTGGGAGAAAAAAACATAATGTAAGTCAAAAGCAAAATTGATAAGAAAATAAAACTCAGGAAACTAGTATTACCATATAACCTGTACAATAGGCCTATATAAACACAATAAATATCCTCTGCACAAAACTTTTAAACCCACTGAATATGTGTTGAAATAACGAGTGAAACTTGAGTTTGGCTTTGATAAAACAAATGATTACAATGAAACACAGTTTACGAATATAAGTTCACCATTTTGGCTTTTACTTACTAAAAAATTTTTTAATTCTTTTATCCATTGTAAAAATTTAAGGTTTTATTATTATTATTATTATTATCATTATTATTATTATTATTATTATTATTATTATTATTATTATTATTATTATTATTATTATTATTATTATTATTATTATTATTATTATTATTATTATTATTATTATTATTATTATTATTATTATTATTATTATTATTATTATCATTTGGGTTTTTTTCCAGCATTAAAAGTTTTGCATCATAAAGGTAGCTTACGTTGCTTAACTTTTCAAGAAATGTTTGATGTCCTAACTTAAATATAAATTTTGCTGATTAAAAGTACATTAAAATATCATTGAATTGAATAAAAGGTGAACTGACAAAGATTAAACGTGTAAAAATGAATCGACACTCCCCTTGGAAAATACCCCCTTAAGAAATACCTACTCCCCTAGAAAATACCGCACTCAAAATACCCCCAGGTATAAATTTTGTTGATTAAAAGTACATTAACATATCATTAAATTGAAATAAAGGCGAATTGAACGTGTTAAACGTGTAAAAATGAATCGACACTTCCCTTGGAAAATACCCCCTTAAGAAATACCTACTCCCCTAGAAAATACCTCACTCAAAATACCCCCAGGATAACATCCTCCCCCGAAAATACACCATGAACAAATAATCCCGGAAACATATAACCGTGGATTGTCAGTTTAATATACATATTTTGATTTTTATTCCTTAAAGTCTTCTTTAAGGAATACTTCTTAAATGCCTCTTTATTTATCAGAGTAAAAAATTGAAAACATTGAAAATATATTTGTTTACAGTAAAGTGTAAATTATGGTATCGTCTTGAGAAGGCCTGGGGTTGTTAGCCCTACTTTTTTTTAGCTTTGAGTTTTACTCGGCTATTTACTCTAATTTGTGTTTGTTTTGGGTTTAGTTTATTTATTGATGGTGATTTTTGGTATCAGTTTTAAGCTTGTAAAATTACTTGAATTTATTTTTACTGATTTTTGGCTTAATGGAGCTCTTCACTTCTCTTGATTCTCATCTCATTCTCTTGATTCTCATTGATTCTCGAGAATCAAAAAATTTGATTCTCTTGATGTATCTTTTAACATCAAAATTCGTTTTTTAGCGTTTCGTTTACTATTGAGCCGGGTCGCTCCTTACTACAGTTAGTTACCACGAACTGTTTGACATTTTTCAGGAAGGTTAAGGGCGGTATAAGAGCTAATGTTTTGGGGACACCAACCAAAGTTAGGTTCAAGGCCTTATCCAGATTTTGGACCCCGCAAAATATTTGTCTGACTTGGAAGAACGTAATAAAAATGCATCTGAACAAGTTTTCGGTGCATTTTTAAAAATGTTTTAGTACCCCACCCCTTAGCAAAAGTTCTGTATACGACCTTGCTTGGGCTCCCTTTTTAGTTTTTTTCCCCTCTACCTGAAGAACTAGCAAAAACTTGAGCTATCAAGGCGGGGGGGGGGGGTCACGTCTCCTAAAATCCACCTTCGTCTTCCAAAAGAGCTTGAGCTAAGCTAACAAAGCAATTATTTATTACTCATTGATATAATAATGACAACTAGGTATTTTAACATCGAGATCACCCTAGTTTAATATTAAACGGAATTTAAAAAATAGAAAAAACTACAACAATTCTTGTATAACTGTTTTACAACTTGCGTCATCTTTTTTGCAGAATACGTTAGATAGTAAAGAGACAGTTTTTCAGACGTTCAAATAGTGAAACAATTATGGTTTGCTTATTAATCAAATTTAGGAATTATAATGCCAATAAATTGACAACTTGAGCTTTATCATTTAATTCAGATGCACAAATACTAGAGTTACTCGTAAAAACTATAAGTTTTAAATTTGTAGCCTAATTTTTTATTTTTTACACAGCTCATGAAGCTGAGCTAATTAGATAATAACAAGAAATTTATTAAGAGAAGTTGATGTTAACAATGCTATCAATTCGACAATATTGAGACTAACACAACTTAACATTAAGCAAAACTAGAAAAAAAAATATATCGACCATTTTTGTTAATTTGATCATTTGATAAAAAAAAAAAAAAATGAAAATGACCATTTGACCAAACCGGAATGTTATTAGTTTGACCAAACCAAAAAAATTTCACCATTTTATTAATTTCAAAAAGGATAATTTTCAGCGATTTGTCATCCTCTATCTGCAGAACGTGCCCTAGCCATCTCAACCTTTCTTTCATTATTACCCTAGAAAGCACGATTGAACCTGACTTTTCGTACAACCTGCTGTTTGAAATATGGTCTGTCATCCAGGTACCCAAAACAATCCGTAGGCAATTCCTCTGGAAAACATCTAGTAAATCTTCATCCACTTTTCGGAGCACCCATGTTTCAGAGCCATATTTAACCACTGTCATCACTGTACTTTCCAATATTATAATCTTGGTTTACAGACTTATCTTCCTATCCTTACAAACTTTTTTTAACTGTGAAAAAATACCCTCATCCTTAGGTATTCTACTTATAGCATCTTTACTGTTCCCATCGTCTTTACAAATAATACTACCAAGGTAAGTGAAGCTCCCCATCTGATCGATCTTATTGATACCCAGCGTCATCTTTTGAGATTTGCATAAACTAAAGTTGCTTCTACAAAATAAAGAGTATAAAAAACTGATAATTTATTGAAATTTGGCAATGTCATTTCAGTTTAATGTAGATCACGGCTAACGCAGCCCCAGTAGCAGTACAGCGTTTGTAGCACAACAGAACGAAATAAACATAAGCTGAACTAATATTGTTGTTCTTATTATAGGCGTAATCACAAATTGAATTGAGGTTCAGTCCGCAAAGATTATTTACCTCCACCCTCCCCCAAAAATAATGGCAATGGAACACCAATAGCCCCTGCAATTTTGGCAAGCCTTGAAAGCAGTGGCGGATCCAGGGGTGGAGCCCCCCCTGACGTAGGGGTGGAATTGTGGTTGGGTCCGCTTGCTCTGGTTTGGGAAGAATGTAAATTTTTGTAATTGGTTTTTAATAGTTTAGTTTTTTATAAGTTTTAAATTATAAAGACTGTTTCTTTTTGCAAACAAGTTTTAAACAAGGTTTTAGTTGCTATGTGCGGTCTCAGTTAGATTTTACTGATGACGCATACTGCCAAAAAATATTTAATTAAATTTAGGTTTATCAAGGAAATATGTCCGTTTAATCCTGATGACCCCTCGCGATATTTTAAATTTGGTTACCCAAGGTTTTACGCAAATTCAACTATAGATTTTAAAAGCTATGAACTTGGTATCCTTTTTTTAGTTGTCCTCTAGGTATATTTTATGCGAATGAAAAGTTTTACCTGTATGCAATATTTTTCATACAATGTATGACATTATCGTAATACTATAATGTATTTGCTTGGCTCTTTAAATATATATAAATATAATGAAATTTTAATTAAGGCTCTACAGTATTCTGAGTCAAAGGATGTACGTCCTCCCCATGATCCTAAAAAATATTCCCATGTCCCACCGATGGAGTGTGTGCTCTACTTTGGGAATCACTGGCCTATTTTATTTTAATAATTGACAACGAATCGCTGAGTTCATTCTTAGGCATGTATTTGTGAACTTGTTTCAAGTTTGGGATGGACTTTTCAAATCAGCAAAGAGAAGGTGGGTTTTATGACAATTATAGGAAACTGTTGGGGTAACCCACCTAAAAACTTGCAATCTACCCTCATCTTTAGGATGTATCTACACAAGGAACGTCCTAGCTCTTAGGGAATATTCTTTTACCTGTGTCAAGTCAATCATTCAAGTGCTTTGACGCTGAACCCCCCCCCCCCCCACACACCTCTAAAGAGCAAATTCAGCAGGATTTGCCTTTTGAAGCCCTTTTGAATCTCTTATGTTCTAATATCTGACTAGTGGCGATAATTTAAACTAAAGGAAAATAGGAAGAAGACAATATTGTTAGTGCATATATGGTTTTCTCCATAGAGTGGCCATATACAATAAAGTAGAGCTGCTTAAATTTTCTTTTTTTAAAAATTGGTGTCATCGCCAACTGATTTTTTTGCCTTGAGTTAAAATGACCAACAAAAATGGCGGTGGCAAATATATACAAATATTATAGTCATTTTTGGGTAGGTGACGTGATCCACCAGTCTCTTTTGCGTAGAACCCAAGTATCGCTATTTAGGCCATCTGTCAACCTTATGCCTCAAATCAGAGACTATCTGGCAAATTTAAATCAATGTTAGCGCAAAATTCTGGTTTTACTCGACAGAAAGTGGTTTTCATTGGCTGTTACAACATTCTTCGCTGTCCCATTGTCTGTGCATATAAATAGATTGTTAGGTTTACCGACCCTCGAACATGCAACAACCAATTGTCCATGGGAAAAACAATCTGTATTAAGATCTATACCGCATTTTTCTAATGATTGCCCTTGAGCTTTGTTGATGGTAATTGCAAACGCTATTCGAATTGGGAATTGCAATCTTTTAAATTGAAAAGGCAGATCCGTTGGAATCATGGGAATGCGAGGAATAAGAACAGCCTCACCCTCAAAAGACCCTGTCAAGATTGTTGCCTCTATTACGTTTTCGATTGTTTTTTTTTGTTTTTTTTACGGCAAGTCGCGAGCCATTGCAGAGCTTTGGTGGGTTGATATTTCGTAACAATATTATTGGTACGCCTATTTTTAGTTGTAGCACATGTGTGGAAACCCAGGGACATCCAGGGAATTTAAAAATTCAGATGGATAATTAACCGCTTCATTTGGTTCCAGAACTGTGTCGACTGACTTGTAAATTACTTCCTGGTCTCGAATCTTGGTCAAAATAATGTTGTTGATTTCTTGGACGTCTTTATTCTTGGCTGCCAATATCGCTCGTTCACTGAGCCATTTATGATTTTTATAATTGATTAGAATATTCAGAAATACACTTTCAACCAATTCATTTTTGGACGTCGCTTAATAATAGAATTCAGCAGGCAGTTGTATACGTCCTGAAATTGAGTCTACTGGGAGTTTTCCGTTTCCAATTGCCAGCAATTGATCTAAAAATATTTCACCAGAGTCATCGTTTTGCAATCAGACACGCATATTTATAATTAATTTTAATGTCTTTACGTTTGCCCATAAATTAAAATTTTTCCGGCAAGCATTCATTTCATCCGCAGGGGTTGATCTAGGTATTATAGATAATGTTTGCCTGAAATCTCTCGCAAGCAATATTAATGTGCGGCCAAAGGGTTTCGAATTTACTCGCAAATCTCGTAATGATTGTTCCAGAGCCTCGAGCGATTTTTTGTGTGCCATTGCGCACTCGTCCCAAATAATAAGTTTGCATTGCTGCAATACTTTACCCATCTTAGATGATTTAGAAATATTGCACGTGGGAGTTTCTGTAGAATGGAAATTCAGAAGCAATTTCAAAGCGGAATGAGCAGTTCTTCCGCCAGGCAGCAACGTTGCGGCTATTCCGGACGACGCAGTTGCCAACATTATATCATTTTTTGATCGAATTGATGCCAGAATTAATTTTATCACAAACTTTTTACCAGTGCCTCCCGGCACATCCAAAAAGAACATTTCTCCAACTTTGTTATCTACACAATGCATTATCTTATCATAAATGTCTTTTTGCTCAGACGTTAACTTAGAAATATTATTTTGACCATACGACAATAGATCACTCGTGTTGTAACTTTGTTCACGATTCAATTCTACACATATCGAAACAGCAGCGTTACGATTAGGTAAAGGCTTTCCAAAATCCTGAAGAGATTTGTCTACCATACATACGCACAAATCTTCAATAGTAACTTAAGTGTAGTTATAATTTTCTGATGTAAAATCAAAGGTCATATCTAACGTCTCTGAACGTTTTCGATGGAGTATATCCTCGGCTGTTTTCGACTTACATTTCTCCCATAACTCTGTAGGAGCTGAAGGAGAGCAAGTTGTTAGTATGATTCCAAACAATGCAAGAATTTGACTTGGAGTTGACGTTTCGCATGTGTCATTGATGCAGTTATCCCAGTGTTGGTCATTCTCCAATAAATTCAGAGCTTAGCATGCACTACGGTAAGTGTCATGTATAGTATGGTTTACAATTCTCAAATACTCAAAGGACGTCGGACCGGGTACATTCACCAAAAGCAGGCGGAGAAAGAAGCATTCATGTTGATTGGGGTGAATGGTGTAGAGTCTTCCTATCTTGGTATCCTTGAAGATGGTAGGTTGGCCGTCGACTGACTTACCTGTTTTCGACGTTCAAATGATTTCTTTATAGCATTCCACGTGTAATACGAAGGCACTTCCGTATACAGCAGTGTTTTTACAAAAAAATCATTTTGACATAACGAAAAGAAAGCAGTTAACGTTGTATCGGGTGGATTCAGGGCTCTTTGTTGTACTTTGGATTCCAAAAAAAAAACGCGTTGACCATTCTGTAAATGTACCGCTAAGTAAACAACAGCTGGACTTCGTTCATGGATCGGAAAGGAAAGAATTCACCAAACAGCTTCATTACTGCTTATCTATCTTCCAGCCTGATATTGTACGATTTCATCGATATAACTGATTCCGGACTGCAAGCCAAAAACTGCCATGTCACTGCCTTTGGTGACGTATTTACATATGTATTTGATTGCCTTTACGGAATTACAGTATTCCACGCTTATGTGTGCAATAAATGTTTTTGACAATAAAGGTGAATATGGAACAACCCACTGATTATCTACTTCGATGGTGGTACCGTTATGCTTCTTTATTATTGCTGTTTTACCGCCATCTTCAGTAGATCTTCTTCTATATAGTAGGTAACCATCATTGCCGGTAATTGTGTTGGGTACTAAAAGTCAAGAATATTGCTATGTGCACCTTCCTTTGGCCATGCATGGTGATTTTTCATTCAGTGCACCGCAAGGTCCATGTATCATATTTTTTACCACAATATCATATAAGCCCTTACCGACATTTTCATCAGGTATTTCAGCGGAAATGACATCGTCAATTTCATTAGAAGTAATTTTATAATGTAGCCAGATTACAATATGCGCGTGTGGCAATCCTCGTTTTTGCCATTCCACTATACATCCAGCATCGCACTGACCCAAACACTTTAAGTTTTACTATGTAGTTTATCAGTGATTTCTATGAACCGCCGATTGTCCTTGAAGTAAAAGCTGCTGTATCTCGCCCCAAGATTAATTACATGTAAATGTAATAAATAAATCTGGACGACCATAGAGACGAACATACCCAATAGCATCTTAAGCATATTCATGCATATGACGGGGACTGCCAGCATATGACGAAGGTAAATTTGTTAATCTTCCAACTTTAGTGGTATTACCGTCATTTACAACTGCATCTTGCAAATGAATGTATTGTTCAGTCATTTACAGCTTTACAACTAGTTGGTGGGGGTGCTTTGCAACCCACCCCCCAAGCCCCCCACGCAAGTAAGTCGTTACGCGCCATCTTAGTTACGCACCATTGTAGTTGTGTCCCTATGTGCCACCTGTGAATATGGTTAGATATCTATATATATAAAAATAAGTTGTCTGTGTGTCTGTGTGTCGAGTGACGTCATGTCATCAGGTCGTCATGTCGTCATGAAGTTAGTTGTCGTCATGTGTGTTATGACGATGACGTCATTAAAGGTATTTAAGAAAATCGTTCAAAGACAAATTTTTAATTGTAAGAAGATCGTGGACGGAAAAATGTTTAATTGTAAAATGAGTGAAGAACCTACAATGGCAACAGCCGAGGAAGCTGCTCAAAGATTCTATGCCAAAAAACTTGCGGCTGATACAGAAAGTAAGAAAAGAAAGCGTGCCAAGGAAAAAATAAAAAAAGGAAAAAAATCTGAAAAATAAAGGAGAAAAACAAAACTAAAAAAATAAAAATAATAAAAAAACTAAAAAGGTAAAAACTCCAAAAAAAACTAAAAAGAAAAAAGAAAAAAACTAAAAAAACTAAAAAAAAAGGTAAAAACCAAAAAAAACACTAAAAAGAAAAAAAGGTGAATAACACAAAAATTTATTTCATCAAATACCAATTCAAAAACGAATGTATATACAGACCGGGACACAAATGACGACCGGGACACAGGGAATAGGACACCGGGACACAAATGACGACCGGGACACAGGGAATATAAATGACGACCGGGACACAGGGACACAACTACAACGAGGACGCCGGGGGCACAGGGGGATATATAAATGACGACGGCGACACAGGGAATGTTCGATTAGCAATCACCATCAACAAAGCTCAAGGGCAATCATTAGAATCATGAGGTATAGATCTGAATACGGATTGTTTTTCCCATGGACAATTATATGTTTCATGTTCAAGAGTCGGTAAACCTGAAGATCTATTTATATGCACAGACAATGGGACAGCAAAGAATGTTGTATATTCGCAAGTTTTACGTAGTTAAAAACATAAATATATATATGTATCAATATTCACAGGTGGGATACAGGGACACAACTACAATGGCGCGTAACTAATATGGCACGCAACGACTTACGCGCGCGGGGGGCTTGGGGGGGCGCGAAGCGCCCCCATCAACTAGGTGTTGGTGTGGCGCGAAGCGCCAACCCAACAGCTAGTTTATATATATGTTTTTAACTGCGTAAAACTTGCGAATATACAACATTCTTCACTGTCCAATTGTCTGTGCATATACAAAGCCTTATATAGTTATAATTACGTCATATGCAAACCCTCTTCCACTGAATACATCTAGCATTGCACTGACCCAAACCTATGTGCCACCTGTGAATATAGATATATATATATATATATATATATATATATATATATATATATATATATATATATATATATATATATATATATATATGTTTTTAACTGCGTAAAACTTGCGAATATACAACATTCTTCGCTGTCCAATTGTCTGTTCATATACAAAGCTTATGTGCTTATAATGACATCATATGCAAACCCCATTCCACTGAATACATCAAGCATCACACTGACCCAAACACTTTAAGTTTTACTATGTAGTTTATCAGTGATTTCTATGAACCGCCGATTGTCCTTGAAGTGAAAGCTACTGTATCTCGTCCCAAGATTAATTACATGTAAATGTAATAAATAAATCTGGACGCATATTTTTGCTAAATATCAGTGCGATGCTGGATGCTAGATCCAGCATCGCACTGACCCAAACACTTTAAGTTTTACTATGCAGTTTATCAGTGATTTCAACTTTTGCCGGAAGACACGAGCCGTAATGTCATGTCTATGAACCGCCAATTGTCCTTGAAGTAAAAGCTGCTGTATCTCGTCCCAAGATTGATTACATGTAAATGTAATAAATAAATCTGGACGACCATAGAGACGAACATACGCAATAGCATTTTGAGCATATTCATGCTTATGACGGAGACTGCCAGCATATGACGAAGGTAAAATCGTCAATTTTCCAACGCTAGTGGTATTACCGTCATTTACAACTGCATCTTGCAAATGAATGTATTGTTCAGAGCAGAGCTTGGTTCGATTCAGACGGATAAATAGCAAACGTTCTGATTCAATCTTTGCATACGTATTAACAATGTATTGGTAAAACAATTGACGGCATTTTAAAATATAATTTTTGTCATTGGGACGAATTATTAGTCTACAGGAATAATAATTCATCGCACTGTATTTCTTATCCGTTCGCTTGTTAGTGGATGGATCAATCAATTTATTATTAAAGTGATAGCTGTCGGCTCCATCCCAAAAAATGGTATGATATTGTAGGGCCTCGTAGCATCGATAGTTTCAGTAATACCTACGTACTGAGTGTTTCGCTTATGAAGAATAATATCTCGAGGCAAAAACTGATCACCGACCATAACGATTGCCACCTCGTCGATAGTTGGAGCATTGTATCTACGCACATATTCGCCAGTAGGCGTTTTGTTAGCGGAAATAACCATTTTATGCGTATCAGATAGCATCACATCGACTGCTGTTTTGAACAGGCGCACTAAATCATTGTTTTCGTGGAAAAGATGTTGCAATTGGGAAACGATAGACCTTTCAACGTCGGGAGAAATTTTGCAACTTGCATTCAATTCAGAATTGCTATCACTGATGAAGTACAGCTGTAAAAGTTTATTATTCTCACCTGAGAATGGTAGAAGAGACCCTGCTCTATGATAAATTTGCCCTTTTGCTTTGAAAGTAGGTATAAATTGATCTAGATTTTCTATTTGGGCACCAAACGACGTCATTTGGAAACATGAGTTATATTTTCGGGTGTTTGATTAAAAACGCTTAGCTTCTGACGTAGTTCCAGTAAGCAAAGTCTGCAAAGGCTCTGGTGTTGCAGCCAGCTAAGGAAGTTTAACTTTTCCTGAGGCGCAACACATTCCCATTGTTTCACCATTAAAGTTCAAGGCCTTGCAATGGGGGCAAATTTTAGACATAGTCCAGATTTGAACACATTTACTAAAGCTATAATCATCGACAGGGCTATACCTGAATGTCAGGCGATAATTTTCAGGTTGCTCTTGTGATTCCTCGGCACGCTTTCTTTTGGCATTATCTCTTTGAGCCTCAAGCCTGTTTTCACGTTGCTCTTGTGATTCCTCGGCACGCTTTCTTTTGGTAATTTCTCTTTGAGCCGCCAGCCTGTTTTCACATTGTTCTTGTGATTCCTCGGCACGATTTTTTGGTAATGTATCTTTAAGCCGCGAGCCTGTTTTCACGTTATTCTTGTGATTCCTCGGCACGATTGTTTTTTTGGTAGTTTCTCTTTGAGACGCAAGCCTGTTTTCAAGTTGTTCTTGTGATTCCTCGGCACGCTTTCTTTTCTTACTTTCTCTATTAGCTGCAAGCCTTTTTGCATTAACTCTTGGAGCAGCTTCCTCGGCTGTTTCTTCTGCCATTGTAGGATCTACACTAAAATTTCTCTTTGAATTAACTCTTTGAGCAGCCTAATCGGCTGTTTCTTCTGACATTGTAGGATTTACACTAAAATTTCTCTTCGAACCGCCTCCTATCTATCTTATATATATAAAAATAAGTTGTTTGTGTGTTGACTGACGTCATGCATGTTTGTCGACTGACGTCATTATAAGGATGAGCATTATGCCGTCATAAAGTTGTTTGTCGACAGATGTCATGTTTGTTATGACGTCAAAGGCTTTGTATATGACGTCATAATAAGTATATAAGAAGACCTTTCAAAGAAAATTTTTTAATATAGATCTTAAAATGACAGAAGAACCTACAATGGTAGAAGAAACAGCCGAGGAAGCTGCTCAAAGAGTCTATGCCAAAAGGCTTGCGGCTAATAGAGAAAGTATGAAAAGAAAGCGTGCCGAGGAATCACAAGAACAAAGTGAAAACAGGCTTGCGGCTAATAGAGAAAGTATGAAAAGAAAGCGTACCGAGGAATCACAACAACAGCGTGAAAACAGCCTTGCGTCTCAAAGAGAAATCACCTTAAAAGTTGAATTCAAATAGCAAGAACAAATTCACCTAACCAACATGTTTAAAAGTTAAACAATTGGACAGTATCACAAAAGTTTCAGTTTTGCCAAGGTAATAAAATTCATTTTTGCTAAAAAGACTGCCAACTGTGCTTATACATTCATCCTTTGACAGAAAAAAATCCATGCTATCTTTTGTAATTTTCAAATAAAAATGTGCAATCCTTTTTGGTGTACTTTACTGCACGAAGCTTAGATAACGAGGACAGAAGCGCTAGTGTTTTATTTTGTACAATTTTCTACTAGTTATTAAAATTAAATACCACTATCCTAGGGTGTGTTCCAGCTGATGGTTTTTCAGTAACTGCAGTTACTGCGCGGTAACTGCCCATTTTTAACTGCAGTAGAGCCAGTGGGAACGGCACAGTAAGCTGACTAGCAGTAGCGTCATTTTCAAATTAAATACACGTGTTTAAATTTAAGGGACAGTTTAATGCTGATTAGTATAATTTTTTTTAATCCCTTCTGTTTCAGAGCATTTAGAGAGGTTCTAAGCCAACCATGGGCATTTGGCTGTCACAAATGATTTTGCTCAAATGAGCTGGTGAAAAATAAATAGAACATATACATTTTCTCTTTTTTTATTATTTCAAGACTAGAATATCACAAAGCTAAGCATTCACATAGCTTGATTGTATCTTAAGCAAATACAATCCCTGATGGAGTTTTGTTGATACCTGTCTTAAATTGATTTGTCTAAATAAAATGGGCCTGTAGCATTTACAGGATAGTAGTGGGACAACTATAGCAAGTTTTTTTTTCCAAATTCTACTTTTTTTCAAATAATTATTGTTCTCTGGTCAAATTTGTGTTCCTTGCTAAGTGGTAGGCACTCTGGGTTGGAATGCTTTGTCCAAGGGGTACAGGTTTAATTCCTGGCATTGTCAGTTTATTTGGTTTTGGATAGGGGTTGGTGATATGACTAACCTCAGCTAGAATTGGCCCAACTTTAAATGAGTACAGATGGAAATCTAGGGACAGTAAGAAGGAAGGGCATGCAAGAGCATAGGCTGGCTGGTCCCTAGCTTCCTATTGCACTACCTGGCTAAAGGACCACCAGGTCCTTTACTGGCCTACTGACTTAGCCATAGAAACTTTCTTTCAAACCCATTAAATATAAGTAGAAATGAAGAATACTAGTATGATGGTCCTTCTATTTCCCTGAAATGTGGATGTATGGACAAGAGTGTGGGTCATGAGAGATAGTTTGTGAATGTAATTGGGGTGAATATTCTGCAAGATTAAAAAAATGTATGACAGTTCCTCAGGTTGGCAACTGAATACAGAAGTACAGTTTTGTTATTTGTTTTTATTTGTGACTGTTATGCTTATTTAATGTCAAGTATTTTAAAGTTGATCTTCTTTAATTTGTTTTTAATTGTCATGGCCCTAGGGCTTAAATACAATAAAACCTACTTATATCCATTTATTTTCTTCAAATACATAGGAGTTCTATGTTTCCTAGCTTCAGTAAATATAAATGTAATTGTGAGACCAGGGATTACAAAGTAGGTGAAAACTTGCAAATGAACCTCTGGTATCAATAAAAATTTGTAAGAAATGGATATCAATTTAAAGATTAAAAAAAAATGTTAGAAAACAAAGAAGACAAATGAATAAACAAAAGTATCCCTTTACAACCATTTAATGAATTGTCACAAATATAGGTGACCCGTAAGATTGAAATGAACAAAGCTTCAATTATGAATCCATTTTCCTTTAAACAGACTGAAGGGGCAAACCTCCAAGCTTTGACAAATTCAATCTCACCTTTCCTTTTCAAAGGAAACTTTCTTTGGATGTTTCCCATCCAACTAAAAACAACATGGACAGCATCAGGTACAAGTGACCTTCTACTTAGCCTACATACCAAAGGGAAAAGCATGCATCTCTATACTATAATTTACCTCCAACCTGCCTAATGTGCAAATATATAGCTAAAATTATGTAGTTCCAATGTATTCTGTCACCTGTTACCTTTTCCCCCATTCTTAATTGGTCACAGCTGCTTCAATTAACAGGGAGTTAAAGGTTGAGGGATAGATTGGCAGAATCAATGGGAAACATGTAACTTCAGCTATATATATTTTTGAAGGTCATCAAAGATCAGGGCCCTCTAGAGCAAGAATGAGTAGAGATGTGTACTTTAAAATACCTTCCCAGGACATACTTTAGACAGTAGACCCATCCCTGAAAGTTTCTTTTTCCTAACCTAACCACTTTCAGTGATAGCAAGAAGTCAATCAACTAGAATTTTACTGGATAAAATTACCATCCTTTGGAATAGACTGAATAGTCTACCCTAGCCTACTTCTTCAATAGGATTAAAGACAGTCTCAAAATAATGATTTGGCAGCCCATAAATCCTCGACTTATCTGTAATACTTCACCTAGGCCTGTCTACAGAGCCTAAAAGGAGTCAATGCTTAGAATGCTCCAATGTGGCAATTTAATGGAGCCTCAATGTTACCTGGAAGAAGTCAATCCTTAGAATGATTCCAAATGGCAATTTAAGGTAATAATTATGCCTGGATATGCCAGAAAACATGGAAATCTTTAAATAAAATAATAAGTTTTTCATTGATTTAACCTACTTGCTAATAGATAGCCTACTACTCAGGGTGTCCTTTAAAGTTGATCCCAAAATATGGTGATTCACTAAACTGGCTCAGATCCCTCTTTCTTTTGCAAAATCACCGTCCCACCTTCTTCCAAGCAAATAACTTGATATTCCATTACTTAATTCTTGTCCATATTTATTTTTTGTTGAATGAGATTTTTGTTGAAGAAGGTGAATTATGTACTTACTGCGCTAACCATTCTTTTGAGCACGGTAAGAAAATCACTTACTGCGGTTACTGCCGGCAGTAACTATTCTCGTTCCCAGCGGGTTGGGCAGTAACCATTTTCCCGCTTGGAACGGAAATAGTAACCATTCGGTTACTACAGTAAGTCCCTGGAACACACTAATTGCCTTTCTTGATGCCTTTCTTTTTCATCTCTGTTATTTGTCTTCTTGTGATTTCTCGATGACATTCTAAAAGTTAAAATGATATATTTTTCGCTGTTGGGGCAACTCTGAACTTCTCCTTTATGCGTGCAATTCAAATCAAAGAAGAATGACTTTATTGCAAAAGAAGTTCCTCTGAAGTCATCTGAAAATGAAGCCATCAAATTTTCAGGATGGAAGATTCTGACTCTGATAACTACCTTGAACTGTATGATTCCATTAAAAAAAAGCAAATAGAAGCTGGCTTGTGGACAGGAATACATCTTGGACTTACTGACAGTGTCCATGAAGGAACACTTTTGCATGTAAGCCTGTGTGACAAACATCTGTCTTTTAATCTGAGAAATTATCAGGAGGCTGCATTAAAGTGGATGGTCTCAAAAGAAAGAGGTATGTAAACAGTATAGATATCAATATTTTAGCCTAGTCTACTTGGCTCTCCAGAAGGAAATGCTGATCAAATAATTGTTACTTGATAATATGCTGGTAAATTGTAGCCAACAGATATTTTAGTACTTTCACTTTATTAAAATTCTGGTTAATTGACTTCTTGCTATCTTGGAAAGGGTTTAGGCTAGGAAAATGAATCTTTCAGGGATAGGTCTACAGGCTAAAGTATGTCCCAGGAAGGTATTTTAAAGTACCCACCTCCACTTGTTCTCCCTGTAGAGGGCCCTGAAATTTGCCTACATGACAGGTTTATACCTATTGAAATTTTGACAAAACAACATTTTACCTTAATTTTCAGTTACTAGTTGCTTTTTCCCCTGCCTTTAGTTCTGAAAATGCAACTCCTGTTATTTGAGTAGAATTTTGAGCCATATCAATGTTTTTTTTTCAAAATTTAGGAAATGTATTTGTATATCTTTAAAACCTTATAAAATGGGATTGAGCAAAGTTATGTAGCTGAAAACAATTTTGTTGTACTTCAATTAAGCAGAAGATCTATTTTGCAAGGTTTCACTTTCATAACACACATACTGTTAAAGGTCATCAAAGGTCAGGGCCCTCTAGAGAGAGAAGGAGTAGAGGTAGGTACTTCAAAATACCTTCTCAGGACATACTTTAGCCTGTAGACCCATCCCTGAAAGTTTCATTTTCCTAACCTAAACCCTTTTCAAGATAGCAAGAAGTCAATTAACTAGAATTTTACCAAATTTCTTTTTTAAATTGGATTTTCTGTTGATTGACTTTTCTTCCTGCTGGTTTTTACAGACCTTTCTTGCTTATTTTCCCTTAAATTAATTTCAAGAAAAGAAAAACCTATAGAAAGTTCATTGTCTAGATTTATTATTAACAAATAGGAAAGATTCAATGATTATAGAAGACCATAGAATATCTGTGAAATGAACTTATTGTTTGCTTTTGCTTATATATTAATGCTAATGCTTGTGTGCTTGCTTGCAGTTGCCTTATTATGCTTTTGTTACAATTGCTTGGGTCAAATATACATATTAACTGAATAGTACATCAAAGAAATCATTGCATGGTGTCAGAAGTGGGATCCAAACCCACACCCTCTTTTGAGTACCAGAAACAGTGGAGTCTCCAACACCAAAGCAAGGTGTCACAAACAAAGAGGCGGAGGCCATGGATCCAGCTCAGGCAGAGCAGATTAACCATGGAAGAAGGGCAATGGCAACTTGTTCTGGTTGTCAGGTGAAACCCCTAACAAAGTTGAATTTGTTGAAAAGAAGGGAGATGAAATGAATTGATTTTACTGTATTAATAAAAAAATAAAAAGATGAAATGAACTTACTGTACCAAATTAAAAAAAAAAGATGAAATGAACTTATTGTACTAAAAAAAAAAGCAAATCATTCTGGTTGTCAGGTGAAACCCCCAGCAAAGTTCAAGTTGAGCATATACAAAAAAAAAAAAAACATTGTTGAATCACATGAAGAAAAGAAGGAAGCGGAAATGAACTTATTGTTTGCTATTGCTTGTATATTAATGATAATGCTTGTGTGCTTGCTTGCAGTTGCCTTATTATGCTTTTGTTACAGGTGTTTGGGTCAAATATACATATTAACTGAATAGTACATCAAAGAAATCGTTGCAATCTGGTAGGCTAAACATTTTGCTGTTCATATTATTGACTTTAGTAGATTAAAAAATACAATTTGACCTCAGGGAAATTACAACAGAAATAGAAGATATTTGAAGAGGTGAGAACTCCTATTGGGTAAAATTATAGCAGTTCATATTATTGGCTTACCAATAAAGTGAATATACTACTTGATGCCTTTTTAATGTTCTTTACAAATATAATAGTTGCTTCTACCATAAATTCAAATTCAAGCACTTTTTAGCCTAACCTAACTTTATTATAAATAATTTTAGCACTGAGAAAATGTAGCATTATTTTTCTGAAAATGATGGAAAAAGATGGTATTGAGAAAATGTAGTATTATTTTGTGGAAAACAAGCAATAACTGATACTTTATTTGAAAATTCATCATTTTTAAGAGCTCAAAATGTGCTTAAATTTGAATTTTTGGTAGAAGTAATTATTATATTTGTAAAGAACATGAAAAAAGGCATCAAGTGGTATGTTCACTTTATTGGTAAGTCATTTATATGAACTGTCATAATATTTTGAAAATTTGTCATTTTTAAGAGTTCAAAAAGTGCTTAAATTTGAATTTAGGGTATGAGCAATTATCATATTTGTAAAGAACATAAAAAAAGGCATTGAGTAGTATATTCACTTTATTGGTAAGCCAGTTATATGAACTGCTATAATTTTATCCCCTACTGATGAAAGCAGTAGGCAAAGAGATGGGTACACAAAGCTCAAACACTTCTCTACTAACAATAATTTGTGTGTATGCCTATTGTTTCTTGTTATAATGGATCTGATTTCACTTCTATTTATCTTTCCAACAACTTTGATGAGGGAATCCCTTTCTCTATTTCCCCTATCTGCTTTCACCTCTTTGTGAAATTCTCATAATATCCTGTCAACTGTATCTCTTAATGTCATGAGTATCTCTTTCCTGTTTGAACTGGTCACAACTACTTGTTTGCTGTACTCACTGACTAGCGAATTTTTGACTTGAAAAAGCTGCAGGCTGAACTATCACAGTCAGTTTCAGAGAGGATAAAAGCCTTCTTTGTTAAAAGGATTGTCAGAGATACAGACTCTTCACTGTTGGCATAAAACTGAAGCACTTCTTCAAAAGTGGCTTTCCTTGCACTATTGCATGGTGTCCCCTTCTGTTTCTTAGTGGAGGTAAGTACTATGGTAGATGGCTCCAGTGATTAGATCAGCTAAAGAATGCCACTAAGGAATAGAAAATACAAACTGGAGGGGGCAGGGATTCTCAAATACTGGTTTGAAATTAAATTATTTGAGACTCATATTATAAGGCACCATTCCTAGGTTGATAAGAAATGGCAAATTGACCAGAAATGATTAACATGACTAGTTCATATAGGCTAGGTCAATTTTCAAAACTGTTTTATGTAAGATGAGGTACTTGACTATTTAAAATCAAGTTTTTAACTTTATTTTGAATTCACCACCATTTATATCATAGGAATCAATAAAAACATATGAGTTTTTGAGTTTTAATTTTGAGTTTTAACCTCCCTCTCCATCTTTTAGGATGGAAATAGGCATAAGTGCATCAAAAAATGGAAGCCTGAATTCAGATTTGGAGTCAGCATGCTTGATTTGACAGGAAACATTTGTTTCAACTTCATAATATTCATAAACAAAAAAATTATTCCCCCTTTAAGAGCAAATTGGGGACACTTTTGCAAGAGAGATATATGTAGATTTTTTTTTTCTGTAGTGTAATTCAGCTGATTTTTCTAAACATTTTGATGTAAAAAAAAAAATCTGTTGCAATTTTCCCAAGGTTTGACCATTTTTTCCTGTATCTTTCCTGCACTACTTACGAATAAAGCAATTGTACCACTCAATCCTTTTTTTTATGCTATTTCAAACTTACTATTTGATTATAAATCTATTTTTTAAAGACATATAATCCACAAGCATTAATTTATCACAATTAAGTTGGATAAGATACTCAAAGCCATTTTCCATCCAGCACATTTCTTCTGTAAGCCTTTATATTTTTTGACATATAGGTAAAACAGCAGTTTTCAAGTAAAACAGAATAAGAAGAAAACATGACGGATTTGCTTTGAATTTTTTTTAATCAACTTAATCTTGAAATATCAATGTTTGTGAATAATACTACTTTTACAAAAACAAATTTCTAATGAAATAATAAGTTTGAAACAAATGTTGTAACCCATTTTTATATCTAGAAAATATAGAATGAAATTATTATTTTCAAGGGTGCTAAAAGGGCTTAAAATAAAATTAGCAAGACCAGTAATTTGTTTGTGAAGACCATAAAAAAGGCATCAATTGGTATGTTCACTTTATTTGTAAGTCAATAATGCAAACAGCAAAATATTTACCAAATATCTCTCTGTTAATGGCTATTTTTCTGCATATAATGAAGTATGAATTGTTTTATTCATGTTTTTCCTTTTGGAGAAGCCAACTGCTTAATATGTACTGTTTAGCCTGTAGTGATAAAATTTAGATAATGCAGACTTTGGTATCTCAGAAAGTAGTTGAGTAAGTCAAATAACATTTCAAGAAACAGATCCAGAGCATAAATTATGCCCCAGGAAGGTTTATCAAGATATCTAACAACCTCCACCCCTTTCCTCTCCAAGAACCTCTAACCTTTCTTGAACACACTTTTGGGAAAACTAAGTAAAATCTGAGATAGAGCTTTTTGCCATCTTGGAAAGTAGTTAAGTTAGGCAAATGATACTTTCAGGAAGGTTTCTAGAGCCTAAACTCTTGTATAAAGGACTTTTGCAGCATCCAACCTACCCATATTCCTTCCCCCTTTAAAGAGAACTAACCTTTAATGCAGTTGAACAAACTTCATGTTATAAAAGTTGGGCTTTTGAAATCAACCATATATCCACAGCACAAATGATGCCTAAAGGAAGGGTTTTGATCCTCAGATTTAAGGCTGCACAAACCACTTGTATTGTTTTTTTCTGTTTTTTTTTCAAAAGTTGAGCAAAAGAAAAGCAGACTAAAACCAAGATGGAGGATTGGTATACTTTCCTCCAAAGCTAGGACTGAATTCTATGCATTTTTCTGAGCTATAGAAATAGGATGAGACCTCTGGTTTCTTGGTTACACTTTATAGAATGGTCATGTTCCAAAACTAAGAAGAATGCTATTCAATCGTTTCTTATGTTTTGATTGTATTTCTTGTTCTGTATTTGGTGGCATTAATATTCTATGTCAATTGCCTTAGGCCTGCCAAAAACACGCTTCCGTTGCATCTATATTAAGAACAACCTAAATTCACAACATGCTAAGATCTATGTTTGCAGGAAAAACTCTATTACTGTAAATCAATTCTTCTATTTGGACAAGTGGCAGCATTGGCTTGCATTTTTTTTCTTCACAATTAATGGCTTAGTTGCCAGTTCAACATTACCTCCTGCTTAATGAGTCCTGTGTCATCTCAAGATAACAGCAAAAAGCCTAGAAAAAATGGAAGACTTGGTTCAAAGTGACGTAACACATAGGCCTATGATAGGTGAGATAAGCAAATCTCAGTAGTAGAACTCTGTTCATTTTTAATGCCATATCCAGGATTATCAACAGGTATGAAAATAAAGCTGACAGCTAGAAACATTCATATTTTTATTCCAGAAGATTGTTCATTCATTTTGCAAATACTTAGTGCAGATTTCTGGCCTTTTTTTCCCACAAAACACAAACTTTGGTTCAAACCTAGCTAAAATGTTTTCAAGCATAAATTCTGAGAACTATTGGAAGGGTATTTACATTACCTCCTTGTATAACATACCATATTATCAAACAGTTTAACATTCTTTACTAAACATACAGTCCAAAAAATAGCTGTTAAGAAAGATCATTTATCAAAAAATAATGGTTATTAAGTCAATGCTATATCCAGGGGGGAAGGCTACAGGGGTTGAGCCCCCTCCCATAAGTCTTGTGAAAACATAGCAAAATGCATATAAACAAGTGTTGATACATGTTTTAGTTGTTTTTTTTTGTAAGCCCCCCACTCAAAAAACTTGACGCCACTCCCCAAAAAATCCTGCATGTACCCTTCTACAGGGTATTGTATATATATATATATATATATATATATATATATATATATATATATATATATATATATATATATATATATATATATATATATATATATTTATAGATATATTTATATATATATACACAAATTATTTACATATTTTTAGGGCCCAGTTTTCAAACTTTTCATGAGATGTGCTTCACATAAGATGGATGAGAATTCAGACATATATGGATTTAACCTTTAACTTCCTTTCATCTGAAAGAATTTAGATACATATAAATATAGGATAAAGCTTGCAGTATGGATACCAAGGGTTGAAAGTTTTCTTATTGTGGAACAGCTAGTTTAATTAGAATTTAGTTTCGAAAAGCAACTACACCAATTAACCCTGTTTTCTTGAAACACCATTCAATGCATCAATCCCCCCCCCCCCCACACACACACACACACTGAAAGATCAACTAATGTTATGCCCAAGACCAAATGCGCAACGAAACACCATTGTACATAATCATGTTTCAGGTGAATCAACTCAGTAAAATAAAGCTTGAAAATAATTATGTATTTTGATTGTTTATTTGCAGTGGAATCCATATTTAGCTTTGGGAAACAACGCACCATCATGCAACTTTATGCTACTGAAGCTTGATAGCCGGATATATACTACAGTTTTTGATAATTTTAAAGTATCTCAGAAATGGCTATATCTAATTTCATGATTAGCTATTGTCATAATTAGCATAAAAGCTAATTTAAATTGATTATTTCAAAATTTTCACTAATATCATTTACTAATTTGTCATGGTGATATCTATTTTGCTGCTAAAAAAAGACACTAAAACTTGCAATTCCTATTTGAATAACCTCTGTAGCTTGACAGTTGGGTAATATGCTGAATTTGATTGTGCAGTTGTCATCCAGCCAACTCTTTTTTTAAGCCATCGGAGGTCAACATAACTGCACATGCTCCTCCGTCATGCTACCTCTCAAGGTGTTCCAGTTTCCTTTGAATCCTTTCTTTCAGCCTATTCCTTTCATTTTATGGGATGACCTGCTTTACATATGGGCTGAAAAAGTATAACTTTTGGTTAACTGTCATCCTTCATCTTTTTAGAAATGTGCCTTATAGTGGAGGAAAAATATGGTTTGACCTC
This sequence comes from Artemia franciscana, assembly GCF_032884065.1. Classification (NCBI taxonomy): domain Eukaryota; kingdom Metazoa; phylum Arthropoda; class Branchiopoda; order Anostraca; family Artemiidae; genus Artemia; species Artemia franciscana. The sequence goes on from NC_088867.1 coordinate 46,809,423, forward strand.
GGAGAAATTGCAACAGACTTTTTTTACACCAAACTATTCAGAAAAATCAGCTCACACAAAAAAAAACCCGAATCCCCCTTGCACAACTACCCAAACCCCCCCCCCCCTTGAAGGGGGGGGGGGAATTGGAATTTCTATTTGGACGTATTTTTGAGTTTAAGTGGTCGTTTTCTATCAAATCAAGCATGACGAATCCGAATCCGACGTCAGAAATCAAGTTTTTCGTACCCCAGTATCAATTTTCGCCGTCACAGAACGGGGGGGGGTGAAGTATGCCGGTCATTATTTGCCGGATTCCTACGGCTAGTGGATCAATTTATATCAAATAAAGTGCCGTATTGCCAGATATGAGGTCAAAAAGCAGTTTTTTTTACTATTTACCTCATTTTCACCTCTAAGGGGCCTGTAATATGAGGGGTTGCTAAGTATAACATCTTGAAAAACCACTTCTTTAATCGAGATCAAAACTTCAGATCAATCAGTTATAAAAAGGAACGTTTAGAACTCAGGTAAATTAATCACAAGAACATTTTGATTTTAAAGCACAACCTAAAGCTAATTCTTCTTCCTGCTCGTCTTCGTTATCATCCTCATCCTGTCTTGCTGCAGCGTTAGCACATAACGCCCCTTTACACTCCCCACAGGCAAAGCTGCAGGGCAAACCGTTCCGACGGCAGCTGCATCTGAGTGACTCGCACCCGCTGGTGCACTGGCACCGCACCATCTTCAGCAGGTTCTCCGGTGCTGGTGAAGCATCCGTCATTATGGGAAGATACATATTCCGTGATGAAGAGAGGCGCCAACCCCACTCATCGGGCTTTAGGGAATCGGACGTGTCTTGCCACTTCTTTATTTACAAATAGCACCTGTAAAAGTGGTACTTTGCGGCAGCCAAAGTCGGCGGTAGCCGCTTTGCCTGAACAAAAGCAATTCCACTTGCAACCCGCATTGTAAATGCTCGCACCCGAACATCCTTCAGGGTCTTCTCATGGATTTTCCCTTTGTAGATGCGGAGCAAAGCTTTCTCTCCAGTTTCGGAGATCTCCTGGTGTCATGAAGGTCTTGCAAGCATCTTTAAAATTCCCATCTTTAAGTGACAAGGAAACTACTGCTGGTTTCCCTACGCCTTGAAGTCTAGATGTTGTATCACAGCCAGACATTGCGTGGCAAACGAGTAGATTTTCTGCTGCTTCGGTTCCTAGTTTGTTCTTGATCCTTTTTATGTCGTACACTCGTCGGTCATTTCCATGTGTGTCTGTCTGCATACAGATATCGCATGCATCAAGCTTGGTATGGTACAGTAGAAGGACTAATAGGTCGGCATCATTCCTAATCAAAGTGGTTGACGAAGTTTCAGCACAACTGACTGCAGTTTGTACAACTAAGACATTGGAATCATCCTGAGCGTGTAGAACTTTGCATCCTGAGTTCGCCAGCCTCTCAGCAAGTAGGTTGATAAAGCGTTGTTTGTTTTTGTGATTTCTCAGAAATTCTTCCTTACTTTTGACAATCTTCATGTTAGGAGAGAATTGAATTGTTGTCTAACTCTGTCTCTTACATTTGGATAGGATTGCAGTATTTCTAGAAACTTATTGGGAAAGTTACACTCTATTGTCATAATTCATTTATATAAAATGAATTTGTATATATTTTAACATGTGCCTTGTCTACTGTAGACACCCACTTTGACTGAATTAGCAAGATTTTTGTAACATAATGGCAACTAGAAACAACTATATACCAAAGGTGAATTAGTTTAACTCTGTGGTTCCCAACTGATTTTGGCCTATGCCCCACCTAGGTATTTTTAAAATCCTGATGCCCTCTTGTGATATTTAGATTATGTTACTCAAAATCTTACGCCTATTTACCTGAAGCTTAAAAGGCCATAGAGTATTGTCAGCCAAAGGATGCACATTCTGTCCATTGTGCACCAAAATATTCCCATGCCCCATCAGTGAGGCGTGTGCCCCACATTAGGGAATTGTGGGTTTAACTTGTCTTTGTGTTAAAGTTTAATTTAAAATAAGCTAGTCCAGGAGATTTTTATAATTTCATTCGATATCTGAACGGAGATAAGGGATGGATGTAGAAACTTTTAAACACATTCCTGGGACCTAAACTAGGCCAAAAGTTAATTCCAAGAGTTATATTTGCCTAGCTTCACAATTTTCCAAGAAAAGGAAAACTACTTTCTGTCTACATTATTTTTGGAATAAGTCACGTGATCTTGGTTAGTTCCGTCTATAATCATCAAGTCTCTGTTTTTCAAAACTCTTGAAACTTGAAGTGAATTTGACAATTTCCTAGTAAGCCAGTGCATATCTAACGAAGTTTTTGCTTTTATTAAGGTGAAACTGCAGAAAAGCCAGATAGAAGCAGATTTAGCCCTTGCCAAAAACAACTTGAAGAAAAAATTGGGAAAACTGTATTATCTAGAGAGTCTCCTGCAGGCAGGATATGGAAAACGTGGGGCTTCAAACTTTGAACTTCGTCCTATTTGTCAAGTACCATTAGGAAACAAGGTAATTCATCTATTTAGAAAAAGCAAAAACCGTTTATACGTGAGGCTCAAGAATTTGCAGTCTGAAAGAGATCGAAAACTATCCTAAGAACTATTGGCAATCATTCGACAGTTACTTTTCAAAACTGAATAGGGGCATCATTCTTTGAATTATAGCGATCACCTTTCCTGTACTAGTTTCTTTAGAGCAGATTTAGCCCTTGCCAAAAACAATTTGAAGAAAAAATTATATGGAACTATAAAAAATAGTTCCAGTTAGAAGCAGATTTAGCCCTTGCCAAAAACAATTTGAAGCTTTTGTCTTTAAACTTGGTTTTGTTAATGCTTTACTATTTCATCTTAGTCGAGGTGCTTGAACACAAACATTGTTAATGAACTTCGAACAATTTAGTTTAGCAGATTAGCTCTAAATTTATTCGTCTTTTTGATTAATTTTTTATATTCAAGATTTACATATTTTTTTTTTCCTCGAAGAATTTATGAATAGGAAAATAAAGCCAATAGATCCAGAGAACGTGACGGGATTGGAATTTCTCGTGTGGTTCGGTAAGAACCTGACCTTTTGCCAGGTTTTATAATCAAGGTCAGTGTAATGCTTGTTCTTAAGAATTATTCCTTGACAAATTTTGAAGTACAAATATTAACAATTATATAAACATGAGTCGAGTTCAAATCCTGGTATCACCAGTCCGTTGAATCAAGGTAGAGGTCAATGGTGTTACTCTGTTAACTCGGCCGGCATGATTCTGGAGAAACGGCACAAACAAATATAGACGAAACCTCTGAATTTCACTTGCCAGATTGGGTGAACAACACTTGGTCCTTTTCCAAGTTGAAGTTGAAGTTTTAGACAATACAGATCTTTTTTTCATATAGTGAATTTAGTTTTGGACTTTGTTGTTAGTCACAGCGTCATACTGGCTCTGCAGGCTGTTATCACTTATTCATTTTTGGGTTCGATGCGATAATATTATATGTTCGTTTTATGTTGCCAAAAAGTCTCTCTTGTATTGCATCAGTTTTTCCATTTTGTTTTAAGATTCGCCAATTTAGATTTCGTTGTTTGAGTACCTAATCTGTTAAATTTTACTGAATAGGGGCATCATTCTTTGAATTATAGCAAAAATTGTTAACGCGGCTAATCTGTAAATTGTTAATCTGTTAAATTTTACAAAAATATACATACCAATGAGTATGGGAATTCGCTTTAATATACAAGTGTATATAAAAAGAATGCTAGATATATAATTGGTACTTTCTACTATGCGATGTCTTTATTTGTATTTAATTGACTTTCTCTGGATTAAGGCAAATACATGACTCTGGGTCCGAGCCATAAAAATATCATGAATTTTATGGAATTATATCCCCAAATCTGTACCCTCTTTCTACTCTTGCATCAAGTTTTGTCAAACTCGTCCCAATCCCCTATGAAACTACATCAAGAGCGCTAAACACGTTGTATTACAAATATTTCCCCCTTAAACACTCAATTTCGTGTCATCGAGTTTCAATGGCAAAAAAATGTTTGTATTTCCTAAAACTTTTCTATTTTCTTTTTTTATGTGTTCGTATTCCATCTTTTCTTCTTTTCAAGTTGTTTTGTTGGGCAATTGTTATCCAAAAAGTTTTTTTTTCAAAAGATATGTAAAAATTGAAAATCTGTACGATATATTTGAAACATACGATCGACCCGATTTTTGAAACAAAATTTACTTTTACTTTTTAGTACGTTTGAATATAAAATGGTATTTTTTACTGTGCTGTTTTTTTTTTGAGGGCACATACCGAAAAGGGTTTCGTTCAGCCGTTTAAAATATAAATTATGAGTACGATAAATTATGAAATGGCAAGTTCGGTCTGTCCCCCCCCCCCCTCCTCTCTCTCTCCAAAAATAGAAATACCTTTTTTTAGTGGTCAGTATTAATTTGCGGTCATAGTTACTGTATGGAATGCATACGGGCGTTGAAGCAGAGGTTACCTGCCTCTGGAGTATCTATTACTTGTCCCTATTGTCGTCAAGTTTGTTTATTTGAGGATGTATCCTATGTGTATACTGGAGCAGACGAAGGGGATAAAAGCTTGCAGGTTGAAGTGAAAGGGTCACATTCTACAAAAGTGGATGCTCTGGTTCGAGAGATGCTCATTTTGAAAGAAGAGGAACCAGATTCGAAGTCACTAATATTCTCAACAGTGAGTGTTCTCATTGTATATAAAGAAATTCAAAGTTTAAGCGAATTTTTAACTCTAATAGATTTAAAAATACAGGGACTGGGTCTAAAATAAAGGGGATAAAATTGTGGCAACATTAAATAAAAATGTATTATTGATAATGTCAGAAACTCCGTGTTAAGAAAGTTGAAAAAAAGAAGATTTGGGAAAAAAAAGAGTCGAAAAAAGAAGAAAGTGGAAAAACTGGGAATACCAAAAAGAAAATTAAGTAATCACATAGTCCAAAGGTCGTTGAAAGAGTTACTTAAATCAAAATTGAAAAAAGGGCTCGAGATTGCAATAAGATCTAATGGAAAACAGAAGAGAAAAGGAGAATAAACAAATTCTCTGAGGGATATAAAAAGAAAAAACAAACATTAAAACATGGTTTCTTAATAACAATAGAACCATGGAGATGGCACTATATCTCATGAAACATAAATCGTAGTCACAGGGAAAGAAATAAATTGTAATGAATATCTACATGAAACTGCACTAAATGTTTACCTGAATATAATAATTTTATGCCCGGTATATTCTAGAATAGATTATATATCCAGTGACATATACAGGAGAAAGGGGTTTGACTCCTTTCTTCCCAGAGAACTTGTATTACTAAAATAATTGTAAGTACTGGTATTTTCCTAGTTTTAAAAACTTATTCTTGGCAAAAGAGTGCTAAAAAACCTCTGAATTGGCTTCTTTTAAATAAGTATTTGTATGAATGATATTATTTTATTCGACAAGTTAGTAAAAAAGTAAATGAAATTCCAAGAGTAAGTAAAACTGTCCCTCATCAGTGTCAGTTCTTAGCTCCCATCCTCCAGATAGATAGAATTTCTGTGTAGGCCCAAGTCTGTACTAAGCACTAAATCTTCTTTCCTTTAATTCTTCTGAAGTTAATCGGTTGCAAATTAAAGTTCATTCTTGTTAAACTTCAAAATAATGAAAATTGAAAGAGATACTGATACTGAAAAATACCTACTAAAAATACTCTAGATACTGAAAAATACCTTTTTTAGGATTTTGCTTTAGAAAATGCCTTTTTGGTATTTGTATTGAAAAAACTGGACAATAAATACCCTCATAGATATTGGAGACTATATTCCCCCCTCTAAATTTGTGTAAATTGTCGCTACTGCAAGAAAAGGTATACGAAAAATTAAAAATTTTCAGAATTTTGAGAATTTAACGGGTAAGGGTAGTCCTTAAAAATAACAAGCTATTTCCGTGTTTCAACCAAGAGTGACAGAACTTCTGCATTGACTTTGTTTCCTGTTGAGGTCGCCTACAAAAAAAATTCACTTTTATCGTCAGAAAACTCATCGAATCCGTTTACAAGAGACTGGACTTGTTCTCTCTTGTTCCTTCTAGACTAACATGTTCGCAGATTGTTCTTTCCAACTATCAGCAAAACATTCTGCTTTAATATAAGAAAGAAAAAGATCAAAAATGAGGTTTTTTAAGGCCAAACGAGAATACTGAAAAAACACACAAAGCAAATAATTTGAAAGGACAACCGCCTCTCTTCTTCTGCGTGAACAAAATAGTATATTCAAGGAAAATGCCGAAGAAAAAGCCAACAAAACAAACGCGGAAAGTCAATGTGAGAAAAAAACAAAAAACCAATGAAAAAACCAAAGAATTAAAAGATAAGTAAAATTCAATAAAAGCCAAAAATTATAAGAATTAAAACTAAATACCAGAAATATAAGATATAACCTTAGGCTGCTGTCTCTTGTATATGAACTTGACTTGAGCTTGACTTTATTGAACAAAACTGCTAATCATAAATTTTATACAAAGGAGACAGAGGCATGAAGCTTATGAGTTAAATGGTTATTTTTGTGGTGAGACCCTATGGTCTGAAAATTGGGTTATATTTTTGTAGATTCTCTATCTATTCCAGTGATAATTGTTTATATACAATGAGTCATCCAAAAATCAATGTAGAAAACATTCAAAGTAAGAAAGCTCAATATTGCATCAAAGGAAGCAGTAAGAACGATACATTTTTATGGTATTGATTATAAGCACAACGAAAATATAAAATAACACACTTTATGTTACAATTTCTTAATACAGTCAGTCCCCTTATTATTGTATGTACTTGTTTCATTTTGTTATATATTTTTAGCGTAGTTTTGTGTTGTGTCTTCTTTATTAAATTGTTGTTTTTTTTAGTGGGATGTAAATCTAACAATAATCAGTAATGCCCTTGAAATGAATGGGATAAGCCATTGTTCTCTTACTTCAAGCAAATTCCAAGAAAACCTTCATAGATTTAAGGTAAGAAAAGTATATTCTAAATTAAAAAGTCTAAATTGCTCTTTATTTGATTGTTTTTTTGTCGAAAGCCAAGTAAAAAAATTACTTGACTGAGGTGACTGGAGGACCCAATGATTTATTTCTAGTAAGGATCATAACAAAAAAAAACAAAGCTTTTTATTTTTTTTAATGTGTGACAAATTCAAATATTAAAAAAAAAATTGGTTTCTTGTTTTGTTCCATTTCAATTTATCTCTACCCTGAACTCTTAAAATATAGAGCCTTACTGGTTGAACCCTTTCATGAGGGGCTCACTCAGAGCATTCCTTCTGATTGGAAGAAACAGGGGTTAGGGCCAAGCTTTTCAAGAAATTTAGAACTGATGACTGGTATAATATGCGGGGTTATAATTGATGGTAGTATAATTGGCATTAAACTATAATCTGTAAGGAGTAAAGTCCTCTGTCTAGTTCTACTGAACAGTGTTGAGTCAAAAGTCGACACATTACTAAGTGATTAGCAGCTTGGCTTTGGACCTGTTAATCCTATGGAAAATTCTGTGGTATTATGGATTCTCTGACAAAATTCTGTTTGCTATTACTGCATTGCTCGATGAACAATATGTGCCGTACAGACTGATCATACTAAATTTTTTTCAGTGTAAAGTCAGGCGTTCACCTAGGATATATTCTGTCCCCAGTGCTTTTTGCCATCCTTATAGACTATATACTTTGAATGTACAACTTCACAGGTGGAATCCGACTGAACCAGAGCCGCACCCCGTGTGACGGTGATTTGCTGACGACATTGCTTTCTTGTCTTATTTACAAGAGGAATTACAGCAGAAAATCACTGAACTCCAAAATAAAATAGAGCCAGCCAGAATAACAATTAGTACACTGAAAATAAAAATCGTGAGAAATAATGTAAACGAATCCCCCCCTTCCCCCACTTCGAGTCGGAACTGAGATGCTTGAAGAGACGGAAGAATTTAAATACCTTGCAAGCCTCATCGAGGTTGAAGGGAGCCTCGAAAGGGAAATTACCACGTATTGCATATGCAGGAAGTGCTTTTAAAAAATTTTGAAACGCGTGGAACAATATAGCATACTCTATGAAATTGAAGCTCTGGATGTTCAATAGGAACGTTATCTCAGTAATGAAGTACAGATATAAATCTTGGGCTTTAACTAAGCAGTTCGAAAAGTGAATTCTAAGGCTTGAGAATAGCTGTGTTAGACGCTTCCTTGGAATATTTTGGACCGACAAGATTACGAACGCTTTGATTCATGAGAAAACGAAACAGTCGTTTTTTACTAATAAAATTACAAGTTGTCAATGGCGCCACTTGGATCACATTATGTCCATGGGCAAAGGTTGACTCCTTCACGTTGTAGGGGGCTGGGTCCCTCCTTGTATTGGAAGGTTTGGACGTAAAAGCGCAGCGCTTGGTCGATACCTTAAGATAGATGCTATGCTATTCAGATTGTCAATGCACGATCTTTGGTCTGGAGCACTTGATAGATAATCGTAGAGAGGCACCGTTGTCGTTTAATGCGCCAGCTGGTATGGGAAGTCGTAAATCTAAGTAAGTAAGTTATGCAGTTGAAGCCTTAGAACAAATGAAGAAGAATGTTTCCGTGGTAACCCCCTTTAGTACCTTTGAGTTGATGCTCATCGTTCTTAATTTAGTCAGTAACTTGGAGTGGCTCCAGCCCCGGAGCCTCCTTCGTCAGTATCTATGTCTAGACTGTTCGGGGTTAAAAACAATAAATAGCCCAATAATAATACAGTAATTTTTTTTAAAAGGTATCAAGTAAATAAAAGAGCAGTGCAGAATGAACTATGGTATCCAGCATTTTTATGGCACTTGCCCGTCGGTCAATTCGGAAAAATTAGAAAAAATGAGGTATTTCTAACTTACGAACGGATGATCGGATCTTAATGAAATTTGATGTTTACAAGGACGCCGTGCCTCAAAGCTCTTATTTTAAATCCCGACCGGATCCGGTGACATTGGAGGGGGAAACTGGAAATCTTGGAAAACGCTCAGAGTGGAAAGATCGGGATCAAAATTGTCGGGAAAAACAAGCACAAGTCCTAGATACGTGATTGACATAACAGGACCGGATCCTCTCTCTTTGGGGTAGTTGGGTGGGAGGGGGGTCCAGTGCTTTGACGAGTTCGGTGCTTCTGGACGTGCTAGGACGATGAAAATTGGTAGGCGTGTCGGGGACCTGCCCAAATTGACTTGATAACAGCCATTTCCCCGATTCGATCATCTGGGGGGGAGGGGGCTGGAGGGAGGAGAAATCGTTAAAATTGAGGAATGTTTGTCTTACGAATGGGTGATCGGATCTTAATGAAACTTGATATGTAGAAGGATCTCAGATGCTCCCTTTTCAAATCGGATCTTATCTGGGGATATTGGGGGTGGAGGGGGGGAAACGGAAATCTTGGAAATCGCTTAGTGTGGATATATCGGGATGAAACTTGATGAAAAGAATAAGCACAAGTTCGAGATACGTGACTGACATAACCGGACCCGATTCGATCTCTTTGGGGGAGTTGGGGGATTTCTAGTGCTTTGGTGACTTCGAGAATAAGCACAAGTTCTAGATACGTTCAGCCAAATCGATACCTCTTGTACCGAGTCTAATTTTAGGTTCCGACCTCGTCACAAGTGCCATATGGCTCTTGTTATTGGTAAATAGTAGTGTAACTTGCGGATTAATTTGTTAAGTTTCTAAAGGAGATGACCTTGGTTGTTCATGCAGATATTAGTAGAGTTGGCTAAAAAAAATTAATACACGTTTTATGGGATGTCCCAAGACCTTAAGAAAAGATAAGATATATTTTCTAACAAAAAAAACCTTAAAATAAATCAGTACCCAAAAGTTCTTCAGTGTAGCCTTTATTAGAAAAAAAACAACAAAATTTTAGAGAAAAAAAGGAAAGATAATATTATAAAATTAACTTAAAAAACAAACATCACATTTATTATAAAACAAACATCACACATTGATTGAAATGTTAATGCTTCTTTGTAAAGAAAGCACAAATTTGGAGTAATTCTTCCGATTTTTCTTAAGACTCTTTCGATTCTAATGGACACATTCTGTCTCTCGCGTACGTTCCCTGTCTATTTTCTTTATTTCCCTTAAAAGTAAATATAAATTTATTTAAATTAAAAATAAATTTATATCCTTTAAAGGCTGTTTCTTTAAAAGTAAAATGAAACGTTATTCTATCGAAGTTTCTATATTTTCTTCTTTTTTTAACTCACTTTCTCCACTCACCAACTTGCTTGTACTTATATCACATAAATTTGTTAAATTTTGAGCCATTTTTTGACCACTTCCGAATGTTCAATTTCTTCCGAGTTTTTTAGTATATGCACTCCAAATGATAGCAAAATAATACAATATCAAAATTCTCCCTCTTGTTACCCTCTCTCGTATAAACAAAATAACATTAACGAGTGACTGGTCACAACAAAAATTATAAAATAAACGCAATTATGGAAGACTTGATTGCGCAGGAGTAAGAACACTTGTCTGCGGCCGTGGTAACTTAGGCTGGAATCTTACACAAGGTAGATTTTTGTCTTAGGGAAAAATAAAGATTGTTTAGTCTTAGAGAAGACTAAAAAGTCGAAAATAATAAATAAATATTTTTGTCTCGAGAATCTATTAATATATGTGAAAACGAGGGGGCGCAACACGGATTGGGCTCTACTGAATTTGATCTTTTCAACTCGTTTTTCTCATTATTCAAACTCACTGACTTTTTTCATTTACACATTTATCACTTAGATCAATTTGATGTGTTATGAAAAGCCCAATCCGTTTCCTGCTCCTTTCACTTATATTCATAGATAGTCGAGTAAAAAAAACTATTTTCCTATTTTTAGTCCATTTTGAAAACGAGATTATAAAAAATATATTTATTGTTTCCTGTACTTTTCAAGGCAGAAATCAATCCAGATTTCATTTTGGTATTGAGGGGTATGGAGCTTATTTTTGGAAACTTACCTTTACCCTGGTATGGTGTCTTTTTTGCCTTCTGTGTCTTGTTTTTTTTACAGTTCTTTAATTTCTAGTATCTATGTAAATACATTGTTGTTTTCTTTCTTAGCATGCTCCAGAACTTAAAGCCCTCTTACTTCCTGTGCATTCTGGTGCAAATGGACTTTGCATTCTGGTGCAAATTTGATAGAAGCAAACCATGTGTTACTCTTGAACCCATCCTGAATCCAGGTAGTGAATTGCCAGCAATCGGACGTGTCCATCGAATTGGTCAAACTAGGTAATGAAGTCTATTGCTCTACTTCCTCGTTGAATATTTATAATTTAAAACACGCGTAATATTGCTATGTCTTACTCTTTGGTTTTCCTTTTCTGCTCTTAATTGCCCTCTGTAGCCTTTCTTTTTTGCCGTAGCGGACCATTGTGAGGGCTTTATGTGTCCTAATAAAAGCTTTAAGCAACCTGCCTCCTTATTCATTGAAAATCCAGCTACTATTCTAATCAGGTAACTCGAATTTTGTTATTTTCATTAGGCGCCAGCCATTTACCGGGCTCAGTTTTTTTTTCCACATAAATAGCTGGCCAAGCTTTTTTGTTAGTTCTTCATATATTTCACAGGATTTCACATATCACTACTATGAAGCTTTTTTCCTTGGGGGGGGGGGGGGAAATGTTTCAGATATATAATATCTTATTATAAACCATTAGACTGTAGTATCGAATTTTATTATTCCTATTTAGGATACCTTGTTTTGTATTTAAAATAGTGTTTTGTGTTGTGAGTTGGTTGACTGTATCAAGCCAATTATACTTTAATTTGATTCTTAAATAGTTAGAACAACAAAAATGTTTCTGTTTAGTCATATCTTTTAGTTAAGTATCCTGGTTTCTGTGATATGTCTTATCTATTGTTGAAGCTTTATTTGGAGTTCCACAAGGGTATTCCCTGTGTCCAACAGTTATTGATGATATTAAGGATATTTGTTATGCAGTAATAACTACATTTCAAAGTTGTTGCTTTTTGTCATCCATCTCGTGCTAGTGAACCTAGATTCAAGATTTTTATTTAACACGCAAAATAAACAAAAACAATAATATTTAAATAAAGCCAACAGAGGGCTAAGCTCGATTATCGAAAACAAAAATTATGATCCACCAAAAGACAAAAATAAAGAAAAGGAACAGCCTAGAGCAAGAGAAGGACAAAGGAGGCTACCCCAGCCTGGCAAATTCATAATATTATGTTTCAAAAAATAAAAATAATAATAGGAAAGACATGCCCCTGTAATCAATGGTAAATAATATTTTATGTTGCTTTTTCTTTAAAAGAGATCGGCTGTTTGGATTTTTTAAGTTTATTATTTAATCTAAGCCTATTTACCGTAAAAGAGATTGGAAATCTCATTGAAAATCTAACTCTTTCATAGTTTACAATTTACTGCTCTTTCACAATTTCTAATTTTCGCAAATTAGAATCGAGCGAGGGAGAGGGGGTGGCAAGATTACGTAGATCATAAAAATTATTCTTTTGAGACCGAATATCGTAATGTCAAAGTAAACAGTGCAAATTTTGAAGCTGACTAAAGCTTAATATTTTAACAAATAAAAAGAGAGTTTCTGTTTCCGAAAGGCTTTGAAGTCTTTTAGGGTGATGATGGGAAGTGCCAGGAATTCTTACAACTTTATTTAAGAAGCTAAATTTTGGGCTCGTTTTACACGCTGTTGGTCAGAATGACTACAATCCGATAAGCTGTTGATCCTCAGGAAAAGTTCCCAACTATATCTATATATAGCCTATGATATACAGCCACAGTTAATTTTCGATGTTTAAAGCTTCGCTTTTGGCAAAGCGGGAAGCTTCAAGGTGTCTTGAGAAGCAAATGATTCTCAAGAAATGAGAAGCAAATATGGGAAACGGATTGGACCAATCCATGGATTGTGTTAAGTATGAGCTGATGGCTATAACTCTTTTATTTTTAAAGATGCCACATTATGCCTAATGAATTAAGGCAAACAAAATTAATTGTGGTAATTCACCCGTTTTGTGATGTTGTTGTTGTGCAAGGTTGTAATTTTTTTTAAAGGTTAATATCCTAGTCCTCTAAACAGGATATGCTTGATCGATGGGTCAGACCTTTTTTTTATCATTCTGAGCGGACGTCTTAATAGTTAGTCTTGGTCAAACAGTCGGTCGCCAATGTCTGTTGTTAAATACTTGACCCTAAAAGTTTGTTTTCTGTTTCCCTTTACTGTAAAGCTTATTTCTGGCACATAAGTTCCTTTAGAATTTGGATTAGGTAGAGTACTCTTGTTTTTATTTCAAAGTAACCTCCTCTTTTGTCTATAATTCTATATCTTGTACCGATTGTTTTCATTCTATATGGTCTTGGTTAATTGTTGTTTTTTCTTCTTTATTTTAGAGAGACTGTTGTTCATCGTCTCCTTGTGCAGAATACTATTGAAGAGCAAATGCACCAAATGCTAATCAATCATTTGGCTACTGCACGTACCAACACAAACTCTAATGAAAACCCAGTGACGATTAGGAACGTTTATCAACTATTTACAGTTCAACACCAACAACCTCAATAATTATATCAACCCCTTTTTCCAATCATCTGTTTAATATATCCAGTTTGCAATCTCTGTAGGAAGGTGACATAAAGCAGACAAAGCCGGCTCTTTGCTAGCTAAATAGGCAGAAAGGCTTGCTTGTTGAATGACAAAGAGGCAGATAGGCCCTTTGTCGGCTCTTTGTTGATTAAAAAGCCAGCTTTGGTCTTCTATAATCATTGAATCTTTCCTATTTGTTAAAAATAAATCTAGACAATGAACTTTCTATAGGTCTTTCTTTTCTTCAAATTAATTTAAGGGAAAATAAGCAAAAAAGGTTTGTAAAAACCAGCAGGAAGAAAAGTCAATCAACAGAAAATCCAATTTAAAAAAGGAATTCAATAAACTGAAAGTGCTAAAATATCTGTTGGCTACAATTTGCCAGCATATTATCAAGTAACAATTATTTGATTAGCATTTCCTTCTGGAGAGCAAAGTAGACTAGGCTAAAATATTGATATCTATACTGTTTACATACCTCTTTCTCTTGAGACCATCCATTTTAATGCTGCCTTCTGATAACTTTTCAGATTAACTGACAGGTGTTTGTCACACAGGCTTACATGCAAAGGTGTGCCTTCATGGACACTGTCAGTAAGTCCAATATGTATTCCTGTCCACAAGCCAGCTTCTATTTGCTTTTTTTTAATGGACTCGTATAGTTCTAGGTAGTTATCAGAGTCAGAATCTTTCATGCTGAAAATTTGATAGCTTGATTTTCAGATGACTTCAGAGGAACTTCTTTTGCAATAAAGTCATTCTTCTTTGATTTGAATTGCACGCATAAAGGAGAAGTTCAGAGTTGCCGCAACAGCGAAAAATATATCATTTTAACTTTTAGAATGTCATCGAGAAATCACAAGAAGACAAATAACAGAGATGAAAAAGAAAGGCAATTAGGATAGTGGTATTTAAGTTTAATAACTTGTAGCAAATTGTACATAATAAATCACTGACGCTTCTGTCCTCGTTATCTAAGCTTCATGCAGTAAAGTACAGGAAAAGGGATTGCACATTTTTATTTGAAAATTGTAAAAGATAGCATGGATTTTTTTCTGTTAAAGGATGAATGCATAAGCACAGTTGGCAGTCTTTTTAGCAAAAATAAATTTTGTAACCTTGGCAAAACTGAAATTTTTGTGATACTGTCCAATTGTTTAATTTTTAAACATGTTGGTTAGGTGAATTTATTCTTGCTATTTGCATTCAACTTTTAAGGTGAACTTAGATGTGTTATTGATCTTTACTGGTCTTGAAAACACAGGAAAGCATTTTTTTAACCAAAAACTCATAAAATACCCCATTCATGCAGATTTTGTCCATATTAGTAAATACAGTCCCATTTTAAGTGTTCATTTCCAGGTACTGCATATTCTTAAAGTTCAAAGACAAGGGGGGGATTGGTTTTCAAAAAAACGGTACCTACAGTACATTTTATCATTATTTTGCACCAAAAATCGGAAAATAATAGATATCCAAAAAAATTTTTTCCTATAGCATCAATTACAGTCCCCATTTGGATTTCCAATTACTACGCAATATCAAGTGATAAATGCAAGTCATTTGTCTCAAAGACATGCTATTTTTTTTAGATTGACAGTTTACTTCACCCCTCGCATTTTGTGGTAAACGATCACTTTGGTAACAATTCCTACAAAAGACCCTTACAGGCTCAACTTTTGCGGCTTTCCATCACGGTTAACAAATTATCATTTTAATAATTTGCTTTGAGAACCGTTATGTGTAAGCCATTACAGGCGCAAAACAAAGGGGGCATTTGCACAACTAGATGTTTTTCCCTTCGAAAAAGTGACGAGAGAGAGAAATAGCGAAGAGAGATAGAGAGAGCATGATGGGACTTAATGGAAAAAGCCTAAACAAGACAGAATAAATAGCATATTTGACACCTCGGGAGGTAGCTCTAGCCCAAAACCAGAAATGTCGACACTTACCGCGGGCCTAAGCAAATTCTTAGTGTTGTAGAGGAAAATGGAAATAATTTGAAAATGTCAACCATCAAGTAAGAACTCTTACTGAAAGGGGCGGTAATCTATAAAAATAACATTCGCTAGAAACAAATAAGATGAATAATAAGAAATTGAAAATTGGTAAAATTAAAAATGAAACATAAAGTACTGAATTTGCTTTGGCTGGAATGTGATAAATAACGAAAAGATCATGGATATGATGTACGGATGTTGAAGCAGATAGCTGAACTTGCTCGTGACATCACGGTTCAGTTATAAAATCCACAATCAGTAATACTTTACCATAGACTGACTAGGACAATGCTCAAGTTTAGTATAGGCAGGCTTTAGTGCCCAAATAAGATGTTCCCTTTTAGATAGATAGATAGATAATTTTATTTGCAACAATTACATAAATAAATATAACAAACCAGTGCGCATGCCTGGTGACATACTTTAGCACTAACAATGTTACATTCACTAGGAAAATAAAAACTAGCACGGACAATGTTACATACATTAGCACTGACAAAATAAAAATAAATCAAGTCAAAGTAAATACAAGCCTACAGCATCAGCATAAATATACAAAAAAAAAAAATTAATTTCCCCACAACATATTAAACACAAATCACCTAATCATTTGTTATTTAATTAAATATTTGAAAAACCCGTCACAACTTACATATAAATCCGTCATACCTTTAATCCTCGCACCCAATAATTTTGACAAATTTCACCTTAGCGATTATATTTTGCAATTTTTTAATAAGTAGTAAGTCAGTTATTTCTGAAAAAATTATTTTCATGACTGCGTCGTTTAGTTGTTTTTTTTATAATTTTAAAAACTCGCTTATTGCTACATTCTCGTACTGATATTGGAATTGAGTTCGAAATTTTTGACCCAGTGTGACGGATGCTGAAACCCGCTCTTTACGTAGGAAGAAATTCACATGAAAAATCTGAACAATGAGTGGTTGGATATTAATACCCTTAGGAGTATCGGCAAGATTTAATGCCCAAATAAGGTGTTTCCGTAAGACGTATTATCCTAACATTATTGATAACTTCGCTAGGAAAATTAATTTTAACCCCCCCCCCCCCCAAAAAAAAAAATATAAGCAAAATCTAGAATTAATAATCATTAAACAGAATCCCATGCAATGCTGTCATTTAATACGCTATAATTTCCTCGAAGCTTGCCTCTCCTAAAGACTAGCCTACAGCACCTTTTCAGTCAGAGTTCTGATTAGGCAACTCATTAAAGGTCTTCCTTGACTATACTATGAGGCAACGAAAGCAGAACTTCCCTTTCTGGAATAGGGACGGAGGATGGAGCTTATGACAGAAAGGAGACCTAAAATTATCTGCCAACAATGGAACAGCTGCAACCTTTTACATCCAGAAAATTCTTGTCAAGGTATTTGCATCTAATATACGCTATAATTAACATATTTCAATCCAAAATGATCATGATACGCAGCAGATCCATTGTTTACCTTATCATTTAATTCTTACTCATTTATTTCTGAATAAAAATACTAAAACAGAAAAATCCAATAAGAATTAAAATCACTCAATACTCTTTGAAAAAATAAAGATTAACTACAAAACATATACATAAGCTAAGGGTTTTCGGTATAAAGCACCAAAAAAATAAAGATCTAGAAAACTGGTTCCTAAATCTGGTTGTAATTTACGACTATGACGACATTCGTCATACGCAGTTTTTTGTCAAAAATTAATTTTAGTTTGAACACTATTTTATTTTGAGCATTATTATTTGCTAGTTACAAAATCATGCAGATTTAGCGATATTCTTTAAAATGAGCCCTTAAGCAACTCTCTATGATGTTTCAGTACCCCACGAGCTGCGTAGAAGGAGAAACAGAAAAAGATGTTCCACATGCAGATTTTACGAGGTTGCAGCGACTTTCCTTGTTATTCAAGCCAAGGGACTTTAAGTTCGCAGATAGGTATTCAGCCAAAGCAATTCTAATGATGTACTTTTTGTTTCTATCGGACACCATTTTTTGGGCCTTCAGGCTTTTTTTTGTTACTATGGCTCGTGTTGATCTTTCACTAGATTGCAGTAATCACCGCATAAAAATTCGTCACCTTCTGAAATTTTGAAATGAAATAAAACTTAAAATTTTCTTGTGCTTTTATAGGTTCGATTTGAAAACTAGAACTGTTGCTGAAACACAGTAAATATTTTTGAATTTTGTGGAATAAAATACTGAAAGAGTAAACGACGAACCACAGGGAATCCTGAATCACGCTGTTGGAATAATATGCTATGAATACTGCATCGATAAATCCCAAAGTAGCCATAATGTGTTAAGCTTTTCCTATGTTATTCTCCTATTGCATAAATAACACAATCCAAGTCTTCTATCATTTATTAATATATGAACAATTGTCAAAAATTACATTTTATCAGTTACTTTGGGCTAGACTTCTTTCTTTATTATGATAAGGATTGTGGATAACTTCGAAGACCACACTGCCTTTCCATGACGAAAATAAAACAGTTCAAAATAGGGATGAAACCTTTTAATCGACAGTGAAACAAATATAAAATTTTAACTGAATATTTCGGACACACATACAGTGTCCATCATTTGCAGTAAAACTAAAAGACATCACTAAAAACAACAACATTTATACCCAATAAACTAATTAAATATAGTTTATTGCTCTAATTTTTTTCAATGCAATCGGAAAAAAAACAAGAGCTAAGAGCTCATATGGCTCTTGTGACGAGGTTGGAAGAGCCAAGAGCTCATATGGTATGAGCTCTAGCAAAATTCTAAGAATCAATAGATTGCTTTAAAAGGAAAATCAGAGGCTTAATGCCGGTTGGGATTTAAAATAAGAGCTCTGAGTCACCAGCTCCTTCTAAATATCAAAATTCATTAAGATCCGATCACCCACTCGTAAGTTAAAAATACATCAATTTTTCCTCTCCCTTCAGCCCCTCAGATGGTCAAATCGGGGGAAGCGACTTTATCAAGTGAATTTGTACAGCTCCCTGACACGCCTACCAATTTTCATCGTCCTAGCACGTCCAGAAGCACCATACTCGCCAAAGCACTGAACCCCATCACCTAACTCCCCCAAAGAGAGCGGATTCAGTCCGGTTACGTCAATCACGTATCTACAACATTTATAAGCGTTTTCCAAGATTTCCGGTTTCCCCCTCCAACTCCCCCCAATGTCAACAGATCTGGTCGGGATTTGAAATAAGAGATCTTAGATATGAGTTTCTTCTAAATATCAAATTTCATTAAGATCCGGTCACCCGTTCTTAAGTTAAAAATACCTCAATTTTTCTAATTTGTCCAAATTAACAATCCCCAGCTCCCCCAAAGAGAACTGATCTTTACCAATTATGTCAATCTCGTATCTATAACTTGTGCTCATTCTTCCCATTAAGTTTCATCCCGACGAATATACTTGAAGTTTTGGGGAGGGGGGTGTGTGTGTGAGGGGTTGCCAAGTTATTCAGTGCTTATATATCTGATATTTATCTGTAATATTAAATAAATAAAAAATAATTTTTTTAGCTGAAAGTAAGGAGCGACATTAAAACTTAAAACGAACAGAAATTGCTCCGTATATGAAATGGGTTGTCCTCTCCGCAATCCCTCGCTCTTTACGCTAAAGTTTGACTCTGCCACAATTCTACTTTATAAAACAATTAAAAACTTTAGCGTAAAGAGCGAAGGATTGCGGAGGGGACAACCCATATCATATACGGAGTAATTTCTGTTCGTTTTATGTTTTAATGTCGCTCCTTACTTTCATTAAAAAAACTATTTTTTTTTTAATTTAATTCAATTAAAGATTCAACGCAACGATTAGAAAAAAGTAAGGTCAGTATCATCTGTGAACAAAGCAATTTGCCCTTTTTTTAACAGCCATTTTTTTAAAAACAATGGCACATGTAGGAATAAATGGATTGTGTATTTTTGGCAAGCCTACGTACCCGGGAAAAATCATGAACCTTCATACTATAATTGTAAAAGTATCACTATAATAAAGTGACCATACCACTCGATGTCTTTTTTTATGTTCTTTACAAATATAACAATCACTTATGTCGCAAATTCAAATTTAAGCACAATTTGAGCTCTTGAAACCAAAATATTTCTAGTTTTGGGGTATAAACAAAGCTTAAAATATTGGTTTCAGCATTAAACTTCCTTCAGAAGGACTATGTGGAATCAACTAGTGCTTTAGAAATCGATGTGAACAATCGGAAGTTTTAACTTCCCCTTGAAAGCGTTTACTAGGGTCCAAACGGACCAGATTCCCTCTGTACGTCAAGGTCAGATACCGTCGTCCCCCCTGATTCAATCGAAGTAGTTCTCAAAGCTGCACAGGCGTTCCATATCAAATCAGTAGCCCAGATACAGAAAAGGTTCCATTTCGAAGACGACATTTACAAATATGCTGAAATGGTTGACCCAGTGTCAGCTCAATCACTTCAGCCTGCCTCTCTGCTACCTTTTGTTTGGAAGTATGGGCGAATCCCATGGGACAGAACCAAAACCGAGCAGGAGTGGAGGAGGCAGAACCTCATCCATATTGAAAACGGCAAAACAATGGATGCCGTGACTTGCTGGTGTTTGGTATTGGTGAAAAAAATGCTACCGGAACAGAATTTGTATCCTAACCTGAAACCGGCAGGATTATTTATTTCCCCTGTTCCATTTTCAAATGTCAATGTCGAGAGGTTTTTCAGTGCTGTAAAAGTAGTAAAAACTCACCGTCAGAATAAATTGAAAACATAAACTTTGCGGGGGATTCTAAAAACAAAATATGGAATGAAAAGGGCTCAAGAAAGTGTGGAATGTGAAGATGATTAGTTACTTCACCACAAAAGAACGGTGAAAGCTTCAGCCACCATACAAAAAATGTTGAGGACACATCAGGGGAAGATAAGGTCTGATTACGTTTTATAAGTTACGATTGAACAGTATTAAACATCTTGTACTGTAATCTACATTACAGTATTACATTTTCTTTTCTATTTGCTTATTATTATTTGAAGTATATTTGAAGCTATTTGTATTTAGCTGCTGATTAAAAAACACTTTAAACGGCATGACAAGACATTCTATTATGGTAGTGATAGCTAGACTTCAATCTAAAAAGCCAAAATATGTTACCTTTCAATGGTACGGGTAAAATGAGACAGGGAGAAGCGGTTCAGGGAGTAATTAGAAAATGGGAGATTTTTAGGGATTCTTCAACTGAAGATGGGGATTTCTAGGGATTTTTCAGCTCTTTATTAGGGATTTAAAAAAATGAGAAAGTGGAAACACTGGAAAGAGGGTCAATTTGCCAGATGGATTGTAAGTTAAATTTAGGTTTTCTTTTGCTTTTCTAAAAACAATTTATATGTCACAAGATATAAGGGATTTCAGAAGAGGGGGAGAACTATCCTGATATGAAAAAGGTATAAGGTATGAAAAACTTTATAATCATGTAGGTATGAAAAAGGTTTTCTTATGTCACCTGTTATAATAGGTGTTTTGAATTAGGGAAGGTATCCATTAAATTTAAAATTACATTACAAACAAAATATTACTAAATATAAGGCAAAACAAAAGAAAAAACCCAACTGAGTGATAAGAAATGCCTCGTCCAGTGTTGCCATATCAGACGGAGAGGATTATGCTTCCTTGAGCCCAAAATTATGCTTTTTTGGACAAATTTATGCTACGCTTCTATATTTGCAAAACTGCGCTGGAAATATGACATTCCGAGATGTACACAAGGCACGGTGAAGTGGGCAACCCCTTGGAATGAGATGCAGAGTCAGCGATCTTTTTGAAACAAAAAGGATGTAATGACCGACATCTTTGCCTTGGCATGCCGTTATATTTTGAAAAAAAATAGTCGATAGGCCAACATTTTTCTTTTAGAAAAAGTTATAGTTTCAGTTGTTATCTCGATAAAAAGAATGTGAAGGAAATACAAAGAAATATAGCAACAGGTTAAATTTGATAGTACCAAATGTGAGCTTACCCCCTCACAGGAAAGGATTAGCTCTAAATCAATAGGTTATACAACGAAAAGAATTTTAAAAAAAATAATAGAAATGAACTCAAAGTAATTACCTTCGTTATAGGCATGCATTTGGAGATTCCATTCTTTTTTTTAAGGGATATTTCGGTTATTTTGAAAATGTCAGCCATGATATATGTAAGTTTTTGAGAGAGTGTTTTGGTGCAAAGGTCCCTAGATGCATATCCACCTTTTTCAATGAGAATGGGGTATAAATTAATTTCAAAGCACCACATTATTAACAATATTTATTACCTGTGTAAAAAAAAGTAGAAAAAACGTAAGGAAAAAAATGAAAAACAATACATTGCAAAATAAAAATGAGGCCAACTTAACGGAGTAGATGCAACACAAGAAAACATAATAGCCTTCAGAAAAACCATGAAAAAATCATAATTTGGCTCAATTCCAACTCCAAACTCCGTTTTTACTCCTTTTTTTGTCGTTTATGCAATTATAATGAAAAAAGAAATCACCAATTCAACAGCACAAACACATAAATAAACATACAGCATAAAAAAAAGACAGAAGGAGAAAGGAAAACTGTTTTCCTACTTTAGAATATAGATCAGTACTTGAATGAGGCCTTAACCCTACTCATCCATCCAATTACATAGGTCAAACAGCATAGCTATACACAATCAACCATAAAGAATAATCCATGGACAGGCAGTCGTGTCGTAAGTAAGCATAAGTTGTCATTTACCAAATATCAAAAACGATAATAAACACAAATAATTCAGAGTCGACAACCCAACACAAGGGCTCATCAGGAGAATACACACTTGCCTATAGGGTTTCGGCACTTTAAATTCCCTACTCAGGCAAGCGGCGTGCCTACAATAAATTCTTTATGGTGTCCCCGTGCTAGGTATCACCCCCAAATTATAATTAAAAGATCAGTGACACCTTGCTTAGTTGTCTGAGGACAGAATTTGCATTGTTTACCCTCCCCTGCAATTTAAAGTACCAGAGAAGACAAATAGACAGCAGTGTAGGGTCAACCAAAAGTATCAAACAATGTGACGGTGTTTGTGATCTTCCTTTTCGACAAAACGACCACTTCATACTCTTTATAAGAGCCCCATACTCCTTGCTCTAACCGATAAAGGAGCCCCAGTTCACGGTGAACCCTTTCAGAGAAATTTTGAGTGAAAAAATATGAGTCGACATCGGGTTAGACGCTTTTGTGAGCCATTCGAGAACACCATTTGAAGGCTCTTGAGAACACAGTTCAGATACAGGTATTTTACTCATATTCTTATAGAATGATAGACTAATCTTGGAATACAAATTCACAAGCTTAGAAATATATTTTTCAGCTCTGGAAAATCATCTACTCAGATTGATTTTCGCAACTTTTCTGTTGCCTACTTCACAGATCAAAAATTTTATTTACTGAGAAAACGAAACTATTTCCTCACGATAAAGTGAAGGAGCTTGGAGGTAGTTTAATTCAAATCAGGGATAACAAAAAATAAATAGCTATATTTGTTTGTTTTTTTATTCACATAGAGATGCTAATTATATTCAACCTGTAAAAACCGTTTATCTTTGACATACTTCAGTCAAAATAAAACTCAAAATAAATATAAAAAAAAATCCCATTTCTACCAATAATTGTTTGATTCCGAGCTCGAGTTGGAATTCCTAACAAAAAACTTCGTGTACTTACAAAAAAAAATACTAGGAATCATTTGTTTAGCCCTTCTTCGTAAACACCCTCCAAAACAACACTAAAAGCTGTACAAACAAGTCTTGTCTTGAACAAGTAATGAAGCTGAGCCTCCACAACGCAGTTATAGAGAGCCTTAGTTCTTTTAAGCGCTCCTTAAGAACTTCTAATCTTAGCATTAAGATGTCCATAAAGCACAACACAGATAATTTCAAAATCGACAAACCAAAACACAAATCTTTTTGCAGTGTTTATCGTGTGCATTTTAAAAGCCGAAACACGAATAAAAGTTAAGTTTAAAAACGCGGTTTTTTGATCAACCTAAAGAGCAAAGTTATAACTCAAAACAAAACACAATCATAGCCGTGTAGTTTGTGCAGCAAATATCTGTAAAACTGGTTCAAAGTAACTGACTCGTGATGTTTCCCTATATTTGTAGAACTCTGTAAAACTGTTACTTTCCTGAAAACTGAACTTTCTTGTGACTTCCAGAGCTGCAGACAACTTAAGGATTTTCAGGAAAAAGCCTATAGCTTGTTCTTATTCGGGATAGTAAGAGACAAATTTAGAGAATCAGACATCATCCAGTTTATCATCCAGTTGCTATCCTCAAAGACATAATTTTGGACCTTTCAACATCACTAAGCGAAATAGTTATCTCAAAATGTTGATTGGATGTGTTTTGGGAAATGATTGGCGTGAGGTGGAGGCTATTGACCTTAAAATCACTTCATACTGTTAAAAAAGGCACTACCCCTAACAATTTTCAATCGACTTAGCTCTTTTTAAAGTTTCTATGAAAACTTCTTCAATACCGAAATGTCCTGGTCTAAAACAAACCAAAGAAAATTAATAATAATAAATAAATAACACATTGTGCCCGTATTCCTCTTTATTTGCGCTGCCTATGATAATAGCACGGACACCCATGTAACAGCTTTGCTTCCTGACACTTTATTAATGTATTATGTTATTATTTATATGCAATTAATCAGTGCTTATATCAGTAACTCAAATACTTTCTACCTTTCTATTTTCTTAGCATTTGTCACTTCTTTCTTATTGTTTCTTTGTGCGATTTTTTGCCCCTGTATATATTCTCGTTTTATGGTCATATTGACTAGAATCTAAGGGGAGACATCCCTACTCTCTTCTTTAGGGGGATTTACTTACTATGATTTAATTATCACTTGGATATATTTAAAAAGCCCAAACTTTATATTTTGTGACAAAATTATTCACGTAGTCCATTACTGCTCTACAAAATTCCATTGGCAGAAATCACGTCATATTGAAAAACTTTTGAGTATACTTTTCAAAATTTAAAGGGAAGGGGCAAATGCCTGGGGCACAACTAAAGTGCATTATTTTCTTTAAGGATCTATAAGTAAAGGAACGATGCGGCTCAACTATAATCGAAAACCTAAGAAACTTTGTCTTGATAACAAAACAAAAAAAGAGGATACTGACGATGCAAAATATCGTGGTTGCAGCCAGTTTCCTTCTTTTTAAAGTCTAGCAGATTTCCCTTGCTGTTCAAGCCAAGGTACTCTAATTTGGAGAGATTATATATTTTTTTTCAAAATCATCCTATTTTCATTTGGTTATATACTTTTAATTTTAAGGTTAACGAAAAAAAATTTACTATTCCTGAATCACGTTCTTTACTATAACTATAAAATTTTCACATATTAATGTGTTGGACATCATTAACTGTATGTTACATTTAAATTTATACGTTGTCATAGCACAGTGGTTCTCTTCTAAGTATTCGTAGAATTCTACCTATTCGTAGAATTCGAGTTCAAACCACTTGGTGGCAACGCTTATGGACATGCAGGCTTAAGTTGGGGTTAGGTAGGTGTTAGGGTTAGGTAGGTGTTAGGGTTAGGTAGGTTAGGGTTAGGTAGGTGTTAGAGTTAGGTAGGTGTTAGAGTTAGGTAGGTTTTGGGGTTAGGAGGTTAGGTTTTAGGGTTTCATATTTATAGTTGAGTGTGGCTGTATTAGTGGTGTCGGTGGCCAAGTGTTCTTTTATTTTATGTATTTTGTTGTCTCTATCTCCCCATCGGACAAGCTTTGCTTTTTATGGGAGGTAGTAATCATTTTTCGTTTATTATCTGTTTAATGAACAAATCATTCCCTCTCTCTCTCTCTCTCTCTTATATAAGTTGGTCTTTTTTTCGTCATATCAAAAGTCAGTTGAAAGGAAGAAAGAGAGAATTAAAAAAACATCTTTGGTTTAAATGGTTGGGCAAACGGTGCTCAAATAAGATTTGAGAGTACAGTGAAGTAAGGAGTGTCCTTCAGAACTGAAGGATTCGAGTTCAACCCAATGTGTGGCAACAATTGTCAAACATGCAAAAGCATGCTTAGGTTAGGTTAAGTTAAGTTAGGCTATATATATTTCTTCTTTATGGTCATATTAACTTGGGATTTGATTACAATGATTTAATTATCATTTGGATATATTTACAAAGCCCAAACTTCATATTTTGCGACAAAATTATTCACGTAGTCCATTACTGCTCTACAAAATTCCATTGGCAGAACTCACGTCATACTGAAAACAAAAATTTTTGAAAAAACTTAAAAGTTTAGGGGGATGGGGCCAATTTCCAGGTTACAACTAAAGTGCATTATTTCCTTTAAGGGTCTATAAGTAAGGTACGATATGGCTCAACTATAACAATACGTTGGTTTTGTCATGTTCTTTTTTTTTCCTAGCACCCTGATTTCAGCTTATTCCTAGAAAGTGGTAAGGGTCTAACCCCCGCAGTTTTTACGGAAAGTATGAACCTTATATCAGATTGATGAATATGACTTTGTATTTTGGAAAGCTTCGTAGAATTCTTGCCTGGGGCAAAATATATTGTTTCTACCCATTTCTGTTCGTGATTTCAGCTAAGTCTATGATTCAGTTTTTTGCACTTGGAATTGCGGTAGAGAAATGGTATCAGATGTGCCTCTTTAACTTTAAAAGATATCTCATTGCTAAAGAAATTAGAGTTTATCCTTTGCTTCTGTCTAAGTGATGACGTTAGAAACATAGCCTACGGCTATGTTTCTATGGAGTTGGGCCTGACAACATATGAAGAGGATTTGGACATGGACAAATCAAAGACTAATTTTAAAGTAAGTCTGATTTAAGTCAGCTATTTATGCGGCGCTATTGAAGGAACAAGCAGATTTGTGGGGTAGATGCTATTGAAAGACAAAAGTATTTGAACTGTCCAATGGAGTTGAGCCCAAAAATATATGAAGACAATTTGGACATAAATAAACTGTTCAAAAAGTTTTTATCTTAAATTGCTGGTAAAGTGCCCCCAATGGAATATATTGAGGACACGCCATCTTTTTGGAAATCAGAAATGAGTATGAGTCCACTGTTGTTTTGGCTTAGCTGATGAGCCAATAAATAAAGACAAAAATTGTGACTTGTAACAAAAGTGAAAAGTGACATTATAAAACCCCAGTATATTTGACCGATCAAGGCGATGCCCCATGGACTGAAGAATCAATTCCGGCATAGGAGAATTAATCATTTAAAACTGTATGTTTCTTGGTGGCTTTCAACTTGTTTTAATTGCCGGAATGGTCAACTAAAATATCTTGGGGGCTTATAATGTCACTTTCGTTACAATTTTTGACTTTATTTATTGGCTTAGATAAATGTGAGTCAAGTGTTGGCATTTATTTATTACCGATAGATGGAAATCAAGACATCCAACTTAGTCTCTTCTGTTGTTCTTTTTTCTTATAAAAGATGTAATCAGCTTGGCGCTATTAGAATAAGGAAACGAGTTTGCTAAAGAATATTATTTTACTTTGAAAAAAAATCATTATAATTAAAAAAAAAAAAGATGCCAACAGCACCCGGTGTTCCCAGGCGGTCACCCATCCAAGTACTGACCGGACCCGACGTTATGTGACTTTCAGGATCTGACGAGACTGGGTACTTTCAACGTGGTATGGCCGTTGACTGAGAAATTTTGTAACAAAATACCTGTTGGTCCACAAACTGAAAAGAAATAAAATGCCTAGTTTTAGAGTCATGAACCAAGGTTTTTAGTAGACAAATATTTAAAAAGAATCAAAATATGTTTATTAATTGTTTTGGTAAAATTCTAGTGAATTGACTTCTTGCTATCTCGAAAGGGTTTAGGTTAGAAAAATGAAACTTTCAGGGATGGGTCTACAGGCTAAAGTATGTCCCGGGAAGGTATTCTAAAGTACCCACCTCCTCTACTTCTCCCTCTAGAGGGCCCTGAAATTCGCCTACATGACAGGTCTATACCTATCGAAATTTTGACAAAACAACATTTTACCTTAATTTTCAGTTACTAGTTACTTTTTCTCTGCCTTTAGTTGTGAAAATGCAATTCCTGTTATTTGAGTAGAATTCTGAGCCATGTCAAGGTTTTTTTTCAAAATTTAGGAAATGTAGTTGCATATTTTTAAGACCTTATAAAATGGAATTGAGTAAAGGTATGAAGCTGAAAACAATTTTGTCGTACTTCAATTAAGCAGAAGATCTATTTTGCAAGGTTTCGCTTTTATAACACACATATTTTGAAAGGTCATCAAAGGTCAGGGCCCTCTAGAGGGAGAAGGAGTGGAGGTAGTTGCTTCAAAATACTTTCCCAGGACATACTTTAGTCTTTAGATTCATCCCTGAAAGTTTCATTTTCCTAACCTAAGCCCTTTCTGAGATAGCAAGAAGTCAATTAACTAGAATTTTACCTTTGTTTTTTTTTTATAAACAAACCTTCATTCCTTCTGAAAAAAATGACAAGGCCCCCAAAATGTTTCTACCTTTGAGATGACTACCCTATGACTTCCTAGGCTAGTTTAAATCAGTCAAATTAGAGGGTCTTTGAAACTTTATTAATTGTAACAAAATGGTTTAGCCTCAAATATATATTTAGATTTTGTTGGGATAAAATTTTACGATTTTTAAGGAAAATATCTCCCCAGCCTCCGGTAAATTCTTGCCCTTTGTTACTAGATAAATGTGAAAGTTTTCCTTTTCACATTCAGCATCCTTAATTGCATAGCTTTTTCCTCTCCGGGAGTGGTTATATGCTATAGAGTGATTCAATTAATTTGTAGCCCTTAAAAGGGCTGTTGGTTAATTTAGGGTAGGTCTTGGAGCTAAAATTGGATTCATTAGGCCTTTGCTGGTTTTTCAGTCTTTTTTGGTAGAAGGACTGCTTGAATATTGGGCAAAACACCTCCTTGGGCAATGGTAACCCCCGACAGTAGCTTGTTGAGTTCTTCATCGTTTCTAATGGCTAGCTGAAGGTGACGAGGAATGATACGAGTTTTTTTGTTATCTCGTGCAGCATTACCAGCAAGCTCAAGGACCTCAGCAGCCAAATACTCCATCACCGCTGCATAGTAAACGGGTGCCCCTGCACCGACTCGCTCTGCATAGTTGCCCTTTCTCAGAAGACGGTGGATCCTTCCCACTGGGAATTGGAGACCTGCCCTGTTTGAACGAGACTTTGCCTTTCCCTTCACTTTTCCACCTTTTCCTCTTCCTGACATGGTTTCTAGGTTACAAAATTCACTTGGACTCTTCTTGATCACGAACAAATTGAAAATGATGGCTATTCTTGAAAGCGCAAGCAATTTATGCTCCGGCCAGCGAACTGCTCTGACAAAAGAACTGTGCGCGAACTGTAGTTGGTATATACGGGTCAAATTTTGTAAACGCTATTCATTTGACAATTGAATTTCGTTAAGGCATCTTTTAACCATGGCTCCAAAAACTTCAGGAAAAGCAGCAAAGAAAGCTGGTAAGGCGCAGAAAAATATCAGTAAAACTGATAAGAAAAGGAAACGAAAGAGGAAGGAAAGTTACGCCATTTACATTTACAAAGTTCTTAAGCAAGTGCATCCCGACACTGGTGTTTCTAGCAGGGCAATGAGCATCATGAATAGCTTTGTCAACGATATCTTTGAAAGGATTGCTGCGGAAGCCTCTCGTCTTGCTCACTACAACAAGAGGTCCACCATCACTAGCAGAGAGGTTCAAACTGCTGTGAGGCTGCTCCTACCGGGAGAACTTGCCAAGCATGCTGTTAGTGAAGGCACTAAAGCTGTGACAAAATACACAAGCTCCAAATAAGAGGGGATTTTCTCTGTCTATTAGCGCCCAATTAGCCGGGCCCTCCCAAACAGCCCTTTTAAGGGCTACCACCTTATTTTAAATGCTCTGCTCTCTAATTGCTTTTATTGTTCCTGGCTTTGATTTGCGAAATCTCGGGTCAACAAGAACCCATACTAAACCCTAATACGAAAAAAAAACAAGTCCCCTGTTTCAAAGACAACGCTTAATTTACTTGTTGTATAGAAAGTAATATCTATCGACGAATAGTTAAAGAGTGTAGAAAACGGGGCCTCGGTCTTTTTCATGACGTTCCATCAAAAACATTTTTATAGGCAGGCTTGTAGGCCCCAATGGGAGCTATTCGTTTTTGTTTTTTTTGGCTATTTTTGGATTTATTAGGCTGGCCTAAATTGGCATTTTGCGTGTTTCCTTTTCATTAGATGTTTTGGATCAACGGCCCTTGAATCAGAACACTAGGCTGTTTAACGTTATTTCGCGTGTTTGTTTAAACCGTCTAGTGGCCCTTAAAAGGGCCGTTGGTTAAGACGCAATTGCGTAGAAATTAGGGTACTTAGGCTCTCTCGCCACGGATACGACGAGCAAGTTGAATATCTTTTGGCAGGATGGTCACCCTCTTGGCGTAAATGGCACACAAGTTGGTATCCTCAAAAAGTCCAACTAGATACGCCTCGCTGGCTTCCTGTAGGGCCATCACAGCCGAACTCTGAAACCTCAAGTCAGTTTTAAAATCCTGAGCAATCTCTCGCACAAGTCTCTGGAAGGGCAATTTCCTTATTAAGAGTTCGGTACTCTTTTGATAACGACGAATCTCTCTCAGGGCTACGGTTCCGGGCCTGTATCTGTGTGGTTTTTTTACCCCACCAGTAGCAGGAGCCGACTTACGTGCAGCCTTGGTCGTAAGCTGCTTTCTAGGTGCCTTCCCACCCGTTGATTTTCTCGCAGTTTGTTTTGTCCTAGCCATGTTGATAGATTACCTCTCTTGAAAAGAATGAACAAAAGATCAGATGTCTAGTGGCTATATTTATGTGGAGCACCAGCCGCGCGATAGAGGAACAATTTGCGGCGAAAGACTTTAGCAATATATATTAAATGGGCTTTCAAGAAAACTCGTTAGTTTGTCAAAAACTTTACAACTGCCTGCTACGGTATTAAATTAAATATGACAGGAAGAGGAAAAGGAGGAAAGGGGCTTGGAAAAGGAGGCGCAAAACGTCATCGCAAAGTTCTTTGTGACAATATCCAGGGTATCACAAAGCCAGCAATCAGAAGACTGGCTCGCCGTGTTGGTGTAAAACGTATATCTGGCCTAATTTACGAGGAAACCAGAGGTGTTCTCAAAGTTTTTCTAGAAAATGTTATTCGCGATGCTGTCACCAACACAGAACATGCCAAGAGAAAGACTGTCACTGCAATGGATGTAGTCTACGCTCTGAAGCGTCAAGGTCGTACATTGTACGGCTTTGGTGGTTAATGGTTTCTAAATGCATTTTGAACTGTCCCCCTACCCAACGGCCTTTTCAAAGGCCAAGAAATCTTTAAACACTTTCTAGGCCAGGTTCTATGAGCCTTTTCCATATTGTGCATTTTAAAATGTCGGTAAATACCATTTTTTTTTTCTCAGGTGTAATATCTGATTCAAATTATGAAAGCAAATTACCATTGCTATTTTACTGTATTTAGCTGTTCCTAGCATATTTGAATAAAGTTGTGTATTCTCATCATGGAATGATTCAAAGAAATAGTTGTTGCTATTCAGCTGCACAATCCTATTCTGTCATGTTTGAATAAAGATAGTAGGAACGGAGGAAAATGTGTTCCTACTCTTACTAAATTGTCGTTGGATCTTACAATTTGGACAAAAGCATTGCATTAATTATTTGCAGTTAATAAACAAGTATGAAAAGACGGCAACATTTTAGATAGCAAATGAATTTCCTTGTAAACTGACTCTGAGAATGAAGCCCAAAATCATGAGTTTCAAACTATAACAAAAGGCATCTGACTAACTTTAATTTAATTTAAGCAAATGGACTTTTAGCTGGTATTCACCGTTGAAATATATTGCATTTCAATTTTAAGCATTGAACATATTAGTTTGTTCCAACACTGCTTTTGGTCTTTTGAAATACGAGACGCCATAAACCTATAAAAATGATTTTTATCTAAGGTTATATAGTAGTTATTTTCGATTATATTTTATTTGTGATCATATAGCAACAATTCGTTTTGCGTTTTTAATTTTTGCAAAAACTTTTTGTCATTTGTGTTTTAACTTCTTTTTTTTATGATTTCTATTGTTTGTTTTTGAGCAAAACTTGAAAATACACTGTAGAAAGAGACATTTCTCCGGTTTAAAATAATTCTTTTTTGAGTGGAATGCATATTAAACTTTCAGTTAGCCTATGATCGAGACGAATAAAAGCGCTTTGCTTCAACTTTGCCTCCACCCGCATGTCAAAGACATTACAATGATAATTTTTTTTTTTTAATTTAATGCTAAAATAGAATAAAATTTATTTTTATTTGAATACAAATTTGACACAAAAGCCTCAAAATTTCAATACCTTTGGCTTTTTGAAATACACGACTATAAGTAATAAAAGCCTTTGTTTCGAGAAAATAAATGAAAAAATACATCCGAATTCCTTTGACTCTTCTTTTGTTGAAAACGGTCGTTCTAAAGGAATTCTGATTAAAAAGCATAAGAAAAAGAAATTCAGAGACGATTGTTTTTAGAAGCCTCCTTGTCCACTTCATATCCTCCATCTACTACCATCAGTAGATATTTAGACATCAAAATCTAAAAGGCAGACATTTTTTACTTACTTATTCATACAAAATCTAATGATTGTAAATGCGTCAATTTTTTTTCACAATTAGGCTAAAGTGTGATTTCTATTGTTCGATATTAAGCAAACTCGAGAGTATACTGTAGAAAGGGACATTTCTCAGGTTACAAATCGTATCGTTTTAAGTGTTATGTACTATTGAACTTTTATATAGGCTGTGATAAAAATCAATAAAAACGGTTCACTTCCACTTCCAACCCTCCGCATCTCGGAAACCTTACAATGTTATTCTTGTCTTTGCAACTATAATATTAGAATAAAATGAAATTTATTTTCATTAAAATACGAGTTTGACACTTTAAGCCTCAAATTTAGGTGTCGTTTCTTATTGCTTTATCTTCTGTGTTTTTAGTTGGAGTTTCGGAATTAATTTGAATACGATTTTGCAAACACATATACATCTATATTACATTTCCTGAAAGTTCTTGTACTGGATTTTACTAATAAAAAATAAAAAGTGGACATTGAGGATATGAATTCCTAGCAAAAAGGTGTTTATTGAGATTGAACACTAGTTTTGACGGATTTCCACTATTCTCTGCCCGTTTGCTGGCAAATTAGCACGGATATAGCGGTGAAAAAAATGTCTACTTGTAGAAAAATGACCTGTCTATTCTTTAGTATAGAATTCATCCCTCAAAAGCTTACCTCCTAGTCAAAAATTTAAATAAAGCCATTCCAAACAAACCCAAGCACGGCCGAAATTCCTTAGCTCGCGCAGAGAATAATGTTAACCCGGGTACGGCGGTTTCCAAAGTACAAAGGTAAAACTTTAAAAATAAGCAGGTATTCGATATTTAGTCGCGGTCGCGCTAGTGATAACAGGTAAATTGAGAAAAATTGGAAATGTCTGAAGTTAAAGCTGAAGCGGCACCAACAACTGTAGAATCCCAGAGTATGGCTTCACCAGCCAAGAAGGAAAAGAAAGCAAAGGCTCCGAAACCAGCTAAGGTTGCAAAGCCTACAGGGGATAAAAAGGCACCAGCAAAACACCCAAAATACACGGAAATGATCACCAAATCCATTGCTGACCTGAAAGAACGTTGGGGATCTAGCCGTCAGGCCATTCTCAAATACATAATGGCCAATTTCCAGGTTGGCAATGATGCCAAAATTGTGAATATGCATCTTAAACAGGCTTTGAAGCGTTACCTTGCAAATGGAATTGTTATAAATCCCAAAGGTACTGGCGTAACTGGTTCTTTCAAGCTTGCAAAGCCTATCAAGGCCGAAAGCCCCAAGGCTGGAAAGCCTGCAAAGCCCACAGCTAAGAAAACCTCAGTCAAGAAAACAGCCAAACCTACTGCAGTTAAAAAGTCAACTTCAGCCAAAAAGGCTACCAAGCCAATGGCTGGTATCAAGAAACCTGTAAAGGCTTTCAAGAAACCCACTGTTGCCAAAAAAGCAGTAGCAGCAAAGAAGACGACACCTAAGAAGGGGTCATCAATCAAGAAAGCTCCCGCCGCCAAGAAAGTGGCATCTAAAAAGTCAGTAGCTAAGAAACCAGCTAAAAAGTAAATGTGTGCAATCATCCTACAGTATCAAACAGCCCTTTTCAGGGCTATCAAAGCGAATGCTCGAAACTCTGTTCAGAAATTTATAATGCCTATAAATTTCACATTTTGACTGTCTACTTTTGCCTATACATCGCCAATATACATAGACAATATACATATACATAGACAATAGAGCGGCACCTTCAAATCGTTAGAGCAGAGGATCCATTCCCGACTAGGCTGATACAATGATGACTAATATAATTACGTAAGGAAAACTAATAACGGAATAAAAATAATTATACAACTGAAAAGGATATAATTAAATCCTGTTTTTGCTTAAGACAATAGAACTTTTTTATTTAGTTTTTTTAGTTTTTCTTTTTTTGAACAGATTCATGAAGGAAGAGTAAATCATTCCAACTTGGCACATAAATAATAGTACTATTTTACAGGAAAATACCACAATTATAAATATTGTTGCCTAATTTCTTTTTTCAAATTCCGACACTAAAGAAAAGGTTTGATTTCAAAAAGTTCAGACTGTTTTTGTTTGTATTGTTTTCTCTTTTAAAAATACAACACATCAATCGGCGCAATCTTTGCAAAAGCAAAAAAGGAGAAACACAGATTAGTCTTTGATTAAAGTCAGTCGTTTGCGCTGCGCTCTTGAAGGAGCAAGTACATTGTGTGTCATTGTATGCTACTGAAAGACAAAAATAGTTGAACTCTACAATGGAATCTAGGCTGAAAACATTTGAAGGAACTTTGGACATAAACCAATCAAAGACTAACTTTAAAGTTAGTCTTTAAGACAGTTGATTAGGCGGCGCTATTGAAGGAACAAGTAGACTTTTGCTGTAGAAGCTATTGAAAGACCAAGGCAACTTGAACTGTACAATGGAGTTGGGCCCGACAACATATGAAGAGGATTTGGACATGGACAAATCAAAGACTAACTTTAAAGTAGGTCTTTGATTTAAGTCAGCTGTTTACGCGGCGCTATTGAAGGAACAAGCAGATTTTAGCTGTAGATGCTACTGCAAGACAAAAGTAGTTGAACTGTACAATGGAGTTGAGCCCGAAAATATATGAAGACGATTTGGACATGAATACACTGTTCAATCAGCTTTTATCATAAATTATTGGTTAATAGCCAACCCCCAATGGAATATACTGAATTACACGCCAACTTAATTAAGTGGTTAATTAACCATTTAAAACTGTATTTCTTGGTGGCCTTCAACTTGATTTAAATTGCCAGAATGGTCAACTAAAATATCTTGGGGGCTTATAAAATCACTTTGGTTCCAATTTTTGAATCTTTTTATTGGCTTAAATAAATATGAGTCAACTGTTGTGGCTGTTCCATTTTCGCCTTCATTTAGTGGCTTATCAGCTAAGCCAAAATAGTTGATTTGCATTTATTTATTACCGATAGGAAATGTCCAATTTAGTCTCTCTTTTTTCTCTTATATAAAATATGATCACCTTGGTGCTATTAGAATAAGGAAACAAGTTTGTTAAAGATTATTATTTTACTTTGAAAAAAAAAAAATCATAGTAATAATAAAAAAAAATGCCAACAGCACCCAGTGTTCCCAGGCGGTCACCCATCCAAGTACTGAGCGGGCCTGACGTTGTGTGACTTCCAGGATCTGACGAGACTGGGTACTTTCAACGTGGTATGGCCGTTGGCTGAAAGATTTTGTAACAAAATGATTGATGACTCACAAGCTGAAAAGAAACAAAATGCCTAATTTTAGAGTCGTGAAGCAAGGTTTTTAGAAAAGAAAAATATTTAAAGAACGAATCAAAATATGTTTATTAATTGTTTTTTTGGTAAAGTTCTAGTTAAGTGACTTCTTGCTATCTCGGAAAGGGGTTAGGTTAGGAAAATGAAACTTTTGGGGATGGGTCTACAGGGTAAAGCATATCCCGGGAAGGTATTTTAAAGTACTCACCTCCACTCCTTCTCCCTCTAGAGAGCCTTGAAATTTGCCTACATGACAGGTCTATACCTATTGAAATTTTGACGAAACAACATGTTACCTTAATTTATGGCTTCCTAGGCCAGTTTAGATTAGTCGAATTAGAGGCTCCTTGAATTGGCACTTGGTTATTTTTAAAAAAACAGTTCCTCGATTTTTGTGTATAATTTACTGGTTTCTTAGGTGAAAATGAGCTTCCTTTCCTACAGTAAATTTCTACAGTACAAATGGTAAAAATTTTGTCTACTTTTGCCTATACATCGCCATAGCCGAATGATTAGAGGGGCGCCTTCAAATCGTTGGAGCAGAGGATCCATTCCCAACTAGGCTGATACAATGATGACTAATATAATTACGTAAGGGAAAAAAAATAATGGAATAAAAATAATTATACAACAGAAAAGGATATAATTAAATCCTGTTTTTGCTTAAGACAATAGAACTTTTAGACAATTAAATAAAAAAAACAAGTTTTTTCAACTGAAAGTAAGGAGCGACATTAAAACTTAAAACGAACAGAAATTACTTCGTATATGAAAAGGGCTGCTTCCTCATCAACGCCCCGCTCTTTACGCTAAAGTTTGACTCTTTCTCTCAACTCTTCTTTTTAAAACAGTAAAAAACTTTAGCGTAAAGAGCGGGGCGTTGATGAGGAAGCAGCCCCTTTCATATACGAAGTAATTTCTGTTCGTTTTAAGTTTTAATGTCGCTCCTTACTTTCAGTTGAAAAAACTTTTTTTTTTATTTAATTTCTGAACGTTTTTGAATCAATGCATGTTTTGATTTTGGCTCTCCGCAGAGAAATAATTATAAAAAAATTTGTATATTTTTTTTTTGGGGGGGGGGGCTAAATGGCTTTCTCATAATTTGATCGAATGATTTTGAGAAAAAAGAGCGGGGGAGGAAGCCTAGTTGCCCTCCAATTTTTTGGTTAATAAAATAGACAACTAGAACTTTTAATTTTTTACGAATCTTTTTATTAGTAAAAGATATACGTAACTTATAAACTAGCTTACGTAAAGAATTTTTTATTCTCATGTTTTTATTACACATATGAGAGGGTTCGCCCCCTCGTCAGTACCTCTCTCTACACTAAATCTTAAATTTCGGCCCAATTCATTAAGAATGACCACTGAATCACAAAAGCCGTAGAATAAATAGTTGACATTACTAAAAATACTTTAGCGTAAAGAGCAAGGTATTAGGAGGAGGTGAGCCCCTCATATGGGTAATAATTTCTGTTCGTTTTAAGTTTTAATGCTGCTCCTTACTTCCAGCTGAAAAAACCTATAAAAACCGCCGATACGCCGATTCTCTAGACAGGTCGGGGTATCATCGCGTCCATTTTATAATAAGAGTCTGCAAGAGGCCCAGAAGAAAGTTCAGACATCGTTTATTTTTCGAGGCCTTGATTTGTCACACTTAAATTATGCTGACGACGTCCAGAAGCTTAGTTGGACCATTTCTGGTATTGAGGAAAATTTTGAAATTTTATGTTCCGAATATAGGAAAACAGGGCTTGAGCTTCATGCTGAAAAGAGTGAAGTTGTGTCAGACACAGCGTGACATCAGAGTGATGTCACGTAATCGACCCATCCCCGATATCGTTTGTGTTGATGGTCGTCCTGTTCAGCTATCGCCAAGCATAAATCACCTTGGATTACCCTTTGGAAGCGACTTAAGGCATACTCGAGCACTTTTATTAGAATGTCTAGGTGCAAAGCTTCACAAGGCCTGCTTGTTCCTTGCAAAGCACGCTATAAAAGAAGAGTGCTCTCTAAAATTTATAACGCGTTTTCGGTGCCCCATTTGTTAGCTTTGTCACCTTTTTGGAAAGTTTTTAGTACGTCAGATAAAGAATCTTGTCGGTCATTTTTTTTTTCGTTACGCTAAGTTCCTACTGGGTCCTATTGGGTGTACGTCTGTGGGCCAAACCTCGGCGTATGGTTTCTGTATATGGAGTTATCGATCCGTTTGCTGTTGTTTCGGAGCGTAGGCTACTCTTTGAACAGAATTTGGATACTTCAAATAGTTTATTTAGTGGCTTTTTATAAATGTTTTTCCTATTGAAGGTGCTTTTTGTTTCTTTTTTTTCCTTGTACGCTCCATTTTGACACCATTGTGTGTTTATTGGGATAATAAAGTTTCATTCACTCATTCATAAAACATATTTGAACTCTTTGCATGAAACCGGCACAAACAACTTGTAACATTCCAATTCTACAAAAATGTAATTTTAAAGAATGGGTTGCTTGTATATTTAGGGCCCAATTCCTAGGGCTACTTGATTCGTATATCCTCTGTAGGCGCATATTTCGAAGCCTTAGATGAATTTGAACATAATGATAGTCCCAAAAGATGAGCTAAAGATTATTTGAGGGGAGAGGCGTAACTCTAAGGTAGAAAAGGCACAGGGGATGGCTGGCTATCCTTTGATCTCTTTTGAAATTTCAATAATACACTAGAATTTTTAGTTTTCAATGAAAGGGGCCCCTTCAGAAATTTCTAAGACCATCTGTTCTATACGATCTGACCAAGCTAAGGGGGGGGGGGTGCCTTTCAAAATATCGTAGCCCAAACTTTCATTTGTATAAAATAAATATTTATCAATTAGCCCTTCCTTCATTGAGACTTTGTGAAAGTATTTGGAGAAAGACGTCAGATTTAGTGTAAAAGTGAGAGGGAGATAGGAGCTGCTGGAACAGGGTGAAGAATTATGATTAGCTAGTTTTGATCTGAGCCACCTAACGTCCTGATAGACAATCAAATAGAGAAGTGCTTGAGATAGCTTTGACACAGCTGAATGGAAATCACATATGGAGGCAAAGCCCCCCTACACTCTTATGTACCGAAAATCTCAAGGTACTCTACCTACTTGAGAATACCTACCATAAGGGGCTAGCTCCTCACTGACATGACCTTAAAAGCCCAACTCCTCTGAAAATAAATCACTAATTCAGGAGACTAATTATCCTTGTAGGCCTATACTCCAACAATGGGATACTGTGACAATTCTCTCCTGTTTGAGAAACAATAGTCAGACACAGGTATCTTATACTTTCATTTTTAAACTGCACGAAAAATATGAGAGAACTAACTCAATCAACTGAGCCCGAAGCAGTGCTGATACAAGTACTCCAAATTTTTACTTAAGTATCAAGTATTAAGTACTCATTGTTTTTTTACTTAAATATCAAGTAATAAGTACTTTCCAAATTCTTACTTAAGTGTCAAATATCAAGTACTTGTCAAAATTGTACTTACTTCAAGTACTACTTCAAGTATTTATTCTATATATATATATGTATATATATATATATATATATATATATATATATATATATATATATATATATATATATATATATATATATATATATATATATATATATATATATATATATATATATTTCTGATATCAAGCCCACGCTACCTTTTTTAAAGCCATTCTGAAGGCTTCTTAGCCCCTTCCCTTGCCTATAAAATGTCCCCTGTCATTCCTCTCTTGGAAATCTTAATCAAGAACCAGAATTTCTGTTTTATCGTTTTTAACTGTTTCCCTTGTTCGGCTGGTACACACCCAATAAAGTCCAAGAAAATAATCTTAATCAATTTTCATCACAACGGCTTGAAAGGAAAAGACTATCAAAACAATTAAGTGCAGTCAAAAAACTCTTGATTGGATCAGACATATCACATGACAGGATTAACAAAGTGCACGTAGGGTTGAACTTCTGGCGATTAGTGTTCAATCAAATCTGGCACTTTTGAAAAAATACAGGGTTATTCTGAAACATTTGGGAATGATGGAAAAAATATTGAAAGTATTGTTTTCCATTGTTTGGCTGGTACACGCCCAACGAAGTCCAAAAAAAATCTGAACCAATTTTCAACACAACAGCTTGAAAAAATTGACTTTCAAAACAATTAAGTGCAGTCAAAAAACTTCTGATTGGATCAGACAGATCACATAACAGGATTAATACAGTGCACATAGAGTTGAACTTCTGGCGATTAGTGTTAATTCAAATCTGGCACGTTTGAAAAAATACAGGGTTATTCTAAAACATGTCGGAATGGTGGAACAATATTGAAAGTAGAAAAATAAACTTTGGAATGACTTTAAAACAGATAAAAGGTAATAAAATAGTTCATTCTCTGATTCAATAAGTAAAAACCTTAGCAACAAAAAACTCAAATTTAAAAGTAAGGAGCCAAGTGAGTCAGTTGCAGACTTTTTTAATAAGAGAAATCAAAGCTCAATAAAAAGGAGTAGCGAAAATCCATACTTTTGGCAGCTAGCTGAAGGTCACTGGCTCTCAGCGTGCTGAAAGAAAAGAAGAGTATGAAAATGAAGTCTTGATTCACACTTTGATGACATATCTCGCCCTCGGCAGCTTTACAAGGAAACTGCCTCAAGTTTTCAAGTTAAATTTCAGACACGCTATGAAAATGCATGGCATCTATATCCTTGGCTGGTTTTCACTCGAGCAAGCCGCATGCTGTGTAGTCAATTCAGATGGTCGGTAAAACTCCCTACAAACATTTATTATAAAATCACGGGCCCGCTGATTCAGACGCATTCCATACGGCTGGTCAAACTGCAGAATGAATGAATGAACTTTATTATCCGTAAAAGTTTAAAAAAAAACATAAAGTACGGAGTATTATAAATAAACAAAACAAAAACGATAAACAGCAAGAAAAAAATTTCAAACTAACAAAAGACAACATGGACTAATTAACCAGTATCAATATGGAAAACGGCTGCAGAGGGTCGTAAACACGAATAAAGTAGGTAGTCTTTTTACATAAATCATCACTGGAAGACCGAATCCAAGAAGGCATATCAATTGTTCAAGGCAAGGGCAATTATTTTTCTGCTTGGTGCCATCTAGGAAGCTGGAGGAGGAATCTGCAATATCTGAAATAAGCCGCACTTAGAGTATGGCGATTTTTCTCACGAAATAAATGAGCCATGCCTGATAAAAACAAAAGCACAGGGGCACAATAAGCGTTATAAATCATGCACAAACCGTTGCGGTTGTAACGGCTTTTGTTTGGGGATATTTTTCCGTAGACGACGCGTAGGTTTTTCACGGCTTGATTCACTAGGGATGAAAAGGTAGTGGAAAGTCTTGGACCGAAACACAGACCAAGCCAACTAACTAAAGAAGAACATGGCAGAATTGCAGTCCCAGCAACGAATGGAGCGACCACATAAGGGCTATTAAAACAAATAAACTCGCATTTAGACCCATTAACTGACAGTCCAACAGCAGACAAACCAATATTACCGTAAGAAACCGAACTTTTAAGGGGACGCAGGAACGATGCAAGCTCACATTAAAATATACTAGAAGACAATACGGCAGAAGTTGCAGCCTATATATGGTTGAATGGGGGAAATCAACATTATCAAGTCAATTTGCGCTGGTCCCTGACATGCCTACCAATTTTCATTGTCCTAGCACGTCCGGAAGTACCGAACTCGCTAAAGCACTGGAACCCCTAACTACCCCAAAGAGAGTGGATCCAGCCCGGTTTCGTCAATCACGTATCTACGACATTTGCTTATTCTACCCACCAAGTTTCATCCCGATCTCTCCACTCTAAGTGTTTTCCAAGATTTCCAGCTCCCTCCTCCAAATCTCCCCTAATGTTACCAGAACTGGTCGGGGTTTAAGATAAGAGATCTGAGACATGAGTTCCTTCTTAATATCAAATTCAAAAATACCTCACGAACGGTCACCCGCTCTTAAGTTAAAAATACCTCAATTTTTGTAATTTTTCCGAATTAACACCCCCTGCAACTTCCCCAAAGAGAGTGAATCTATTTCGGTTGTGTCAATCACGTATCTAAGACTTGGGCTTATTCTTCCCACCATGTTTCATCCTGAACACTCCACTCTACGCCTTTTCCAAGAATTCCCCCCCAATCCCCCCAATGACACTGTATCCGGTCGGGATTTAAAACATGAGATCTGAGTTACGATGTCCTTCTAAATATGAAATTTCATCCGATGAAATTCAAGATCCGACCACTCCTTCGTAAGTTAAAAATGCCTTATTTTTTTCTAATTTTTCAGAATTACCCCTCCCCCCAACTCCTTAAAAGAGAGTGAATTCGTTCTGTTTAGTCAGTCACGTATCTAGGACTTGTGCTTATTTTTCCCACTAAGCTTCATTCCGATCTCTCCACTCGAAGCATTTTCCAAGATTTTAGGTTCCCCCCTCCAATGTCACCTGATCCGGTCGGAATTTAAAATAAGAGCTCTGAGACATGATATCCTTCTAAATATCAAATTTAATTAAGATCCGATCAATTTTTCCAAATTATCTGTCCTCCTACTCCCCCCCCAGATGATCGAATCGAGGAAACAACTATTTCTAATTTAATCTGGGTTGGCCCCTGATACGCCTGCCAAATTTCATCGTCCTATCTTATCTGGAAGTGCCTAAACTATCAAGACAGGGACTGACAGACCGACAGACCGACAGAATTTGCGATCACTGTATGTCACTGGGTAAATACCAAGTGTCATACAAAGTAATTTTTCTCTAGGGATGGAATATTTGGTTGAAGGTTGGCTTCAGTATGACTTATTTTGGAAAAGGATTATTTCCAGGCTTTGGGCAAGCCATGGGTGGAAGTAGTTATAGGCCCTACTAAACTGAAGCAAAACTCGACTTTCTTAAAACTTGAAACCCCCTCCCCCTTGCCCTATTTTAGATAGGGCTTGTGATATCAGAGCTCGATATGAGTCCTGATCCTAGTCATCTTTAGTCAAGCTTTCATTTGGATC
Source organism: Artemia franciscana (assembly GCF_032884065.1). NCBI lineage: Eukaryota > Metazoa > Arthropoda > Branchiopoda > Anostraca > Artemiidae > Artemia > Artemia franciscana. The sequence goes on from NC_088867.1 coordinate 46,852,062, forward strand.
CGTTGCTCCATTCGCAAGTTATACTAAATTAAACCAAAAGCTTGACTTTTTTCACCACTTAAAACCCACTCCCCCTCGTTCTATTTGAGCTAGGGTTTTCTTCTCAAAACTTGATGCCTGTCACGGTCTTACGCACCTTTGGTTCAATCTTCACTAAGATCCATCAATCTCGCAAGTTACACTGAATGAAATGAAAAACTCAACTTTTTTAGCACTCAAAGCTCCCTCCCCCTAATTAAGCTAGAGTCTTCATCTCCAAACATGATGTGTCTTATGGTTTTGACATCTTTGGCTTGACTCATTGAGATCCATTACTTCATTCACAAGTTAAACTGAGTCAAACAAAAAACTCAACTTTGTTAGCACTTAAAGCCCCCTCCCCCTCGCCCTAATTAAGCTTGAGTCTCCATCCTAGAGCTCAATGCATATCATACCCTTAGGCATCTTTATTCAATTTTCATCGAAAGTCATCTCTCCATTTGCAAGTTACAGTGAATTAGATAAAAAAGTCGAATTTTTTTAAAACAATGTCCCGTCGCCCTAATTGTGTTGCGAGAGCAACACTTTGGTTTTGTCCTTTTTTTCCTATGCCGCCGATTTTGGCTTATTCCTGGAAACTGGTAAGGGTCTAACCTGTGCGGTTTTTACGGAAAGTGTGGACCTCAGGCTTCATTGATGAATATGGCATCACATTTTGGAAAGCTCCGCAGAACTCTTGCCTGGGGCCAAAAAGGATGGTTTTTGCTTGTCCACGAGCCAGAGCCTATGGTGTGCGAAGTGAAGTGGATTTACGTAGCCTATTTCAGAGAGGAGTATCTGAAGTTGTGCAGCCAAGCTTTCGTTTCATCAAACCATTTTTCTGCTTTCGAGTGGAAAACTCCGTTCTAGCAGGCAAGCAGGCAGGCACCACTTCTGAAGATGGACTAAAATCTATAAGTGTTAAATATATGCGGCAGTTACCCGGCCCCACAGCCAATATATTTCTTTGAGTGATAAATAGAAAAATTTACAGAAGCAAAAAAGCGGCATTTTCCCACGGGTCCGAAAGTGCTGCCGTGATTTTCGCTGGGTTTATCATTTATTTTTTCGGACTTTGGATTGAGGTAGAGAAATGTTATCAGATGTACCTCTTAAACTTTAAAAGTTCTGTCATTGCTAAAGAAATTTTGAGCTTATCCTTTGCTCCTTTCCAAGTGGTGACGTTAGAAAGTTGGCCTACGGCAAAAAATCAACTTTTGAACTAAGACAGATATAATTTTTTTTCGACGGCATTCGATAGCTCTTGATGAGCTGATTAAAGTATATGTCATCCATTTTTTGATACAAAATTGCTTCATGAGATATACTAGTTTGAAAGTTTCCAGGGGTTGACAACTTCAGTAGTAGGGTACACACTGAAACCAAAAATAAGCCGATACCAATTGTGAGACATGTAGAGGACTTGTAAGGAAAGGTCAGCTGTTAGCTCATAATCATCTTCGGCAGTGATGGGTATGCAAATTTTGCTATTCGGTGTACCTATTTCCAGTTTCCAGTTATTTCCAGTATTTGTTTCCATATCCAGTATTATTTCCATATTTGTTTCCAGCGTATTTGATGATAAGACCAAGTTGGTTCCAGTGGTAAGACATGTAGGGGACTTGTAAGTAATAATCGTCTGTTAGGCTACAATCATCTTTAGTGAAGAGGTTTTGTAACTTTTGCGAGTTGGTGTAGCCTACCCATACTCACTGTAACCTAGTATTAAGTGTTTACACAATGGGTACAAACGACAACGTAAAACAACGAGGCAGTTTCGTAATAATTAATAGAGTGTCATGTATGGTATTTTGATCCTGAAAAGTTACGGATAGCTTTATAATACCAACTAGATTTTATAAGATATTGTTCCAAGTCTTGATCTGTCACGATGTCTACGATTGAAAAGGATAAAGTTCAACAGGCTGCAAAGTCAATTTAGTCCCTTCTTTCGATATTTTTTTTCTATTGTTGTTTTTTCAACGCTGAGGAATAGGCTTTGATCATGTGATTACTAATCTCGACCTTCTTTGAACATAACGTTTTAAAAGCTTCGATAGGCTGACAAATTCAGCTTTCAACCGATAGCAAAGAAACAAAACCAAAGTGTTACTCTCGCAACACTTTATTCGGCGAAGCCAGACAAAGGTTGCCGCAACACTTCACGTTGCTCAGGTAACGTAGGTCTAGTTAAGCTCAACTTTAATCCAAATAGTTCAATTTTAATACAAATCTGACTGGCGGTTCTCCAGCTATACTCGATTGTACAGACAGATACAGACAGATCTCGACATACAGACAGATCTCAAAAACCTATCTTGATGGATATTTTCCATTATCCAAATAGGTGATGATGCCTGGATGATGATATGCTATTGTTTTCCTTTTATGGATCCAATGAGCCAATATGGCTACCTGAGACGTTGCAAAATCCGTCCATTCGTCTGTCTGTCTGTCCGTCTGTCTGTGTATTCACGTGTAGGGGGAGAACCACTGGTTGGATTTGGATGGAAGTTTTGATGGCCAAATTTGGTGCCAAGGATCATGAGACACAACAAGTTGAAAGATGAAGACCCTAGCTCAAATAAAACAGGAGGGAGAGGGCTTTACCTGCTAAAAACAGTTTTTCGTTTAATTCAGAGTAACTTGCGACTGGAGAGATGAATCTGAATGAAAATTGAACCAAAGAGGCCTAAGACCATGACATATATCAAGTTTTAATATAAAGACCCTAGCTCAAAATTAACAAGGGGAGTGGGTTTTAATTCCTTAAAAATTTAAGTTTTCTGTTTAATCTAGTATAACTTGCAAATAGAGTAACGGATCCGAATGAAAACTAGACCAAAGATGCCTAAGATCAGGGCTCATATCAAGTTCTGGTATCACAAACCCTATCTCAAATAGGGCGAGGGGGAGAGGGTGTCAAATCTTAAGAAAGTTGAGTTTTCCTTTAATTTAGTAGGGCATATAACTTATGAATGGAATGACAAATCTGAAGTCAGATTCGTCTGAATACCTGAATTTGCTAGAACTAATTTGACAAAATACCACTGCATTGGATCCAGCTAGAATTCCCTAGACTTGTTAGTTGCAGACAACATTTAGATGGGCAAAGATTCATAGCTTCAGTAGTTTTACCAATAATATGGTCCTGAAGATGATGAAATGGTAGAAATCTGGCTCAGTTTACGAGATGACAAAACTTAAACACTAATGTCAGAAACATAAGCCCGAATGGACTACAGTATGCAACATTTAGCACAAAACAAGTAATTTTAGCTCGCTGTCGACCAGTGAACTGTGAAACAATTTCAATTTTCTTTGTTATATCTTTTAAACAAAAATTAAACCAAGTCTTAATCATACTATAATTTTTTTTTCGTCAATAACAAATACCTTATTTCATATCCGAAAATAGGGCATGGAGCTGTATCTGAGTTTACTGTAAATCTAAAGGGTGATGTTTTCTTGCGCATTGCCAAAGCACACACACACAAAAGCTATATCTGAGTTGGCTCTAAATCTAAAGGTGATGTTTTCTTGTACATTGCCTAAGCACACACACACAAAATTTCCGTGTTAAAGGTAAAGTATTTGAAAAACAAGTACATTAAAAGTATCTTAAGTAATAAGTATTTCGTAATCTTACTTAAGTATCAAGTAATAAGTACACCCTAGAGTTTTTACTTAAGTACAAGTACAAGTAATGGAAAATTTTACTTAAGTAGTACTTCAAGTAAAAGTACTTCAAGTAAGTGACAGCCCTGGCCCGAAGCTAGCTTAAAAAAAAATGAATTAGCTACTAAAAGTGCTTGAAAAGATTGGGTAACCGCTGTGACCCAAAACATGGCTCAAACCATGCGACATAACAATCGCATTAATTGAAAGATTCGCTTATTATACTAGTTTGAACATGGCGTTGTTGGTCCCATAAGAATTTTACGATGAACAGTTCCTTTATATATATTCTTTCATATATAGGATAATTTTTATTTGTTTCAAGTCTTCATGTCAGTTTTTACTTTGATCTGACTAGATAGCTTTGTTTTGAAAAATTTATTTTTAAGATTAAAGCTAGGCTTCCTAAATAGCCTATGACATTTACACAATTTAAGGAAGGGAACAACCTAAGTTCTCTCATTTTTCCAGTTCATGGATGAATCTAATGAACTTTAACCTTTTGATATCTCTGAAGAATTTAAAATATAACACATATCATCGACAGATATCTCAAAGATTACAGTTGTAGAATGAAAAAACGGCTATGTTGATAAGTTTTGTACGATAACATAGAAGTTTCTGAAATAGGTAAACACCGTCAGCGTGACCCTAAATAACCTTGTCTAAAAAGAGGCTCAGTATTTTCTTTATTGATTTGTTTTAGACGAATTCCTAATTCTGAAGAAAAATTGGGATTGATTCTTGCTTTAGTCTTCTTACAGATAATTCTTATTGCTTCGTTCATATTACCAGTTGTTATTTGTTTTTTGCTTTCCTATCTTTTTTCAAGTTTAAAATTCTTCATTTCTTGTATTCGGGGGTACCGAATCGGAGGCACCCGAACAATATTATAATTACTTAACAATAGTAATTAAGAAATTTTTATTTAAGGGTCAAGACTGTACATTTGAAAATGGTGATTGAATTGCTTCCTTACAAAAAAAAAATAAAAAAAAATACTGGATTGTATTAGAAAATGCCCATTGAGGAAGACCAAGATGTAAACCCACCCGCCTCTCGACGTGAGGAAACCAAAAAAAGAAAATTTTCTTATATCTAATTACTAGACTTCAACACTACCTTTTTTTAAGATTAAGCGTTATTTTCTCTAAAATAGCTTGCAAAAAGTTGTATTTCAGTAAAAACTTATTAGTATAAGCTGCTTGGAATAAAAATTAATTTTCAGCAAAGCGCCAATCAAGCTTAGGTCTTAAAAAGGCTTAGGGGGGATTTAGCCCTTTTCATTTTGTGTTATTGCCAGATTATTGCCTTATTTTTCTAATTAAACAAACGTAGTGTTTCATGAGTCTTTCTTAAGGAATTGGGACATAATTTAATCTTTAGCTTAAAAATCAAGGTGTTATGAAGGAGTAACCCCTTCATATATGTAATAATTTTTGTTCGTTTTAAGGTTTAAAGTTGCTCCTTACTTCCAGTTGAAAAAACTTGTTTTTTATTTAATTTCTGATCGTTTTTTTTAAATAATGACAGGAAATCTGGCTACTACTCTGAGGAAAAATCTTTCCTCCTTAACGATTTATTCTCTAGACAATTCAATCCTGGTGAAAATTTACACCAGGCAATTACCCTTAACATCTCCATGCGTAAAATTGAGTCGGCAATGAGAAAGCACGACATAAGAAGAATTACGTATGGGAATTCTGGAAAATTCCCCCAGTGTAAATTTTCACCCAAAAAATTCACCCCCTGAAAACTTCCCTCCCCATGGAAAATCCCAAAATCCCCCCCCGAAAAATGTATGGATACTTCCCAATATCAAATACTATGCGTAAACAATGGGCAAATTTTTTAACTTAAAGACTTTTCCGCAGTGGGCTGTGGGGGGGTCATGATATCTCCAAAGGCTAATTTATTCGGACTTTCAATCATGCTGAACAAATAGGCTATCTCAAAATTTTGGTCGGACAATTTTGAGAAAAAGGGGCATGGGAGACACCTGGATGCCCTCCGATTTTTTGATCACTTGAAAAGGGCACTAGAACTTTTAATTTCCGTTTTAATGAGCCATCTCACGATATTCAAGGTCCACTAGGTCGATACAATCACCCCAGGGAAAAAAACAAAAAACAAAACAATCATCCGTGATGTTTCTTCTGGCAAAAATACAAAATTCCACATTTTTTTCAAACAGACCCTTGAAACATCCACAGTAGAATTATCTGGTATGCTGAATCTGATGGTGTGATTCTTATTGAGATTCTATGAATTTTAGGGGGTGTTTCCTTTTTTTTTAAATCAGGCTAATTTTCTTAGGCTCGTAACCTTTGATGGTTAAGACTAAACTTAATCTTACTAATATATTTAAATTCATCATAAAACTCCGATTCTTCAATTATATCTATTGTTATCAAAATTCTGTTTTTTAGAGTTTCGGTTACTATTGAGCCGGGTCGCTCCTTACTTACAGTTTGTTACCACGAACTGTTTGATTTGAAAATCTTCTTTTACATAAAGAGGTTGCTATTTAAATGGATCGCAAACAAGATTACATACGCTTGCTTATCAGCTCAAAAGGCAGGGGGAGGGAGGCACTATGAGCACAGTCACAGAGTTTCCCAGTTGGAGGTGGGGTTCAAAGAACTCACAATGAAAACCTCGGATATGATGACCCTATAATTAATCTTTGGTTATTTAAACCTACCTAGTAAATACGTGGAGAAGCGTATTTTGTCGAGGATTATTATCACTCTCAATGTATTTTATAGGAATATTCAACTTGAAGGTGAATTCCTTCACTTAACCCTTCCTCAAGTTATAATTGGACATAGCCCCTCCTTTCAAATGCAGAAACTCTTTTGAAAGTTTCAACTTCATATCCCAAGGCATTCCCAAAATATTACAAATAGGCTATTGTTATAACATGGCATAACATAGTGTCTTTATATTTACTTTGCTACCCAACCGTGAATATATCCTAAGTGCCATAGCAACTTATAGTGCGAAAACAGTTGGGCTAATCAGAGAAACAACCTATTCAAACTATCCCCTCAACACAAAAGTTGAAGTCCACTCCCCCCTTACTTCTCCTATACTGCCTGACAGTTTCAAATCCATCCCCTAAACTTTTTCAACCTTGACACATAAACTGTCTTTCGGTTTAGCTCTAGCCTCTCCAAAGCCATACATCAACGTCCACTTCCCCTCTCCCTCCTCAAAGATTCAATTTGACATCTCAACTCATTCCTGGGACATTGCGGATATACCAGTTTAGTAACCAGGCAATGCATGGTATCTTTTGATTTGGCTCGCCATTCAACTGTTCATAGGTTATAAACCCCATAGGAGATCATAGTACAAAAATTTTTGGTAGGTCCGAGGAAAAGCTGTTTAGCTCCTTCTCTTCCAGTCCACACAAAATTCGACGACCCCAGCCCTCCTTCATCCTATCCCAAATAGTTTCCGAAAGCCTCAACTTCTTCCATCAGACCACTTAAAAAACACTAGATATATAATGCTTTGATGACCAGGACGAACATAGTTTACCTCTTCTCCTCCTCCAAATCCAAGTTTGAAGTCCAATTGATCCCCAACCCAAACACGCTGGAAGTTTCAATTCAATACGCTAAGCCGCTTCTGTTGATATCTATCTATATATATAAAAATAAGATGTATGTCTGTTACACTATGTATGTCTGTTACACTATGTCTGTTACGCCAGATTATATATCTCCTATATATATAAAAATAAGTTGTATGTATTTTTGTGGTGAGGGTTTGCATATGACGTCTGAAAAATAAAGAAGAAAAAGAAAACTGAAAAAAGAAAAAAAAGTAAAAAACTAGAAAAAAGCTAAAAATGAAAAAAAAAGAAAAAAAGAAAAAAACTAAAAACTAAAAAAAAAATTAAAAAAAAAAATCTAAAAAGAAAAACCTAAAAAAATAAAAAAATAAAAAAAAGGTAAAAAAAATAAAAAAAAGCTAAAAAAACTAAGTCTGAAAAATAAAGAAGAAAAAGAAAACTGAAAAAAGAAAAAAAGTAAAAAACTAAAAAAACCTAAAAAGAAAAAAAAAACTAAAAAAAAAGAAAAAAATAAAAAAGGAAAAAAACTAAAAATAAAAAAGCTAAAAAAACTAAAAAAGCTACAAAACTAAAAAATAGAAGAAACTAAAAAAGGAAAAAAATTAAAGCATGTTTGTTTTTTTGTATGTTTGAGGGTTTGCATATGACATCTGAAAAATAAAGAAAAAAATGAAAACTAAAAAAGAAGAAAAGGGTAAAAAACTAAAAAAAAGAAAAATAAAATAAAAAAGGTAAAAAACTAAAAAGAAAAAAGCTAAAAAAGCTACAAAACTAAAAAAAAGAAAAACTAAAAAAAAAGAAAAAACTAAAAAAGAAAAAAAATAAAAAAAAGAAAAAACTAAAAAAGAAAACAAATCAATAAAAAGAAGAAACTAAAAAAAAAGAAAAACTAAAAAAGGAAAAAACTAAGAAAAGAAAAAACTAAAAAAGAAAAAACTTAAAAAAGAAACTATATCTGTATATGTAAAAATAAGTTGTATATATGCATGTTTGTTTGTTTGTGGGTCTGCGTGTGACGTCTTTATAAGTATATAAGGCTTTGTAAATGACGTTATTATAAGATAGCACTACAGACTGGGACACCGGGACACAAATGACGACCGGGACACTGGGAGTATAAATGACGACCGGGACACTCAAAGAGAAAATACAGACAGGGACATCGGGACACAAATGACAACCGGGACACCGGGACAGAGGGAATATAAATGACGACCGGGACAGTCAAAGAGAAATTACAGACTGGGATACCGGGGCACAAATGACGACCGGGACACAGGGACACAAGTACAATGGGGACGCCGTGGGGCACAAGGGGATATATAAATGACGACGGGGACACAGGGAATGTTTGATTAGCAATCACCATGAACAAAGCTCAAGGGCAATCGTTAGAAAAATGCGGTATAGATCTGAATACGGATTGTTTTCCCATGGACAATTATATGTTGCGTGTCCAAGAGGCGGTAAACCTGACAATCTATTTATATGGATAGACAATGGGACAGTGAAGAATGTTGTATATTCGCAAGTTTTGCGTAGTTAAAAACATATATATATATATGTATATCCATCTATTTTCACAGGTGGGACACAGGGACACAACTACAATGGCGCGTAACTAATATGGCGCGTAACGACTTACGCGAAGCTCCCCCACCAACTAGGGGTTGGGGTGGCGTGAAGCGCCACCCCAACAGCTAGTTGGTAATAATCGGAAATCTCAGTGTGCACATAGCGTATTTTGACTCACTCAGGTATGGCTGTCGTTTGAATAAATTCTTTTGTAACTCTGATAATTCTTTTCTTGTTGCTCTTATGCATTTTACAGTGGAGGTAAAATCTAGTTTTTGTAGAAAAAAAATAACTGTTATAAATTTCTACCCTAGAGAAGTAAACCCATGGAATCTTGGCCCAGCAGACAATCCCCGAGAATGGGAAGCCTACAATACAGTGAGTATGGGAAGCTTATGGTCAAACAAATTCCTAAGTAATATCTGAATTTCAGATCGGAGGTGAGGCAGAAAAACGCATGGTCATGCTGGAAGAAAATAAAATTATTTTCCCAGAATTTCAAGCTGATCGGATAGTTAAAACCAAACATAGCCACGTTTTCTAGCAAAACATATCTGAGAATGATAGGTAATTTACATAATTGAAGAGAATTACCCTTTGGGGTGGTGGGGGCAATTTTACCCCGTAGGTGCACTTATTAAAATTTTCGAAATTTCTGAATAAAACGACTATCTAAACATTTTGTTCAATATTGGGTGCTATTCAAAAGCCAAGTGACTGAAAGGGGCACAGACCAGAGTTTCGGTCTTAAAAAGGGGGCTAAAACAAAATATTTGACCCTTTTTACCCAATAAACATGCAACCCGCATCGAACAAGCCTCCCTTTTTCATTGTAAAACTTAAGCATAAAGAGTTGGTATTGCTTTATTTACCGCCCTTGCCCAGGTACAGTGGGTGCCATGTCATACTTGAAGGCATATTTATTTGACATTTGGACTGTTTTAACCGAAGTAACAAATGGTTACTTTTAACCTGTGTTGCAAAAGGTAACTAGGATTTTTATTTTTCAATCGATGGAGCCCCTTCCAAAGATTTTACGGGTACCCCGGAAGTGGTCAGGGAAACAAAAAGTGTATTGAAATCATATGGCTGTTTACTTATGCAGTGTTAGAGCGATCTCTCTCATTACAAGGACCGCACACCTAAAATAGGTGTAAGAGCCTGAGCTTCTTTTTTTCTTAGTTGTAAGCTGGTGAATTATCATTTTAAGAGAAAATTCCGTTTATGCATGTTTTGAATAATTATTCTAAATGTTTTGGACTGGAAGTGTTCTTTAAATGTTTGGATAATTATTCAAATGCTAATTATTACTATCCTATTATCATCTAATGTTTTTTATTATATAGATTACAATCCGGAATTATCTAGACAATAAATTCTTTCTAAGTATTTTTAGTGAGAAGATATTCTTCTTTTTCTTTTTATATATGAAGCCAAATTTGTCATACAGCCTCGAGTAGTTTTTTGTTTATTTATTCAAGAAAATCACCTCAAACTTTTTCAATTTACCTTTTATGGACCGTACTAATAGACAATAACCCAGAAAACCATAAGATATAAACTTTTTTTACGATTAAAAAAAATTCAAACCTTAGAACTTTGAAACTTAGAACAATCAGAAATTATTCCGTGTTTGAGGGGGGCTTCCTCCTCAACCTCTCACATATTAAGCTAAGGTTTTTCAGTGCTTTAGAATAGCTTCTTATTCCAGTACAACAGCCCTTACGAGTCCTTTCTGTAGTCGTTCTTAGAGAATTGGGACAAAAAAGTAAACTTTAGTGGAAAGAGCGTGGCTATGAGAAGGGGATAGCAATGCTCATATACGAAACAATTTGTGCTCGTTTTAAGTTTTGATTTTGCTCTTTACTTTTAGTTGAAACAAATTATTTGTTAAAATTAATTTTTAATTGTCTTTGAAACCGCGCCAAGGCCTAATTAAAATAAGCTCTTGGATTCCGGCCCTATGAGCCCCGATTTCTTGCTATTTATTTGCATATATAAAATTTTTCAAATTGAGTGGTAGCGTCAATATTTTTCAGTTTTTCTACAAGTTCGAAGGATTTGAAATGTTGAATTATAACTAAAGATTTTGGATTTTTTAGTCCAATTTTTCAACAAACTGTAGTTTTGTTGAATAAGTTCTTAATAATATTATAACTACAGAACTTTGGATAGAAGGAGAGGGTTATTATTGTTCATTTGGATGGAAATTTTGAACACATTTTTGAACTTTGAACATAAGTTGAAGTATGGTATTTAATTTAACCAATCTTGGTAGATAGTGGCTCTACACTTACAGATAGGAGGGTAGTAGATGTATCATGCTTGCTCACGTAATTGCGTCTTATTTTTGCAAATTTTTGTCATGAACTGTTTACACTTTTTCGATTTGCTCACTTAATTTCAAGTTTTTTATTTTGCAAAGATGTTTTCAAAATTTTTCATTTTTTTGGCTTATTTGTTTCTGTCCTTTTCAAATTTTTTTCCCGAAATCTTCCATACTTTTTTTTCCACGCGATTTCAGACAAAGTTTTCAAAGATTTTCTGTCGTTGAGATTTCAGATATTTAAATTTTTGAAGGGCAAAAACATGGATTTTTGTCGTGTGAATTGGGTTTCATAATTTTTGTCAAGGAAAATCAAAAATTTTTCAATTTTGTTCAAGTTATTTTCTCAATGCTAGGTTACTTTAATGGATTGTAGCTGTCTTTATTTCTGGTTTTATGATGTTTTAACTAGATTAGTGTGGAGTGATAATTTGTTGATAAATGTAGTTCTCAGATTCGTAGGTTGAGGTTCCCATTGGTGTGTGTTTTTCGTTGACGAGTTCCCTGTATTGACTCAATAGGCTTGAATTTCACTGAGTTCACTTTTGTTGGGTGCTCTCAATCTTTTATATTCATTTCTTTCAAAATTAGGGAAATTTATTAATTACCGAAATTAAAATATCACTTTAGCACCCTACACGTTACTTCAAAATATTTCAGTGTTCATTTTAAAAGTTTTTTTTTGGGTATAAACTTCGATATATTTTGCTTAAATATAATCAAATAGAAAAGTTGTGAAAACAAAAAGTGTTCAGTATTCATTTTAAAAGTTTTGCTCGGGTGTAAAACTCTATACATTTGACTTAAATATAATCAAATAGAAAAGTTTTGAAAACAAAAAGTGTTCAGTTTCATTTTAAAATTTTGCTTGAGTGTAAATATCGATACATTTGACTTGAATATAATAAAATAGAGAAGTTTTGAAAATAAAAATTGTCCTTGTAAAATAATTAAATTGTTCTTAAAATAATTAAACTGTCATGAAAATAACTATTCTAAGAGATCTCAGTTGTAGCTATTAGACTGCAGGGCTGACACAGGCTGCAGGGCGAGATTTTATTTATTATATGAATTCACATCTATTTATTTTCCGTATTATTTTCACAAAAAAAAATCTTGCAAAACTCTTTTTTTTTAAATTAATAGAAAAAGATGGAAAAGTCTGTGTCTAAAGAAAAAAGCAAAAAAAAAATTACCTTCTTTCTTCAAATTTGTTCTTTTTCATTTTCTTGAACTATTTACTTTTATATCGTTGTCTTGTTTGTTTTTTTCTTTAGGATATGAGCCTCAGAATGACATAAGGCTCATAAAATGCCTTTTGAAATGCAGCTGAAAAAGCTAATAAGATAAGCATATATAACTGAATGGTAGGAATTTTAATCAAGACAGTGAAATATAATTTTTTAAAAGCCAGAATATTTTGACTTTATCATTAATGGCTTTGAAAAGAATAAAAAATAGACTAAGCCGCTAAAAGAAACAAGAAAGTAGAATAATAAGATAGAAAGTGTGGTATATAACCAAAATATAAGAATACCTTGTTTCCCCCTCGCCCTCAGAAGAAAACAGCTAGAGAAAAACTGGTTATAACTGTTGCAGGATGTGAAGCCAGAACATTCAGGCTATTCTTTTACTTTATCTTTTGTCAGTTCTTTTTGTCAAGTGTGTAATTTAAAATACTACACCCATTTTACTATACTTTAGTTTGTTTAATTTGTAAATGGAATGACAGTGTGGACAAGTATGGTCTAAAATGCAATTATATTTTTTTATTTTCTTTTTATTACTTTCTCTATTACTTAAATATTCCAAAATTCCCATTCATTCATCGATGAACAAGCAGCAGGTCTTAGAAATTATTTAGCTGAAATAGTGTTTTGACAAAAAACCCAAGCTACGATCAAATATAAGATATTCTCATATGATCAGATTAAATAAAAAAATAAGTTTTTTTAAATGAAAGTAAGGAGCAATATTAAAAATTAAAATGAACAGAAATTACTCCGTATATAAAAAGGGCTGTTCCCTCCTCAACGCCCCGCTCTTCACGCTAAAGTTTGACTCTTTATATCAACTCTACTTTTTAAAACAGTAAAAAGCTTTAGCGTAAAGAGCGGGACGTTGAGGAGGGAACAGCCCCTTTCATATACGGAGTAATTTCTGTTTGTTTTAAGCTTTAATGTCGCTCCTTACTTTCAGTTAAAAAAACTTATTTTTTCATTTCCTTTCTTAACGTTTTTGAATTAATGCATGTTTTGATTTTGGCTCTGCGCACATAAATAATTAAAACAAAATTGGCATATTAATTTTTTTGGCTAAATATTTTTCTCATTGTCTTGATTGGACGGTTTTGAGAAAAAAGAGCGGGAGAGGAGGCCTGGCTGCCCTCCAATTTTTTGGTTACTTAAAAAGGCAACTATAACTTTTTATTTCTTACGAACGTTTTTATTAGTAAAAATTATACATAAGTTACGAATTAACTTACGTAACGAACTTCTATATTCGTAGGTTTTTATTAGGTATGTGAGGGGGTTCGCCCCCTCGTCAATGGCTCTTTACATTAAAGCTTAAATGTGTTCCCAATTCCTTAAGAATGATCCCTGAACCACAAAGGCCGTAAAATAAATAGTTGAAATTACTAAAAATACTTTAGCGTATATGTAACCTCCGTATTAGGAGGAGGTGAACCCTATATACGAAATAATTTCTGTTCGTTCTAAATTGTAAGGCTACTGCTCCTTACTGTCTGTTGGAAAAACTTTTTCATTTATTTTTTCATTGTTTGTTTAAATAATGCTAGAAAATCCTACGCTCCATTCATAGAAATTCTCTTCCCCCATGGAAAAATCCACATGCGTATCCCCCTCCCCTCAACCAAAGAAATCTCCCCCCCCCGAAAACGTATGTATACTTCCCAATAACCATTACTATATGTAAACACTGGTAAAAGTTTGTAACTTGCAGCCCCTCCCACGGGGACTGTTGGGGATTAAGTCGTCCCCAAAGACATAGCTATTAGGTTTTTCGACTATGTTGAATAAAATTGCTATCTCAAACTTTTGATCCGGTGACTTTGGGAAAAAAATTAATGTGGGAGGGGGCATAGGTGCCCTCCAATTTTTTTTGTCACTTAAAAAGGGCACCAGTATAAAGAGCCCTCTTGCAACATTCTAGGACCAAAGGTTCGATACGATCACTCCTGGAAAAAAAAAAAACAAAAAAAAACAACAAATAAACACGCATCCGAGATCTGTCTTCTGGCAAAGAAATACAAAATTCTACATTACTGAGGAAGCTTGAAACTTCCTCAGTAGGGTTCTCTGATACGTTGAATCTCATGGTGTGATTGTCGTTAAGTTTCCATGACTTTAGGGGGTGTTTCACCCTTTTTTCTAAAATAAGGCACATTTTCTCAGGCCAGTACCTTTGATGGGTATGAATAAAATTGATGAAACTTATATATTTAAAATCAGCATTGAAATGCGATTCTTTTGATGTAGCTATTGATATCAAAAATCCATTTTTTAGAGTTTTGGTTACTATTGAGTCAGGTCGCTCCTTACTACAGTTCGCTACCACGAACTGTTTGATAGTATTTGTGCCATCCTCGTTAGCCAAACTTGATTTTCAATATAACACAAAATTTATTTTGGAAATAATAGTTTACTCAGTAAATATTGTATTACGAATAAAATAACAATCAAAATTATTTGAAGCATTCGCAAAACAAAATCTACACACCTTTGGCAGCATTCACACTTAGCATTCACATTTAAAATCTCAGTTTTACAAATCTATATAGCATAAGTAATAATTACATATTTATTATTATTGATTATTTGAAACAAATAAGGACAACATGAATATATAAACTAAATACTAACGTCTTATTTAAAATGTATGGAATGAAAAATGGTAGCACATATTTACGAAACACACTGATGACCATAAACGTATGATAACAGAAGAACATTTTCAACAGCTTGGAACAAGGGTGGGGGGGTGCCTGGTAAAACCTTCTGTGAATTTGAATAACAATTCAAATTGCACCTGATTGGTTTTTCTGTTTGAAAATTAAAACCAGTAAAAAAAAATAAGAACTTTACCGTCAGAAACTCACAAGACCATTTTAAGAATTGTCTCTCTGATCCTCTGTGGTCGCAAGCTCCTTATATTTTATTTTTCGTTGTACCTTTTTATTATTGCTATTTGTATCAGTCACTAACGCTTGATATAGCTTGAATCCTCTAGATTGAAGTTAAAATAACCGAAAAAGAAAAAATTATTTAATCTTACAAGTCAAGGAATCCTATAACTTCACATATCTTCAGTGTTAATTTGCAATGCTTAATATTCAATTTGTCAAAAAAAAAATCATAAGACAAAGAAATATTAACCTAGAAGGTACTTTGGTACTTATCTGTTAGCCCGTACACACTCAAGAATTCGGATCTATAAAATTTGACAATAACCGGTTTATTGCTGTTTTTATACAGAAACAATAACCCTCGTCTTAGGGGAAAACTACATTGTAGCTATATTTTAATAAATATTTAGTTGGCATTTTGGTTACGTTAGATTGGGTTATATTTTGCATCCGGCCCTGCTACACTAAACCTTCAACCCACCCCCCTAATACGAAAATATACGGCCCAAATTATAATATCTTATCTATCTCCTAAGCATTTCAGTTGTTTCAACCCGTACCTGTAGATTCAAATTCTCTAATGTGTACACTTTTATCCAGCAAAGCCTAATGGAGGTTCTCTGCCACATTTGAGAGTCCGCCATCACTAAACATAGCTTGAAGTTTAAAACAGACTATGTATCAGTATTTATGAGTCAATGAACGTTAGATATTGAAAAAAAAAATCGAAAACGGTAAAAAAAGATCCCAATATCATTTTCAACATCAGTGTTTGCGTTTCGATATTCAATATCGATATTTGGTCCAATATGTCGATATATCAATATTTATATTGTATATCCCCCAACATTACGCTGCAGTAAATGAGCCCTCTCCCTCCAAAAATGACCCCCCTGGAAAAAGTACTGGCTACAGCTCTGGAAAAGCTGACATGTCAAGACAAACATGTTCAGACATTTTATTAAAAAAAACAGTAAGTCTTGAATATTCTTCCTGCTTACAGTTTTTCATCCAATTATTCCAGATAATGTGTAGACTGGATGAGCTTTAGATATATAAAAGGCAATTAAATGATGGCCTTACGTCAAAATGTATATGTTTCAGGATTTTCTATACATAAAACAAAATCCAAATACACTGAAAAACGGGCTGTGCGCGGGCATTTTCCATCGATATCAAAGCTTTGGTTTTCAGAGTTTCGGTTACTATTGAGCCATGTCACTCCTTACTTACAGTTGGTTACCACGAACTGTTTGATTATCCTCGTATTTTTTTTTAAATGACATTAAGGTACAAATATTCTTCAATGGATTGTATTACTTGCATGTGCATTTTTTACTAAACAAAGGAATGTTCAATCCCAGAAAACCATTTATTAATTTTTGTTCGTTTTATATTGTCATAGCCTTTTTCAGAGGAACTGGATTGGAAAGCTGATTGCCCTCCAATCACTTTTGACTCTTAAAAAGGTTACTAAAACTTTGCTTTCCAATGAAATTGGCTCCTTTAAAATATCAATGATATTACTTGTTATGAAAGAGCAGCGCTGCCTATGATATTGTTTATATACCCCTTTAATATAGGCATGTAGATAATTTTTTCGTTTAATTTAAACACCCCTAAACTTTCCCTAGAAGTTTCAACTTATAGCCATTAGTATCATTAGTTACAGTAACCGTAGAACTAGTATTAGAAGTATACATAGTGTCTTTCGGCTAGTTCAAAATCAGCCAAAACTTACCCTGAAAAATCTAATTTAATAATGTAAGCCGTTATTATAATATTTATTTGTCACCCTTTTGACAATCTACATGATCATAGTTCGTTTTGATTTAGTTCAGCATCTGCCTATCGCAACTATTCCTTGAAAGCTTCACCTTGATACCCATAACTTGTGTGCAAGCAATGTTTGTAGTGGAAGTAGTAGCATTAGTGGCTGTATGCATATATCATCTTTAGTTTTTTTTTCAACATCCCCTTGAACCTCCGATGTTCCAAATTAATAAAGAAATCGCTCTTTACTAGGTTGCAGCTTCCACTGCAGCCATGATTAGGGCCGCTTTTTTCCATAGGAGAAGAACCAGGACTCGGATGACGATCCATCCAGTACTGTTGTGGATGCTGTACAACATACTGGCGATCATTTTCAAATCACCTTTTTATGGTTGTCCTCTTGGTATTTCAGAGCAGGACAAATATAACCAGTTGGCAATTTAAAGCAGTTTATTCACCCCCAGCCTGCTTACATACTATACTGAAATACCCCAATCAGTCAAGAAGACTGCCGAATGAACTGACAGAAGAGGGTACTGTTGGTGTAAATACACGACCCTATAAATAAGTTAGAATAAAAGGACTATGACTGAGATCGCAACAATACAGAACAAAAACTAGGCATACTATATATAAAAAATCAGACGAAGATTAAGTTCATCTTAGAAAGGGTTTCTCCGATTTAACTAATTCGAAATGATCTTCTTGACATGATCGCCAAAGGCGAACATTTTACTAATTGACAACAAAGTGGAAGAGCGCCAAAACCCTCTACCCACGAGGTACCTCTGACCTTGGGCCTTGGTGCGATATACAGTAACGTGATATTTCGAACAATGAAACATACAAAAAACATTCGAAAAAACAGACCTGCATGTACTCCACAAGCCATATGGACCTTCTCAATGTCTTGCCTTTGTGCTCAGTAGCCCCGCGGCACCGCGATCCGGCCGGGTTATACAATTGGTGGTAATTGACTCCAAAGTTCAAAAAGATATATGTTAGAAATTTTGTGTCAGGAAGCTTTATTTATAAGAAGTAACAAAGCACCTCAACACAAGAGATAATGAAAAAATACCCAAAACTCCAAGATAAAAGCTGTCTAAAAAAGTACGCCGGCTTTGAAAAGTCCGTTCTTTTTACGGCTTTGAAAAGTCATACCTGGCATTGTTATTTACTCGTAAAGGCACGTATACAAAAGGCTTTTTCGAGACAAACCCTTGCGAAGGGTTCGGATTATTCAAACTTTCCTGATTCAATTACTTTGACGAGCTGAGTCCCATACCTAAAAAACATCATGCTTACGTACCTGGTGTAATTTAAATGTTTCCGTAAAAATCTAAAGTACCAATGACATACAAATAAAAAGCTTTTTGCCCCCTTAGCCCATTTTTAGTCTATTCATACCCAAAAACACAATTTTTTTTAAGCTTCTTCTTTTAATTGTTTCAAAACTTTGCAGCTATTAGGACAGTATTACATTTTCACCAGAACCGGAAAATAAAACCGTGAAATAAATTGGCAAAATTACTTAGTTAAATTTAAGACGCTTTTTGTCCGTAAAAAATAAAACATTAAAGACCTATTTATTCACAAAAACAACTAAAAGTTCAAACGAAAACTAAACCTTTTGTCTGGTGCCACATGTTCGTTGCTTTTTTTTTGCTGATTATTCGCCCACACGTCTTCTTTTTAAATTTGCCACCGCTACTAACTGAAATTTAACAGCTGCATATCGCGATCTTTTTGTTAAAATTGGATTTCAGATTTAATTTAACTTTTTATACAGGTTTGTGTAATTCTCCACTTTTACTGTCCTTGGTACTTCAACAATTCAGATTTATAAGCAACCGGAAAATTGCTAGGAGCAATACTTAGTTGCAAATTAAGCTGCTTAAAACAGCTTTAAGTTTGAATCTTAATTAATTAATGATTACTAATTAATAATTAATTAATAAAATAATTAATTATAATGTTATTATAATGTTATAACATAATGTTATAATAACATAACATGTTATAATTATAATGTTATAAACATAATAATAATAATAATAAAAGTGATTAATCAATAAAGTAATTTAACTTTAATTAAAACAGTAACAATTAAAATCAACAAAAAAAAGCTTACTTTGGTAGAGGTCCTCCGGGCAAACTTCCATTTGAAGTACTCCTGACAAGTTCTTTTCTGGCTTCATATTCGGTTCTATTGACGGGTCTAGACCAAGCGACCTCCACTGCTACGTGATCTATTATTGCTGGTTTGTTACCTACCAAATAAAAAAAAGGTTTTAAAAAGAACCAGAGGGCACCTTATTCAAGAGGAGGAAGCTTCCATCTTAGTAACAATTTTTCTGGCACAAAAAGAAAAAAAAAACGGTAAATGAGACTGATATATTTCATAAAAATATAAGCAGGATAACGAATATAGCTCATACAAATCAGGGTCATTTTAAAAATGTAACTACTCAGTATCGTTATTTTGGACCATTGTGCTTGCGCAATGTAAAGCGAATGAACATTTATTGCGCGTATTAGGAACTGTATCATCTGTCTCAAATTTGAACCAGTAATAGCGTGAATGGTCTTTGACTGGATGAAAGTGATCACACGACATCACTTTCAACTAGCAATAGGCGTTTTCCACTACCATAAAGTTATTGAAATGGAGAATCCTGTTTTATTCCTTTAGTCAAAGCGTCACCGACAGCCAATGAAAACCACTCTCTGTCGAGTAAAACCAGAATTCCACGCTACCATTGATTTAAATTTGCCAGATAGTCTCTGGTTTGAGACATAAGGTTGAAAGATGGCCAAAACAGTGACACTGGGGTCCTACGCAAAAGAGACTGGTGGACCACGTTAGCCAACCTGAAATGACTATAATATTTGGATGTATTTGTCACCGCCATTTTTGTAGGTCGAATTAACTCAAGGCAAAGAAATCAGTTGGTGATGACACCAATATTTAACAAAAGGAAATTTAACCAGCTCTACTCTATTGCATATGGCCACTCTATGGAGAAAACCACAGATGCACAACAATATTGTCTTCTTCCTAATCTCCTTTACTTTAAACTATCACCACTAGTCAGAGATTAGAACATAAGAGATTCCATAGTAGAGCTTCAAAAGACAAATCCTACTGAATTTGCTCTTTGGAGGGGGGGGGGGGGTTAGTATCGAAGTACTTGACTGATTGACTTGACACAGTAAAAAAGATATTCCCTATGAACTAGGACATTCTTTGTGTAGATACATCCTAAAAACGAGGGTAGATTACAAGTTTTTAAGTGGGTTACCCCAACAGTTTTCTATAATTGTCATATAACCCACCTGCATTTTGCTGATTTAAAAAGTCCCTCCCAAACTTGAAACAAGTTCACAAATACATGCCTAAGAATGAGCTCAGAGATTCGTTGTCAAATATTAAAATGAAATATGCCAGTGATTCCCAACGTAGGGCACACGCTCCACCGGTGGGACATGGGAATATTCTTTGGGGTAATGGGGAGAACGTACATCCTTCGACTCACAATACTATAGAGCCTTAACTAAAATTTCATTACACTCATATACATTTAAAGAGCAAAGCAAATACATGATAGTATTACACTAACGTCATACATTGTATGAAAAGTATTCCATACAGATAAAAATTTTCATTCGCATAAATATACCTAGAGGACAACTCAAAAAAAGATACCAAGCTCATGGCTTTTTAAATTTACGGTTGAATTTGCTTAAAATTTTGGGTAATCAAATTTAAAATATCGCGAGGGGTCATCAGGGCTTTAGAAATGCTAGGTCGGACATGTGCCGAAATCGGTTGGAAACTGCTGATGTAGGCGATTTTGCTGTCCCTGTTAAAGTTGTACTGTCAGTAGTACATACAATTCTTCTACCGTGTTTCAAACAGGTTTAATCCGAATAGCTTTCTGCAGTTATAAGAAATGCTATAAATCCAAGGGTTCACACCAAAAACAACACGGAATTTTTATTGTCATTAAATAAAGTCTTATTTTTTAGAAGCCAATCTGACGAAGATTGTTTAAAATGCAATTAAGAACATTCTCTACATTAAGGCTATAGGTAATTGCTAAGCCATTCTTACACCCCATCTTCAAAGAGGGGATAGGCAAGCCTCATTTAAAAGTATCTCTGTCAAGCAGGGGCGGATCCAGGATTTTCTTCAGGGAGGGGGCAAATAATAGGTTGCTTCAATAAACTTTGCGAACAAAGAAATACCTGCAAATAAAAGGGTACCTCGACAATTTTGTGTTGTAGGTAGGTAGTGGAAATGGTCGTAGATTTAATCTAAAATCTGGTGAGGGTTTAAGTCCTAATAAATCTGTTGAAATTAAAATGGTATAAAAATATTAATAAAAAAATAGTAAGTTATAAAAACTACCCCGCCATGAGAAAAAAATGAAAAGCTTTCACAACCTATAAAAAAAAATTATATTTAATAGTTTCTGCATGATTTTTTGCCTTTGCACTTCTGACCACTAAAGCGAGAAGCAATATTGTAGTTGCATTCTTTTTCCGTGGTTAACTCAAGTTGTGTGAATTTCCACTTTTTATCATTTTATTTCTATTTTTAAATGTTTGAAAAAATCAATTTTTTGAGGTTTATTCCAATAGGTATGCCCAGGTAAGTAAAGCGGCTAGCAAAAGAAACCTCAGAGCTGGATAGACTTATTGAATTTCTATTCTCTTTATAGTTGAATGGCAGAACAACTGTTTTATCAGTATTAAAGCTCCAACCAATGTGTTTGTATTCTTAATACGACAGTGTTCAACTATGTTGACCACTGACTTACTAATAGTTGACCCGCTCAATGACAGTGGTCAACTATGTTTCTAAAGTGAGGGCACTCCAGAGGAAGATTTACTGGATATTTCAAGAGAAATTACCAGCGAATTGTCTTGGGTAACCGATCGACAGATCATATCCCTCACAGTATGCTATACAAAGATGTAGTTGAATCCCACTTTCTAAGAATGCAATGAGAGAAAGAGTGAGATGGCTAAGACACGTTCAGTGGATGAAGGATAACAGCTTGTCAAAGATACATCCTTGTGGCTAACCATGTAGGGCAAAACAAAAAGCAGGTCTTCCCCAAGAGGGGTTGGCTTGATTTCTTAAGAAATGAGTTAGAGGAAATTGGTACTTCTTGGGATGGTGTAAAGATGGAGTAAGATGGAGTAAGATGTAAGACCTATGGAGAGTAAAATTGCAAGAGGAATAGATTTGGTCTCTCTGGCTGCTGAATCTGTATCAGTAGACCTATGCTCCGTAACAGTCCATTTCATTCAGTCACTACAAAAAAAACAGTAATTGGGGTTACACGACGTAGTTCTAGTATTCAATGCATGACATGCTTTGCTAGCAGCCGAATCTATCATGGCTCTGAATACTTTCAGCAGATATCTAGAGGCCCAAGAAATCTGTTCCACACAACTGATCCACACAACTGATCCACACAAGTTGTGGGAATCTGTTATGGCTCAGTTTAGGAGTCAAATGGAATACTAGGAAATCCAAATGTGGATCATTGCGGCAAGGAGGTTAAAGACGTTGAATTTTTATGCTTAAGTTAAAGAGATTTTTGGTTTTGAATACTGTTTTAGATTAGATTTACCACACGATATATTAGGGACACGGTTTTGCATTCGAGCAAATTTTCTACTACTAAGAAACTGAAAACAAACTTTTGAAAGAAACAGAAAGACTTGACAAACGAATTATTCTTACCCAAGATGTAATACAGGATTTAAGGGTGTGGCACTCATTCTGATTGGGTGTCAACAGCTCTCTGATTTAAGCAGTCCATTTCTTGAAGATGATGCCATTGAGTTACCGAGAATCCTGCAGACGACTCTAAAGACTCTAAAGATCAACCCAGGTTTAAAAATATTCTACTGAAGTGGTAAGGAAGGGAGAATTGCACATTTTTTTTTTGGAGGGGGAGGGTATTATAATTTTGTTATGTTTTGTACCGTATATTGTACAATGATGTGTTGTATGACCTTTTCAGGTTTACAATGAGACAAAATTATGTATGCCTGATATATTTGTACTGGAAGCAAAAGAGAGTAATACAAGTTTGTGTTTTTTTGTATTTCTTTTCTTATGCTGGAAGGGGGGGGTCGATTTAAATTAAAATATTATGATTTGAATTTTCAAATACTGTTTTGAATGGCCTTCTGCTTATAAGAAAATCTTTATATGAGGTCTCAAAAATAACAATACGAGGTTATCATTGAATTCTTTCCTGTGGTCACCACCAGTGTCCCTACTGAGAGTATTTTCCAAGGCTGCTCAGTTAATCACTGAAAGGTGGATCCAACCCTCAAGGGAAAGCATTGACGTGTTACTGTTTTTAAATAGCCAAAAATGGTCAGAAGTTTATTTTTCTTTGTCCTGAGTAATTTCTATTTCGGTTTTTCGTGTTATTCATTTACGTAATCGAAATTTGTTTTTATTGTTTGATTATATACTATTCGAAATTTGAAAACAAATATGGAAAATGCTGTTTATTCACAATTTCTGTGATTGATTTTTCTTCAACCCATGAGTTAATCTGAGCAAAAAACTTATTCGAAGTATCAATATATCAAATATCGAATATCGAAAGCAAAAATATCAATATGTTGGCTAATCAAATTACTGCCCAAGACTACTGTAGCTATCAATTTATGGAGAAATTCCTAGCAGGGCTACCAACTTTTTGGTCCATGAATATGTCTTCTCAACATCGAAAAAAAAATGTATTTTTTAGTTAAATTATGTCCACATTCTATCTGAAATATATCTATACTATATCCATCTTGAAATCTCAAAAACTAGTTTCTTTTTACAACTTGCAAACCTCTTTTGAAGTGACCAGTTAACACCAAATCTAAAAATTCTTTTAATACATCCTTACAGATAAAATAGTGCGAAAGCACAAAACTCATAAAAACATGTAAACAGTAAAAAACTGATTTTTGGAGTTTTACGCTCATCTTCCGAGGGAAATTTCTCTTGACAGGTATGGTTTGCATGAGGGTCTTCATTTTCACGTCCTTTTTTAGCTTTTTGCCAATCAGAGGACTTCTTGCGAATGTCATAAGTTGTAATCCAGGAGTCCAGCGACATTGCAAATCGTCGGGTAAGCTGGGTTTCTTTTCAATCACTGACTCTTAAAAAATATCACTAAAACTTTCAATTACCAATCGAACGAGATCCTCTCGAAACTCCTACGACAACAATTTCCATGCGAAGTGCCTTGGTCAGACAAAAAAAACAAATAGTAAGATGAGCCAATATTACTCTTTACTTCAGTAGTTCTATTGCGCTGCCTATGATTTCTGGTCGTTTTAAGGTTTAATCATTATAACCCTTTCATTCTGTAGGTAACCATATGGTAACCGTTCCCTTTATGCACCTAGTGTCTCTTGTAGTTCAGATACCGCTTTCAAACTTCAGTTAGCACTAGTTCAGCTTTTCTTGTTGCGATACCTTTTACTCTCCTAGATAGCTCCGTTAAGTCGTCAGTTGATCAGTGAACAGAGTAGTTTTTTGACTTGTCTAAAAAGTGAAGATTACCTGATTTTGATAGCAATGATGAAGACGATGCAGGCTAGTTTTTCTAGTTTTTATTATCTTGTTTTGTTCCTTGAATTCTTTATTTTTAGCTTGTATTTACAAGAATCTTATTTAGTTTTATCTTCATTACCCCCTTGTGTATTTTTTTTCAAGGTTATCATATGGTAACCTTAGGTTTTGATACGGGTAGTTTTTGAAGATACTTCTCTTATACTATTTTGTTTTTGCTGGTAGATTGTGCTCTAGATTCTTTTTTTTTTTTACTTCACTTCTTTTTATTTAATAAGAGCTTCATTCTGCCTATTCTAATTTGACGAAGCAGAAGCACCTATGCACCCTTGGTCTGATGACAATTTTCTCTTACAGAAACAGCGAGCCTCTCTAATTCCGCTGAAAACTGAGGAAGAAAATGTTTTCAAGGAGAGGAGCAAACATGTAAGAGAGAAGCTCACCCAGGAACGAGCTGCAGAGATGGTTCTGCTACCAGGCAGCAAATCTAAGACAGAAATTATGTATGATGATCACAACGAGTCTGATTCATTGTGAAATCCAATCCCTGGTGACAGCTTCACATGCGCCACCCAACAGCCTGTTGCATATGACCAATTTGATAGTGGAGAAGTCTCAACATTCCCCAATATTGAAGCTCCATCGTCTCCCATCCAATCGACAAGCTCGTCGCCTATTTCTCCTTCAACCGTCCCCACCGTATCAAGAAAAAATCAAGATGACACAAAGGAATACAAGTGGCTAAGAAAAGAGATTTAGCCCCATGATATCACCTGGCAATTCTCTCCTGAATGCAACAGAAATTCAATTACCCATTGATTTTTTCGGAAGTTTCATCACGGATATCATAATGACTGGATTAGTTGACCAAACCAATCTGCCCTAAAGCTGACCCAGCATGGGATGAACTGGTTTCTTGCAGTACAAATCCTCGCGAGTATTGTAAAGCTACCAGCTATGAGCATGAATTGGGAGCGCACTGTTCGATACACTCTAATAGCAGAGGCTATGAGCCACGACAGATTTTTGATGGTTTGGCAGTTTTTTCATATTAATGACGATAGCTTACCAGTGCCATCTTATCAAACTGGTCATGATAAGCTGCACAAAATCAGACCGATGTATGACGAGCTCAGGGGAAATCTAAAAAGTATATTGCCTGAGGAGAGACAAAGTTTAGACGAACAGATGATTCAAGGTTCGGCTAAATTTCAAAAAGTAATTGAAAGACAAGCCTCATTCATGGGGTATAAATGTGGTTGTGATAAAGGGCGTGAGTTGGATTGTCTATGACCTAGAATAACCTACAGAGGAAAAGGCTCAGTTTCGGCTAGTCCTTTAGGACTGAGCACTGACGTTGTCCTTCGACTGATCGACATGTACCACGAGGAATGAATTTCAAGCTGTACTTTGACAGTTTTTACACATCTGTTGATCTTATTCATGCCTTACGCACCAATCACGGGATTGAATAATGTGGGACGGTAAGGAGTAATCGTAAGAAAGGTACAATTTTAGAAAGTAATACATCATTGAAAAACAAAGGGCGTGGAAGCAATGATAATAGGCTTGAGAGGTACATAGAAGTATCCACTGTGAAGTGTTTCAAAAACAAACCAGAGCATGTGGCCTTATCGTACTGTGCCGTAGCTCCATTCGACCAGTGTCAAAGGTGGGATGGGAGTACTCATAGCCATGTCGAAGCAGATCGCACATGTGTTATTTGTGAGCATGAAAAGCCAATGGGTGGTGTAGACTTGTCTGATATGCTTCTGGAGCTCTACCGTCCAATACGGTCCAAGAAGTGGTACGTGGAGAGAGTCTATTATTTCCTTGACTTAGCTCTGAACAATACTTGGCTTCTATATAGGCTGGGTAGAAGGCATATGTCTTTGATGTACTTCAATATAGATATTTGTAGGTTCTTGATAGTATCAGGAGTTATCAATAGTAATCGTGCTGGTTGACCCTCTGTCAGTGCTATTACAAAGCGAAAAAACAGAACTACAGAAGCAGGCATGCCGTCAGTATCAGTGCGATATGGCACTGCTGGTCATCTACCCGATTTAGTCAAGAAAGAACGCTACCGGCGCGAAAAATGTGCAAGGGGTACAACCAGCCGAATTCTCTGCGTTAAATGTAAGGTTTCTGTTGTGGATAAATGGAGATCCATATTAAGTGAAAGGAATATTTTATCCAAAGGTGACCATATAGTAACCATTTTCATTTCAGTTTGTGAATAAAATAGATAATCGAAGTTGAAATTCCGTTGAAACTATACTTACGTTGATCATTATTGCAAGGTTTCAGAATTTTTCAAGACCATCTTCATGTTCAGTTACGAAAGGGATAAGAATTGCTCACTTGAAAAATTTCTGCAGAATTTATTTCTTGATTGTTGCATGTTCTTGGAACTGTTCTGAACAAAAAGACTGTCTCACATTTTTTATCACATGTATTTGGGGAAATTGGATGTCGGTGGGGGGATTGTTACCCTCCTATCACTTTTGACTCATAAAAGGGAAATAGGACTTTCAATTTCAAAATCAAATGATCCTTCCCTAAAGTTCAAAAGACAATACCATCCAAGATTACATTTAATGCCCCCCCCCCGCCAGGGGGGCATAACTTATAACTCTTACCCCCAGGCGCTGGAGGTTTTGTCAACCCTGAAGGCCTACTTATATGATCTTTGAACTTTTTTTTTATAACAATAGAGAAATCTCAAAATTTCCATCGGATGCATATTGAGAAAAGAGGATGCAGGGGGAAGGGTGGCTAATTGCACTCCGATCACTTTTTACTCTTTAAGAGGGCACTAGAATTTATTATTTACTTTTCAATGTGCCCCCTCAACAGTTTGTGTGCCTCCTCAGATGACCCCAGAAAACCCATCACCCTCCGTGGAAAATCCCTCCATGAGAAATTTTTTACATAGAAAGTTCTTTCCATGTAAAATTCTCCTCTGGGAAATTACCCCGGACAATTCCATTCTCTCTCGCTGTGAATCCCCCTCAGAAAATTTCTTGCTTACGATTCCGTCTAAGAAATACTCCTTGGCACGCTTTCATTTTAAGAAAGACTTATTTTCATTTAATTTAATTTTCGTTGATCCGTTTTAAGGTCATGAGGGATCCCCTCCCGTGTGGAAAATATTTTTCTTAAATCCCCTTCTGACGGAAAGTTTTTCCAGCACTGCACTACTTTGGTGAAAAGTGAATTTTCTTATAAAAATGTATATCCGGCAGGGAAATATTTTGTTTCACGTCTTAAAGGTTGCAAAATGTGTCCTTTTATGTCTGAGCTGTCAAAAATTTGTCCTTTATTTTATCTGATAGGTCTCTGTGTGCTGGAACATAGAAATATGTCCAAAGGACAGATTTCTATGTGCCAGGACACAATGACATAATAGGGCAAATAAGGACATGTTATAGAAACTTGGGACATAAAAAGGACATATTTTTCAAATTTATGGCATAAAAAAAAATTTTCCCTACTGAATAGGTCAATATATTTTAGTAAAAAAGCATTTTTTCCCCGAATTAATGCTAAAAATTCTTACCCAGTAATGTATCAGCATAACTAATTACTTTTTACCAATGTATTGCATTTTATACGGTATTTTTTTGGAGCTGCCTACTCTTTCCCGTAGAAAACTATTGGCAAAAACTCTTGAAAATCCTTTCCAAGTTTTTATTCTTTCTTCTATAAATGATTTTATTTCAACTTGTTTTTACGCTAGGGTCAAGATAAGAGACAAGCAGCGAACTTTTTTATTCCTTTTTATTACGTTTTAACTTTTTATTCAGTATATGAAAGGGTTTGTCCCCTCCTCGGCACCTCACTCTTTACGCTAAAGTTTGACTCTATCTCACAACTCTACTTTTTAAAACAATAAAAACTTTAGCGTAAAGAGCGAGGCGTTGAGGAGGGGACAACCCCTTTCATATACGGAATAATTTCTGTTCGTTTTAAGTTTTAATGTCGCTCCTTACTTGCAGTTAAAAAACTTGTTTTTTTTTATTCAATTTCTGAACGTTTTTTAATTAATGCATGTTTCGATTTTGGCTCACCGCACATGAATAATTAAAACAAAATTTGCATTTTTTTTTTTGCTATATGGCTTTCTCATTGTTTTGATCGAATGATTTGAGAGTCAAGATAAGAGAGAAACAGCCAACTTTTTGTTAGCACTCACTTTCGGCTTCCGATGGTCAGACAAAATCATTTAGGAAGTATTACCAATCTATCCATTTAGAAAGTATTGCCAACTAAAATAAAAAGTTAACAAAATGAAAAATTTTGATTCTTGATGGCCTGGATTTCAAAACAAAAGCCCAGCACCCAGGGAAAATTTCGTCAGTTTGAAAATTTTCAAAGAGTTTGTGGTAACTAACTGTTGGTAAGGAGCGACGACGCTCAATGGTAACCCAGACTGTATGAAACAAAACTTGGATATCAACAAGAATTGGCTCATTATGCTGATTCCAAATATAGTAAGTTTAATAAAATAAATTAAAGTTTAGTGTAACCTATCAAAGGCTACGAGCTGGAAAAAATTTAGCAAATTTTGAAAAGGGGGGAATAACCCCTAAAAATCAAAGAATGTTAATGAAAGTTGCACTATCAGATTCAGCGTATTAAATAACTACTGAAAAGGTTCCAAGTTCCTCTATGTAAAAGTGTGGATTTTTTTTTTTTGCCAGAAAAAAGACCGCAGATGCGTAGTTACTTTTTTTTCCAGGGGATAATCGTATCAAATTAATGTTAGTAAAATGTCATGAGAGGGCTCATTAAAGGGAAATGAAAAATCGAGTGCTCTTTTCAAGTGACTAAAAAATAGAAGGGCAACTAGCCTCCCCTTCTCCAAGACCCATTTTTCCAAAACGTCGTCTGATCAAAATTTTTAGATAGCCATTTTGTTCAAACATTTTCAGTGGGGGGGGGATTGGAGATCTTTTGGGAATGGATATCCTACGGGGAAAATTTTCCATTTGGATGAAAGTTTCCCGAGTGAAGTTTCCGGATGAAATTTTAAACAGGGGAAATTTGCAAGAATTTGTGGACGGAATTCATTTTATTTGTCTTACTTTCACGTTGCCAATCCCATTTGACATGTGGAGATGCTTTGAGGGAATTGTCCAGGGAAATTTCCAGCAGAGGCTCAATTCTCTTGGAAATTCTTACGTAGGGGAGTAATTTCCATGAGAGATATTCTCCATGGGGGTATTTTTACCAGAAGAAATTCCCACTGGAAAAATTTTGTGGGAAAAACTTCCCATAAAGGGGAATTTACAGAAAATATTTCCCACTCAGGAGGGGATCTCCCATGACCTTAAAATGGATCAAAGAAATTAAATGAAAATAAGTCTCTTAAAATGAAAGTGTGCTAAGTAGTATTTCTTAGAAAGAATCGTAAGCAAAAAATTTTCTGGGAAGAATTCAGAGTGAGGATGGAATGGTCCGGGGGTAATTTCCCAGCAGAAAAATTTTACGTGGGGGGATTTTCCACGGATGGGGGTGGATTTCCTGGGGTCATCTAAAAATCAGAAATTAAATTTTAAAAACAAGTTTTTACTAATAGTGAATTTGGTAATCTATTACTTTAAACTTTGGACAATTTAAATGTTTCTGAGTTGTGAATGGCTCTTTTTCGATAAGCTGTTGGGAATAGGAGAACAGCTGATGATTAAGCATTTCTTTATTTAGTAAAAATTCCACATGCAAGTAATATCGTCCATTGAAAAATATTTTTCCTTTTCAATAATTAACGAAGTCCTTTTCAATAATTTACGAGGATAATCAAACAGTTCATAGTAACGAACTGTATGTAGGGAACGAAACGGCAAAATTTGGCTTAAAGTTTCATTGGCAAAAAGTGCAATACCGAGTTTGGAATTCAGAAGCTCTCCTTAGGCTAAAAATTATGTTACAAAATAAAATGGCTAATCTACACAAGAATTAGGAAGCACTACTTGATTAGTTGGGGGAAGTGAAACCCTTAATGAGATGGGGGAAGCGAAAAATCCTTACATGGTTACACTTTTGATAGCTCATAAATTGTCCCAGTCTCCCGGTAGCGCTGGAGAAAAAAAAGCAGAAAACTTTACTTAACTTTCTTACTTTCAGGGTTTCAAGATTTTTATTTTTTCTTGAAAATGTGCTTTAGCAGTAGTGCTTTACTAGAAGGAGTTTCTAAGCCAACAATTAAGGATTTTTAAACATGTAGATTATGATAGGACCTTTTCCCCATCTTCTTCGTTAATTCCAGAAATATCTTTTTAGTACCTTGTGGCAAGTCGTAATGGTGGTATAAAGTAGAATGTATAAAAATCCCCAAGACATAAAAATGAACTTTCAAAATGAACCCTCAAAACGCACGTTCAAGTGCCCCACTAGTGGTGAAAAAAGGAGACAACAATACTTCCCATGCAAAAAAGTGATCGTCCTTGTTGATCAGGATCCGAATTATTTTCATAAGATGTTTTATTCTTTTTTATGGAGTTTCATAAATTTTATTTTGCAATAAACTTTTATTTATAAAATTAGCTAAATTAATAGTTACCATCTCTAGATCAGCTTGAAATGCTTGTTGTTACTCACTAGATTGTTTTTTGTTTATTTTCCAAACATGTTTTCAACTTCTGATGACTATAGGCCCACTCTTTGCTAAGTTTCAGCTACTAGTTTTATCCATGATTTAGAAGCTAAATTTTACTTTGCATTTAAAAATTTTCGTTTCACAACTTTGAGAAAGCCATTTAACCAAAAAAAAAAAAAATTAAAATTAATACGAAAATTTCGTTTTAACTATTCATGTATGGTGATCCAAAATCAAAACCTGCATTAATTCAAAACCGTTCAGATATTAAATAAAAAAACAAGCTTTTTTAGCTGAAAGTAAGGAACGACATAAAAACTTAAAACGAACAGAAATTATTCCGTACATGAAAGGGGCTGCCCCCCCCCCCTCAACGCCCCGCTCTTTACGCTAAAGTTTGACTTTCTCATAACTCTACTTTTTAGAACAATAATAACAATAAAATAATAAGAATAATAAAATTAAGTGACAAAAAAAGCATAAATTATAATCATCACATCCCCCCCCCAAAAAAAAAAAATGTGAAACTTTGCCACTTCTGTAGAATATTTATTCAGATCACTTTTCATGCATGACAATAATACAAATGTATAAAAAATAAAAATTACAAAAAAACTAAATACAAATGTATTTAGAGAATTGTATTTCAGGATCTATATTTATTACTTTACACTAAAAAGCAAGGCCCTATCCAAGGAGGATTAGGGGTTCAACGCCCTAAATATTTGTCTGACTCGTAAAACTCAACAAAAAGTAATATAAACAACAAAAAGACAACAAATTTGTATTTTCTAAGGAATTTTAACACTGCGGAGCAACACTATTGCTTTTTTAGTTTCTTTGTTCATAAAATAAATTGCACAGGCACCTGGCCCAGAACTTCAAGTTCATTGTTTTTTTGCCTTTTTTGGCAAAAAAGGGTATCAGTATCTCTTTTTCCAGAAATATCCCCTCCCCCACCCCCTAGTAGAAAGCTGCTGCCACAGAAATGTCCATGGAAACCTCCCCTATGCAGGAATTCTCTCGTGGAAAATCCCCTCCCAACTGAAAGATACTTTAGACAATTCAAACCTGGTAAAATTTCCCGGGGACGATTAATTTTACAAATGTAAAATTAAGTTGGCAATGAGAAAGTAAGACAAATAAAAATAATTTCGTAAAGGACTTCTGACAAATCCCCCGCAAAATTCCCTCCCCACGGAAAATTCTCCCCGTGGAAAATTCCCACAGTGGAAATCTATATCGCCTAATTTCGTGTTTCCAAGTGTTAAGAATTCCTATCAAAGAATTAAACCAGCGAAAATGAACATACCATTAAGGGCATTGTGTAAACAATACATGGCATTCGTGGTTTTCGCCCTTAGCAGCATGAGCCTTGCACACACTTTTCCCAGATCTCAATAATAATAATAATTAATAATTTATTTGTTACCCGCTTGTTTTGACAAATTAAGCGGAGCGAAAACATTAAGGAAAGAAAAACAAAATAACACAAACAATACAATTAATACAGTCTAATCAAAGGGTGGTAAGGGCCCAAGCGTTGACAGGCCTCAGCACCTAATCTAGCATAGAGTTTTTTTATAAACAAAAATAATATCAGTGGCACAAAACTTTCTGATAATCTTCTGATTTCTATAAGAACGCGGCAGATGCAATAAATATTTACAATAACGAAAATACAGAACTCTTATACCCTGCAAATCTTGATTATTAAACAACGGGCGCAAACCGGAAAGAAACAATATAGGATGATCGCAATATGTAGAATAAAGTCTGGATAAAGCCTTTCGTGAAAATCTGCCTCGGTTCGGGACAATTTTCGCGTACCCTTTTTTAAGTTTACTATTAATATCATTTAGCCCACAAGATCGAAAAGCCGATAAAGATGAACAAATACTAATACCAAGCCACCGAATCGAAGAAACGAGCTTAACTGAAAAATAACCACAATCAAGATCACTACTTTGATGCTTAGCATCAAAAACTAAATATTCACATTTTTCAGTATTAAATTTTAGGAAAATTTCCTCAAAAGACTTAGAAAAAAGCTGGGTCGACTTAATTAGGCTCGATTTAGTGCGGCTGATCAAAAGTAAATCATCTGCATATGCAATATACGAAAGATTATTTAGGCCTAAAAAACATGATGGATTAATACGTGGCAAAACAGAATAAAGACAATCATTAAAAAGATCAGGGGATTAGACTCCTTCTTGCCTAAGACCAGAACGGATGGGGATATTACCAACGTAGGTGTCCCCTGACTTGAGTCGAACATATGAATTAGTATACCAAAAACGAAGAGTTGATATAATAGACACATTTGCACCAAGTTGGATTAAAGAATACCAAAAGACAAATTGAATCAAAAGCTTTTGAAACATCGAGTGCACAAAAATGAACCTCAAAATCCTTTTTATGCGCTTTAAGTAATAGCGAAACTATAGCACGATGAGCATGTTGGCATCCTATATACGGCTTGAAGCCAAATTGATTAGACATATAATCTGCATTAGACAGGAGATCAGAGAGCAAAACATATTCAAATGCTTTACTTAGAGTGCAAGCAACCGTAATAGGCCTATACGAAGCGCAACTAGTTGGGTCCTTACCGCGTTTCAAAATTGATGTAATGTTACCAACTAAAAAAGAATCAGGGACTAAAGAAGAGCATAAACACATCTGAAAATAACTGCAAGTGATAAACTAATTCCTCCGAATCGGTGTTGAGGTGAAAAGCACTGATGCCATCTATATCATAAGACTTAGATTTAAGTCTCTCTACACTTCTTTTGACACGGTCAACACTAACGGGAGGTACATGACCTTGAATGATTTTGTTTGGCAACAGATTAGAACAGAGCTTGGCAAAACGAAAATGAACCGCATATATCACTGTATCGAAAATGTTACTATAATGATTGATCCATGATACATTAGGGATTCGGTCGGCCGTTCGGTCGGCGACATTAATCACTTTTTTCCACTGCTAGGAGACTTAGGAAATTCGGCACCATTGTACCTAATTTTTGAAGATAGCGTTTAAAATCAAGCTTTGTTCTTTGTTTAATATCAAAAACATTATCCCTTAAAGGGCCGCCGCAAGCTATCCAAATTTTTAGCCACAATTTAGCCCGATTTTTTATTGTTTTGAGCTCTGGGTCATTCTTCCAAATTGAACTTCTTGTTTGTGTTCTAAAGCGACATAGGGGTACAGCTACCTCTTCAGACCTCTTTAAGCACGATACAATGTGGCTATAATAAATATTAAGCTGAATTCTGACTTGTGGGGACCCAACTCTTGTACACAACAGATTAAAAGGGACTTTAATCGTTGATAGAAGGCTAACAAGCGTAGAAAAATAAAGAGGCCAGTCAGCTTTGTTCCATTCTCTTTTAGAAATCCATTTTCTAGAATTAGGACGAAGGTTCTTCTCAGCATTAGCATTAAGGGTAACAGTGAGGGATAGGGGGAGATGGTCGTAATCCCGCTCATCCTGATCAACATGGACTTCGCCACAGATGAGACCAGAAGAAACGATACAATGGTCAATGTCCGAAAGTGAGCCACTATTATGCATATAGGAATGGGAGGCATCTTTCTTTAAAATTTTGTAACTATTCGGTAGGGAATCTAAAAGAAGCTCAGTCCGCACTAATGAAGAGCTAATATTACAGTTCATATCACCAATTAATAACCAATCCAGTCCATAACTCTCAATGCCATTCAAAAGACTTTTTATTAATGCGCAAGATTTTGTAAATTTAGTTAAACTTCGGAGGGATTTCTGGTCGCAGGGGAGATAAACATTAATGAGGACAAGGTTGGCAAGACGAATAGCAATATAACAATCACTCTCGTGATAGCATAAAGGGAGTGGTGAAAACAGCGTCTTTTTTATTAAACATGCTAGGCCACCTGATGGTCCGCCAGAGGTTTTGCGTGCACTTTTAGAAAAAACTGAGTGTTCGTTACTTCTCTGTAGGGAGTTTAAGCTCACTAAAGGTAGGAGATGCTCCTGGAGGGATAAAACATCAAAATTTTCTAATTTCTGATCTAAAGAAACGTCTTTATCCTTAGTACCGTTAATATTGAACGAACATATAGTGAAGTTAGTCTTAGCACTCATTTTCTAGTATAGGACGATCGTTTCGACAGAAGCTCACGAAGAATTTGGCACTTCATTGAGAATGACACATGATTGCTTTGACAGATCGCACATTTTGGTGTAGCCTGGCAAGGAGAATCAGGCGAGGATTCATGTTGCCCTGCTTAACGGGAGCAGCATTTTTCTTTATCACAATTTGATTTCAAGTGATTTGGTGATTGGCAATTATAACAGCATTTGGGTGGGCGTTGGTATTCGTAAACTCGATATATCTCATACTCAATCTTTATACCAAGTCGAAGTGCATTCGTTTCGCCTGAGTAATATTGTTGCAATTAATTAACATTCCCTCATCAAAATTGGTCAGTATACCTTTAATGATTCCAATATATTTCGTTTCTTTTACTTTGACGTCACAATCTCTCATTACAGTTGGAACGGCATTGCAAAAGTTCCTTGCAGCAATCTTGTCAATTCGTACCACTAGCTTATCGCCAGAGGGCTTAATGCTATGAATACATTCATGACCTGGAATAGAATCTATTATTATGCGACGCTTGGCAGGATTATCTAATTCTGATGGGACTTTAGAAATAACAACGGTCGTCAGATCGGGATTCAATGACTGAGCGCCAGGGCTGCTAAGAGGGGGGAATTTAAGACCATACGACGAAATCTTCTCACGAATTTGCTTAAGTTCCGAATTAATGCTTACAAGCTTTGAGCCGAAGCTAGAATAAGCCACAGCAGGAATAACAGGAACCTCGGTAGGTAAAATAATCACGTATGTAGGCAAAGGCAAACTTTCGCTCTCGCATTTCTGGAAGATTTCCATCATGTCCTTAATGTGACGGTAATTAGCTTGATCGCCTTGGCGTCTTTGCACACGTTCACCCTCGTAAACATGAGACCAAAGTTCTATCTTAGTCGCCATAATAGACTTCTCATCGAAAAAACCAGCAGCATGGTTAGCAATAACTTCATCACTTACTCCTTTTTTAAGATTTGATTGCACGAAATTCAACACCGATGAATGTACATATTCCGTCATAATGGTATAACCAACAAATATGGACAATTAGCCGAAGTCCAAAATCAAATCAGTTTATTACTCACCATACTGTCAAACAGCTGTCACATCCCATTAAATTAGTTTCAAAATAATCCGTTTCAAAGTAACTGAATTCGTTACATTCGTCACACTGTAGTACTGACCAATCTATTCAAAGTCCCCTTCCTTACACCCTCCCATTAAATTACAACTTCCCTTAAATACTTCCTTACGGCATTCTCCCACCCCAACTGGGGACAACCTTCCCAAAATTATCCTGAGTAAACATGGGGGGAGAGGACTTCCACGAAGTAGGGGAGCTTACCCGGAAATGAGTTGCATTCATTTTTTCGTTGTCATCTCTGACAACGAAAAAGATGGGTTATTTTTCGTTGTCGGAGAGATTTTCAGGGGGGAAACGCCTAGCACCCGTGTAAGTTACCCAAACTCTTCGGCTTTTGCGTAGAAGGCAACCATGTCGTTTATTAATGAAAATTCCAAAAAATGTTGCTTTCAATGAAAACACCCCCCTCCCCATAGTAATTTGAAAATCACAGGGTGAGTGCCCTCTCCCTTTCCAATAAATCAAACCGAGGTCTTTAATGGTTATTTCGTCTTTCTGATAAACTGTCCCTTTTCGGACTTTGGCCAAGATGATCAGATGACACTTTAACCATCTACACACCTTAGTTATTTTGGTTGTTCATAGCAGTTATTTGAAGAAATTCACGTTCTAGCCGGAGTTTTAAAAAAAGACAGCAATTACCTCAACTCAAAAAAAAATCAAATGCTCCAGGCCATTTACCCAAAACCGCATATGATTTCTCTCTAACAAGATTAAAATTTACAAGTTTCGTTAAAAACTAATATTCTTTTTAGCACATATTTTCACTTTTTTACGCTAAAATTCAAATGGTAATATTTTGTCTGCTTCTTTCTGGAGATCAGTTTAAGTTTCAAGTCAGATTTTTCGGAAGGCTTTACTGTAGACAAAGATTAATTGAAGTCTCTCTTCAGTCTCTGACCTGTTAAGACATACTAAGACCTTTCAATTAAGTAAGGCTTAAACCTGTGTTGCAAGACTAAATGACGAAATCAAACCAGTTTTGCCCTGAATGCAGATTACGGGTTACTTCAAACGCAGTCAAATGTGTTAATTGCAGTTCTTGGTTCCATGCAGGGACTGAAAAGTGTGCTAGGATAGAAATCACTAGTTGGAATAACTCCTGGATGTGCCTAGATTGCTCTACTAAGTCTAAGGTAAATTGTACTTCTTCTCCAGTGCTTTCTATCCCCCCATCCGGAACTTCTCGGACACCCCGTACCCCTGTTGAAAGAAGAAGGATTCTTAGCATTCTAAGTGATCTCAGCAGCCCTAAACATTTTCCAGACACTCCGCTCAGCCAGTTTCCTCTATTGACTGAAGAACCAACCGTTTCTAACAAGGCTGGCACTAGTTTGTGTGATCCTACAATTTCCCTTGTCCCTCCCCAGCGCCGAGGCTGTTCTGAAGGGAAAGCAAATGCATCTTGTCAAACAATTGACTGTAGCATTGATAAATCAGTTCAAACGGACACTATCCCTACACCCTCCATCTTACAACCAGATATTACCAAAATCTTGGTTTTACAAGAAAAGTTAACGGATGCATTAACTTTCATCTCCAATTTTTTTACAATTCACCAAAGCGATCTAGCAAATCAACCTGCATATAATTCCATTTTGAATGAGGTTAATAACACTTTCATCTCTGACCATAAAAAAAGTGCAATGTCCATAAACCAAATGAATATTGATGAAGGACTTAGAGGATTAAATCTTGTGATACCTGTCACAACAAGTGACACAAATCCGGATATTTTCATTGACCTCAATCCACCCTTGATACTGACTAATTATAATGGTAACCTTGATTACCACATTACAGATGCTCAAAAACGTGTGGACAAGGTGAATAGCCTGCATAATAAGACTGTCTCTTCTGATAATAAACTAAAATGTGCTAATATAATCTTGGCAGGTTCTCGCCAATTAGGAGACAATTGTGAATTTAAACACGTTTTTTCTTCAACCAAACTCCAGCCAAAAAGTGTCCTTTTTTAGTGCACCGCACTCAAGCAAAAATTTCTCATCAAAGTTCATCAGGCACAGCTCAAAAATTGACAAACCCTTCCCGATCCCGAACTCTCCTCCCTTATCCTTTGCTACCTCCTCCCCCTCCCCGCATACAGAAGTCCTATTTCATCCCCCCTCACAGTATGCTGCTCTATACCCTCCCTACCCTGCCACAAACCAGCAATTTCTTGACGGACATTAATCACTATTCCCAACCAGGCCCCCTTTCCCAACACTTTACGAAACCACACCCCCAGTCCATTCGTTTTATCCCTCGTGCCTACCCTGTCAACGTGACTCTGATCTGAGACTTTTTAATTGTCTTATAATGAATCCTAATTGTTCTCCTCGTGCTTCATCCATATCATTGCCCGTCCCCCACCCCCAAATCCCCAAGATAAATCCTTTTCTTACTCTAATAATTCATCTTTCGATGTTGACCCTAATAGTCATCCCATAAAAGTCAAATGTGCTCCCTTGGTCCCCTGTTCTGACTACATTAATCTGGCCCCCGCTAAGAATTCCACCACGCCCCCTGTACCCATTTGTAATTTAAATAAAGTTAAGTGTAAAAATGGTACCTTTGCAGGTCGTTTTAAATTTCCCACAATTTTGTTAAGCAACGCTGAAAGTCTTAATTTTGACAAACTTAATGAATTAGGCTCCTTTTCTAAAATATATAGATCAGACATAATCGCTATTACTGAAGTACACGCTCAAAATACACACATGTTAAAAATGAATAATTTCACCCAGTTTATTAAACTCAGACCCGAAACCCACCCTCTGGGTAAGAAAGGGGGTAGAATTCTTTTCTTTGTCCGTAATGATTTTTATCCTTCAGAAATATTAGTTCCTTGTCTTACTCCCTTTGATGAAATTTTTTGGGTTTTTGTTCGACCTAAGGTCTTACCACGTCCTTTCAATTTGATTGTCCTGTGTTGTTTTTACTACTCTCCTGGGCAGAGAGCGGCTGAAAAAATTAATTTTATTGAAAAATTGCATGGCAGTGCCGACTATGTACTATCTAAATACCCAAATGCTGGAATTTTCCTCTTAGGTGATGCAAATGAATTAAAACTTGAGTCTACATGTAATACTTTTAGTCTAAAACAAATTGTAAAAGTCCCTACTACCAAAGGCAATTCTACTCTTGATTTAATATGCACCAATATGTCAAATTTCTACAGACCCGTCACCATTCTTCCCCCTCTCGGAGGTAGTTACCACTTTAGCCTACTCCTATCTCCACTAGCTACAGTTAAACATTCCTCCTTCCACCTCTTTCCCCCAAATTTCTCCCTCTGATATTATAAATAAAACCCAAAAGCTCAAAAAATCAAGTACTTGCCCATTAGACATCCAAATTAACTTGATTAAAGCCATTTCAGACACAATTGCTGGACCTTTATCTGATATTTTTAACCAAATTACAAAACTTGGTAAATTCCCAAGTTGCTGGAAACTAGGTTTTATAACACCCATCCCAAAGAAATCTTCCAGTCTGACTATAACCAACATGCGTCCTATTACACTCACTCCAGTTTTTTCTAAGCTTTACGAAGGGTTCCTTTGTGAATGGCTTAAAATTATACGACGCATTGACATCCGACAGTTTGGTAATTTAAGAAAAACCTCCACCACCCATTACCTTGTACACTTGATTCACACGATCCTAAGTGAACTAGAGAAACCAAATGTTTGGCTAAACCTGGTTTTAGTCGATTTCCAAAAAGCGTTGGACTTAGTTGACCACACTATCCTAATTCGTTTACTACATGATAACTTTGGAATTGACCAACTCTTAGTAAATATTGTTATATCGTTCCTTTCAGACAGATCACATGT
Source organism: Artemia franciscana (assembly GCF_032884065.1). Classification (NCBI taxonomy): domain Eukaryota; kingdom Metazoa; phylum Arthropoda; class Branchiopoda; order Anostraca; family Artemiidae; genus Artemia; species Artemia franciscana. Next base: position 46,892,492 of record NC_088867.1, read on the forward strand.
TGTAAAATACAAAAATACCTTCTCTAACCCCCTCCCTAGGTACTGTGGAATACCTCAAGGAACCTTTTTGGGACCATTATTATTTCTTATCATGATTAACGAAATTGGCAAGGAATTCCCCCAAAGATGGAGATATGTTGATGACTTGTCGATCCTTGAAGTATGTCATAGGAATATTAAAAATGACCCCGTTAAAATCCTAACCCAGTGTTCGGATGAATCCAAGAATCTAAATATGACAGTAAATCCCACTAAATCACAGATAATGACAATCAACTTCTTGAAATCTACTCCTGCTTTTTGCGATCCGATCCCAAGCGCGTGATTACTTGATTGTTGCTGGAGACTTCAACGCAAGAGTTGGTCCATCTGACCAGACCACGAGACAAATCCTGGGAAAATTTGGACAGGGTCACAGATGCGAGAATGGGCAGAGGTTGGTAAACTATGCCTTGATGAACCACCTTGTTGTCACCAATACCATATTTCAACACAAACCTAGCCACCTCTTGACTTGGCATTCAAATGACGGTGTCACTAAGGCCCAAATTGACTTCATTCTCGTACGCCAGCGCTGGAGAAGCTCCGTGCAGGACTCTCGCTCTTACAATGGCGCGGACACAGGCTCACAGTCTGGATCTGACCACGGGCTCGTCGCAGCAAAAATTTTGCTACGTCTTGCAATTGGAAGAAAAAACAAGTCCAAGGTCGGCTCTGATATCATTAAACTTCAAGACAAAGAAGTGCGGCAGGCCCTCAATTTGGAACTAACTAACCGGTTTGACGCCCTCAGCTCTGATGAAAACCTAACCCCCGATAAGAGATGGGAGACCTTTAAAACCGTGATGACAGAGACTGCCGATTAGATCCTAGGCCGAGCAAAAATCAAACGACAACACTGGATAACCGCTATAACCCTGTCAATAGTCGGTGAGCGAAGACAAAAGATGGGAGGCCTTAAAGAAGAAACAAAGGAGTTACGCAGACAGGTAAAACGCTCTGTTCGACTGGACCGCCGCCAAATGTGGGAAGATGCTGCCGAGTCATTAGAGAAAGCAGCACGCTTACATGACGCCCGCAAGCTTTACCAGATCCTGAAGGAATCCGTTGGTAAGAAAGCTGCTGTCTCAGAAATAATCAAAAACAGATCAGGAAAAATCATTAGTTGTCAGAAGGAACGTTCAGCAAGATGGAAGGATCGCTTTCAGCTCCTTCTGAACCCATCCCCTTCATCTACTCATGATGCCTTCCCACCTTCCGTCTCTAAAGAGCCTTATGGACATCGAGCTGGATACACCGACCAGAGCCGAAATACTAAAAGCAATCAAAACCCTAAAAAACCAAGCCCCAGGTGAAGACGGCCTCCCCCCGGAACTATACAAACAATGCCCTGAGGTCACTGCTGGACAGCTCCATGGCATTCTCGAAGAAGTGTGGAGGACCAACACTTTTCCAAAAGACTGGAAGACATCAGTCATCCTCCCTTTCTATAAGAAAGGAGACAAAACCGAATGCAAAAATTACCGCGGAATAAGTCTCATAGACAATTGCCGTCAAAATATTAGGGATCATACTCTTGAACCGCTTTAAAGGGGCAAGGGAACAAAGAACTCGAGGAAATCAAGCCGGCTTTCAACCAGGTAGAGGGTGTACTGATAATATCTTCGCCTTTCACCTCATTATCCAGCAGTTTGAAAGATACAACCTACCCCTGATCTTGATGTTCCTGGACTTCATTGCTGCCTTCGACTCTGTCACTCGCCAGAAACTTCGGAAGATCCTGGAGAATGACGGAATGCCGCTGAAGTTTGTTGAACTGATGAAGGCATACTATGACGCTTCAGGGAGCCGAGTTAGAACCTATGGCGAAGAAACCGAAGATTTTCTGGTTGAGTTCGGAGTAAAACAAGGATGTGTCCTCTCTCCGACTGTTCAATTATTGCATCGATTGGGTGCTTGAAAATGCTCTATCGTCTTATCCAGGAGCGCAGGTTGGACAGAATCTCTCGCTGACTGACCTCGATTATGCGGATGATGTTGGCCTCCTGTCAGACCCTGTAGAAGCCCAAAACATGCTTGACAGCGTTGTGGCCTGGGCAGATCTGATCGGCTTGAAAGTCAGCACAGAGAAAACGAAATTCATGGCTATTAACCACGACACATGACCATTCCCACTAACTGTCAACCAAGTTCAGCTGGAAAAAGTCAACCGTTTCACATACCTAGGCTCCCAGCTTTGTACTGACGGATCTTCCGACGCTGATATCCAACAGAGAATACAGAAAGCGCAGACAGTCTTTGCCTCCCTTCGGAAACCCTTATGGAATCGCTGTGAAATCAGTGTCCAAACGAAAGTTCGAATTTACATGGCACTAGTACGCACCGTTCTCCTTTACGGGTGAGAAACATGGTCGGCAAAACTACAACAAGAGAATACACTTAAGTTGTTTGAGCATACTTGTCTACGAAGAATTCTCAGAGTACAGCTACGTGACCGTATCTCCAACGTGAATATACGTCGAATGTGCAATATTCAGAGAGATGTTGTGCTCACTATTAAAGAACGCCGTTTGAAATGGTTGGGCCATGCATTACGGAAACCGCCAGAGCACCTGCCTCGCCAAATATTTCTAGTTGAGCCTATTACCTACTGGAAGAAACGCCAAGGAGGACAGAGGAAGAACTGGTGGAACCTGGCCAAGTCAGACCTTGAACCAATCGGGGTTTCAGAAAATTTGGTCAACACAGTAGCTCGCCTTTGCAGAGCAGCTTGCACAAGATCGATCAACATGGTCCAAGAAGGTCTCTAAGATCATCGATGCCGGGCGAGGTGGAAACGCCTGATTCCCGCCACAAGTACAAGTAAGTAAGTAAGCGAAATGCTAGTGAAACATGTTAAGCTTCTTGGTGTCACAATTTCTAATGATCTTAAGTGGGAAACACATGTATCCAACATTGTTAAACAAGCAAATGTTTCACTATCCATTTTTAAGCTACTAAACAAATTTAATTGTCCTAAGATACATTCCCTCCGTGTTTACTTATCCTTTATCAGGCCGTTATTGGAATATGCATGTCCGGTCTGGCATTCGCAACTTTCAAATGAACTTAGTGACAAAATCGAGTCGGTCCAAAAGCGTTCGCTCAGGATCATTTACAAAGAAGGCAAAATTCCATACTCCTTCTTCCTTAAAGCTGCGTGCATTACCACCTTAAAAGAAAGGAGGGAAAAAATTTGCCTGCTTTTCGCTAAATCAGTCATTTCCAATCCCCGTACTGAGGACTTACTCCCTGATTTTTACAATCCCATTAGACTCCGACTCCCCCGGTCAGCCTCCTTAGCAATCCCAACTTACTCTCCGATCCATGCTGTTACAGAAAGGTTTCGCAAAAGTTTTATACCCTTTATTCTGGAACACCTTAATAATAATTCGTGATTATGTAATTGCCAAATTCCCCTTTTCCTCTATTGCCGTTTTTATTCTTTTTTTATTTACTGCAATGTTTTTGTAATTGAATTGTTAAGTTTACTGACTTGCCCTTTATCTTTGATGATTTTGATTTTTAATTCCTTTTAATTTTAAGTGTTTGACTTGATGTACTATTTTGAAAAAAAAATTTTCTTAGCTTTTAGTGATATATAAAGCGAATTCGGCTCTGTAGAGCTTGTGATAGTCTTTTGCAAATAAATATTATCTTATCTTATCTGACCAAAAAAGGCACCTCGCTTTTATTCATTTTCCAACCTAAAAAGATTTGGTATGCAAACTGAGGTTTTAAAGTCTGTATACCGCAGCTATGTTAGACCTTCTCTTGAGTATGCATGTCCTGCTTGGCATCCGGGATTGACAAAAGATCAAACAGATAGACCTGAGACGATACAAAAAAGAGCTGTAAAAATTATACTTGGACAAAACTACTCAGCATACGAGGATGCACAGAAACAACTCAATTTGGACTCACTTGATAGTCGTAGACATGGCTTAACTTATAGATTTGGACTAAATTGTTTGAATTCCCTAACTCATTGTTGTCTACTACCCAACCTTGAGAGCCCCCCAACTGAAGGACCAGTTACTAGACTCCGAAAAATAAAAAAGAATTGTCCAAAGTTACTGATTTACTCAGCCTATAGTACTGAGAGATATTGTAAATCATTTGTCCCATATTTTACCCGTCATTTAAATAATATTGACATGACTAATATTTAGTGTTTGATTATTATGTGTTTGATTAATATTTCATTCCTTTGAGTGTTTTTGAAGGTACCAATTATTTTTGTCATGACATGCTAATGCTAGCTCCGGCTATTATAGTGAATAAATAAATTCTATTCTATTCTAATATGGGAAGCTCAGTTCTTCTGAGCAAGGGACCTGTTTGAAAATCAAAAAATGAGAAAGTCTGAAAAAACTATAAGATGTGAAACAAGCAAAAAGTCATTGCAAATAAGAGACAAATAAAGTTCCGTCAAGTTAGAATTGGCAGTTAACATTTTAAAGTTTGAGTTAATTGGGCGAGAACCACCTCAATTTTCAAAAAAAGGGGGACAGGTTTATAATAAAAAAACGAAACAACTATATATTAGACTTACAAATATTATTTTTAAGAATTCAATAAATACGGCCCAGAAGAATTTGAAAAATCGCGTTAGTTAAAACGCTAATATATGATTTTAGCCAAAGTATTTTTATTACAAAATCTAATATTTTAATTGTCAATGTAAAACAATAACAAAATACCAACATTTTACAATAAATAAGCACATAAATTCAAAATATTTAAGGTGGTATTAAAAATTAAGATACTAAGCAAGAAATCATTCACTCCATGCATGCCACAGGTACTTTCCAAGTATGAGACTCTACAACTGCAGGTACTACCTCATAAGCTATGACAAGCATTTATCCACCTGTATTCGAGACACGGACGAACACTCCAAAAGTGTTCCATATTAACACTAACTGTTAGTCTTTGAAATCATTCTAAAATTAAAAAAAAAAAAAGGTAAAGGATGCGGCATTTAGACTTTACAGTCCGTACCGGCGGTGCTGATCTCCGTTTCTTGGCCCTTCAGCCAGGAAGTGCAATGGGGGGTTGGGGGCCAGCCAACCTGTGCTTTCGCACACCCTTCCTGTTTACCTTCCCCGGATTTCTCCAGGTACCCATTCAGAGCTGGGTCGACTCTGGCTAAGCTTACAGGATCACGCCACTGACCCCCGTCCCAAACTGAAGAATTGGGTACACCGGGATTCGAACCCACGTCCTCTCAGACACAGGATTCCGAATCCAGCGCACCAACCCACTCATTCTAAAATTGAATAAAACAAGCTCACTCCTCCTACAATAACAATGCCAAGAATAGAGCAAACACAGTAACTCCCTGTTAATGATGATTGATTCTGGGGAGCACTGAACTGTTCTACACACATAATAGATATCGAAAGAGGGGCAGCATGAACGGAACTCAAAAATGCAAAAATTAATTAATAAATTAATTAAAAATTGATAATTAAATTAATAATAATTAAAAATTTAAATAATTAAATTAATTAATTAATTAATAATTAAAAAATTAATAGTGTTCAAGGCACCCTGCATCATTAATGAACACTGAACACTCTTAATGAACACTGAAATATTACCTCCATCCTAAATTGATGGGTTGCGATTTATTCGAATTCCTATATGATTAATTCACAAAAATGTTGAATAGGAGGGACAAAATGTGCTTTTCAAAATCTAAGGGGGTAGATATCGTCATTTTTGTTAATGTCTAAAATGAGAATACCAATAACGATATCTTAAATAAATTTAACCAAAAACAGAAAATTTTCAAAATCTACGACGGGAGGTGGCAAAATATCTAGGGAGGCACCCCGTCCCCAAATTGATACTACTGTAGCAACTTTTTATAAATATAAATGTGTCCACAATTACTGTGTTATTTTCTACACTTAAAAAGACAAGAATACTTTTGGATCGTCATCTTGTTTTTAAAAAAAGAGATAACAACTGTATGTGATTAATTTTATCATTGCTGATAATTGAGATCTGAAACACACCAAAAATTCAGGCAAAAAATACAGTCATCGATAAACATAGTACTGCATCGATAAATATACATTAATACATTGATAAATATATACGAGAGTATGGAAAAATCCCACTTCAAGAAGCCATACATCTACAAACTGAGCGTAGAATCTAAACTCTTCATTGTTCAAATTGTTCAGTAAATTATGATGACAAATTCCGTTCTAATGACAAAGTACACTTCGTTTTTGGATCGTAACATTTATTAACTATGTAAATACAAACGGAACCAAGCAGCACAACAGTTCAAACATAGTCTGAAAATCCTTCGCAAGTCAACTTATCTAAGAAACTAAGGATATTAACAGCTCTATCAAAGTAATTTCATAATAAGGGTAAGGCATGATCCATTTATGAAGCTTGGCATCTACAAACTGTATGTTTATCAGCAGGCAAGATCAATTTAATAGTTCAGACAGTATGCAAACCCAAATTTCGCCAACTTTTTCATGAATCAAAAATAATGACAACACTATCAAAGTGATTTCAAAAAAGAGCATGCCATTGTTCTTTTAAATTCCAAAGGTACGTCTAGTACCCTTACAGCAAATGTAAATTGTGGCAACACACAACAGTGGCAACACAGCATTCAAACCCTCAATATTTCCAGGGATTTGTTGTAACAAATAGCAATCCAGTCAGGTTGAGTTGGGCCCCACTGAATCTGATTTATCTCTCCTTCTGCTGCAGTATAAGCTAAAATTGGATCTTCAATGGCTCGTGGCATCTGTTGTATATCCCAGATTAGTGCTTGATGATCATCACCAGCGGTGCAAATGTGGCACGACGAATGTGGTGCCCAGGCAATGCCATTTACACAGGCTCTGTGATTGTTCAATCGGGCTACAGGAGTGCATGGAACTCGGACATCTAATATCACAACCTGAAAAATGTGTGGAAGGTGTTACTTATTTTTAAGCATATAAGCCCGGTGACACAATTTGGGGTAAATCCATAAACTAACTAAGTTGTGTGCATTTCGTCCAATGTCAGGTTAAGCAATACCGTATATGTCAGATTCTCCTGTAACATGGGAAGCACCCATGACATCCACGAGGAGTTCTATGGTCCTCAAAATGCAATAAATAGGCCATCAAAAGCCTAAAAATATATCAAAACCTGACGAGAAAACATTAAATGAAAGTCCAGAGAAACTTCAGTGACCCCCCACTCTCGTGTCTTCAACTTTATTGAATATTTCCCGTTTTGTATAGATTGGAACAGGTCTACCTGATCTACCGGATAAAACCAACTATGTAAAAATCAAGAGTGAGCTTAAATAATATAAAGTTCGGTGCATCATCCCCATGACCTCCCCCCAACCACTCTACAGGAAAATCGTCAAATGTATTCCAAAATATATGTGGAATATCAGAGGCAGCGCTCTACTGTTGCCTATAGAAAAAGGGACATAAGGGTTCAATGCATTATTTATTAATTTTTTCATAGACGCTTCGTATAGAGCCGGAGATAATAGATGCTTTGGAGGGAGCACATTCAATCCAAAATTGAAAGTTCTAATAAGCCTTTTGAGAGTCAAAAGGAACGAGAGCGCAACTAGTCTCCTTCCCGAGTCATTTTTAGTTGGCCTCCCCCAAGCAAATCCTATCAAATTTTTAGATAGGCATATTGTTCAAAATAATCCAAAGGTCAAATAACTCTAGCTCCAGAGATGGAAAGATCCCCTCCCCACTCATGCAAGTTGCCCATCAGCTTTTTTTTAAGAAAGGTGACATGTTTAATCTTGAGTCTATAACAACGCTCAGGCTATTAAGGTGAAACTTTCAGATGTTGAGAATCACGTCAGACCAAACCAAAAGAAGCTAAATGCATGCTGGTTGCCAAAAAGTCCATCAGAAATAGCTCAGGAGTGCCTGAGTATATGAAGTTAAAACCTTCAGGGCATGTTGAAAGCGGTGTTGAAAGTGATTGGAAGGCAAACAACACCACCCAAACCTCAACTTTTTTATAGTCCCCTCCCCCAATCGACACCGATCACAATTTTGAGGAAGACATTTTTTCAGAATAGGGAAAGGGTCCAATAACTATTCCTCCGGGGCTGACATGGTTCCCTGTAGCCCTTCCGGCAATCATTTTAATTAGGGGGCGGGGATACTTGATCCAGGATGGGTCAAAGAGAAATGGTATTAAAGCGAAAGTTTCTGGAATTTTGAACTAAATCAAAAGATACCATGTGTATAAAGGTTTTTAAAAGGGTATATCTTCAAAATCTCAGGAACAACTGAGGGCAAGTTGAAACTATCCAAACATGCTGAAGAGGTGATTGAAAAGGGATGAAATGGCATTCAGTCCCCTGCCTATGACCTTTTTACCTGCCCTTCCGCAAAAACATTCGATCAAAATTCGGAATTGCTAAAGATCAAATATCTATGCTTTCAAGAATGAGATAAGCCCCCAGCTTTACTGTACATTTTTCATTTTGCATTGATTGGAACAGGCCTACTTGGCCTACCGGATAAAATCAACCGTGTACAAACCAAGAGTAAGCTAAAATAACATAAAGTTCGGCGTATAATTCCCCCAGGGAGAATTATACTTCCCCCACCCCCCACTCCCACTTGAAAATTTTCTCGACATGTAAGATTGAGCAGCCGAGGGGAAATCTAAACAAATAAAAATAGAGAAGGAAAGTAGGGATTCTAGAATATTGCTCCTATATTTGAGACATAGAATATAGGAGGCAATTTTCTGCTGTTACCTATAGCTAAAGATTATAACGATTCGATAAATTATTTATTGTTTTTTGTCAAATGGATCGAGAAGTAAACTTTGGAGAGTGCTCATCTGATACAAAATTGAAAATTCTAATACATATTTTAAGAGTCAAAAGTGATGAAAGGACAACTATTCTCCTTCTCTCCGTGTTTAGTTGGCCTCCTTCCAAACCCATCCAATCAAAATTTTGGAAAGGCATTTTGTTCAAAATAATCTAAAGGTCAAACAGCTCGTCTCCAGGGAGGACATGACTCCCTTCTCCCCCCCCCCCCATGCAAGCTTCTCATTGTATACACATCAGCTTGTGTTTTAGTAAAGATGGGATGTTTGACTCTGGGTCTCCAACAAGGCTTAGGTTATTAAGGCGAATTTTCAGGAGATATTGAAAGCAACGCTAAACAAAATAAAAAGAACTTAAGTTTACGCAATATCTCAGGAATGGCTGAATATATGAAGATAATACTTTCAGTGCATGTTCAGAGGGGTGTTGAAAAGTGATTGGAAAACAAATAACCCCACTCACACCTCCTCGTCTTTTTTATATCATTCCCCCCCCCCATCAACACCGATAACACTTTTGAGGAAGGTATTTTTTCAGGGTAGGCAAAACGTCCAATAACTATGCTTCCGGATGACATGATCCCCCACAGACACCCCGGCAAGCACTGTAACTATGCAAGTTGTCCATTGTTGAATATATTATTGGCAAAAGGCAGGACGGGGGGATATTTGATCCGGGTGGGTCCAAGGGGTTAATAACATTAAAATAAAAGTTAATGGAATGTCGAACAAAATCAGAAGCCACTATGTGCATACAAATTATTAAAAGGGCATATCTGCAAAATGTTAGGAACAACTGATGGTATTAAGTTGAAACTATCCTAACATGTTGAGAAGGATGTTGAAAGGGGATAAGAGGGCAGCCAGTCTCGTTCCAATGGCCTTTTTACCCGTCCTCCCTAAACACATCCGATTGAAATTTGAGATAGCCTTTTTTTTAAAATAGCATAAAGGTCAAATAACTAGGCTTTGGATAAGGATGAGATGAGCCCTCAGCTGTGCAAGCTGCGCGTGGTTTACACATATGGGTATTTTTTTTTAGGAATAGGCGACATATTTGACCCTGGTTCTCCAAAAACAGTTAGGTTTCAGGAAATTCGAGGGGAATGTTGAGCAAAATAAAAACACACTAAGTGCATTCTGGTTATTAGACTTTCAAGGCATGAATAAGGGGTGATACGGTTGAAAAACATCAAAAAAGTATATGAGAAATATATGAGAGGGGGGGTCTACTAGAAGCTTTAATTTCATCGATTAAAAAAAGCTTTGAGGTGCTTCAAACGGGAAAACCTATTGATGTACTCCCAGTGATTCGTTTCATGGGGATAATCGATCACATGGCGGTAAACTGGTATCATTTACTTTATATTGCCTATGGTTTCAAATACGGGCAGAATATTTCATATTTTCTTTTTTACACCATTATTTTTATTTGTCACACTTTCACTTCGGCTTCATAACTTTCTATGAGGGGGAAATTTTCCACAGGGGGATTGTCCAGGGGGTGGACATTTCCACAGCAGAAAACAGTCAGCCGCGGGGGGGGGGGGGGTAAGCCTAGCATGGAATAAAATAGACTTCAGTCTATTTACATTGCTTATAGCATCGATTTTGCAAACACTATTCTTGTAATTCCCTGCTTCTTTCCAAATTAATATAACAAGCAATTATTAGTATACGTTTTAAATAAATAAAGAAAACAAGTCAATATTCGGAAATGTAGGATTTGAATGAATATAGTTACTTAAATAAATTCAAAGACATCTATTAGTCTAAACAATAAAACTAAATATTAATATACATGTAGCAAAATTAAATCATAAGACTAAATATTAATATTTGACAAAACTAAATCATGGGAATAAATAGGACGAACTAAATATCAAGAATAGCTAACTAAAAACGAAATAAGATATTTAAATAGACATGACTAACCTCAGTTGCATCCATGGCAATAGTAGCCAAATAGTTTGGATTCTGTCTATTCCAGGCTAATCGGAGCAATGGAGTATGTTGTGGGTCTTCGTAAATGATTGTCGAATGTTCAAGGTGTCTCAAGTCAAACATTCTCACAGAGCCGTCTGCACCTGTTTCCAAAGAAAAATAGTTTTAATTCCAAAGAAATATTCAAACACCTACGCCACGAAGAAATTTATTGAGTAATTACTCACAAAAGGAGTACCTCAATAAACTAAACCCAATATAAACGACCAAGACATGTAAAATGAATAAAAGAGTTTGGAAATTTTTATTCCGAGATTTATCAGAGAAATGAATTTGATCAACAATGACCGGTAAGAATTTAGGGGGGTGGAACCCAGTGCACCCCCCTTCATTAATATGGCCTTGGGATATCCGGTCTAGACAAACATCTATCTTTACACTAAGGGATTACTTTCGCATCTGGAATGAGTTGGAAATTCAGGAGAACCAGTTCACATTTACTTCTGCAGTATTAAGAAGTCTTTATCTAATTTCGGGTCGAATTCAGTGTTTCTAATGTGAATGAAAATGTGACTGTTTGCAAATATAATAAATACTGTTTCAACTAAAATAAAGAATCAAAGCAGTAAAGTTTACGAATTTTACTTTCAATGAATTTGTTGGTTGCCTTTCTTCTATTTTAGCAGTTCGTTCGGGTGGATGAAGCCGAATCGGAAGATATTTGTCAGGTCTTAAGTAGCTGTTGGTGGGGGGAGGGGTTGTGCCAAAAAGCGTCTTTTGTTGTCCTTTCGGGGTTATCCAGCAAACAGTTATCTAAACGATATTGTATTGTACACATACATTACGTCAATTTTTCAGAAGAAGATCCATGTATACAAAGTTTCAGCTAAATTAAAACAATTTCCAAGATTATACTAAATTAAAATAATCATCTGGTAACTTAATTTAATAAATAAATTAAAATTCGGAGAAAATAAAATTAAATGGATTTCTCTAGTACAATTCCTTCATGGTAGCCCACCAGTTGAAGCCAACCCTAGAAACTGGAGACTGCGATTCAACCCTGCCTATCGGACTGAGTTAGTCACAGGTGGCTTTGTACTGTAACTAGTTATTTGAAAAAAGAAGAAAAACTCCTACGCAGAGAGCTCTTTCCAATATAGTAAGGGCAGCGAAGTCACAAAGCTTTTTTTTACAAGAAGTACATATCCATGGGGTCTTAAAACAATTTGGAGGAGTGTGAACATAACCCAGTTTGGCTGAAATTTGCTATCAGCGGTTTTGCGCGTAACTGAGCCCCAAGCGACTGAACTCTTGTGCATCTGACCCCAGGTGCAACTGAGTCTGCTTAGTCCCACTTAACTGAACAAGTTCGAAATAGCGCCAAATAGAAGCTCAAAAGTCAGAAAGAATTTGAGAAGCCTTGGGAAGTAACCGAAGTTTTACAGGCTCAAAAACATCCGCTAACAAAATTGCACTTGTAGATTAACAAATCATTAACGAGTCAGCTTTAAATTTGAAAGAATTCTTTTCACATGGTAGTTTTTCAAAACTTTTTTTTTCTGTTTTCTAGTTGCAAAGGTGATTGGGATGAGGTGTATTCAAGAGGGGGGTTTTGACCTCGAGATTAAGGCTTTTCGATCATGGAGATTTCATTAGTAGACCTTTTATAGTTCCTAACCTTTACACCCAAGAAATAACACTTTCCTGTGCTAGGGTGCAGCTATTGTTGCAGCCATAACCTTGAATTTTGTTGGTGCCCTAGACATCAAGAGTTACGTTAATTTTCAAAATTACAGGACAAGGGTATAAATTGATATTTTCTAAGCGGAAGGATAGTTTTACATCGATGCGGCACAAAAAAAGCTATTTAATTGGAGTCAGTTCTTGTCAACTCTGAAATTCGGGGCTGAATTGCATTTTCTAGTTATGCTCCCGATTTGAGGAGTATCAAGCTGAATGCAGTTGATTTGAAAGGGAGTTGAGTCAGTCAGGATTGGGTTAAATGGGGGTGAGCTGAATGAAGACTAAATTAAATGAGGGCTGAATTGCAAGGAGGTTGGGTTGAAATAAATGGGGGTTGAACTATACCAGGTTTGTAACTGGTGTAACTCAGGTTGTACCCGGTTACACCAGGGTTGAATTACACTAAGATTAGGTTGAATGAGGTTTGAGCTGAATGGGGGTTGAATATTGAATTGAGTGAGGGATGAGTTGCTTTGGGATTCAGTTGAGTGGGGTTGATTTTCACAAAAGTTCATTTGCATGGGGTTCAGGTAAAAGAGGGTTCAGTTGAACGAGGGTTAGTCCATAAGGGTTCATTCGCACAGGGTTCAGTTAAAAGAGGGTTCAGTTGCACGGAGGCTGAGCTACATGAGAGCTTAGTTGAACGCGGGTTCAGTAACACGAGGTTTCTGTTGCAATTGAACTAAAATCAGCAATTCAATTATTTTCTTTCAAACATGTCACTGTAGACGAGCAAAAAGACAGTTGCCTAAAATGTAAAAATTCGTGACTTCCGAGGCGCTTTCAGGCCGACATTCTTTTATCTTAAAGTTGTATTGTTGGTACTTTGGGCTAAACTACAAACAATAATGTTGATTCAATATTGACAAGCCTAGTATAGAAGACGACATAAATCAAAATCTTACCAACTGAAGCAAACATATCTCTTCCTCCACCCGCTCGACTGAAGGCAATATCATAAACTTCTTTATCATGGGCTATCAGTTGGGTTTTCACGTGACCATTCACAGAATTTCCAACTCTTCCGATGGCCTAAGACAAGAGTAAAATTCAGGAGAAAACTAATGGAAATATACTAGGAATACAAATACATATGTAAGAAAATACGATTGGATTTAACTTAAATATTTTCCACCAGTTGACATCTCTTAAATTCCAACGAGATAGAATTAACTTATTGCATACTTGCCGACGTAGTGGAAATGCTGGTGTTTAACCCACGTATTGTTATTTTTCATATTTTTCATTTACTCATAGGCTCAATAGCGTTCTTATAAATTGTACCAATAATGCCAGAAAGAAAATAGGAAAAAATGTATTAGGTTCATAACAGAGGCTCTAAGCCCTCTTTGGAGATGTGAGATCCCTGAAATAATCTACTGGCTGTATTCAGCTCTACTTTCTTTTGACCCCGACCGGTTTTGTCATCAGGCACTTCTAGGGTGTTCATCTACACAAGATTGTATGCATTTGTCTTTTGCAAAACTTGTTTGACTGGTTTTTTTTTGTGAAGAAATTAGACATTACGAGGTGTGAAATGCTTCATAATATTAACGATTGTGCATTTGGCGAATTCTACAGCTACCGTTCATAGCCTGTTCGAATATTTCCAATAAAAATTATAAAAGTTTTGAGGATTCAACCACTTTTGCAACCTGTAGGAATGTCAGAAATTATCAGATATTAAGAAATTACCATAACAGAAAAGTGCCGGTACGTTCATTTTTATAAAACTCTAAATTTCCTCAAGCAGCTTCGCTAAATGTGTTAGTGATGAGTAAATCTATTTCTTACCAAAAGGGAGAAGGTGTTTTAACAAATTTCAACATTTTCTTGAAAAACACATTTTTCATTTTGTAAATGTCAAAGAGACACAGAAATTAGTTTTCATAGTGAACACCATCCCCCCCTCCCCCATTTTCCTGGATAAGGTCCAGACTAAAATGAAAAAACTACGCCGTGTCAGCCTCAAATGTACGAAGATGAAACTATTTAAAGCATCAACGCAGTTTTCTATGTTTTCGTTTTTATATGTCTTATTAGTTTTATTTCTGGACTCTGGGATAAAAAAGATAAAAGCTTTAAATTCCCCACCAATCACCCAAAAAAATAAGTTAAATTAGTCTTTGTTGCTACCAAAGGAAGAAAACCTTGTGAAGATCTTTGATCGTATTTTCGTAAATTCATCCCTTCAAAGTTTGCAAATAAACGAGATTAGTCTCTTTTTTTACTTTTTTTTTACACGTACATATATTGAGGGGATCTGACTCCATCGAAGGTGATTCACAGATGGATCACATGGGAATAATATCTTTAAATTTCACAAATATTCTGGGGTAAAAGCTGTAACTGTAAGTCCTGAAAATATGCAGTTTAAAAAAGTGTTCGATAAAAACAGTGAGAAATTATTCTAGGTCCCTTTCCAACTCCTTTTTTCAATAAAAAAAAGAATCGAGAAAATCTTCTTGGCAAAAATATACCATTTCATTAAGCAATGGCATAAATTCACAAACATTAGAGGAAGTGGGGCAAAATTTGGTTTTCAAAATCTAGGGAATGGGCTGATTTTATTATTTCTGTCAATTCGTTGAATGAACGTGCCAAAAAAGGTCATCTTTTAAAGAAAATACCGAAAAAAGTCAAACCACAATCTAGTTAGGAAGGGGGGATTTTCAGGAGGGGGCTCTATCCCCTTCCGAATTGATGCCACATCTACCGATATCTCCATCAGGCCACTCCCGTCTTTCATAAGACCTGTATAGAAAATGTATCTTACTTATTTACTTAAACTTGGGTCTTCCCACCCCGGCTGGCGTATAAGGCGACAACGGTGCCTTTCCAAGGCGACCTCTCTGGTGCTTTTGACCAAAACTCTTCAAGCGACGATCTCAACCAAAAGCAAAACGAAATAGTTCATTCGCTGTAGAAAATCGTGTCCGGGAACGGTCAGTAGTCATTTCCAAAGAAATCAAATTAGTTCCAAGGCTTTTCGTTGCCGCTCCCAAAACCATCTATAATTTTTACAGGGATAGGGGATTAGCCTATCTCCCAACACTTCTCCTTTCCTGGCTTGAGACAGACTGTTCACCGAGCCCCGAGAGACAAGGATCCTAACAGGCGGAGTTGGATCCACAACATATGAGTTACCAAGTAAAACATACCTGCCCTGTTTCCAATCCCCAGATTGTGCATGTTGTGTCAATACTTGATGTACCAATTAGATTAGGGTCCACTTCATTCCAGTCAAAGGATGTCAAGGGGGCACAGAAATCCGAGTTCTTATTGTTATTCAGCAAACATTCCAATTTCGTTTCGGGTTCACCAGCTCGCCATATTCTTAAATAGTCGCCACTGGTTGCCAGTAAGTCTGGCAAAACACCTTTCTAAAAAATGAATGCGTAATAAATACATTTGAAAGAATGGTAGGCCTGCTATTGAAAGAGAGAGATAGAGAAAGGTTTATTTAAAAACAATCGTAGCTCAAATGGCTAATTTGATGTCGAAATATAAAACATGTTATTATGCACTATTATATATTGACGTAAAAAAGGGACGAAAGAGTTCTGGTAGCGGTTTGTCCAAGCACGCACAGGCACAAGTTATAGCTTCTGTCTCGTACAGCTGACTGTCAGGGCTTCCGGTGGTAAAATGTCACGGTGAGCAGGGTTAGACAGCAGCATTTTGCCAAACCTCTGGATAAGGTCACCCAAACGGAGTTCCAAACTTTGGAGTTCAAAAGTTGCTAGGGCATCGTGGTAAGAAATTCCCTATTACTCAGGATGATCCTGGTAGCCCGTTTCTGGACTGGCTCCAGTAAGAAATCATAAAACTTTTTTTCAACAAGAAACATTAAAAAAGAAAAATATCCTATAACATAGTTACCCCCCACCCATGATATTTAAACAACGTAAGCCCTCACCCCACCACAAAAAATAAATTTTAAAATATTTAATAGAATTCATCTGCTTTTATATACATTTGAATCGTCTTTAATTGAGATTTACTTTTGCAGAATTTAATTGAAATTTACTTTTGCAAAAAGGAATAAGGTAAATTGAGCCCAAAAGTGCACTTCGAGAACCCATTAGGTTTTTTTTTATTACCATTTTAATAAAGCCATATAGGCGACCAACTAGGATATGTATGGCATACAGCATAAATGAACTGTATATTTTTCTAGACTCCTTTGAAACTATCTTTATAAAATAATAATAATATAAAATATTCATGATACTGATATCTGATCCACAGGACCCCCATAAAAAGAGATAACAACCAGCTGAAAAACCATTTTTCATAGTTCCTACCCAACTCCCTAAAAAGTAAACTGAATCATCAGAACATGAGTCAATGCAGAAGAAGCACGCCACATTTAACAACAAATACAATGACCATTGTCTCCATTTTTCTTTCCTGGCCATGAAGCCTTATGGGGGAGATGGTACTGAAGTTTTCTTTGAGATATGAGCTTATCATTACTGATTTTTGTTTTAGAAATAAATCGTATCTTATCAAGCATACACACCAGGGGGGGGGGGAGGTCCTTCCTGAGATTGGTTCATGGAATTTCACTAGGAATATGGCCCAGTGGCGTCCATGAATTATTATTCTTCCTGTTTTGACCCCTCTCCCTTGCCCAACAAAGAAAATCAAGCCCTCTTCCTCAGCTCTAAATGGGTACATGGAGAAATCTGGGGAAGGTAAACAGATATGGTTGGCGAAAGCACAGGATGGCTGGCCCCCAAAACCCCATTGCACTTCCTGGCTGAAGAGCCATGAAATGAAGATCAGCACCTCCGGTTTGGACTTTAAGGGTCTAGTGCCATATTCTTTACCTTTTTTTCCCCTCTCCCTAAGGGTTGGCTTGTGGGCACATACAGAGACAACTATCAGAAAACAGGCATACGAAGATATTTAGTGCTAATAACTTACGCCACTACCTATCACAGTTTTGCATTTATTTAGTTAGATATTAACTAATAAGCAAATTCTTGAGCTTGAATTTCCGGTTCTAAGCCAGCTTAAGCACTTTATGCAGATTTGAGAAGATGTATTATTAGTCCCTATTCGGGAGCCCCTGGTCCCAGGTTTGGGAACCATTGCCTTTCCTGCGGCCATAATAGCTTCAATCATTTAATCAATATGAGAATTGCAACTTGGAATGTTCAAATGACAAATTCAGATGTTCTGAACTAGACATGTTAGGAGTTTCAAAAAACATATATCCCAGGGGGTGGAAACCTGAAGTTAAATCAAATGGAATTTATTTAATAAGCAGGAAGAACAGGGTCCATAGGCTGGGGATAGGGCTCATTATGAATAAGGAAGCTGATAAGTCTCACTTAGGTCAGGCAGTCATTAATTATAGAATGTATGTTGCTAAATCTATGACTAAAACTGCAAGGTCTCAGTCAAAGCAGTATATGCTCCTATAGAAGCGACTGACGGAGATAGTATTGACTCAGATGGATATTGCTTAAATCAACAGGAACAAATAGACAGGATCCCAGGTAGAAATACGGGATTTTGATCCCTAGGTTAGTAGAAATAGGGATAGATGGTATCCCGGCCAAGATAAATTTGGTTTAGGAAAAGGAAATACAAACAATTATAGACTGCTGCAATTTCATAGGTATAGCAGTAAGTATAATGTTAAGATGGTGGTCATCATTAAACCAAACCCTAACAGGATCAAAACAAGATCCTAGGGTATCTAGGAGTGCTGCTATGGATATTAAAAGTAAATATCACCATTGAGTAGCATATAAAGATTAATCTAAAGCTGACATCTAGGAAGGGTAACTGGTAGACTTCAGGATGAGTATTTGAGAGAAATTCTCATGGAACAACTGAATATTAAACTGTACTATAAAATTAACATTGTAGAAGATGGATAGAAAAATTTTAGGAAAGGAGTTAGTGAAGTCGCTGATAGTGTATTAAGGAAGAAATTTAGAAGCACAGCTAGGAATATTAGGGAAAATGCTTTAAGTTTAGTAGAGAAAAAGAAGTGCTTGTACAAAAAGTATTGGAGTGATAGATCATATGAAATTAAGAAGAATGTAAGGAAAGTAGAAAAAGCGTCAAAATATTGAATTATTAAGGTATGAAGTAAAGGCAGTGAATAAAATTGCTGAAGATCTGGAAGATGCAGCCAGACGGCATAATAGCTAAACATTCTATGCTAAAAAAATGTAAGGAAATAGTTAATCTGGACTTGTCCCAGTTAAAAATAGGAACGAAGTCACAATTAACCATATGGAAAGAGTTAAAGAGAGGTGAGTGGAAAAAAGAGAATAAGTGGGACATTTTTGGAATGTGCTAGACCATGATTAGAGCTACAAAAAATTATACAGAAAAGAACCAAAAAGTTTTTCAAACTTCCAATGTGAAGGAAAATTTATTTGGTGAGGAAGAATTAGTAGCAGTACTAAAAAGATTAAAAATGATAAGGTCCCAGGTGCTGATAGTGTGGTAAATGAATTTTGAAAAAGGAGAATAACTAGAAATGTTAGGAAAACTTTAAATAAACCCCACTGTAAACAAGATGATGAGCGAGCATGGTAACTATAGACATTCACTTGATTTCTGTAGAAAGAAAATTATTTAGTATAATGATAATTTTTAGACTTAGAGATGATGTAGATAAACTTTTAAGAGAAGAACGGTGTGGTTTCAGGGAGGGGAGAGGATACGTCGACCAATTTTCAATCTTAGAATTATAATTGAAGAGTGCCTCAGACCCCTTAAGTCCTCCGTTTATAGATTATGAGCCAGCGTATGATTCACCATTAGAAGAGCTTTGGCAATGCTCTTATCCTAGTATGGTATTGCTGCGGTTAATCTAGAAAATGAGGTTAGTAGCTGGTTTCGTATTGAATTAGGAGTTATGCAGGGTTGCGTTCTATCTCAGTTTATAGAATTTTGATGGATTTTGTCCTAAAAAGGATGACAAAGACTATGGGAAAGCGTGGAATCAAATAGGAAAACAAATTTCTCCTTGACTAAGAATATTCTGACGATTTTAGTGTCCTAGATGAAAATATAAGCAGAACTAAGAATTTTTTGGAGGTTTTGAGATTTCACGGCACAAGAATAGGTTTGAAAATGATAAAAAGACTAAGTTGCTCAGACTGGAATAAGTGAAGGTGTAGAGGTGAGCTGGGTAACAAGACAATCAATCAAGTGGATAGATTCACTTACCTAAGTAGTATTATTAGTAAAGATGGTGGATGCAGTGAAGATGAAAGAAGTAGAATAACCCAAACCCAGGGTGTTTTCACCATTGAAAAAAGTTTGGAAGAATAGGAAGATAGGTCTACAAACCAAGATTAGGGTAATGGAAGCTAGAGAGATGACAGTTGGTTTTGAAACATGGATGCACAAAAAACGAATTAGGATTTTTTAGACATTTTCCAGAAGAAGTATCTACAGGCTTTTTTGGGTACCTGTCAGACTGATAGTATATCAAACAGTATTAAAAATGTGGTTCTATCTCACTTTCTAGGGCTACAGTGAGAAAAAGGTTGGAATGCCTAGAACGGGTGCTGTGGATGAAGGATGACAGATTGTCAAAGTTTGTCCTCTTTGGTCAGCCCTCTAGGGCCAAAGGAACAGCAGTTCGTCCCCAAACGGGGTGGGAAGAGCTTAGAAGGAAGAATTTTATGGGAGGAGCTTGGTGCTTCAATGAGTCATTAACAGTAGTAAAAATTATTGAGAAGTCAAAAGTTAAATGTAAACCATTTTGAGATGAAGTCGAAAGACAGTTGTGTTTTTACCTCAGAATTTTCTTTTTGGATATATTTTGGAGAGATTTAAGAGTAACAGACTAGAATTTGCAACTTGAACTGATTAGAAACTTTACAAGACATTTAAGCTTTGAAAAAAAATATATAAACACATCCAAAAAAGAACGCTAAGTGGTTGTTCTGTAATGAAGTAATTATTGAAATACAACTGGACAGTAAATAACTTTAATGTTTTCCAAGCTGAATAGCCAGGGCTTGTTGAGAACCCAGTTTTCCTCTCCCAAAAGATAAGACTTACAAAATTTATTACATTTAAGCTGTATAATAGATACACAAAGCCATTATTTAGTAGTCATAAGATCCTTAGATAGACCCCCATCCCATTGTCCAAAAAAGATATTATATCAATATAAGAATAATAAGACAGAAAGACTAGTAAGTATGTATGTAACTAACAATATCAATTTCTAAAATATATTAGAAGACTGAACAACAAAGTTGATTAAGCTGTTGTGTCACACTAAATAAGCTGTTGTGTCACACTAAATATTCGCTTAAGGTTTTAATTTGCTTAAAAGATGTATAGTAAGCTATAGTATACTGGGGTAATACAAAAAGAGGATCTCAAACAACTCACACTATCTGGAATCCACATAATCTTTGTTGTAGGATATGGATGATCAAAGATGCTTCTAGGTGAAAATTCTGCCATATCTTCATCAAGAGACACAATTTGTACTTTATTTGTATATTCTTCAATAAAACTTCCAAGGGCCAATCTTTAAATATATATAATATATCATTTTTCAATATATATCAATTTTGTAAATCATTTTTATAGTATTATTTGTCAGTGTTTGTTGTAGTTGTTATTTTTCATAGATTTGTGTGGGTGTATTATGTTGTCAGCATTGTCATAACTTCTTTTTATTATGTTTAGTGTGACAAGCTTGAAAGCTTACCATATTTGGTATTAATAAATAAATATATTTAAATATATGAGCTTTAATGTGATTTACAAAAAAAGGATGGTCTAAAAATTATTTCAACCAACTTACCCAAATAATCCAATTTGTCACATCAAAACTTTGAGAAAGCCTATTTCTCTAGTTTATTGAATTTTCTGATGTCTTTTTATTTTCTGGGAGGAGTGGGATACTGCCTCAGCCTTGGCACCTATAAGGTGTATGAAATCTTGAAGAATGAATTTTTAGCCTCAATTGTGTCCAGGGAGGTGTTTTGATACTTTTATCTCTACTCCTTCCCCATTTTAAGGGCTTTGTAGATTGTACAAAAGACAGACATGTACCTGTATTTACATCCTTAGAATAAAATGTATATATTTGGAGAATATAGGCTTGATTTGCGAGCTGAAAGTTAATGGCTACAACCACAATGGTATTCAAGCCCTCATACTATTTAATGTATATAGCTCTAGATTATGTAAAGAACATTTTTTTTCAATTGGTGGTGCAAACCAACTACTGTTTGAAGTGCAAAAACAAACAGAACAACAGAAACAAGAATGTCAGAACTTGCTCAACTACAAAAAGTAAGAAAATTAGAATATGAGCAAACTCTTCTATGTAGCCTAGGGCTGTATTTTGGCAAAGGGGGCAGGACAGGAAACAACTGGGCTGCTATGTTGTTTACTAGTAAATTTGCAATCAGCAGTGAATAGTAAACTACTGTTACTACTAGTAAGCACCTAGTTACTACTAGTAATAGTAAGCACCCACAAGCCTGAGGACAACACAGCTACACATGCTCCTTCTCCATCCCAATCTAATGAAAACTGCTTTCTTTACATCTTCTCAAGAAGTTCCCATTCCACTTAAATATTTCTTTGTTACATCTTCCCATCCATTCAGGGACAACCTGCTTCCTGCTTGGCCTTAGATGGTTGGCCAACAAGGACTATTCTTGGCAAATTGTTATCATTTATCTGCAAAATATGTCCTAGTCATCTCAACTTTTCTCTTAATATAGCCCTTGAAGAATGAATCTTGAATGAATGAAAGACTTGAAGAATGAATTTTTAGCCTTAATTGTGTCCAGGCAGGTGTTTTGATACTTTTATCTCTACTGCTTCCCTATTTTAAGGGCTTTGTAGATTGTAGAGAAGACAAACATGAAGTTCCCATTCCACTTAAATCTTTCTTTGCTACATCTTCCCATCCATTCAGGGACAACCTGCTTCTTGCTTGGCCAACAAGGACTATTCTTGGCAAATTGTTATCATTTATCTGCAAAATGTGTCCTAGTCATCTCAACTTTTCTCTTATTATAGCCCTAGACAACAGGCTTGAGTCTCATTTTTCATAAAGCTTACTGTTTGGCATATGGTTAGTCAGTTAGATACCCAAAACAATGATTTAAATCAAAAACATCTAGCAAATTCCCCTTTGTCTTTTTAGTGTGCCCACACTTCAGAACCATACTTAACCAATGTCAACACTGCAGATTTCAATATTCAAATCTTGGCTTGCATACTTATCATCCTATCCTTCTAAAGTTTTTCAACTATAAACAATCTTTCTAGGCCTTGGCTATTGTACTTTTAACATCTTCACTAATAATACTACCTAGGTAAGTGAACCTGTCCACTTGATTCATCTTCTTGTTGCCCAACATCACCTTTTCACCTTCACTTACTCCTAGTCTCAGTGACTTAGTCTTTTTAACATTAATTTCAAACCTGTTCTTTCACCCTGAACTCTTAAAATCTCTTGAATAGGTTAACTGACCCCCAAATGATAAAACAGTCCATAGTAACCAAAAGATTTAAAACAAGTATTCTAAAAAAAAATAGCTAATGAAAAAAGATGTCATTTATAGCTGATACAGAAATTATAATTATTAATTTCTTTTGTCTTAATAATAAAATGTTACTATGAAAACAAATTTGTAGGAATTTTTGGAAAGAGCTAGAGATCCCTTGAAAATGAACTTAGCAAAATTGATGTTATTTTTAAGGATCTGAAGCTCTTTTTACAAATTCTTGCATATTTGTTTCCAAAATAATATTTTCCTATTCCTAAATCAGCTATAAATGCCACTTTTCTCACTGGTCAGTTTTTTTTATGAACATGTTTTTAAACTTTTGGTGACTATTGGCTGTTCAGAGCCTTTTAACTCTTTAAGGGCTCAAAACTGAATTTCTCCCAGAAGCAATTACTGAATTATGGAACAGCATAAAAAGGCATTAAGTAAAATAGGCCTATTCACTTTCATACTAGCTGAATTATGATACATTTACCTTAAATTACCTTAAATCACAGCTTGGAGCAATATAAGGATTAGCTACAACAAATGTTGCAGCTATAAATTTAGGTAAATTTTTGAAGTTTATATAATTGACTTACCAATGAAGTGAACATACCATTTGATGCCTTTTCCATGTTCTTTATGAATATAATAATTGTTTCTACTGCAAATTCTAATTTAAACACTTTTTGACCTAGCCTAACCTTATTATAAATAATTTTGGCACTAAGAAAATGTAGCCTAGTATTATTCAGTTGAAAACAGCCAAGAAAACGGTACTGAGAAAATGTGGTACTATTTTGTCAAAAACAGACAATAACTTATACATTGATTGAAAATTTGTCCTTTTTAAGAGCTCAAAAGGTGTAATATCAAAAAATTGCAGTAGAAGTGACTATAATATTTGTATAGAACATAAAAAAGGCATTGAGTGGTATTTTCACTATATTGTAAGTCAATTATACTAACTGCAAAATACTTACCCAAATTTAATGTGTTTCCTTCTGGAGAGCATCTATGTACTCTAATCTTAGGCATTCAGCTAATCTTGGATAGATATCTGATTCAAAATAGTATCCTAATCATAGATAAGGTTAGATAACTGTGATTGGTTTGTGGATAGGATGAGACCATTTGGTATTGGCTGACTAGAATCTCATAAAGGTCTGTTTTTTAACATTTGAATTTAGCAGAAGTTACCATAAAATTCTAGTTAATTGACTTCTTGCTATCTCAGAAAGCGTTTAGGTTAGGAAAATAAAACTTTCAGGGATGGGTCTACAGACTAAAGTATGTCCCAGGAAGGTATTTTAAAGTACCCATCTCCACTCCTTCTCCCTCTAGAGGGCCCTGAAATTTGTCTACATGACAAGTCTATATCTATTGAAAGTTTGACAAAACAACATTTTACTTTAATTTTCAGTTACTAGTTGCTTTTTCTCTGCCTTTAGTTCTGAAAATGTAATTCCTGTTATTTGAGTAGAATTTTGAGCCATATTAATGTTTTTTTCAAAATTTAGAAAATGTATTTGCATATCTTTAAAATTTTATAAAATGGAATTGAGCAAAGTTATGAAGCTGAAAACAATTTTGTTGTACTTTAATTAAGCAGAAGATCTATGCTTCAAGGTTTCACTTTTATAACACATGTATTTTTAAAGTTCATCAAAGGTCTGGGCCCTCTAGAGGGAGAATGGGTGGAAGTAGTTGATTCAAAATGCCTTCCCAGGACATACTTTTGTTTGTAGATTTGTCCCTGAAAGTTTCATTTTCCTAACCTAAACCCTTTCTGAGATAGCAAGAAGTCAATTGACTAGAATTTTACCAAAGTAACTCTACACCTATGGTTACAAAAACAGTTCATTTTTTAGGAGGCATGATAGATGTTTTTCAATTATTTAACTCAGAGTGAATTAGCTGGTCAACTACAGGGTATGCTGTAGTGTTGTGTGTTGCAGAAAAGCAACACACTACCCTAGACTATCCTCCAATAAGGATATTGGTGTTTCATATAGCCTACCCAATGCATTACCACCAAAATTATTCACCTTGTTCATCCTGACAAAAGGATCTGAGCACATGAAACCTAACAGAAAAGCAAAACACTACCCTAGACTGTCTTCCAATAAAGATATTGGTGTTTCATGTAGCTTACCTAAATCTTTTATCTGGCCTCACTGACCAGTTCATGCTGTAAACAGTCCATGGGGCTTCATACTTATAAATTTCTTTGCGTTTACTAGTCATGATTGGCCCTGTATTCCTTCAAGCCAATGATAAACTGTCTCCCGTAAAAAATTCAAAAAAGAACTATTCACTTAAGTTTTATTTCAAGCATATTCCTTTAAAACAAATAAATGCAGCAAATATATCTATTTCTTCACGAAATGTGCATAAAGCGAAAATTACGAATAAATCATTGAATAGATGTCATTATTATCTGTAAACCTTCTGCGTCATAATCTTTTCTTCATTAACCAAAGAAAGGTTCCGGAGAACTGTAAGCTTTTGGAAGGTAATTTTTAGTAGCCTAGTTGAGTTAAATATTTATGCTGTATTACCAAACTACCTACTAAAATTAGAATCAACCTTTCTTTTTATAACTTATTGGCTCTGGTTTTGTTAAATTTAGAATCATAGAGTTACCACTCTTGTGAAGAAAGCATGTTGAACCAACAAGAGTTGGCTAGTTTTAAATTTCTTATTGATGCTTTCTGGGCTCTTATGTGGTAAGATTCTAATTTAGTAGCTTTTTGCTTGAAAATTTAACCCCCTCCCAATGGCCCTGCATATTGTCCTTGGTTTAGTTTTATTTGCAGGGATAGAATTTTGGGCAAGATTCTAGTTGATTGACTTCTTGCTATCTCAGAAAGGGGTTAGGTTAGGAAAATGAAACTTTCAGGGATGTGTCTACAGGCTAAAGTATGTCCCAGGAAGGTATTTTGAAGTATCTACCTCCACTCCTCCCTCTAGAGGGCTGTGACCTTTGAAAATCTATGTGTTATAAAAGTGAAATCTTGCAAATAGATCTTCTGCTTGAATGAAGTAAAACTAAATTGTTCTCAGCTTCACAACTTTGCTCAATCCCAATTTGTAAGGTTTTAAGGATATGCAATTACATTTCCTAAATTTTGAAGAAAAAAACATTGATATGGCTCAGAATTCTACTCAAATAACAAGAATTACATTTTCAGAACAAAAGGCAGAGAAAAGGCAAGTGGTAACTGAAAATTAAGGTAAAATGTTGTTTTGTCAAAATTTCAATAGGTGAAATTTTGTAGACCTGTCATGTAGGCAAATTTCAGGGCTCTCTAGAGGGAGAAGGAGTAGAGATGGGTACTTTAAAACATCTTCCTGGGATATACTTTAGCCTGTAGATCCATCCCTGAAAGTTTGATTTTCCTAACCTAACCCCTTTTTGAGGTAGCATGAAGTCACTCAACTAAAATTTTAACAAATTTGGTAAATATTTTGGTGCTCATATTATTGGCTTGCAAAAGTGGGTAAATATATCACAGTTCATATAATTGACTTACCAATAAAGTGAACATACCACTTGATGCCTTTTTATGCTCTTTACAAATATTATAATTGCTTCTATAGCAAATTCAAATTTAAGCACTTTTTGAGCTCATTGTAATTGATGATTATATAGTATCATAATCATGTAAGTGATTATTATTTTGGTTCATTGTAAGGCTGGTCTAATGAGCATTGTTTCATCAGCATAGAGCATTAGTTAATTGTTGATAGTGGAATCTCCACTATCAGAGTGGAGATCCACCCTGGGGATCTCTACTCAGAACATGCTTTGTCAAAGAAATAATGCAGCTACCAGACTCATCAAATAACTCAACACATTGAGAATGCATATAAAGAAAATCAAGGATCCAGGGCCATTATTTCTCTACAAGCTCGACAGCATATAATTTGTTTGCAAGTTGCTTGTGACAAACTTTGTCAAAAGCTTTAGAAAAGTTAAGAAGAATCATGTCAGTAAGCACCCCTGCATCAATTAGTGATTTGGTCATATGGTTCAAGGAGATTGGTATCAACTGATCTTCTGGAACAGAAGCCATGCTGTGAGTTGTGCAAGAGATTATTTGCTTCCAAGATGTCTACTAACTCTATAATTGAATATTCTTTCAGGAACCTTAACAACT
This sequence comes from Artemia franciscana, assembly GCF_032884065.1. Classification (NCBI taxonomy): domain Eukaryota; kingdom Metazoa; phylum Arthropoda; class Branchiopoda; order Anostraca; family Artemiidae; genus Artemia; species Artemia franciscana. The sequence goes on from NC_088867.1 coordinate 46,919,751, forward strand.
GCTGATAGGTTGGTAATTTTCAGCAAGGTCCTTTCTACCTTGTTAAATGTTGGAATGATATGGGCTATTTTCAAATCTATAGGTTGTAAAGATTTAATGATAACTTGAACAGCAGGGAAAGAGGTTGACATTCATGGAGGATACAAGGATGAATGCAATCTTGCCCAGCAGATTTATTCATTTTGAGGGACATAAATTCCTTAGAACTATTGAGTCATTAATCAGAATAGGTTTGATCTTATGTGATACATCATGTATAGGAGGTGGGGGGAAAACAATACTTGAATTGGATGGGAAAAAACTTGTTTTTTATTTAATTCCTGAACATTTTTGAATTAATGCATTTTTTGACTTTGGCTCTCCACACATGGTTTAATAAAATGAAATTTGCACATTATTTTTTTTTTTCCAAATGGCTTTCTCATGGTTTGATAAGACAATTTTGATACAAAAAAGAGGTAGGGGAGGAGGCATAGTTGCCCTCCAATTTTTGGTTGCTTAAAAATGCAACTAGATTTTTTTACAAGTGTTTTATTAGTAATAAACATGCATACCATACAAATTAACTTACATAACAAACTTATAATAGTGTGTTTTTATTATGTATATGAGGGGGTTCACCCTCTTGTCAATACCTTGCTCTTTACATTAAAGCTTGAATTTTGTCCCAAAAATTTAAGAATGACCCCTGAATCACAAAGGCCATAGAATAAATAGTTGAAATTACTAAAAATATTTTAGCATAAAGAGCAAGGTATTGTGGAGAAGATGAACCCCCTTATATGTGTAATATTTTCATTTTAAGCTTTAATGCTGCTCATTACTTCTAGTTGAAAACTTTTTTATTTATTTTCTCACTTTTTTTAAATAATGCTAGAAAATCTTGCATCATCCTCATGGATATTCTCTTCCCTCATGAAAAATTCCTTCATTGAAAGATCCTCCCACCTAACCTCCTCCCCCCAACCCACCACAACATGAAGTCCCCCTGAAAACATCTGTACTAACTTTTAATAACCATTACTATATGTAAACAATGGTCAAAGTTCATAACTTGCAGCCCCTCCCCCAGGGACTGTGGGGTATTAAGTCATCCCCAAAGACATAGTTACTAGGTTTTGACTAATTTGGACAGAATGGCTATTTCAAAATTTTGATCCAGTGACTTTGGGGGGAAATGTGTGGGATGGGCCCTATTTGCCCTCCAATTGTTTTGGTCACTTAGAAAGGGCACTGGAATTTTTAATTTCCATTAGAATGAGCCCTTTTGTGACATTCTAGGACCACTGGGTTGATATGATCACCCCTAGAAAAAACGAACAAATAAACATGCATCTGTCTTCTGGGAAAAAATATAAGATTTCACATTTTTGTAGATAGGAGCTTGAAACTTCTTCAGCAGTGTTCTCTGATATGCTGAATCTTGATGGTGTGATTTTCGTTAAGATTCTATGACTTTTAGGGGGTGTTTCCCTTATTTTCTAAAATAAGGCAAATTTCTCAGGCTTGTAACCTTTGATGGGTAAGACTAAACATGATGAAACTTATATATTTAAAATCAGCATTAAAATGCAATTCTTTTGATGTAACTATTGGTATCAAAATTCTGTTTTTTAGAGTTTCAGTTACTATTGAGCTGGGTTGCTCCTTACTACAGTTTGTTACCACAAACTGTTTGATATCAGTGACAGTGGATCTGCTTTGACATTTTTGAGAGTCATTGTGCCAGAAAGATTTGGGATTATCCATAACATTCTCTGTCAATTGTTTCTTAAACCTTCTCTTCAATTGCTTGATATGGTTATTTGTCTGGTTATGAAGAGTTTTGAAGAGTTGGTAATTTTTTGAGGTTTTCTTTTTCCTGTAATGTTTCCTGGCTTGGTGTTTTCTATTAATTAGCTTACTTGTTTCTGTAGTTTAAATAGGTAGACTTTTGGCCTGTTTAGCCCAAAAAGTTCTTGTGCATGACTTTAGAATGCAAAATTACAGTTCATCAATATCATTGGTAATAAGCTGTTCCCTATTGACATTGACAAGTCTCTTGGAGACTAGTTTGTAATTGACATTTTTTTTTTTTGCTGCTTAGAAGAGGGTTGTTTAGTAGGCAAACATAAGTGAAATAATTACCATGTGGTTGCTATTACAAATGGGTGTGGTTATTACATTCCTAATAAGAAGGTCAGGATTGCTGAGAATAACTAGATCAAGAGTGTTGGAAACTTGCCCTTCTCTGAAACAAGTTGGTTGTGAAATTGTTTGACAGAGGGTATTATCAGAGGGCAGACAAAAAAGGAGAATCTCTAGTGCAAAAACCAGATCGATCAATCCATTGGATTTCAGGAAGGTTAAAGTCCCCCAGAAGGACAAGATCATAACTTGCAAAATTGGACATCACATGTGATAACATAGCAGCCAAATTAGATTCAGAGTCCATAACTAAGTTGGCACTAGAGAATTTATTAACAACATCCACTACAATTGAGATTGTTTGTGTATTTTTATCCAAACAGACTATTCCATCAGTAGTAAAAGAAATAAAATGGTGACACTAGCCTTTAGTTCATCTCTTACATATAAACATACTCCTCAGTGACAAAGTGGGGAAATCAGGTGAGAAAAGGGTTGGTAGTCATTAATTTGGATTTCATTGGGTGATCAGGCTGACAAGGTTTTTTTAGTTGCAACTTCTGTAATTGCTGCAACATCCATTTCTACCATTAACATAGGGTACGAATGTATAAAACTTTATTAGAGAGGCTATAAATATTGGAACTAAGGAACTTTATTCCTTGAGAGGTAGAAATCCAAGAGGATGCAGGACTAGTATAAATGGGAACCAAAGAACTAGGAACATAGTTGAATACCATGCTATGAAATGACAAGGAAGAACAGTAGGTGAGCAAGTTAATGCAGAAGAAACACTAGAAATTGAAGCAAAAGAAAGGTCAGCATTAGACAAACAACACATTATTATTAACACTACTAGGCAGTTGAGAGACATGATAAGATGGTGCAAGTCTATAATGACTTAAACAATTTTCAGGGGTAGAAGGAGGTAGAGTTATCAGTAGAACATTGGAGCAACTGCAAGGGGGTGTCACTCCAGCTGGCAAGTTTTTTGTACAATGGCACACTTACGAATTATCAACTTCGCCTCTCCATTAGTTTATCAGTGTTTTGACTCCTTGACTAGAGCTTTGTTTGATTTTCATTAGGACTGTCACCATAGAAACAAAATTTACCTTTTGTTTCAAAAGATTTCTATATGATTCGTTTTTTTCAATTTAGTTGATGGCACAGAGAAAAGGAGAGGAGATGGCTGCTGGCTACTTAGACGTCTTTTTACATTTACTGGGAGGGCGCCAAAATTGACTCCATAGGTGGAGGTTCTTATTGCTCTTTCGTCTCATAATGTAGTGGATTTTAAAGTGGGTATAAATACAGAAGGGAACTGGTGGTTTGGAGCATATCTAAGTTCTTGAGGGTCATTTACCTGTGTTCTATCACAGACAGGCTTTGTGATTTGGCTGTGATAATTAAAAGTGTGACATACACCATGTTTGTAGCTTTTTAGTTGTCTGTAGTTGCTCTGAAGAGTGATGCTAATGGAGATTAAGGGAACATATTCTAAACCAACTTTTATTCTCTTTTCAGTGGTATAAATTCAATTCAAGTATTTCAAGCAAATTCAAAACTAATTCCATTTTTTGGTGTATATCTCCTTTTTCTATGACTAAAAAAAAGGCACATGTCAGATCTCTATGTTACAGCTTCATAAGATAATCCCCTTTCTGTCAAAACTGGCATATATCTCTTATCTTTATAACAGTCCAAGATAGGATAATTCTGGCTGCACCATTTGATTCTTTGTGCTGAGTTTACACATGACACATACAGAACTCGTTTTCAACCAAAATGGGTTGCTCTTTTGATTATTACAGCTCAATTGTGTGTCTGTGATAATGGTTACTTCTAGAGCTTATAGGGACTTGTTTTAGAGTGTACTGTAATGGCCTCCTGGGGTGTCTGTTATTTTTATAAACAATTTTTAGATATCCATCATTTCTACAAATGATCAATCTAATTGGTGAAATGCACACTCTGTTTTAGAACTATAACATCCTTGGGGGTGATCAGATCTGTTTCACCTTTTGCTCTACTGGCATATTACTCTTATTAATTAGCTCTTTTATCACAGTCAGTCATGGAGACGTCATTTTGTTGCTAGGTTTTACTCATTCCTTTTCTTTCTTAAGTTTTCCGTGGAGTTGGCTCTTGGTTTTAAAATCTGGGACTGAAAATAACATTGGTATGTTCCTATTTTTGAGATAATTACCGTAGCTTCACTTTTTGAGATGTTCATGTTTGGTAGCTCATGATCAATCAAGATGCCTCTTGATATTCAAAGAGATACCAAGAACAATGACACTAAGCATTTGATGTTGCTAGTCTCAACTACAGTCATTTGCCTAAATTTATCGTCAAGCTGCTGTCTGGTTTTGCAATGTACTTCAAAAATTTTATACTTGGTGATACATTAAGTTGAAACTTCTAGAGATGGATCCTTGGACTCAGGAAATGCCTTAGGGTTTAACTTTGTGAAATGGTTTTTCTTTCACATTTAGTCCAAGAATTTACTTTTTTTGGACTGTAGTCTTGACAAAGCAGTTCTCAAGACTTAGTCAATTCAGGGATGATATGGTAGCATGATCTTTAAAGCTGGAATAGTATTTAAATAGCTTTTTGATTGTTTAAGTTGGTTGGTTGTCTCAGAATTTTTTATTGGAGTAGCATTTTGGCCCTGTTTTTGGCATGAATTTTTGCTTTGCAGCACAAAATGGCTAAAAGCAGCACTATGCTGCAGCAAGATCTGAAACTTGTAGGCTAGATGTGTACCTTGTCAATAGTTCTAAACCAACTTAAAAAATTTTATAAGCAAAATCAGATTGGCAGAAATTTGTGGTTTAATGCAGCATGATACCTTTGTTACTTAAACAGATCTCCAAGTATGTTTTCTGTTTGAATGAACCCTCTTCCAGTGCTCTATGGACATATGTCAGATGATTACCCCCGGGATAAAACAAATAAACATACACTCATAAGGCTATGAAATTCCTCTGATATCAAGTTTATTAAGTCTAAATATTTTTCTGCTGCAGTTAATTTCTAATGGTTAACATGCACTAGGGCAAGTCATAATCCTTCCCTTTCCCCTCCCAGCTATTCATAGTGAAAGTCTTGCGTCATTTCCATTTTGAAGAAGATATAAACTGTGTTTCTCGCCAATAAACTTGGTGTTATGAGCTCTCACTTTGGATCCTTTGGTTATACAGACTAAAAACCCTTAAAAGAATCATGATTTCAGCATACTCGTATGATATTACCTTCTTGTTGAAATCTTCTTATGAAGTCTTTGTTTTGAGAAAGGCTATTTGAATAATTTGGTATCCTTATCTGTAGGTGTATAGTGCTCATTCATTCAGTGCATTTTTGCTAAGGTGACAGGACTAAATTTAAAAAAAAAATTATGCTTTATGCTTCAGTTTTTTAGTTTTATCATTTGGCCTTTCAAGCATGTTGCATGGGGACTGTGGATATGTGTCCGGTTTCTAACAACAATATCCACTATGCTTCAGTTTTTGGTTTTTATTTTTAAGGTTTTTGAATTGTAGTAATCCCTTGTTAAAATATATACAAATATTTTTGCAATTACCAGCCACCAGGCTTCAGCACACGACAGGCATCTATATATCCTTGTTGCTTGTCTTCTAACTGCAGACAATTTGCTGTCTTTTCATACTAAAGTCTTTTCAAAGATATTTTATTATTAAAGTAAGTCCAATTTGTAACAACGATTTCTACTAAGCTTTAAACTTTTGGGTTTTTTTTAGCTTTTTGAATTATTGTAATCGCTTGTTAAAATGTGTACAAATATTTTCGCAATTACCAGTTTTTTGCTGTTTTCACAATTTAGTGTTTGATTATTGAAGCTAGTCTGATCTCTAACAATGACATGTAAAAAGTTTCATACTTAAGGTTTTTGAATTGTAATTCCTTGTCAAAATGTCAAATCATCATTTGTGATAATTGAAAATTTTCGTTTTTTGGACCTTCCTACTGACATTATATAACTGGTTGCGCTCAAACCTGTAAGCTTAATCATGCAGCGAGTGGATTTTATCTAACAAAAAAAAACTAGTTTTAAAATTTTCAGGTATTTTTCTAATTCGAATTACAACATTAAAGATTATTGCTCAGGCATCCGAAATATTTTTACGGTTTACAAAATAACTTTAGCGATTCTGAACTGGACTTAAAAAAAAATTCAGCTTTTTTCATGTTTTAAAAAGATATTGTTTATGCTTACAAGAAAATAAATTCGGTAATGATGTTGTTTTTCCGACAACGATTTCTACTATGCTTCAAACTTTTGGTTTTCTTTTTTTTATGTTTTTGAACTGTTGTAATCCCTTGTTAAAATACATTGAAGTATTTGTGCAATTACCAGTTTTTTGCTGTTTGCGCAATTTAATATCTTTTCATACTAAAGGTTTATTCAAAGATATTTGATTATCACTACAAGTCCGATTTCTACCAAGTTTCAAATTTTTTCATCTCTTGTCAAAATATAAGCAAATACTTATGCGGTTAACAATTTTGCTCTTTAAGCAATTTAACTTTTCCATACACGAAAATCTTAATTTTTTCCATAAGTGTGACAAAAGATTCTAGCTAAGTACATATCGTTGTTAGAAATCGGACTAGCTTCAATTGTCAAGCATTTTTGAAAAGACTCAGTACAAATAGACGTTAAAGTGCAAAAATATTTGTATATATTTTAATAAGGGATTACAACATTTCAAAAACCTTAAAAAGAAAACCTTTTTGAACGCAACCAGTTATATAACGTAAATAATGACGCAGTCCACACTGCCTTTCCATCATACAAATACAGAAGAGAGAATAATGAGGGCTTTTTTCCCAAGACAGTGAACCAACAAAACCTATTTGAATATTTAGGCCCTATATCTAAGGGCCGTCCTCAGCATAGAAAATAATAAACAATAACACACTTACAATAACAGTTTTTTTTTTTTTTTTTTTTTTTTTTTTTTTTTTTTTTTTTTTTTTTTTTTTTTTTTGTTTTTTTTTTAGCTTTGGCATCATTACTTCTGAACGAAAAGTTCAGCCAAGACTGCGATAAGTCATTTAACAATCAAATATCTTTGAAAAGACAGCAAATTCTCTGCGGTTAGGAGACAAGCAACAATGAGAATCTATCCATAGAAGCCTGTTGCATGCCAAGTGCCAGTGCCTGGCGGCTGGTAATTGCAAAAATATTTGTATATAATTTAACTAGGGATTGCAACAATTCAAAACCTTAAAAGAGAAAACCAAGACTTTGAAGCTTAGTAGATATCGCTGTTAGAAATTGGACTTGCTTTAATAATCAAATATCTATGAAAAGACAGCAAATTGTCTGTGGTTAGTAGAGAAGCAACAATGAGAATCCTTATATAGAACCCTGCCGCGTACCGAGTTCCGTACTCCCGTTATTACATATATATTATGTGTGTAATTGCCTTACTTATCCTGCCTTTGAAAACAGCTTAGCTGGTGATTACTGAGAATTATCTTAAAACATTGAATGTGCCAGATATGACCTTTTAGGACTGATAGTAGTGATATGGATAAAATTTTGCTAGCATGAGTGTAATGCAACCTTCTCCTGTCTGAGATGGGTTTGGAAGACCTCATAAGAAAATGAGAATATTTAAATCTTGGAGACTTTGCAGGTTTCTTATATCTCACTCCTATGTTCTCTCGAAAATTGTATTTTGTCTTAAATGGATCTAATAACAAAAAAAAAAACAGAATTGAAGCCACTTAATTAATATTTGTGCTTTGCTAATTCTTATGTACAAGTAAAAACTATTTTCTAAAATTTGAGTCTTTGTTCTCTGTGTTTAGGCTTATTAAATAAGTGATGTTCCTACTGCTAGCTAATGAACCTTTTCTAACAGGGGCGGGGGTTTAATTGCAAACCAGTGGAGTGACTTAAGGCAATTTTCTTGGTGATTTCATTCTTTACTTTGACAATAATTATTTATGGACTTATTGCTGGTTTAAAATAATACATTGTGCATTTGGCTCTTCCTTTTATGTGCAAAGACTTAAAAGGTATAAATGAAATAAATAAACCTCTCAGGGTTTGAATGCAAATTCTATTGTTAGTTACACAGCTTGTGTGTAAATGAGGGTACCATATTCTTAGTTGAGTCATTGTGCTTCCAGTTGTTTACAAAATGTTTTATTTTATAGATGGCACCCAAAAAGGATACTAAGTCTTCCAAGACCCCATCTAAATCTGCACCAGCAAAGAAAAAGGAGGGAGGAGGTGGCAAGGCCAAGAAGAAGAAGTGGTCCAAAGGAAAAGTCAGGGACAAGCTCAACAATCTCGTCCTCTTTGACCAGTCTACCTATGATAAACTTTTGAAAGAAGTCCCTTCATACAAACTGATCACACCTGCTATTGTCTCTGAAAGAATGAAGATCAGAGGCTCTTTGGCCCGCCACGCTTTAGAAGATATGGCTGCAAAGGGTTTGATCAGGTGTGTGGTGAAACACTCTGCTCAGCAGATTTACACCCGAACAACCAAAGCTGAAGAAGCTGCTGCATAGTTTTGTACCAACTATGAGAAAATAAAGAAAAAAAAATAGATTGTTGTTACTGCAGAATATTAACTTAGGTCAATGTTTAAATCCAGAACACGTTATGGGAACCTTCGTGGTTCCATGTTTAGATTCTTGTTAATGCGACATTTAACTTAAGTCAAAGTATAAATCCAAATCAGAACACATTATGGGAATTTTCATGGTTTTCGAATAAATGCACTGTAAGGTGTTTTTGGCTCTGATGTATTAATTGATGAAATCGAAATAATAAAAAAAAGCTCAAATGATAGTGTTCACGGTGGTAGGATTATCCTCTCAATATCCTTCTGATCAAATATTGGTTCTAAGGGTAAATTCAATTAGGAAATTTGAAAATGATGCCACGATCATGCAGGACTAGACCTTTATGCTCCTAGGAGGCAGGATTTTTTCAAATATCTGATCTTGATGATGATTGCTGAGAGGGCAAACATACAGGAAGGTTTTATTCCTTTGTAGGGTTTTTGAAATCCTTAGTCTGTGAGGGAAGGGGTTCAAGACCTAGTGTTGCTTTTTATTTGGTTTGGAATTGGGGTCACTGGCATGTCTTCAAGTTCAGCCATAGTTGACCCCGGCTCTAAATGGGTACCTGGACAAATCTGGGGAAGGTAAACAGGAAGGGGGCACCTCCCGGCTGAAGGGCTATGAAATAGAGATCGGCACCACTGGTAGGGACTGTAAAGTTCAATTCTTTTCTTTATCACAATATTCCTTGTATATGCGTGTAATGTAAATTCTGTACCCATAATCTTAAAAAGAAAGAGCAGATAAATCTCATTGCTAATGGGGCGATGAAATATACTATAGTCACATTCCACAATTAAATATGAATTTATGACGATATAGAGCCTTGTTTTTTTTTTTTTTTTTTTTTTTTTTTCACTTTCAGAGTGCATTACGAAAGTACAACGTCTGCACTGTTGGTACAAGTCTGAAATCTGAATTTTATTGGGGTGGTGTCTAAATTAAACACCTTAAAAATGGCTTTAGACTTTTGGCGCAAAAAGCACACCGCCTTGCCTCCAACGTTAGTAAAACAGTATTTAGTTGCCAGGGTCGTATCCAGGACTTTTTTCAGGGGGGGGGGGGGTACAAAATAAAATCTTTCCCTGGTCATGTATATGTATTTCATACATTTCTGCTACTCTTGTTGCGAAATGTACCTGAAACAAATAGCACGTGCTCCCTAGCCTGCTCAAATTAAGAGAGAAATGGTAGGTATTACCACATGGGTGTCTTGATTCCATAATAGCACAACATTCATTACTTTGTAAATTTAATTGAATAAATTCTATTAAGTTTTTGTCGAATAATTTAGTAAATGTTACCGTTTTCTCCTACAAAGTTACACGTAAAATTGGGTAAGTTGGACATGGAAACATATTCGCTTGAGTAGGATTTATCATTTGTAAAAATCGATGCTAAACGTTTTTCAGGAGACTTTATTCTTGTGGGCTCAATGGCCAAAAATAAGGTGTACATTTCAAGTGTTAGAGATTCTTTTAATACAGATTGCTTTCCACTTACAGTTTGTTACCTTATCCTATATTTTTGTGGTTTCACACCCTGTTTGTTGCCACAAAAAATTTGATTGTGTAGAGAAATTAAATAAATAAAAAACTTTTTTTTTAACTGAAAATAAGGAGCAACATTAGAATTTAAAACGAACAGAAATTATTGTGTTTATGAAGGGGGTTGCCTCTTCTCAACATCGCTCTTTACACTAAATTTTTTAGCACTTTCGAAGAAAGCTCATTGTTCCAATTAAACGAACATAGTGTTTTAGAAGTAGTTCTTCGAAAAGTGGGACAAAATTCAAACTTTAGCGTAAAGAGCGATGTGTTGAGAGGAGGCAACCCCTTCATGTAAGTACTAATTCCTGTTTGTTTTAATGTTGCTCCTAACTTTCTGTTGAACAAACTTGTTTTTTATTTGATTTCTGATCGTTTTTTAAATAACCCAAGAAATCTGGCCCACTTCCACGGAGAAATATTCTCCCCGTGGACATATGCTCTAGACAATTCAATCCCGGTGAAAATTTACCCAGTCAATTACCCGTAACATCTCAACTGCGTAAAATTGAGACGGAAAAGAGAAAGCAAGAAATAAAACAAGAAACTGTATAGGTTTTCAGGAAAATTCTCCTAGGGTATAATTTCTCCTGGGAAATTCATTCCCTGCATACTTCTCTGCCCATGGAAAATCCTACCAGCAGAAAATCTGTCCTCGCCACCTGCAGAATGTTTGCATGCTTCCCAAAAACAAATACTATACGTAAACAATGAACAAATTTTGATCGAACGACTGAGAATAAAGGTGTGTGGAAGGGGGCCTATTTGCCCTCCGATTTTTTGGTCACTTAAAAGGGACGCTAGAGCTTTTAATTTCCGTTCGAATGAGCCCTCTCCTGATATTCCAGGATCACTGGCTCGATACAATCACCCCTGTTGAAAAAAAAATAAAATGCATCCACGATTTTTCTTCTGGCAAAAAAAAAATACAAAATTCTACATTTTTGCAGATCGGAGCTTGAGACCTTAATAGTAGGGTTCTCTGATATGCTGAATCTGATGATGTGATTTTCCATGAAGGTTTTTATTACTTTTAGGGGTTGTTTCCCCTTTTTTCGAAAACAAGACAATTTTCCTCAGACTCGTAACCTTTAATGGGTAAGACTAAACTTAATGAAACATATATTTGAAGTCAACATAAAAAATTCAATTCTTTCATGTGCGTATTGGCATCAAAATTTCGTTTTTTAGAGTTTCATGTACTATTGAGCCACGTCGCTCCTTGCTTACCGTTCGTTTACCACGAACTGTTTGATACAGTATAGCTAATTGTAGGTCCCATAAAGCACAAATCAAGCTGTACTTTCTTTTTTAAGATCTAGTGTTTCATCTACCGAAAATGTACTAATAGTTTTCTAGCTATTGCTCTGGATCGATAATACCAAGAATTATATAATGCAGAATGTTTGTTTCTTGTTGAGAATGTGCCAACCATTTCTAGAGCCATTATTCTTATGGGTTTGATTACTAAAAACTTGGTATACATTCAAAGTCCAGTTCCTATAATTCGGTTACAGTTGGGATATCTTGCTGATAGTACGCTAAGACGTATGGGGAAACGCTCGAAAACCGATTAATGTCATGGGAAAACCGAACGATTTCGGGCTATGAATTTTTTTTTTCTGGTTTCCCTATGGTACCGATCGATTTTTCGTGTCTTGGAGCAAAAATGACCAAGCATTTTTGAAAATGGAAGGCATGTCAACTTTAAGCACACGAAAGTTATATACTTGGGGTTCTCATCCAGAACCACAATTTTTTATCCAGCACAAGTAATGGCGTGTATAGAACTAACGCGACAGAGGAAGATAATTAGCAAGAAACACACTTGGCGCGTACAAGTGCATTTTATCTGAGGTTTTTTGGAAAAATTTTGCATCTATCGCCTGAACAGATTTCCTCTCATACCGATCAATTTTCCTCATCGGTTTTCCCATGTGTCTGAACGGACGATGAAGCTCAATCGTTAGAGAAGCATCCAAATAACGTATTGAGTAATTTTACGATTACTTTTTCTTCTTCGCTTAACTACAGTGCTAATACAAAGGGTTATGGGAATCTCCATGCTAAAATTCAGCGCTTTTGAAAACTTGGTTTTATTATGCTCTACTAAGACTACGAAAAAACATATTGAGCAAGAGGAAATGCTGTTTCAGAACCTCAGAACAAATGGGTTTGTGAAGTTAGTTATGTTTGATCCTAGATACGCTGTTAATTTTTTAGGAAGGGCCCGTCTCCCACCGAAATCTCAAGGTTTGTCCCATATATTTTCAACTAGTTTTGACCGCTCTCCTTTTGTCCTTTCAAGGGGAAAAAACACATTTCTGCAGAGATTTATCAGGAGTATAATCGCCTTCTAAGTGACCGTTATGCAATTCCAGTTTTTTTTGTTTTTGGAGGGGCGAGTAGGTTAAATATTTGGGGGAATGGATGGGTCAAACTAGGTACCTCCTTGGATACATCCCTTTTCATAGCATGTAAAAAATAGGGTTTTTAAGGATATCCAGCTAAATTCGTTCGTGATATGAAATTAATTTTAAAAATATTCAAAGTATAACAGGAAATTTTTCACGTAAAGAAAAATGGCCTTTAGTTTCTTTTTTAAGAACTTGCAAATGAAAGTCGTATTTTTCAAAAGAAGGGGTGCTAAATTTTAGAACAAAAACAATGTTTGTATTTTTAAGCTGAAATTACAGTAGCGTTAAATATGTTGAATTTTTGTAAAGTCTGGTTTCCGTAAATTCAGAGTTCTAAGTCAATTTTCATCAGCATCATCAAATGAGCGTGTGCTACAGAGGCTACTTTATACTATCTTGATATCAGAGAAAGGAAACAATTTAATTTCGCACTTATTTGTAAGAAGAAATTTTCTTAGGTATCAAGGATTTAGTGAAATGAATTTTATATCAAAAGCTCCATTTTCTTACTGTTTCTATGTGCGAGGAGAGAGGATGTGTTGCCTTTGAATGCATGCCTCTCGTGGATTCGAATAGCATCCTTGAAATGACGTTCCCGAGACTTTATATTCGAACTCCATTTTTATGTTGATTTGATTTTCAAAAATGGAATTAAAAAAGGGATTGTGGTTTAGATATCTTAATGATTACAATTCAAACGATATATGTAACCATTTTGCTTCTTCAAAATCATCACCTAAGGCCATTTTTCTGAAAATAATTGTAATATTAAAATAGTGTATGAAATATGAGGTTTTCAAGGGGAGGAAACACTTGTCTATGCTGAACATTTTTTTTCCGATAAAACGTTTACTTTTTGAATAACCAATATTTTCTGTTTAATAAATAAGATAACCTTATTTTATTAACATTCAAAACTTGATTATCTTATGTAATTTAAAAAAAGGAGTTTAAGTTTAAAGGGAGCTACGTACGTAGGATTTTCGTTTTTTTTTGAGGAGGTGGGTATGATTAAAAAAAAAACAGAATTATATGAGAAATACAAGATAATGAGGGGCTTCTGGGGGAGAAGGATCTGCTTTCTTGCCTATTCTAATGTTTGAATTTCAAAAATGGGTGTTTTCTATCAGTTTTGTTCTGTATGATAACTTTAAGAATAAAATATTATTGAGTAGCTTGGTCTAATACCAATATTTATGTTGAACACTTGAATGTTTCCCTCTTGAAGGATTGCATTATTTTCAAGTGCTCATTCAGTCATGTCCTAATCTGAAGTTTCTTATTTCTTATTTCTAACAAGTAAATGTTCAGGCTAATAATGTTTAGGTTTATGGTCCCGATAAGAGTTATGTTATTTTTCTGGTCTTCTGTAGTTTTAATGCATCAACGATAGATGAAAATTTTCCCGTCACTCCTTGGCGGAGATTCAGTTCTATTCATTTAACAAATTGAATTTTGAATTTGTTATACAGTTTTTTAGATCAAAAATATTTGGAAACTGTTGAAAATGGAAAAATCTTCCCATTTTTAAGCAAGTTTAGATCCTTTTCTAAAAAAAAGCATTGGCAATAACATATTTATGTGTCGGCCATTTGATAGATGTGAGACTAATAAAACAAGCATCTAGTCCTTTTGGTGCAAGTTACAGCCGCATGCTTTTTGTAAAAACGCCTACCTCCAGTGGGGTAAATATACCTTAAAGCATATTCTGCTACTTGTTAGTCATTCAGAACACGCTCAAGAATCTGTAAAAGATCTGTAAAAACCGGTTTTAAATTTCATAGCCAGAAGACTTATTTAGTTTGACCGAATGCATTGAACTTATATAATTTGGGCTAAATATGTGCACATTAGGAGAGTGGGGTAAAGTATTTGAACAGCGTAAAGTTAGAAAAAATTCTTACTTCATAATATGCAGAATAATTATAGCTAACACATTTTGCAGACAGACCCGCTATGCTTAACCTTCCTCCTCCAATGTGCAAATATATAGCCAAAATGATACAAGTCCAATGCATTCTGTCACCCGTCATTTGTGGCTAAGAGACCGTTACCCAGATCAAAGTTCTTGAGTGTGTTCTAAATAATTAACAAGTTCTACCTTTCTTAATACTATCTATGAAATTCGAGCTGAATTTATAGTGCCATCTATGAAATTAACTGCTAGGTGGTAATAACGACAATTACGTAATTATTGTTGTTCTATAACATTCTCAAGTAAGTTAATTAGTTCATCAGTGGATTTAGTGAGTTAAAGTTGGAAGAAAGATTTGTATGCGTCAAAGCTATGGCTAAAAGATTAGCCATATATCTTTTTCGCAATGATTTGAGGGTCCATGACAATTATTGTTTACTGTGGTCTCACCTCAACTGTGACCTTATCCTCCCCTTATACTGTTTTGATCCTAGACACTTCCAAGAAACGTGGCATTTTGGATTTCCCAAAACAGGACCACAAAGGACTAAATTCTTACTTGAATCTGTGTGTGATTTAAGGTCAAATCTTCTGGCAAGAAATTCAAATTTGTTAATTAAGAAAGAAACACCTGAGAATGCAATTCAGGATTTATTCAAAATGCTTAAAAATGATCACAAATTATTTCTTGTGTTTCAAGAAGAAGTAACGAAAGAAGAAATTGATGTGGAAAGGGCACTGAAGAAAATTTGTAAAGCTGAAAATGTTGAAGTACACACTATTTGGAATGCTACTTTATATAACAAAGAAGACATACCCTTCAAAGTATCACATGTACCGGATACGTATACCGGTTTTCGCAAATCAGTGGAATCTCAGTGTGAAGTGCGCTCCACAGTTAAGATGCCTGATACACTAAAACCATTCCCGAATGTTAATATTGATTTGGGCCATATCCCTTCCTCTAAAGATTTAGGGATTAGTGATTTCCTTCCCCATCCAAAAAGTGCCTTCCCTTGGAAAGGGGGTGAAACTTCCGCTCTAAAACGGGTTAATTACTTCTTATGGGAAAGTGATAAAGTGGCAAAGTATAAAGAAACGAGAAATGGATTGATTGGGGATGATTATTCGACAAAATTCAGCGCCTGGCTTAGTGTTGGATGTCTTTCGCCCAGATTTGTGTATAGTGAAGTAAAAAAATATGAGCAAAAACGTGTTTCTAATCAATCCACCTATTGGGTGATTTTTGAACTGATTTGGCGTGATTATTTCCGTTACGTTGCATTAAAGTACGGCGATAAAATGTTCTACCCCTCAGGTATAATGGGTAAACATATTGAATGGAAACAGGATATGAAAAAGTTTGATCTGTGGAAGGATGGTAAAACAGGAGTCCCTTTTGTTGATGCTAATATGCGTGAACTTGCATTAACCGGGTGGATGAGTAATCGAGGTCGACAAAATGTTGCTTCTTTTCTTGTCAAGGACCTCGGTATTGATTGGCGACTAGGTGCTGAATGGTTTGAATCTCAACTAATTGATCATGATGTGTGTAGTAATTATGGAAATTGGAATTACGCTGCTGGAATTGGCAATGATCCAAGAGAAAATAGAAAATTTAATATGATTAAACAAGGGCTTGATTATGATCCTGAAGGGGAATTTGTTCGTCTATGGGTGCCTGAATTAGCCCCAGTAAAAAATGGAAAAGTTCATACGCCGTGGACCTTAACTGGTAATGATTTTGTTGATATTGACTATCCAAAACCAATGGTGATTGCTCCCGAATGGAGTCGCCAACTTGGAAGGGTTAACCCCTCTGGTTTTTATAAAAACCAACAAAAGAAAGGAATGGGTAATCAGCGTGGACTGGATTTTTATTTCAGTAACAAAAATCAGCCAAAAAAGTAATCGTGTATTTGTGAATTATCTGAATAAACTGTCATTTTGTAAACTGTTTTATTTTCACTTTTTTGGATTATTATAATCAATGGTGTCAATTCACGAAAGTATAAGGGGGGAATATATTCTTCAAGCTCTAAGGGACTAATTTGCATTTTACAGTTTTTGAATCAATACACAAAAAAGGTATTTAAAATGGGGGGGGTAGTATGTAGTTCAAAAAAGTAAATATTATCTTAAAATATAATCAACCCCCACCCATTGCCGCTTGTGATTATAATCAAAGGTTGCGCCCCTTATTGTTTATAACCAAAGGCTAAAATAATGAATTGTTACTTCACTAATTTCCAAATATTTTTAGATTGTGGAGTCGCTTCAAGCTTAACTTTACCCTTCTCTCTGAACGCCCCGAAATGTCCCCAGGCTATATCCCAAAGTTAGAGGATTTTATTACGTCGCCTTATTTGTAGTTACTTCTCATCAATTGTCAGTTTATAATACCGATTTGAACCAAAAGCAACAAAATCTGAACTTTCCATTATGATCTCTAGGGCTATATCGAACGAATGGGGGGAATCCAGTTAAACTGTAAGTGACTGAACATCTGGTAACTACGAAATTTTCAGAATGAAATGAAGTAAGAATTTCAAGTTGATTTCGCTAATAGGACTAGCATCGGATAGAAAGAAGCACACCATTCTCCTTTCAAATAACAAGTAAAAAATAAAACTCCTAAAGCAAGAATTTTGATTTTAATTTGCTGATAGGACAGGAACCAGCAGTAGTGTAGTCGTGTCCAAATCTAGGGGGGTGTTGAAGCCAATTTACAGAAGTCAAGTGAAAATGATAGTGAAAAATCAGCCGTATAGGCCTAGTACCACAAAGATAAAGACATTCTAAAAAAAGCTGATCTGTTTCTGTGGATGCTTGAATTATGTGGGGTAGGTCTATCTTAGTTTTGATAAGATTTTTGAAGACACTAAATTTCAGCAGGGGGAAACTGGTTAATAGGGGGTAGTTGTCCTCCCCCTTAGCAAATTACATCCCTAGAACAAGTTAGAAAAAAGAAACACACCATTCGATTCTCATTCCAACATTCCTAATGGTTGCATTTATGTCATAGCGGCTGTCACTTATTGGTCTGATATAGCCATAGCACAGTATGTGTGTGCATAGCAATCCTTTATTTTTAATTACTTCGTATATGAAATTAGCTGCTTCCTCATCAACGCCCCGCTCTTTGCGCTAAAGTTTGACTCTTTCTCTCAACTCTTCTTTTTAAAACAGCAAAAAACTTTTGCGTAAAGAGCGGGGCGTTGATGAGGAAGCAGCTCCTTTCATATACGAAGTAATTTCTGTTCGTTTTAAGTTTTAATGTCGCTCCTTACTTTCAGTAAAAAAAACTTGTTTTTTTATTTAATTTCTGAACGTTTTTGAATCAATGCATGTTTTGATTTTGGTTCTCCGCAGAGGAATAAGTAATGCATTTTTTTTTTTTTTTTTTTGGCTAAATGGCTTTCTCATAATTTTGATCGAATGATTTTGAGAAAAAAAGCGGGGGAGGAAGCCTAGTCGCCCTCCGATTTTTGGTTAATCAAAAAGGCAACTAGAACTTTTAATTTGTTTATGAATCTTTTTATTAGTAAAAGATATACGTAACTTATAGCTTACGTAAAGAACTTTTGTGTACTCATGCTTTTATTACATATGTGAGGGGTTCGCCCTTTCGTCAGTACCTCGCTCTTTACACTAAAGCTTAAGTTTTGTCCCAATTCATTAAGAATGACCCCTGAATCACAAAAGCCGTAGAATAAATTGTTGAATTTACTAAAAATACTTTAGAATAAAGAGGGAGGTATTAGGAGGAGGTGAGCCCCTCATATGGGTAATAATTTCTGTTCGTTTTAAGTTTTAATGCTGCTCCTTACTTCCAGCTGAAAAAAACTTTTTTTATTTACTTTTTCATTTTTTTTAAGTAATGCTAGTAAATCCTGTGCTCCCTTCATTGAAATTTTCTTCCCCCATGACAAATTCCTCGATGGAAAGTTCCCCCAGCATATCCCCCTCTTCTCAACCCCTCTCCCAACCAAAAAGTCCTCCTGAAAACGCCTGTACACTTCCCAATAACCATTACTATATGTAAGCACTGGTCAAAGTTTGTAACTTGTAGCCCCTCACACGGGGACTGTGGGGGAGTAAGTCGTCCCCAAAGACATAGTTATAAGGTTTCCCGACTACGCTGAATAAAATGGCTATCTCAGAATTTTGATCCGTTGACTTCGGGAAAATAATTAGCGTGGGAGGGGGCCTATGTGCCCTCCAATTTTTTTGGTCACTTAAAAAGGGCACTAGAACTTTTCATTTCCGTTAGAATGAGCCCTCTCGCAACATTCTAGGACAACCGAGTTGATATGATCACCCCTGGAAAAAAAAACAACAAAAAAACAAACAAACAAATAAACACGCATCCGTGATCCTCCGTCTGGCAAAAAATACAAAATTCCACATTTTTGTAGATAGGAGCTTGAAACCTCTACATTAGGGTTCTCTGATACGCTGAATCTGATGGCGTGATTTTCGTTAAGATTCTATGACTTTTAGGGGGTGTTTCCCCCTATTTTCTAAAATAACGCAAATTTTCTCAGGCTCGTAACTTTTGATGGGTAAGACCAAACTTGATGAAACTTATATATTTAAAATCAGCGTTAAAATGCGATTCTTTTGATGTATCTATTGGTATCAAAATTTCATTTTTTAGAGTTTTGGTTACTATTGAGCCGGGTCGCTCCTTACTACAGTTCGTTACCACGAACTGTTTGATGATTTTTTGTTTCCATTAATTTCTTTTGCTTGTTTCTCATCAGCAGTTGGCTCATAGTGCCAAATGAATCAAATTTAAAGTTAAAATAAATTAAGACGTTTGTAAGAATTTGAACCCGTCAGAGGAGGGGGCATGCAGGGTTGTCACCACAGTCGACAAAAATCACCAGCATTTTGCCCCAAAAAATTTCAAAAATTACCAAGAAAATTGGCGGTCATTAATGATAGGCAATACATCATTAAGACGGGTTGGGCACCCTGAGGTAAGACACTATTATTTTAAAAGACCATCTGTTTTTTTTTTTTTTGTTTTTTTTTTTTAGAAGAAGGAAAAATTAATCCCTGGATATCACCGGAAAATGGAATTTCAACGAAAAACGGAAATTGTGATCTAAAATCCCTTTTCTGGACATAAAAAGCTTTTATTTATTTACTTACTACTTTACCTTTTACTTTGCATAATCTTTTTGTTTTTACTTTTCTCTGGTTTTCCATTAAAACAAATTACTCCTCTTCCGTCTCCACATCGAATCTTGTTTGCTTTTGAGCGTTTTTAACCCCCGAACTCAAATGGTGTCAATTTGTTATACATTTGCTTTACCTCTTGACAATTGTCGTAGGACTAGCCTGAGCTGAAATACAGGTAAAGATTGGTACCATGGTTTTATGGATTGCATTAAAACTCTATCAGTAAGAACGCCAGGAGGTACAAGCTTAGGATGGACAACAGTTTTCTTTGACAACTTAGAGCGAGGCCTAGATACAAACATATTCAGACCACAAGAAATTTGGACTGTTGACGAATCGGGCCTGAAAAACATCCACAAGCCTGGTAAAATCATTGAACAACCAGGTCAAAAGTAAGTATGGAAGTCCATGTCAGCAGAAAAAGGTCAATTGACCATTATATGTGCTGGTATTAATGGATTGAGAACACAGTCCCTCCTCTGCTTATTTTCCTCGGAAAACAGCGTCTGGAAATTTTACTCAAAGGAGCTTTACCAGGAACCATCATGATCAGCTTAGAAAATACTTCTGGCTGGATGACTGCCTCCCATTTTTTGCTCTGCTTGCAGGAATTTATCAATCAATTCAAATCCTCCAAACATTCACCCGTACTTCTGAAAATAGATGACCAGATTGGCCAATTCACTGTTTAATTACTTGATCTAGCTAAAAATAATGGTTTTGTACTTTTAACTTTCCCTCCCCACACTACTCACAAACTCACAAACAACCTCTAGAAAGGACAGTCATGGGACCCCTAAGGGGACAGTCATGGGACCCAAAGGACAGGCCACTACAACCAGGAAGCCACATGCTTATGACTGCCCATAAATGTAAAACTATATCAGTGTATGACATTACTGAGCTGCTGGAGAAACGAGACCCCTACCAGTAACTTCCAATTTGACACTGATAAAGTCAAGGCTGGTGATCATATTCTGGTTGAGCTGAAGAGCAAGAAAGGGAATCCTGTTCACTATATTATCATTATCAAAAAATAGCAACCGGGTGCCTGAGTCAAATTAAGAAAAAAAGAAGTGCCTGTCTCAAAGATTAGATACCGTAAAAAAGAAAAAGAAATCAACGAAAGAAGGCATAACCGAATAACGATTCGTAAGGAAGAATAAAAATCATATAAAATTGTTAGTAGGAAAATTAAGGAAAAAAAGAAGTGCATGTCTTAAAAATTGAATACCAAGCTGGTGATGCATGTTAAATGACATAATGACATCTGAAACAAAAAGGGTAAAATGAAGAAAAATAAAGTGAAGAAGGTGAAATATTATTTAGTAAAGTAATGACGTTGTTTTTTTTTCATATTTATAGTTGAGTGTGGTGGTGTTAGTGGTGTCGGTGGCCTAGTGTTCTCTTATTTTATGTATTTTGTTTTCTCCATCTCCCCCTCGGACAAGTGGTGGTTTTTAGGGGAGGTAATAACCATTTTTGTTTATTATCTGTTTAATGAATAAATCCTTCTCTCTCTCTTATTATAGGGAGAATGTTTTAAGTAAAGATGCGAATTGAATTACAAAAGCGTTTTATTAATGAGCTAAATCAGATATCCAAGTAAAAGTGATTGATATGAAATATCGGTGCGTGAGTGAAAATAAGAAAAAAAGAGAAGTGCCTGTCTTTAAAGATTAAGTACCGTAAAAAAGAAAAAAAATTAACAAAATCAGGCATAATCGAATAACGATTCATAAGGAAGAATAAATGTCATATAAGATAGTTAGTAAGAAAATTAAGAAAAAAAAGTACCTGTCTTAAAGATTAAATACCAAGCTGGTGATGTATGTTAAATGACATAATGAGTTCTGAAACAAAAAGGGTAAAATAAAGAAAAA
The DNA here is from genome assembly GCF_032884065.1 of Artemia franciscana. Lineage (NCBI taxonomy): Eukaryota > Metazoa > Arthropoda > Branchiopoda > Anostraca > Artemiidae > Artemia > Artemia franciscana. The sequence continues at coordinate 46,941,442 of NC_088867.1, forward strand.
AACATAAGGTGAAATATTATAGGGAGTATGTTTTAAATAAACGTACAAATTTAATCACAAAAGCGTTATTAATGAGCTATATGAGATATCCGCATTCAACCAAAGAAGGCATAACCAAATAACGATTCATAAGGAGGAATAAAAGTCATTTAACATAGTTAGTAAGAAAAAAGTAATTTCAGACCGTGGAAGACCCAGTTCAAGGAAATGTGAAAAAGATAAGTTGGAAACAAAAGCAAAAATTGTATGAGGAGTTGGTAGGAGCTAAAAAAAAGGAGCTTAATCCACCGGACCAAGGAAAATCAAAGAAAGAAAAGTGATTTAATCATTGGGTGTTTATTAAACTTTTGTACAGATTGTGGTTTCACCCTTAGAAGCCGATTATTTTGGGTGAGGGTGTACTAGAAGAAATCGTCTCTAAGGTGGTCTTCATCGTTCTAAAGCTGTCTCTTTATTATGTTTTTTTTTCTGGCGAATTTGCACGCGCTTTTTTCTGACAGATCCAGTTTTTATTAGTGCCTATCTCCCTCAGAAGGCAAATCAGCTCAACATGAAGCGGTTTTTTTTTTTTTTTTTTTTTTTTTTTTTTTTTTTTTTTTTTTTTTTTTTTTTTTTAATCCAGTGAATGAAAAGGGATAATGCGAAACATGATAATGAAAACCGCCATCATAGGAGATGCTATATTTCTTTTAGGATAACAATGTTAGCTATCAAAAGGAGGTTGATTGACCTTACTCAAACACAAATTTCAGGGCTCTCTTTTAAATAATTTCACGACTTTAATTTTGTCATATTTCATATAAAAATGAGCTACTGAATTCCTCTAAAATCAAGTAGTTGTGGGCATCAAGCCATGGCTAATTGCAGAAAAGGTCATGACAGATAGTCTGAGTAAGTGAGAGCCAAATCTGGCATAAGCCCTTTTTAGGATTGTATAAAAATGATGTCAGTTCATTTATTGATGGATAAGTCTATCTATCGTTCGTCCATGCGTCATTCCTAGGGCAGAACTAAACCTTTGTGGTACCACACTAGATCCTCTCCTGGGCACGCTCCTTCACTAATGGACGAAAAGTACTGGATCGAATAGCCCTTTAATTGTCAATAATAATCATTTCAGTAAGGTATGGATTTTTTATCTTTTGATTAGACTATGATCCCATCGGACCCTTATCAACCTTGGCCTTGTAGCTTTATCAATTGGATGACACTCTGAACAGTCTCCAGGCAGAAATCTTCCAGTTTCTTTATTGACTCTTCAGAATGATCTGTGAAATTATTTTAGGGCTAATAATAATTTTCTTAGTTCGAATTACCATATTACCAGCTCCTAAGCCGATTCTTCACGTTTATAGAAAGCCTGGAAGACTTTATTATGTCAAGGTTGTAGTGTTTTATCTACTTGTCAAGCTACGAAGGGTAAGTTTGTTTACTTATTGTTATAATTAGCTAGTGGATTGTATAATATTTTTAACGGAGTAATAGCTAGAGACATAGATTATTGAATACATAGGTGTAACTGTCGTTTTTTAAGATGAGTATACCTTACAATTGTGACTGAAATGATGCACTATGTTTAGATGGATTTGTACCAATTCGTCACATAATTCACCGGCTTATGAGAAGGACCATAACGTATAACAATAATAACGATTAGGATCTGTGTTTAACCCATTGTACAAAACACTTTTAAAGATTTGAGAAAAACACCATAAAAGAAAGAACGAAAAAAATATACGAAATGCTTAACGTCATGTTGCCGTCAAGAATGTGTACAGCAAGGGTTATTGTTAATTACCCTTTTTGAGGAAAGGAGGAAGAGGTTCAGCTATGGAAGTCTTTTCATAGCCATTATGTAACAGCAGTTATATATTTTAGATACTTTCAGACATTCCTGGTGACCTGGAGTCCTCGTTCTCCCCCCAACAAAAAAAAGAAAACTTTCATGGCTACGTTAAAGTTCACAGAAACCCATATAAAGTTTTCAGAAGGATATATTTAATCTAAATGTGTGGCCTGAAACCGTCTTTTTAATTCTAAATAAAAGCTCCCATGTTTTTCATGTAATCCCAGGTCTTCATCTGACCAAAAAAATAATTCACCAATAGTTTATCACCAGGGGATATTTTCTGTCGTCATTCCACACACATAAGAACAAGGGACCCCCACCATTCTTCGGAAGTTAATATTTAACTTGTGAAACATAATTTCTGAGAATTTTATCAAAGCATTATTGCTGAGGTTTCAAACAAGAGATTAGACAAGGAGTTGTCCACCAATCAGTGCAGCTGGGACGGAAAAGTTCCTAAGCCATCCAGGAGACCAGTAATTGTCCTGAATCACTACTAATAGTAATACAACAAGCAAATCGATTCAGCGACAAGACGCCTGACGCCAACACAGCCCCTCACACTCATCCTCTATCTCAACTTATTCAAAGCTTTGCTCTTTACCCTCTCCCGTAAAGTTCCAAGTGTCTTTATATCTTTCCCTTTTACCTTTTGCCATTCTGTGGGGGACAACCACCTTTTTATTTGCGTAACGTTCGACATCCTTCATCCATGAAACCTGGCCTAGCCATCTTAATTCAATTTTATTAATCCCACGCTGAGAAAACGCCATCTTCAGATTAAAAGGCTTGAAATAGAAATGGTAATTGAAGCCATTGCAGAAATCGGGAATTCAGAATCATCTCACTAGAATCCGAAGAACAGATCCCACAATTTCCCAAAAATATCAGATGGTGGAAGAAACAAGAAGGCATCTAATAGAAGAATGTCCAGCTGGGTCAGATACCACCAGCAGAAATCTCGTAAGTTGGATGTTAAGCTGGAAGATGCTGTTGTGGAGGGTAAAGTCCAACGACAACTGGCAACGTATGTGATGAGGATTAGAAAAAATTTCTGTTTTTTCTTTTGATATTGAAGTAATGAGTATGTGGCCTGAACTTTGGTTCTATTGGTGAGTCGACTCGTGTTAATAATCATTATAGCCTTCTTAAGCTTTCTTTCACTATAATCCTATAAGTGGAGTTGAGCCTTATTGTTTGAAATACGCTCAGTCGATGTAATCTCTGAGAATATCTTTAGACAATTCTACGCCTTTTGAAGACATAAAAAAAAATAAAACCTGACTTTTGTCAATAAAACACATTCTGTTATTTTGTGTTAAGATTCATTATTTGTAAAGAATGTTCTTATAAATGTATGAAGTTAAATGCTAACGAAAACAGTTTTCCTTGAAACCTGCAAAGAAAATTGAATGGACTTGATAGATTTGGGTTTCCTAATAGCTGATGATTTCGGGAGACTCGTAAGTGACATGTAAATAAAATTAGGTTTCTTTTTGCTGTTGTATTAAGTAGAAGAGTTTTCTTTGTTGTAGTGGCAGGATGCCCGAACGAAGAAAACAGGAGAGAAGCCTGATACACTTCAAGCAGGATATGGTGCCACATGTGTGAACAATTTAGACGAGCTTGAAGTGCCACAGAAACTTGCTGACCACCCAAAAGTAAGATGGAGCATTTTGTCCGAATAAGGATTTTCTTTTTCAATGTAGCATAAACAGAATTCATTCTGGGCTTTGTTATTTTGAAATTTCGTAATTATTTTAATATCATCATGATCACATTCAAAAATGAATTTTAATGTTACAATAATACTGGTATTACAGCAAAACAAAAGAAAGGTTTTGAGTGTCTTTTATGTTTCATTTCTGTGCCGTCTCCCTCCCATAAAAAGTATCTCAAGATTGGTCTCAAGTTTTTCTATATTTTCGTATATTTGCCATATAATTTCCCTCTTTTTGGGCCGAATTCTTGTTTTAAGAAAATATTGGCCCGGAGATATATGTGGTCCATACTAAATAAATTGTTAATACTGAAAATTGTTTTTTAATTTTCATTTAACTGAGTTGACTTATTTTAAGCTTCGTTAAATTATGTACAGTGGGTATAGGTACGCTTCCCCTATTATGGAGGAGGCTCAGTGAGTCTTCCTTTGGGGTTGGGGGCTGATGCCTCAAAAAATGCTTTTAAAGCACACATTTTAATCTTCTTTGCGACTTGAGATGAGCATAGATGTGGGGAAGGGGGATTACCTCGCCCCTAATATCCCTTCTCTTTGAGGAATATCTTTGGACTAAGCCTCTGATGTGGGTGCTGCGGGGTGAAAACTTCCCTTTTATTGCATAAATATATTAGGAGTGAAATAAAAGTTATTCATTTGCTTACCTACAGAGATGGGATCGAGATGGGTAAATTTCCTGAGAAGAAAACATATGTTATTAATATATTTTAGGTAAATGAAAGCATTTTTATATAAAGAAATTTTTAAAACCAAGGAACTTAGACTAACTATGCTCAAAATTGAGAATATTTATCTCTATCTTTCTTAATTCAGTCCTATGGAAAATAGGAGAAATATTAGGGATTTTGAGATTGAATGTACTGATTTTTTGGGAATAGACAAAAATACCTGTGCAATTTAATTATGGGAATGGAAAAATTACAGGGAAACAAAGGTTTAAGAAAAAATTCTTTCCTCAGAACAGTATAATGTTTTTTCTCTATTTTGTCATTATATTGCCCCTTTTGTACATTTTATTCTCCTAGCGGGGGAGGGGGTGAATCCTCCATCTCCGAACCAGTGATTCGTCCTTTGGGGGTGGGGGACTGATGGCTCAAAATGTTTTTAAAGCAAACATTTTTATCTTTGGTGAGACTTGAGATGAGTATAGATGTGGGGAAGGAGGATTAACTCGCTCCTAATATCCATTTTTTAGGAATATCTTTGGATTAAGTCTCTGATATGGGCGCTACGGGTTGAAAACTTCCCTTTTATTGCATAAGCACATTAGGAGTGAAATAAGTTATTCATTTGCTTACCTACAGAGAAGGGATCGGTATGGGTAAATATCCTGAAAAAAAATATGTGTTATTAATATATTTTATATAAATAAATTTTAAAACTTATTTAGTTAGTCCAAATTGAGAATATTGATCTCTATCGTTTGTAATTCAGTTCTATGGAACATAGAGGAAGTATTAGGGATTTTGAGATCGAATGTACTGATTTTTCAGGAACAGACAAAAATCCTATGCAATTTAATTATGGCAATGCAAAAATTACCAGGGAAACAAAGGTTTAAGAAAAAATTCTTTCCTCAGAACAGTATCATATTTTTCTCTATTTTGTCAATATATTGCCCCTTTTGTACATTTTATTCTTCTGGCGAGGGAGGGGGTGACTCCTCCCTGTCTCCCCTTGTGAACGCCCTTGCCAGGGTAATATATTTTTTTTCACTAATGTTCTTCAGATCATCACCAGCATACCGCTTATAGTGTTAGTGTTTTCAGCTTTTTATGTTATTGAGCATATTTGACTACATGGAAAATAAAATTCCATGAACCTAATAATACATTTTCAACAGAGCAACGCAAAACAAACAAAGTTAAAATAAAATGACCTAGTAATATCTATTATGCCTTGTGAGTAATAAATATTTTTGAAGTAAAACGCTTCAGGCCACTACGCAGGAAAGGGTACTATTATCCTTATCCTCAAGCCATTTTCCAGGGGTTTTTGATCCTCCTCCCCTGGGGATTTTGTCCGACTCGTAAAAACGTAACAAAAATTAAAATAAACAAATTTTTAATGCGTCAAAAAAAATTGTAAAACCCGTCCCCGAAAAAATGTTTTTACCTACCCCCCCCCCATCCCGAGATAAATCCTGAATATGGTCCTATTTGTCCCCCCCTCCTCATCTAAAGTTTCGAGATTTATTTAATTAGCCGAATAATTTCTTTTAATTCTCCTATGCTTCACCTTTTTTATGCTGCTTCAAATAAGCTCCCCCCCCCCCCTACCATGTTGGCTCCCTTCAATTATATCCCAGCCTGTAATTTCAAATGCTTCAGTCAATAATTTGTTTTATTCGGTCTCATGTTTTAATTTTTCTGTGTTGTTGCATGATTTTTTCTGTATGCTGGGTGATGGGTACAACCATAAGTTTTCCTTTTGGTTCCCCTTTTTTTCTGAAAAAAAAAATTGGAAAACTCAAAACGGAGCTTAACTCTATTTCTGTTATTTATTGTTGTTTATGCATGAATAGGCCTATGTCTTGTTGCTCTGGGTTTTAATTTTTGAAAGTAAAGCTGCAGTTTCCTTCAAGGCTTTCAATATTTCTTTTTTCTATTTTTAGGCTATAGATGCGGTATTTTTTCAACTTGCTAATCAATCCGGCCAATACCTAGTTGCTGCAACCGCAAGAAGACCTCACAAAATTATTAATGGATTTATTTACCTCGCAGTAAGTATCAATATCAATCGGTAAACCTTTAAAACGGGTAAATCTCTGCCCATTTTGTTTCTTTTCAATTGCTTCGTTTATTAGATACAAAGGTAGTATACCTATTGGATAATTTACTTAATATCTGGGCTGTTTCAGATTGACGAAATAGGCCTGTCAGTCAGGTATCATCTTTCTGTATCTGTAAGTAAACTGTTGATCTGATAAACAACAGCCAAATCTAACCTTAAGAAAAAAAAATATTCCAATGAAAAGTACATTTTTGAGGTGATTATTAATATCGGTTGTTGTTAAACAACCTACGGGTTAATTATTGTATATCCGATCGTTTCCCTGACCGATGCTTCAATGGCATAGCAGCGTAAGGGGAGTTCGTCATACTCAGGGTTGTCACTCCTAGTGATCTATCACTATTTTTATTGATTTTGTATATTGTCTAAGCAAAAAATCACTAAATTTGCACATAAATCACTAGATTATTGAAGAAAATCGCTAAATCAACAAGATAATTACTAAAATTTAGCGATTTTTCGTCACCGGCTTGTAACTCTGATCATAACCTGAGCACTTGCAACTCTGATCGGCTTGCAACCCTGATCATAACCTGAGCACTAGGTGCATAGGGCACCTAACAGTCCACAAGACAAATAAGATTTTCCAGAAAATTTTGGTTGTTATTTAGAGGATTCCTGGATAAGATAGTTTAGGTTTTTGATGGATCTCCTGGATCACTATAGTCTTCTTAACATTAATTTTCAAACCTATTCTTACACCCGGAACTCTTAAAACCTCTAAAAGCTCATTCATTTGCTAACACTTTCATCTAGGATGCTTAAATCAGAATAATCTAAGTCCAGTTTTACTTCCTCATTTGGTTCCTTGTTCTCCCATTGGCTTTGCTGTGCTCCTTAAGGGAAAGTCCATCGAAATGACCCATATAAATGGGGATAGGACACAACCCTCCTTGACTCCTGATTTAACACGAAACCAGCTACTAACCTAATTTCCTACCTTAACCGCAGCAGTGTTATTCTCGTACACAGCATTAATGACTTTAATGTATTTGTCTGGTATACCATATAAAGAAGACCTTCACTAAAGCTCTTTTATAAGCTGAATCAAACCCTTGCTTACAATCTTTAAAACGGAGGACTAAAGGCGTTCGATGACTAAGGCACTTCTCATTTATTAATCTAGGAGTGAAAATTTGGTCGACACATCCTCTGAGCTTTCTAAAACCGCACTGCTCTTCTCTTAAAACTTTGTCTATAGCATCTCTAAGACTAAAAAGTATCATCATACTAGTATTTTTCTACCCACAGAAATCAGTCTAATCCCTCTGAAATTACTACACTCACTCTTATCACCTTTCTTATACAGGGGTTTAAGTAGAATTTTCCTAAAATCGCTAGGTACTTTCCCTTTTTCAAAAATCATATTCGCATTCTTGAATATCTCATTTTTAACCTCATAACCGCAATATTTAAGAAACACATTTACCACATTATCAACACCTTGGGCCTAATAATTTTGTAATCCTTTTAGTACTGTCTCTAATCCTTCCTCACAAAATATATCTTCCTTCAAATCCAAGGTATTGCAAAATTTCTCGTCTCCTCTACATCTTTTCCTGTAACTCTGTCACGATTTAGCACATTCTCAAAATTTTCTGCCAATCTTCATTTACCTTTTTCCTTATCACTAATTGTGGCACCGTTCAAATCTTTAACTGGGATAAGTCCATATTGATGCTCTCAATTTATGAACATGCCAGTACAATATTTTATTATTAGGCCGTCTAGCTGCATCTTCCCTATTCCCGGATGTTTTATCCATGGCCTCCACTTCACACCTTCTTAGTTCGTATTCCAATGCTTTCTCCACTTTCTTTACGTTCCTCTTATTTTCATATTGTCTATAAGTCAGATGATTCTTGTACAATGCCCTCCTCCTCTCAATTAAAGATAAAATATTTTCTGTTACTAATGGAATTAAAAAAAAATGAAAATATTGAGAGAGAAATCGGGTTTAATATTTAGATTAACTAAAGAAAAACAAGTTTTTTAACTGCATGGAAAGAACGACATTAAAACTTAAAACGAACAGAAATTATTTCGTATATGAAAGGGGTTGTCCCCTCCTCAACGCCTCACTCTTTACTCTAAAGTTTGACTCTTTCTCACACCTCTGCTTTTTAAAACAATAAAAAACTTTAGCGTAAAGAGCGAGGTGTTAAGGAGGGGACAACCCTTTCCGTTAGGTACATATGTAGCCAGAGCCATATCCAGTATTTTTTGGGGGGAGGGGGGCTATAAAGGATTTTTTCGGGGATTTTTTTTGTAGCAGTGGAAAAAAGGCAACAAACTTTAAATAATAAAAATCTGAACATTTCGAATTCACTTTCAGGGGCCAGAGAAAAAGGAATTAAGCAAAATTAAACACAAAATATAAAGAAAAAGACAAACAAGAACAAAATAAATAAAACTCACATCTTAATAACTTCCGAAATTACTGAACAAATGTCAACATGATCTCCAATAGACTGATAGAGCAAATAGCACGAATATGCAACGCAGTTAAGGATTTTTTTTTTATTCCTATTATACTTCATATTAGTGGATGGTGAACTCCAATGCTAGCGGAGCCAGTGTCAGCATTTGCAATGGGGAATGCTGCTCAATCAGCAAAGAAAAAATAGCACCTTTAAAAGGGCTACTATAAACTGGAATGTATATTTAAGGGGGAGTCAAGCAATGCGCCTTTAGGATTGAGATAAGTAAGCACTTTTGATTGTGTTTTTTGAACTCTACTAGCAAAGTGGGTAGAGCCATTTCAAAGGGCCGTTTCTTTTTTCAAGAAAATACCAGAGAAGTATTTTTGATGGAAATAGAACAAAATGTATTTTCGAAAATCTAGAGCTGTAGAAAAAAAGGAAATAGAAAAATCCAGAGAGGTGGTCAAAAATCGAGGGGGGGGAATACATCCATCAATTGAAGCCCCTAATTTTCTTGTAGAATAAAATCTATCAGAGATGGGGGGGCATTTTCCTCTTCTTAAATAAGCTTTTCCAAAGTTATATTTTTAGTAAGCCTATCCTGTTTTCTGTCATAGCTGGAGGATCAAGTTTAAATTTTAAGAGATTTTTTGAAGGGGGAAGGAGATGACCTTGGATTTTATGTTGCGGGGGGACAAAACAAATTTATCCTATCTTTAAAATAAATACACTACGTTTTTTTTATGCTCGTTGTCCAACAGGCTTCGGTGTAAGTCTTTTTTCAATGATTATGATCGTCATTTGTATGCTTCATTTTCTTCAGAGTAAGCTAATCAATTTCTAAAAGAATGTTGAACACTGTTACTTTAATTTGCAGATTCCAGAACTGGGACTACTAGAGGCACCTAAGCTTCCTGATACTATGCTTTACGCAGAAAAAGAAGAATTCGCAGCAGAAGGATTGAGAATTGAACCAGTTGTCCCAAACAGAACATGGAAAATAAGCTACAAAGGACATATGAAGTAATTCCTTATTGGCTTTCATCTTATTTCGTTTATTTAAATAGCCAGGGCAAAAATATATATGTAAGCAAAAACAACAGCTGGGGAACGAAAACGAAAAAGGCATAAGAAATCATTTGGAAGCTCTCTTTAAGAAGGGCAAGGGTCCAAAGACCCTTCTTTATTCTTCTTATTGTTTACATGCCTGATAAGTGTCTAAACAGAATGTATTTGTTTCACCAGCGGAACAAACGAAATGATCACATTAAGACCAAAGCCCACTTAATAAATTATCCATTCCTTATCAAAATGAAATACTGGCTGGTCACAAGCCCCTCGCGGCACTGGCAGATCCGGTGGAGCTGAGGGGACCCCGGCTCCTCCAAGATTTTTTCTGGTGCCCTCTTTCCCTGTATTTTTCTTTTTTCACTTTTTTTTAAGAATAGATTTGTCAATTTGGTCAAATATTGGCCCCTTCGTTACTCCCCCCCAACACAAGATTTTTCTCATTGGCGCTCTTGTCACATTGGGCCTCCCCAAAGATTTTGCTCTAGATCCGCCCTGCTTCCAGGATGAACTTTCTAATCTTCCTCTTCTTCCTTTTAAGATGAAAGTATACATCATTTCCAAAATATTCACAATTTAGTTTCAAACTGTTTTCAAACTTGAAAATGTTGTAAAAACAGAGGCGTCTTTATCCTGCAAGTTTAGATTATCTCAAGAATGTGCACAGTGGAAGGTAATAGGCTCATAAGCGTCTAGTCGAAAATTTCCAAAATAAAAATCCACGCTGAATTGATTAAAGTTACATTAAATTAAGCCAAGAAAGTTGGTTTCTGCATTTCCTTGAGAAAGAATCTGCTGATCTGGAATCTAGTTTTACAATTGATTTCATAAAGATTATTTGGAGTTGTCATAGGCATTGTAAGTAGGGATGTTCCTCAATAATAACCAAAACTCTAAAAAATGGTATTTTGATATGAATAGATATATCTAAAGAAATGGTTTATTATGCTGATTCTAAATATAATAAGATTCATTAGGTTTAGTGATGCCCACCAAAGGCCATCAGCCTGAGAAAATTTGCATGATTTCCGAAAAAGGGGGAAACATTCCCAAAAAGCCAATGAATCTTAATGGAAACCACACTATAAAATTCAGCGTGCCAGAGAACCATATTTTAAAGTTCTCAAGCTCCTATCTTCAAAAATGTGAAATTATGCCCTTACTTTAAATAGCCTTTAGCTAGTGGTGCGTGATAACACAGTTAATATCACACAGTAAACATTGTTTTCTCCTCCATTTATTATTATTTACTCTGTGATATTAACTATTTGCAAACGTTTATTTTCAGATATGCGAAAGCTCCAGAGAAAAAAGTGAATGTAGACATTGAACTGGAATATAATTCAAAATTGAGGCCTTTTAATTTTGACACAGATATGAATGCTTGGACAGTGGCAAGAGCCATGGCGAAGGAACCGTGGAGCAGAGAATACTTTCAAATTTTAAAGGAGTAAGTATAGTCTTTTATGAGCTTTTTGCTAAGAAATTATTAGCTATTTAATTGCATTCACTAGAAAATTCAAATTTCGAAAATGCAAATTGTGATTAGCTGCCTTGGATTCAGATTAACGAGGTACATTTATAATAAGTTTATAAATTAACTTATTATAAATTTATAGATTTTTGTCAGCTAATACTAGCTATATAAAACCATAAACGTCATATCCAAGATTAGGAACCTACTGTCCATGTCGTTGAAAATGAAAGGATGCGGTCGTGGAATCCACTATCCCTTTCAGCGGCGTTGATCTCCGTTTATTGGCCGTTTAGCCAGGAAATGCAATGGGGAATGGGGCCAGCAATCCTGTGCTTTCACACACCCTTCCGTGGACTTCTTCAAGGACCTTCTTGAAGCTGAGTCGACTCTGGTTAAGCTTACAGAGTCACACCACTTGCTACCAGATTCACGATGTAGTTTTATAATCAGTAAGTTAAACCGTGGAATTCTTTTTTTTTTCTAACTTAGTCATAAGGTAAGATAATAATATATGATATGCAGCTACTCTTTTAGGCCATTCTACCTAAAGGAAAGTCAGGTAAACGACATCCCGTCGGGTAGTAGGCTGATAATTCCACGGGTGGGGTGTGGAGTCAAAGAACCTTTCCTGATCCTCAGCAGTGGGGCTGGTGCCATATGATACATTTGGTCGCTGTTGGAACTTGAAGACGAAGTTCATTTTTTATCTTCTCATATCTTTATTGATGCCGGCAGGGCCGTATCAAGGATTTTTTTTTGGGGGGGAGGGGTGTCTTGCAAAAGTATTTTTTCGGGGTGTTGGGAATGCAAAAAAAACTTTTAAACACGCAACAAAAACATGTTTATATTCATTTTTGTTACGTTCTTACGAGTTGGACAAACATTTCAGGGGGGGGTCAAACCCCGAACCCCCTCCCCTCTGGATACCGCCTTGCATGCCGGATAGTATTTGAAATCTGTATTTATTTTTCTTATTTCGCTACATGTTTAATAACGTGATATATTTGTTAAAGTACAAATGGTGAACCTGGAGCTAAATATAGCGAAGAGACTAATACATCTTTGCCCTGCTGTATTGCAATAAAAATAATTATTTATAAATTTATTCTATACAGCTTTCTTCTTTTAATTAGAATATGTTTATCCATTTGATGTTGAAATCCTCATGAGTTAAGTCAGATTATTTATTTTTATTCAAAATTTGTTAAGTCCCCCGCCCATAAGATCTTTTCCTGAATATAATGCGATTGTTTTTCTAAAAATATTTGTCTCCCTAAATAAAAAAAAATGCAAATAATCTAATCAATACAAATTTTGAACTTTAGCCTACTCCAATCATTATTTCATAGTAAGGAAAAAAAGTGTCTGCGTAAAGATATGTTTTACTAAAAGAGTTGTGTGCGTCGCTTCATATAAATTTTCTTAAGACGGGCTAGTTAGGTAATGACCGGGACGTCAAATCATTAGAATGTAGGGGGCAGGATTTGTTTGAATTTTTAGTTGAAAATACAGAAAAAAGATGTCTCTCAGAATCTGTAAGGGGATTTTGGCAATTTGGCTTGTTTTAATTTTTTTCAGTGAAAATCCCCCCCTCTATAGATATGTAAAACTTGGTTCCTAATCCCTCATTGGGTTTCCTGAGTAAGGGGCTATCGTGTGACACTTCGAGAAATAAGGAATTATTTGGAGACGTTTACCTCATGGGGTGGTCCAATTGGTGTAAGGAGCCGCGAGATTCGAGAACTGAATGCTATGAATGTGGGAAAGTACGTTCGTGTGGTAACGTAACACAGAGAGAGCAATTTGGTGAATGGGGTATCAGCAGGACAAGGAAGAGGATTTTGAAACGTTAATCACGTGGGTAATGGAAGAGGATTTGTTGTTTTCTTGTCAATTTTTCAGTTTGTTTCTATTTTGTAACCGTGACCCGTGTGATTTAAGTATTAAATAGATCATATTATTGTACTTTCGCATATAAGAACAACTGTCAAATATGATTTTTTGATACTGGCGTAGAGGTATCTTTTTAGATATCTCTCTTAAGATATTTTTATTCTGAATTTTTTTTTCATATCTGAATGATTTCCATTTGAAAATAAAATAAAAATCGAGAAATATATAATAACAGATAAAATTTTAAATTTCGGTATTAAACTAGAGAAAATAATAAACCCTGAACCATTTTGCTTCACATCTGGAATCCTTTATCAACGGAAAAAAATTAAATGGCTAAATAAAAATAATAAATTATGTTTTCAGGTAAAATAAATTAGTTTCTCATGTTTAAACAACAACGTCTTAACTCTTTTTGTTCTTTTTTACTTTTCTTTTTCTTTTTTTGGTTAGCTTTTCTAGGTTTGAAACTTTTATCTTCCATATATAAATAAATATATGCCTTACTTTGTCCAAAACATCTTTTTCTCTGTGGATTGAATCAGCGTTGCCAGTCAACTTTTTCAATTTATTGCTAGGTTTGATGTTGAGAGGTTAGGCTTGGTTCGGCTAGGTTAGGTTAGGTTTTTAACCCATTTTTGATATTTATAACCAAATTTAATTAATTAACCTAAATTTACATAACCTAACCCAACTTTTACCATTATAACTTGCGTAAGACTAAAGAAGCTGACCGCAAAGCTAATTGAATCCAAGCAGAGAAAAAGGAATTTCGGACATTTGCTGTGCGCACACTCTTTTGTGAGGATCTAAGAAAAAAAGTTTTCAACCATCCGGCAAACATACAATTGTATTTTACCTACCCCCCCTCCCTAAAAAAAGTCCTGAAATCTTTTACTCAACCACCAGCCGGGACACAAAACAGGATGTAATCTCTTGTGATGATGGGAAACAAATAAAACTCTGACTATAAAATTACTCCAAAAAAATGTTCCTTTATTTACCCTTTCTATAGTCTATGATAAATGATAAAAGTCTAAGATAAATGAACAATACTTCACTAACTGCATTGAAATTTGACTTGTTTGTAAATATATCTGCATTTTCATGTTATTTGTTTTTATTCTGCCTTTCAGCGCACATCAAACTCATTATGAACAAATGGGTAGTGCATCAGGAAGAGCAATTGTAGATGGAAAAGAGTTTTCACTCCAACTTGATGGAATGCGAGACCACAGTTACGGTAAGAACAATTAATCTATCTTCAGGATTTGATACAAAAGAACTTCGACATTTTGCGACATTTTTGCGAAAAAACGAAATTTTGCGACATTTTGTGCCATACCATTTTAGAATATCATCACTGTCGTGGTCACATTGGACACCGAGGAAAGAACGAATTGTTTCCTTTTTCGATATCGTGGCAACTGTGCTTGAATGTGGGCTACATTTACAGAATTACCAAGCATAAAGAAAAAGCGGCCGAAAACCAATACAATCTTATTTACATAATTGGTAAGCCCTAGTTCCGCCAATCTCTGTTCTAAAAACAGTCATCTGGTGTTATACAACGGGACCTGACCGACGGAATTTTTCAATACCATCAAGTTTTTTGTATTATCAAAACTATTACTATCCGTACCGTCAGTATTATCAAAATTTTCAAAGTGGCTAAATTTTGAAAAACACTTTTAATCAAGTTTCTACAGCTATTTAATTACATTCTCAGAAGTGTATTTAATACAAATAAATTTGTAAATATATTTGAAATGAATTTGATAGTATAATGGCGTACTCTTAATAAAATAAATAATTCAATATGACATCTGCAGGTGTTGTAAAATTATCCCACATTTGTGTCCAGTTATGAGTTATTAGAGAAAAGTTCGTTGTTTATACACCTCCACCTTTCTCCGTCTCCCAATAATATTTAAACACTTCTTTTTTTATTGGATTCAAGCCTCTTTTTCCCAAATTTATAACCTTGAATCTCTCTACATTTTCTGAAATTTTGTTTACATCCCTATACCTTCCTCCATCCCCAATAATATATAAAACCCATCCATTTCATTTATTTTAGGACTATTTTTCTCAAACTGTACCCTTAATCTTAAATTTCTACAGTTTATGCGCCCCCTATACCTTCCTTTTTCTCCTAATAATTTTTCAAACCCTTTCTTTTATTGGTGTGAAGCCTATTTTTCCCAAAATGCACTCCTAACCTTGTATTTCTTCATATGTTAATTTGATTTACATCCCTATACCTTCCTTCGTCCCTATTAACATTTAAAAGCCTTTTTATCAATTTTAAGCGTATTTTTCAAATTGCAGTCCTAACCATGGATTTTTCCAGATTTTCTGAAATTTACGCACACCACTATACCTTTCACTATCTCTCAATAATATTTAAAGCCCTACTTTTCATTGATTTTAAGACTATTTTTCCCAAATTGCACTCGTAAATTTAAAATTTTCCAGATTTTCTGCAATTCACTTACAGCCCTATACATTCTTCGGTCCCCCAGTAATCTTTAAAACCACTGCTATTACTACTTATAACTCATCGCAGAACCAAGCACTCTGAGGACAACACTGCTCCGCAAGCTCCTACTATATCCCGACCTGTTCAGAGCCCCTTTATTTACGTCCTCCAAGGAAATTCTCATTTCCCTTAAATCTTTTCTTGCGGCATCCTCGCACCCTAACCAAGGACGAACTGCTTTCCGTTTACCCCTTGTAGTTAGCCGAAAGAGACAATATTCCGCAATCTGTCATCCTTCATCTGCAAAACATACCCTAGTTATCTCAACCTTTCTCTCCTTATAGCCCTAGAAAGTGGGATTGAACCACACTTTTCATACAGCCTACTGTTTGAAATATGGTCATTCAGCCGGGTACCCGAAACAATCCGTAGAAATTTTCTTTGGAAAAGATTGAGCAAATCTTCATCCGCTTTTCGGAGTGCCCATACTTCAGAACCATTTTGGAGCACTGTCATCACCGTAGCTGCCAAAATAATAATCTTGGTTTGTAGGCTTATCTTTCTATTCTTCCAACCTTTTTTTAGCTGTAAAAAAACACCCTGAGCCTTGGCAATTCTCCTTCTAACATCTTCAATGCTCCCACCGTCTTTACCAATAATACTACCAAGGCGATTTAGTCTTCTTAACATTAATTTTCAAACCTATTCTAGCAACCCGAACTCGCATAACCTCTAAAAGCTCATCTATTTTTTCTCAAACTTTAATCTAGGTTGCTTAAATCATCAGCATAATTATAAGTCCAGGACAGTTTTTCCTCGCCATTTGATTCCGTGATCTTCCATTGCCTTTTCTGTGCTCCTTAAGACAAAGTCGATCACAAATGATCCATATAAAGGGGGATGGAACACAACCCTACTTAACTCCTGATTAAATTCGAAACCAGCTGCTAACCCCATTTCCTACCTTAATCGCAGCAGTGTTATTCTCGTAAATAGCACTAGTCACTTTAATGTATTCGTGTGGTATACTGTACAAGGATAATACCTTCGCTAAGACTCTTCTATCAGCTGAATCAAACGCTTGCTCATAATCTATAAAACTGAGCACTAATGGAGTTTGTTGCAATCCATCTTTTTTAACTCTTTCCTTATCACTAATTATGGCCCCATTCATATCCTTAAGTGGGATAAGTCCAGATTGGCTGCACCCTCTCAATTTATCAATATGATAGTACAATATTTTACTATTATGTCGTCTAGCTGCATCTTCCAGATCTTCAGCAATGTCATTCATTGCCTCCACTTCACGCCTCCTTAGTTCATATTTTAATGCTTTCTCCACTTTCTTTATATTCTTCCTTTTCTCATGTAATCGATTACTCAGATAGCTTTTATAGAAGCCCCTCTTCCTCTCTATTAAACAAAGCATTTTCACAAATATTCCCAGCAATGTTTCTAACTTTCATCCATAAAACACCATCATCGTCTTCGCAAATTATTTTCCTAAAATTGTTCCATCCATCTTCTACATTGTCAAATTTTAAACTATCCAGTTTAGTATTCAACTTTTCCTGGAAATTTTCTCTCCAGCTCTCATCCTGGAGTTTACCAACGTCATAACCTCCCGGAAGTCCGAAATTTCAGCTTTGAATTAACTCTGGACTACTAGATGGTGATATAATATTAATCGTTTATAGATCACGTAGAGTTTGCCTTAGTTTTTGCCTTTTCCCAACATGTAAATTTGTTACTTATTATCTTTAGTTTTGTATTTCTAGCCTACAAACGTGAATGGAAGTTTATGCACCGATATGGTTTTCACACAATCACTTTACAAGATGGCACTCGAATAAACGCTGGTTTTGTTTCTCAGCCTGTTACTTGCTCAAGGTAATTAACGCTATCTAAACGAGTACAGTAGATTAGACGTTTCCACATATCTCCAAATTCAGTAAAATTTTATTTCAAAAAATAGGGCAATAGTGTATGTAAGTAAAAGAAGAATTTTACTGTTTTAAAAAGAAGAATTGAGAGACAGAGTCAAACTTTAGCGTAAAGAGCGGGGCGTTGATGAGGAAGCAGCCTCTTTCATATACGAAGTAATTTCTGTTCGTTTTAAATTTTAATGTTGCTCCTTACTTTCAGTTAAAAACACTTGTTTTTTTTATTTAATAGCACTAAAAAAACACTGAATGTAATTTGATTTTCCAAATAGACTATGAACTTGCCCACTATATAGTATGTTGAGGATGAACTGGGACTTCTTGTTTATAGGTGAAATGAAGTAGTGGATTTAAGGGGAGATTGATTTAATAGTAGTAATGATGAACTGCTTCTAGGGATCCTTGAATTAGTATTCCTATATACATATTGGACACCTTAAGATATATTAAAAACATAAACTCAGAAAAATGCAAGGAATTAATCTCCACTAGGCACAATGGCATGCAAAGAAGTGATTTCGGGAACATTTTTATTATTTCTATGATTTATATTTATTATATCATTAAATTATATTTATAATATAATTTATATTATATAATTAATATAATAATGTTATATTATAAAATAATATAATATTATTATAATATAATATTATATTTATAATATTATTTTTATGATATGATATTTATTATTTGTATTTCATAATTTTATTATGAAGGGTTCAAAGGACGTTTTTTCTTAAATCCTGTTTCTGTTTCTGTTGTAAATCCTGTTTCTGTTTAAATTAGTTTCTGTTGTATATCAGTTTCTGTTGTAAAAAGGTTTAGAGTACCCCAAATGAAAACCAGTGCTAGTAACTATGTGTCATTTCTGACAGCAAAATTACTTCAGTAAATAAACGCATAGGAAGAAGAATCGGATATAATTTCTGATATAAAAATGAAATATTATTTATTTTATAAAAGGCAGGAGTTCTAAGTAATATGTAGGTATCTGATGTGTATTTTTCACATGTATTTATGAATAATAATCTGTAAAACGTGTTTTCTTAATCATAGTCTGGGTTTGTGTGCTTGTAACTGTTCTTCGTTTTGGGTCATTTTTAAAATTATTTTTGGTGCTATTTATGCTGTGTAGCATCAACATATGGGTAACTTATAAGAGTGGAAACTAACGTTGGTGTCGACAAAAAAAAACTATCAGCACCATTTAGCGATTGGACATACTTGAAATTTTTTCAAGCTTTGTAATCTCTTTTTTTTTATCAGGAACTGGTATCAGACGCTTATTATTACCCTAATTTTACCAATTGTAGTAATCAGATCCATGGTTCTTATTACTATACCAGAAAAATGCCAAATGTTGCCGAACGCTAGATGGCGCTGAATGACACTAGTGTTAGTTCCACTATTATCAGTTTGTTCTGCATACCAAAAAGTTCATATCTAAATATAATTAGTTAATTCAGGTAACCTTGAAGCTAGTTAAAGAAACAAATAACCCCTTCATTTGCTGCTAAAATAGCCTTTTTTCATGACTTTCCTGGCTTTCAGCAAGAACCAGAGTAGAATTATGGCTTTATCTTAATGGTGTTCCTAATATCAGTTCGTCGGAGATATTCAGATTACGCGCGACATTTTTTGTTTCAGATTAAAATTCGCACGCTACATTCTTAAGATCAGCTAAGAATTTACTTGTTTTGTTTTTCCATGAAAATCTTAAGAAGAATACTTGTATTTAAATAGGCTAGGATATAGGGTAATTTGTTTAAGCTTCACTGTTAAAAAATTAGTTTTCATAAACTTTAGTCAGCTAATCTGAACTATATAAAATCTTCTACATCATATCCAAGATTAGGAACCTACAGGCCATGTCTTTGAAAATAAAAGGACGCGGTCCTGGAACTCACTGTCCCTTCTGGCGGGTTCCTTTTCAGTGTTCCAAACCAAATAATTGGCAGCACCAGGACTCGAACTCCCCATCCCGAAGGACAAAGAATTATGAGCTAACCACTCATAGCTTTTTTCATGACTTTAATGGCTTTCGGCAAGAACTAGAGTAGAATTATGCCTTCATCTTGAATAGTGCCCCTAATATCAGTTCGTAGGAGATATTCAGATTGTGCGCGACATTTTTTGTTTCAAACTAAAATTCGTACGGTACATTCTTAAAATCAGCTAAGAATTTAGTTGTTTTGTTTTTCCATAACACTTTATATCCCCTTTTTAACGCGTAGAAATAGTCAGAAAAAGAAGTTTTCATTATCGGAATTTTTTGCGGCATATCTTTTATGCTTAAAATAACCTTCTTGGTATAACCGATCAGTGATTAACAACAGAAGTAAACACTTGAAAGCGATATTTCCCTTTGCTTCCCTTCTCGCCTAAAATGTATATTCTGAAATTGATTGTCTTTTGAAGTGGCACACCCCAAAATGGCATTAATGTAGATTTTACTTTAATAGGCTTGAATTGGGTTATGTTTATTTACCAGATGGATCTTTACATGCACTAGACTGGATCAAGCTACCACTTTGGGCCCTTGGGGAAGGAGGGACGCCACCTGTTGACTATGGATTTACTTTTAAAGCAGGTAAGTGTATGTGCTGATCTTACTTTACATAAATTTCTAAGTATCTGAAACGTCCAACCGACTGCTAACCTGATGACGTCCAACCGACCCGAAAACAATGACATGATGCTAAGGAAAGGCTAAGGGTTTCTCCGGAGTACTTTAGAATCAGTCAGTTGGTTTTTGCATACTTGGAAAAGAGCATAGTAAGATGGCCAGTAGTTGCACCACAGAATATGGAAAACTTATAAGAGAAGAAACTGGCGCTATTTTTGGCAAAAAACCATCATTGCTATCTAGCATTTGGCGACACTTGCCATTTTTCAAGCTTTGTAATCGTTTTTCTGTCTAAAACTGGGATTAACCATTAATTGCTATACTAATTTTATCAACTACACAAATCAAGATGGCAGTGAGGGTTTTTTTTGTCGAAACTATCGCCAGCTCCTGCTTTTGAATTACCCATACTCTTTGAGGCGGGTAATTAATTACCACTTCAACAGTTAAACCCCTGTAAAATATCTATTATATCACCTAAAAAGTGGATTGTTTCACATCAGATTTGTCTAAACTTTTTTAATAAGTATGTGATTAATTTGAGTTTTTACCATAACAATTTTAAATGCACAGATAGTCAACAGTGGAGCCTAATCACAGACACGTACTTGTAAGCTTGGGCCTAAACTCGGAAAATAGTGCTTAATCTTGATCATGGGATCTCAAGTTAGAACAAAGTATCTAAATAATAGAATCTTTCGTGGATATATTCTATCTAAAGCAAGTTTTTTGAAGCAGAATAATTATATTTAAATAGGCTAGGATATAGCGTTAATTTTTGTTTAAGCTTCACTGTTAAAAAATAAGTTATCGTAGATTTTGGTCAGCTAATCCTAGCTGTATAAAACCATCTACATAATATCCAAGCTTAGGAACCTACTATCCATGTCTTTGAAAATAAAAGGATGCGGTCCTGGAATTTACTGTCCCTTCTGGCGGGACCGTTCCTCCGTTGCAGCGTTCCAGACCAAATAATTGGCAGCACCAGGACTCGAACCCTCAATCCTGAAGGACACAGGATTACGAGCCTAGCACGCTAACCACTCATGAAAGATATGATTTAATCAAAATATTTGTCTATGATTGGTACCGTCCGAGTACTGGAGGTATTACCCGTGTTCTCTTTTTTAAAATTCGGCCTGAGAAAATTTTTTAAAATTCGGCTTTTTTTTAAATTTTATATATAGTTTAGCAAGCTTACCCTGTTTTCTCTTATGGTGGGGGATGTAGTTAAAACTTTCAGGGGAAATTTTTTGTGTCGAGGAGGGGGGAATGAAACTTATAAATTTGTGTTTACGGAAGGGGGCAAACTGTTTTTATTCAGCCCTTGTAATAATTATGTTATTATATTATAATATATATCTATATGTATATATATATATATATATATATATATATATATATATATATATATATATATATATATATATATATATATATATATATATATGTATATATATATATATATATATATATATATATATATATATATATATATATATATATGTAAAATAAATAACTATGTTAGCCCTTATACAAAGAAAAATCGCGCTTTTTTTATTTCTATACCTGTCATCTGACAGGATATAAGACTAGTTTTTTTTTCTGGCGAACGTGACTTAATAGTAAAAATGGAATTAGTTTTAGCATTTCTTAGACTCATCTCTTTCTTTAGGATTCAACCTGAAAATCCCCTTACTCTACGGTCTTTCCTTACTACTCCTCGTTTTTCTACCTTTCTCGTTTTCTTAGAATTAGTTTCGAAGAAAATAATTTTCAAGTACATGTTTTGTTTTCGAAACAGCTTAAATACTTAAATAACGTTGTAGTAAAGAGCGTAGGAGCTCCTATTGAGCTAGTCACCCTTTTTGGCTTGAGCTTTGTGGCAAATTCAATATATTCTCTTTGCAATTAAGTATGCATAAACAGAGTCTACTAATTAATATCATAATAACTAACTTGCTCTTTGCAGATCAAAAAGCGAAGAAATAAATAATAATGTATTCTGAATTTTTTGCTGGACCAATATGGCAAGTTCAAGCACATGTCGTTGACACATTTTTATTTTATTTTAGCCGAGGTGAAACAATTTGTTTAATCTTTTTGAAGTTTATGATACATTAAAAGTGCCTACTGATTGTCAATATAAGAAATAACTCATTTTTTGCAGATTAAAAAGTGAACCAGGTCTGATTATGGCTTTAAAATGACCAGAGTCCAAAAACTCTGTACTGCGTGTAAACTCTCAAAATGTGAAGCAGGTTTCGTTATGGTTTTACAGTGTCTAGATACCAAACACAGAAAGTTCTCCCTTTACGTGTGAAAATGAATTTCTTTTTAAATGAATGATGGTGTCATTTCGACTTTTTAGCTGACACCTGACTTGGGAATGGAAGGCCAAATAGGTTTTTTTTTTTGCGATGATGTTACACAAAATGTCTACTGATTGGTTTTATTAGAGATTACTCACTTTTTGCAGACCAAAAAGCGAAGCAGGTCTGATTATAGCTTAAAGTGACTGGAGGCCAAAATTTGACAGGACTTCGTTTAGATCTGAAAATAACTTTTTCATAGAAACAGTTCAATTTTTTTAGGGTAATCATACACAAAAAGTGTCTACTGATTGGTTTTGTTAGAAAATACTCACTTTTTGCAGACCAAAAAGCGAAGCAGGTCTGATTATAGCTTAAAATGTCTGGAGGCCGAAATGTGAAAGGACTTCTTTTAGATTTGAAAATAACTTTCTCAAAGAAATAACTTAATTTTTTAAGGTAATCATGCACAAAAAGTGTCTACTGATTGGTTTATTAGAAAGTACTCACTTTTTGAGACCATAAAACGAATCAGGTCTGATTATAGCTGAAATAACTAGAAGCCGAAATTTGACAGGACTTCTTTTAGACCCAACAACTTTTTCAAAGAAACAGTTTAGTTCTTATAAGGTAATCATACACAAAATGTGTCGACTGATTGGTTTTATTATAAATTACTCACTTTTTGTAGACTAAAAAGTGGAGCAGGTCTGATTATAGCTCAAACTGACTAGAGGCCGAAATTTGACTGGACTTCTTATCCATTATTTTGGGTTTTAAGCTAGAAAAAAGGGGGAAGTCAAAGTGCATGTCGTTAATACCCCTAACTGGGAGTGGAAAGCAAAACACTTGCTATTCTTTGAGTTGATACGCAAAGTGCCTACTGATTATTTTTGTAAGAAATAACTTCCTCTTTGCTGATCAAAAGGCGAAGCAAGTCTGACTATAGCTTAAAATGACTAGAGGCCGAAATTTAACAGGACTTCTTTTAGATCTGAAAATAAATTTTTCAAAGAAATAATAATATTCATTTTACCTTCTAGCTGGAAAAGTGTGGGAAGTGCAAGTACGTGTCGTTCATACGCCTATATTTCACATCGGCTGGGAGTGGGAAGCCAAACTATTTGAGAGACTATGTACCTACACGGTTAATGGAATTCCGGGGTGGGGAGTTTCAGAATGGCATTACAGGCATGCTGCTGGAAGACCGGTTGAGTACGCTCAAAATGACCCTGAGTGGACGAACAAGATTGTTAAGGGATAGCCATTTTTTATATTGATAAAATGAAGATTTTTTTTGGAAACTGATGTTTTGTTGATGACAGGACTAAGCAGAAAAAAAAAGTAAAAAACTGAAAGATTTACCTCAAGTCCCAAAAGTGCACTTTGAGTCCCAAATTTTTCAACTTTTCAGATCCTTCTGATTTTGATTCAGGGGATTTTCAGATCCCCTGGCCTGATCCATTTATGACGCTAATCGTGTCTTGAATAAATAGATTAATTAAAGCAAGGGCTAGATTGGAACAGAGCTAAGCAAATCTAAATAATTTTTTGAGTCAATCATTCCGTGAAAACTTATTTTGTGAACTAATATTCGAGAATATTCAAAGATTCAAAGCTTTCTGCGTTTCTTCTATAATCAAACAGCGTGGTAACGAACTGTAGTAAGGAGCGACCCGGCTCAATAGTAATCAAAACTGTTTTTTACTGTTTTAAAAAGTAGAGTTGAGAGAAAGAGTCAAACTTTAGCGTGAAGAGCGGGGCGTTGATGAGGAAGCAGCCCCTTTCATATACGAAGTAATTTCTGTTCGTTTTAAGTTTTAATGCCGCTCCTTATTTTCAGTTAATTTTTTTTTTTTTTTTATTTAATTAGTCAAAGGGATGACCTGATTCTTCACCATCTTAAAACACTGGATCAAAAGTATTCCTTTTAGTCAAGACCGTATACAGAAAGGGGGTTAACGGAGTCTGCACCCTCCCCCCCCCCCAAAAATGGTCTGACTTGTAAAAACGTAAAAAAAATGCATATAAATAAGTTTTTGATGCGGTTTTAAAGTTTTTTTTTTATTTACACCCCTCCCCGGAGAAAAATTGCAACCCCCCAAAAAAACCTGGATATGCCCTTGTCTTCAGTATACTAATCGTCCTTACCTAGACTACGTATAGTTCTACTTCTGGTCCCAGAGCATCAAGAAGGGCCCGCCAATTCTTCATCAGATTTGCTACTGTGATGATGTCCTCCCTCTGACTACGGGTCGTTATTGGTGAAACTAGGAAAGAAAAATTTTGGAAGGTATTTCGCAACAGGACGTAAGCGGAAAGTTATTCCTAGAGGGATTAGGGAGTCAGAGTTGTTGAAAATCCAGGAAGATTACAATAGTGATTATAGGACTATAAAAATAAGCTCTGCTTTTACTCAATTGGGTTTTCAATTAGTGTTATGAACACAAAGTACAGTGTTATTAAACACAAAGTACAACATTAGAACCGTCTTGACCGAAAACCCTATAAAGGAAACTTACAGTCCCTTGACTTGAATAACAAGGAAAATCCATTGGCTTATCAAGCAAGAAGATGCCGCAGTCACGATATTCTGCACCGAAAGCACTTTTTTTTCCACGCAGGTCCTGGGGCTCTGGAACATCATAAAGAGCTGTTTAACTACTAATTTAAAGGAAATCGCTGTATCTGCATGCTTTTTTAGCTTAAAAAAATTATGCTTAAAATAAAATCAATTCTTTACGAAAAACTGTATTCTCTTATAATACTATGGTGACGGAAGCTATAAAAGGTCACCAAAAGGAATAAGGCTCAATCATACGTAAGGATGGTTACTGAGCTGTCTTGCGATCCAAATTAAAAGAAAATATGCAGTAAGAGTGATCTCTAGTCCATAGTAAGTGGAATATTAAAATAAATCATCATTTGCATGATGATGACACACTCAGTTTTTGACAAGATAATATAACACAAACAACTTTTGAAAAGCTGCTTCTTTGAGATATGCTGCCATATTTGACTGACTTCGCTGCAGGATTTCCTGTGGTTCGTCCTTTAGTATTCCAACCAAAATTATCTTTGAAAAAAATATGTTTCGTCAATCAACTCCAGAGGGAAATATTTATAGTAAATTCGAATCATAATGGTTGAAAATGACAAGTCGTTTTAAAAACAAGATGAAATTTGTTCATATAATTATAGTTAAGAAAGATCTGTAGAAAATTTGGTTTTTTTGGGTATGTCCTGGGGACTCATATTTTACTATTCCAATTAAGAAAAAGACATGGGCTTCTCCTGTGTGTAATTATCTTTATAACCTAGTAAAATAAAAACACCTCCCAGAGTAATTAAATTTAAAACTATAGTAAAGAAGGAACTCTAGCTCGTAGTAACTGAAATATTAAAATGAATCATCATATGCAGGAGGATG
The DNA here is from genome assembly GCF_032884065.1 of Artemia franciscana. Classification (NCBI taxonomy): domain Eukaryota; kingdom Metazoa; phylum Arthropoda; class Branchiopoda; order Anostraca; family Artemiidae; genus Artemia; species Artemia franciscana. The sequence goes on from NC_088867.1 coordinate 46,967,479, forward strand.
CAACACATTTATCTTTTAAAAAGAAAATATAACCCAAGCATCTTTTAAAAAGTTGCTTCTCAGGGGCAAGGTGTCATGTTTAACTGACTTAGATACCAGATTCTCGGTGGCATACCTTTTGCTGTTCCGACTAAGAAAAAGCCATAGGCTTTTTACCGTTTGTAGTTAACTTTGAAAATTTGAAGTAGACAGCAACCTTTAAACTCAAAAACAGTTTCGATATGTAGTATTATGATGTTAGTGGTAATTAATATGAAAACATTGCTGTATCATGGATAAATATTCGTTTATTAGTAAATGGCGTCATTACAATACTGACGAATATAAATATGATGTAGTCACGTGATTTTTTTTTATCCAAAAATAAAACTCTAAGCGAGTTTTCTTGAACTCGTGACCCATCTAGATCGTTTTTTCTGGCCAGAAAATTCATTTATTGTATAGTTTGATATATTATACTTATTAGTCATTACACTTTTAAAATAAAAAAAGAAGTCTTCTTGAATGAAGTAACGAGCGCAGTTCAAACCAATAGCAAAAAGGAAAGCAATAGTTGTATCATCCACTAGATTTTTGTATCTGCTTTGAAAATAAAAAAAAAACCTTACTTCCCCTAGTCTACATCTTTAAGAATTTGTACCCCAACTAGGGTACAAGAATTTGGACCCCAGCATACGAGACAAAACAAAATTTTACAGAAATATTGAGAAAAGGACGAAAACAACAAAAATACAAACTTAGCCAAAACGCAGCTATTTTTCATTCAGTAAGCACATATAATTATAGCATATATGTACTGAATCATGACCAAAGCTAGTAAAGAGCAATCCATACTCCATAGCACTTGAAACTTAATAACGAGTTTTTCAAGATACTTTCTGGTGACGCAGATTAATATCTAAAACTATTTGGAATAATCGTTATTAGATTCTCCTGAGATATATTTGTTTCTACGAGAAGCAAGTTCCGAAAATTCCCAAAAGGAGCCTAGGACTCCTTCAATAATGACACCGACCTGAAATAAAATTACAGCCTTTAAATTATCATAAAAAAAAAACCTTGGCTAGATCTGCACTTTGAACAACAAAGAAAATCACTTTTTTTACATGAGTAGCACAGATATGCATCAGTATTGTCCGAATGTCTTATTTATATGATTTTTGTATACTATTCGTAAAGCTTGCCAGATTCCGGGGTTTGGGAACTGCCAAACCCTCCCCCCCTCTAAACACAAATAGTTTACTTTCTCAAATAACTTTTATGCATGTGCCCAAAGTTCTATTTAGACATGCGCAAAGAAGCTGTTCTAGGGTAGAGGAGGGAAATAATAATAAAACAAGCTTTATTTATTAATTTGAGCAAGAAGTACCAAATAATTTAAGACAATATATGATTCCGAGAGGGAGCGGCAATTTTTAAATGATGTCCCTGAATAACAATGGCCGCTGTAGCTACTTTAGACTCCACTTTCTGGAAGTTGAAAATTCGAAAATGTCCTTTTTCTTAACATTACTTTTAGAGATATCTGTTTTTCTCTATACTACTCTCCTTGTAGCCTACAGGGAAGTCAAGTCACGAAAATAAAAGAAGGGCAAAAATGTCGGCCCGGACCCTTCATTTTTGCAAATAAAGGATAGTAAACATAAGGTGTTCCCATGTCTTATGTCTCCAAAATGTCTTATTATATATATATTATTTTTTATATCATGCATGAAGCTTGCTAGTTTTTGGGGGTTTGAAAAACGTTCTCCTCCCTGACCCCTAAAGAACTGTACGCTTTAAAAAAAAGTGTACGCTATAAAACAAAACTGTCTGCGCTCTAACATAAAATAGGACAGTTATTTTCATAAATAAGGATTATAAACTATGGATTGCAACTAGTAGGACCCCATTATAAAAATTATGGGGTGCAACCAATATATTTTCCAGTAGGCAATGGACTGGTATGCCAAAACTTCAATTTTTTTTAAATGAGCCTCGAGTTAACTGATTTTTAAAATAATATTTCTAGACCAAGGGGAGAGTCCCCTTCACCTGAACCATTGTGTCGCACTTATGAGTGTAAGTTAAGTAGCAAACACTGAGAATTTTCTTGATTAACATAAAAAAAGGGAAGGCATAAATTTAATTATGTTTTACGGTCTAAAACATTACATTACAAAATACAAATCATCAGATCTAGATTTGGGACAGCTTTTTTTGTGTTGAGGCAGGATATTTTACATTACTTATATTACAGTAAAACATTACTCAAAGACATCCAAAGCAATAATAATAAAGACGACAAACATCACGACCTTATAATCGAAAAACAGTTTTCAATTTTATAACTCACAGCTATGTATAATTCACAACAATTTCTCTCAAAATAACTAAAAAAAGAAAAAAAATCTAATTTTATTCCGGATTTTTGAGCCCGTCTTACGCCGACTTAGGAGGTTAGTGTTAACATAATGACCAATCCAATGGTAAAGCTTCAAATTCAGCATAGGTGTCTTCAGAATATCTTCTCAAGATCTAAATTTTGAACTGTCACGTCAAATTGTGAGATTTCGAAAACTGTTTTATTAAATAATTTGTGTTTAGATGATACCCTAAAAGATTTGTTGAACTTGAGTATATTGAAAATGTAACATGACAAAACTTATCATCGGATAAGAATAAAAGAGAAAAGATCCCTGAACTGACCAGGGGCAATATTTGAACTTGTATATTTTGAAAAATTTATTTCCTTTTTAATCTACATAAAAATAAATAAAAAAGACCCTTGTCTCCTTACATTTCCATGAATTGGCGCTCCAGAAACTGATATGCACTATTCATATTTATGTGTTTTTTCATTACTTTTTTTTATCCCAGTTCGACTTTGCATAAATCACAAATTAATCAAACTACATAAGAGCCAACATCATAAGAGCTAACCCAATTCTTATGCTGTCTTGCTTAATACCCAGCACTAATTCTTGATTTTTGTAAACTCCTTTTTGAACCTTTTAAACACTTCGAAAATCATTCTTATCTAATAAAATTGAAATCCAATTCATGTTCAACTACAATTGCTGAAAATTGGGGTTTTGATTTCCTATTAGATAATCTACAGAACCATAAATTTCTCATCCAAGCTCACTAATGTAGATGCACTACTGGCAAGAGCACCCAAAAGCAGGTCATATGGTAGGATCAACCCCCCTCTCCTGAAAGACCCAAAATTATACAAAATTGCAAATTGTTGAAACATTAGGAAATAACATGGTAGTTATCCGACATATTTTTTTCCAACTTTCACCCCCTCCTCCTCGACAAAATTTGTAAGCTAGCCCCCCCTCCCAAATAAAAAATTTCTTGATTAAATTCTACACTACTTATGTACTAAAGATATATATATATATATATATATATATATATATATATATATATATATATATATATATATATATATATATATATGTGTGTGTGTGTGTGTGTGTATTCGAAAATCCACCCACTCCCCCACTAAAAGATTCCAGGTTAGCCCGGTTTCAACATTTGCTGTGACGTCTATAGTACTAACACACTAGACATTCATGTAGATACTGGTTTGGCATATACTGTTAGGTTAGTCTGTTTCGAACGAATGGACTGTAAAGTACGGACTAGCTCAGTGTAAGAAAACTGCAACAGTTTACACGGTCTTCTTTTCTCTTAGCAAAATTGCAGTAACTGAAATATTTTATGGACCTGTAAACAAATCTTACCGATTTTTTAATGTGAAACTATGTCAACTGCTCTTGGGTTCATATAATCAACTTTAGCCTTCTTTAGTTCCCGCAAATAAGTTTACTGACGTAAGTTAAATTTAGAAGAAATTCACCTTAAATTTACCATAAATTATAATAAGTTTGCCATGATTTACTATAAATTTACATAATTTTACCTACACAAGTTTCCTCTACTTTTTTGTTTTACTACTTTTTTGTTTTACTACTTTTTTGTTCGTCTCTCTATTTCCACTAAGCATAATTTTTTGGGTATTAAATAGTTTTACAAAAACTTTAGTTTTTTCTGGTACAAATGATTTATCTGATAAATGAAAAACTTACAGGGTTTGTGCGGAAAGTAATAGGACTGATTTTCTTTCGGCGCGACCTGTACATGACGTATACAAGTAATTGAACTTGATCATTTTTAGTCTTTTATGGTTAACAAATAAGCCTTAATATAAACAATAGACTAGAATCATCTAAAATTGATAGCCGCTAGGGAACTAATTTTGCGCGCATTTTGATAATTCGAAAATTTATTTCCCCCTCCCCCCACGAAGGTGTAAAAAAGTACACCTATAGGAAAAAATATTATGAAGCTTTGTAGCGTTAAGCAAACACATATTGCATACATCTTTAGCGAAACTGTATTGTTAGCCCGACTTTTCTTCCATTTCATATCATAGACATAACATTTTATAAGGATTTATATTAAATCCTACAGAGACGCATTTCAAATGTAAAAACAAAACAGTTTTGAAATTTCTGTACAACACACGCTGGATAAGGATAAATGAATAAACAAAATAGAATAAAAAATATAAACAAATACGACTAAGTAGCAAACAATGTCCGGCTCAAGGATCCCAAAATGATCCAATTGCGGACTGAGATTTCGGAAAATTTTTCTCAAAATTCAATCTACGATCAATTTCTCAAATTTTTCAAACGGAAACTGTATCCTTAAACAAAAAAGTGACTAGGTTTTCGTAAGGTGGGTCAATTAAAATGACATATCAAGACTCCTCAAATATTTGCAGAACGTTTTATTTGCCAATAGTGCATTAGAAATAGCTCCAAAGAGAAAAATTGTCCTTTTTTCCGAAAAAAGGAAAAGATTTACGCACGTGCGCTTTCTACTTGACCGGTGACAAAACCGAATTGAAAGTAGCTGAGTCGAACTTGGAAAGTCGAGTTGAACTTATCAAAAAGAAACCGAATCGAATTGTAGAAATACGCTGGTTTTTAATGTTTTACTATAATTTGAGACATTAAAACAGTAGATTGAGATGCCTCCAAACAATTTTTTTAAATATCGCTTCTTCTTCTTTAAAGTCAGTCTTAAAAGCGTTTTCAAATAAAAATATTACTGCATGTAAAAAATTTGAAGCTAATTAATAAGGCAGATTGAGATTCCTCAAGAACTTGTAATGAATTTTTTTTTTCTTATATTTGGTTAAAAATTTGTTATTCAAATCGAAATATTTTTCATCTGCACAAAATGTCAGCATCGTTGTTTTTTGCTTTCCCTTTTTTATAAGAATTCGGGACCATTTAAAAATATAGAGAATTTTTTTTTTTTCTTCATGTAAGTACAAAAAAACAGAAAAAACATGAAATCAGACTTTAAAATATTTTCAAAAACAAGACCAGTCACCATAAAAATAGTATTTGCCTTAAAAATAGCACAAATTTTCGACTAAAATAGAATTTGCTTAGCAGTATATAATTCATAGGAAAGGGTTGAAGAATTTTTCCATAGAATCCATAAAATAATTTGGCAAATTTCTAAAAATTAACTAATGGTTCATTTAAGGAACGTCAAATTTTAGAGAACATAAATACACTCATCCAGAATCCTAAATTGCGATATATAAAAAAAAACTTACAAAGAAACGTTCAATTGTCCAAAACAAAAACGTGAATTTTAGAATTTGCAAGCGTATCGTAAATAAGACTTGTGTTCGAAAATGGCTGACATTTTTAAACTAGACATTCATGTTTTTATTTTATTCTTTTCCAACTTTTTCATTCATAGAATCTTACGAACAAACACATTTTAGATAAAAAAAAAACAGCTATAGGTACATTTGGATTACTAATACGACGCCAAAAATAATAAAAATAGTACCAAATTAAATCTGATAAACTTCGCAAAAAAAAATTGTTAACCCTGTTTTATTAATTTGATTAACTAAAAAGACTTTGAATGTTTTTTCAACCTTCAAGACTTTTACAAATCAATACAATTAAATGGGAAGATTGGATAAATTTTACGATGGATATAATATGGCCTGAATTAATTCCCTTATCTTAAATTAACACTTATTTAAGGCGTTCCTGTCGTTTCTCAAAAAGTAACAGAGGCTCACGCCCTCTCTCTTCTCTTATATAGCACTTCTGCTTTCATTAAAAGAAAGCCTTGTATGTTCAACCTGAATTTAAGGTGGGACTTTCAAATTTAAAGCAAATTTATATACAAAGAAAATTTGAACCAAATAAAGCCTAAACATAAGGATTAAAACTATGAAGATTCTCGTGAGCCATTACTGGCACATAGGGCGTCGAATTGAAGTATTAATTACCCGGTCTTTTTTTACAGAAACAAGTAGCAAGCTTGGCGCCCAACTTTGATACCGCGGGGTCAAACCCCGGTCTCCGTATTGATAGCTTTAATTATCCTCGGTTTAATGATATAACTGACTTAATAATATAGATTTAAATATAGATTTTTATTATCCTCCTGAGCCATTGCTGGTGCCAAGGGCGTTAAATCAAAGCTTCAGTTGCTGGGTCTTTTTTATAGAAACATGTAGCAAGCTTGGCGCTCAACTTTGATACCGCGGGGATCAAACCCCTGGCCCCGTATTGCTAAGCATATAGCCTAAATAAATAAAGTTGAATGAAGCCTTGTATGCCTAACATGGGATTTTTATATATTCACAAATTTCAGTATAAAGCATTTGTTTTTATTTGTATGCTTTTATGCCTTCAAATATTATTTGAGAATTTTAACACAGTTTTTGTACTCTTCTGTGAATCTATAATTTTATATTACATATAAAGCCTATATTAGATATAAAACAAATTTACATGCAAAGCAGATCTGAATTAAATAAAGCCTTAAATAAGGACTAGAAATAAAGCTTAAATAAATAAAGTAAAATAAAGTCTTGTATGCCTAATATGGATTTTTATATGTTCACAAATTTGAATATAAAGCAATTTTTTTAATTTCTACGGTTTTCTGGCTGACAAATATTATTTGAGAGTTTTGACACAATTTTTTCTCTCCTGTCAATCTATCATTTTTGTATTATACGTAAAGCAAATATTAAATATAAAGCGAATTTATATGCAAAGCAGATTTGAATTACAAGAAGCCTTAGATAAGGACTAAAAATAAAGCCTAAATAAATAAAGTAAAATAAAACCTTGTATGCCTAATATGGGATTTTTATATATTCACAAATTTCAGTATAAAGCATTTGTTTTTATTTGTATGCTTTTATGCCTTACAAATATTATTTGAGAATTTTAACACAGTTTTTGTACTCTTCTGTGAATCTATAATTTTATATTACATATAAAGCCTATATTAGATATAAAACAAATTTACATGCAAAGCAGATCTGAATTAAATAAAGCCTTAAATAAGGACTAGAAATAAAGCTTAAATAAATAAAGTAAAATAAAGTCTTGTATGCCTAATATGGATTTTTATATGTTCACAAATTTGAATATAAAGCAATTTTTTTAATTTCTACGGTTTTCTGGCTGACAAATATTATTTGAGAGTTTTGACACAATTTTTTCTCTCCTGTCAATCTATCATTTTTGTATTATACGTAAAGCAAATATTAAATATAAAGCGAATTTATATGCAAAGCAGATTTGAATTACAAGAAGCCTTAGATAAGGACTAAAAATAAAGCCTAAATAAATAAAGTAAAATAAAACCTTGTATGCCTAATATGGGATTTTTATATATTCACAAATTTCAGTATAAAGCATTTGTTTTTATTTGTATGCTTTTATGCCTTACAAATATTATTTGAGAATTTTAACACAGTTTTTGTACTCTTCTGTGAATCTATAATTTTATATTACATATAAAGCCTATATTAGATATAAAACAAATTTACATGCAAAGCAGATCTGAATTAAATAAAGCCTTAAATAAGGACTAGAAATAAAGCTTAAATAAATAAAGTAAAATAAAGTCTTGTATGCCTAATATGGATTTTTATATGTTCACAAATTTGAATATAAAGCAATTTTTTTAATTTCTACGGTTTTCTGGCTGACAAATATTATTTGAGAGTTTTGACACAATTTTTTCTCTCCTGTCAATCTATCATTTTTGTATTATACGTAAAGCAAATATTAAATATAAAGCGAATTTATATGCAAAGCAGATTTGAATTACAAGAAGCTTTAGATAAGGACTAAAAATAAAGCCTAAATAAATAAAGTAAAATAAAACCTTGTATGCCTAATATGGATTTTTATATATTCACAAATTTGAATATAAAGCAGTTTTTTTTTAATTTCTATGGTTTTCTGGCTGACAAATATTATTTGAGGATTTTGACACAATTTTTTACTCCCCTGTCAATTTATCATTTTTATATTATACGGAAAGCAAATATTAAATATAAAGCAAATTTATATGCAAAGCAGATTTGAATTAAATAAAGCCCTTAACAAGAACTAAAAATAAAGCCTAAACAAATAAAGTAAAATAAAACCTTGTGTGCCTAATATGGATTTTTATGTATTCACGAATTTGAATATTAAGCAATTTTTTTTAATTTCTATGTTTTTTGGCTGACAAATATTATTTGAGAATTTTGACACAATTTTTACTTTTCTTTGAATCTATAATTTTTATATTACATATAAAGCAAATATTAAGTATAAAGAAAATTTAAATGCAAAGCAAATTGAATTAAATAAAGCTTTAAATAAGGACTAAGCATAAAGCCTAAATAAATAAGTAAAATGAAGCCTTGTATGCCTAATATGGATTTTTATATATTCACAAATTTGAATATAAAGCAACTTCTTTGATTTCTATGATTTTATGGCTTACAAATATTATTTGAGAATTTTGACACAATTTCTTACTCTCCTGTGAATCTACAATTTTTATATTACATATAAAGCAAATATTAAGTATAAACCAAATTTATATGCAAAGCAAATTTGAATTCAATAAAGCTTTAAATAAGTACTAAACATAACGCCTAAATAAACAAAGTAAAATGAAGCCTTGTATGCCTAATATCGATTTTTATATATTCACAAATTTGAATATAAAGCAATTTCTTTGATTTCTATGATTTTATGGCTTACAAATAATATTTGAGAATTTTGAAACTATTTTTTACTCTCCTGTGAATCTATAATTTTCCCACATGCGTGAACTAGAGGACAACAAGATGAAATGAGCTTAAAATAAAAATTATAAATAAATAAAGTAGAAATTATTTTACAAAAGTAAAAAAATAGTAAAACAGAAAAGTAAAGATAAACAAATGGTTACAATAAAGAAAGTTATAATTAAATAAAGGTGACATAAAAGTTAAAAACAGAAGTAAAATACGAAGTCTTTTGAGTAATTGAATTACGATACGCTTGAAAAGGAAGAAGAAAAATATAGCTGGGGGAAACTTAGTATAAAAAAGGCGCTTGAAGATGTCTATATTCTGAGGTATGGTACACTTTTTTATGACATCAGAAAACGAGATAAATTAGCTGCGAGCAAGAAGCCTTTAAATCACAAGAGGAACAAATATATATTGAACTCGTCCAATTGGACTTCTGTCAAAAACACGCATATGCTTTATGCAGGGGAAGTTAAATCAAATTTTTGACAGCAAAGACTATTGAATACAGAACACTAATGGTTTGAAAGACTTGAGACGCAGATTGCCGACTTCTTGAACGCAGCTCGTCAATTAATAAAAAACACATGGACTGTTTTGTGGGTTCTCCTCTCCGTTTTCAACAGCTTGTGAATAAGCTTCAGTCATAGATCGTTCCCTTCTTCGATGCTTGAGGACGCAAGTAATTGGTTTTGGATCCAGATCGACAACTGAGATCTGACATCGATATAATCTATCTTCCAGGTCTTGAATGACTAGATCTTCGATTCCATCACTGAAAAAGGGAACGTATCAACTTCTCCGCACAAAATTAAATCACAATTTTTAGTGAGAACCATGTTCTTCAACATGGAGAGAAGTGAGCGTAGCAGGGGCCTATTAGAATTATGTTGTATTGGGGTGTAACCAAACCCTGTGAGCAGTCTTTGAATAGCCTTGGGCATGGGGTAATACATGTTTCATAAAAGATCTAAGGCCAAACTGGCCAGCCATGACAAAAGCAAAGACAAATGTGGTATTCTGCGGTACTCAATCACAGTAGCAGCAATTGTGTTTATAGATATTGGTTGTTTTATTTTTTGGTTTTAGATTGTATTTAATTTAGTTTCGATTTATCTTTGTTTCTTAGCATTAAAGACGTCTTGCTTTATAGAGGCCAAATATCCGCGTCATTTTAGTTTTCATTCTAGTGGCCTTAGGTTCTTCAAGACACTGCTCCGGAAATGTTTATACAACTTAGGATATGAGGTACAATTGCCTCTTCCGCTGTTAAATCTAAGTTGTTTTTATGGCACTTGGTATTAACCAAGTAACATATAGCAATCGCAAATTCTGTCGGTCTGTCGGTCTGTCTGTCTGTCTGTCGGTCCCGGTTTTGCTACTTTAGGCACTTCCAGGTAAGCTAGGACGATGAAATTTGGCAAGCGTATCAGGGACCGGACTTTCTGAAAAACTGGACTTTCTGGAATTCTGAAAAATTAGAAAAAATGAGGTATTTTTAACTTACGAACGGGTGTTTAGAAGGATATCGTGTCTTAGAGCTCTTATTTTAGATCCCGACCGGATCTGGTGACATTGGGGGCGATTTGGAAGGGGGAAACCTAAAACTTGGAAAACACTTAGAGTGGAGGGATCGGGATGAAACTTGGTGGGAAAAATAAACAAAAGTCATAGATACATGATTTACATAAACGGAACGGCTCCGCTCTCTGTGGGGCAGTTGGGGGGGGGGGGGTTACTCCTGAAAAATTAGGGAAAATGAGGTATTTTTAACTTACGAACGGGTGATCAGATCTCAATGAAATTTGATATTTAGAAGGATATCGTGTCTCAGAGCTCTTATTCTAAATCCCGACTCGATCTGGTGACATTGGGGGGGAGTTGGGAGGGGGAAACCTAAAACTTGGAAAACACTTAGATTGGAGGGATCGGGATGAAACTTGGTGGGAAAAATAAGCACAAGTCCTAGATACATGATTGACATAACCGGAACGGCTCCGCTCTTTTTGGGGTAGTTGGGGGATGGGTTAATTCTGAAAAATTAGAAAAAATGAGGTATTTTTAACTTACGAACGGGTGATCGGATTTCAATGAAATTTGATATTTAGAAGGATATCGTGTCTCAAAGCTCTTATTTTAAATCCTGACCGGATCTGGTTACATTGGGGGAAGTTTGGGGTGGGGGAACCTAAAATCATGGAAAACGCTTCGATTGGAGGGATCGGGATGAAACTTGGTGGGAAAAATAAGCAGAAGTCTTACATACATGATTTACATAATTGGAACGGATCCGCTCTATTGGGGAGGGGGGGTTAATTCTGAAAAATAAGAAAAAATTATCTATTTTTAACTTACGAAGGAGTGATCGGATCTTCATGAAACTTCATATTTAGAAGGATCTCGTAACTCAGATCTCTTATTTTAAATCTCAACCGGATCAAGCGTAATTGGGGGGGGGGCAGTTGAGGGGGACCGGAAATCTTAGAAAATACTTAAAGCGGTGAGATCAGGATGAAACTGGATGGGAAGAGTAGAAACCTGTCTAAGATACGTGACTAACATAACCGGACCGGATCTGCTCTCTTTGGTGGAATTGGGGGGGGGGGTAATTTTAAAAATTGAGGTATTCGTAACTTACGAAAGGGTGACCAGATCTTAATGAAATTTGATATTTAGAAGGATTTTGTACTTTGAAGTTCTAATTTTAAATTCCGACCAGATCCTGTGACATTGGGGGGAGTTGGAGGGGGAAACCGGAATTCTTGGAAAACGTGAAAATTGGGGTATTTTTATCTTACGAATAATTGGTCGGATCTTAATGAAATTTGATTTTCAGAAGGAATTCATGTCTCAGAGCTCTTATTTCAAATCCCGACCAGATCTTTTGACATTGGGGGGAGTTGGAGGGGGAAATCTTGGAAAAACACTTGTAGTGGAGGAATCGGGATGAACAGAAATCGTACTGGATTCACTCTCTTTGGAGGAGTTGGGGGGAGGGGTTCAGTGATTTGGCGATTTTGGTGCTTCTGGACGTGCTAGGACGATGAAAATTGGTAGGCGTGTCAGGGAGCTGCACAATTTGACTTGATAAAGTCGGTTTCCCAGATTCGACCATCTGGGGGGCTAAAGAGATAGGAAAAATTTGAAAAAATTAGGTATTTATAACTTACGAGTGGGTGATCGGATCTTAATGAATTTTGATATTTAGAAGGACATCGTGACTCAGAGCTCTTATTTTAAATCCTGACCGGCATTAAGCCTCTTATTTTCCTTTTTAAATCAATCTATTGATTCATAGAATTTTGTTAGAGCTCATACCATGTGATCTCTTGGCTCTTAAGTAAAACAGCTCAAAATAGGGATGATACCTTTTTATTGACAGTGAAATATAAAATTATTTAACTGGATATTTCGAACACATATACAGTGTTCATCATCAGCAGTAAAACTCAAAAACGAAGACCACACTGCCTTTCCATGACGAAAGTAAAACAGTTCAAAATAGGGATGATACCTTTTTATTGACAGTGAAATATAAAATTATTCAACTGGATATTTCGAACACATATACAGTGTTCATCATCAGCAGCAAAACTGTCAGAGGATTGCAGCCGTCCAACATCAGGCTGTTTGAGCCTTCCCCCGGGCGGTTGTGTGCATTTATAGTTTTTGTAATTTAGTAGTTAATAAAGAGAGTTCATTCGTAAATAATCAAAACGTGATGTTTTTTTTTACTGTTTTCTAGATCATCTGATAGAAGGACCTTACCTTTAATATTTGCCTCCCCCTCCACCTAGATACACTGAAAGCGATCTTAGCTCCAATCTACCATGTTTTATTTAAACTTTACGCACCGAGGACTTTCTATATTTACTCGCATCATTGTTCTTAAGTAATTAAAGTTGAGTTCCTTGGGAGAATTTTATTGAGCGTCTTTTCATCCAAGATCGTTGATACTATTTCTAAGAGGTTATAGATTTCCAATAGTCCTCTATCTGCGTAATTCTAAGGATTCTCTCGCTGCATCAAATAGGGGATTTCGAAAGAGATAAAACTAGATTTCCCAGCATTATTGCTTGCTAATAAAAACTAAAATACAATAGTCTTAGGTTAAATACATGAGAACTTACTATTGGTTAGTCACTCTCTCCTAAAAACCAACCTTCGAAATAGACTGAAGCGTAAAATTTTTTGGTTTTATTTTATGATGGTATTATACTTTTAATAAATATATTTGTAAGTAGCATATATTTCTTCATAGCTCAAAAACATCGGAGCACTGGACAGGTTAGGCAAATAAAGCAAATAAAATATAATAAAATAACCAACAAATATTAAACGAGATGACATCATGAATGAAACTCTGAGTTTGGGCTAATGGTAGCAAGGCCTTTAAAAAGGTGAGATGACCTTGGTTTTCAAAATCAAATGCCATCGAAACAAGAGAATCTGGATTTTAAGCTTCCAACATGCACGTACAATAAGTAGAAATGTAAACTAAGGGATGTGATGGACCCCCCCCCATGGAACTGGAACTGAAACCCTTACAACGCGCTATGCGTTTGAAACGATCCTAGAGAGCCCGTAAATGTTGACTTTTTGTATACTGAAATAGGGTTAAACACAATTTGCCGAGTCTCCATCTCCATTAACAAAGTAACATTTTGCCTACGGAAATAAGAGAAATTTTCTTCTTAAAAAAAATCAATAAAATTATATTGAGCCCTTGCAATACTCAGATCATTAGCCAAAAAATTTGGTTTAGAGAGGACAAATAGCAGTTCAGGAAGGGACTGATTTAGTGGCAGCAACATAATGGCGGGGAATTTCTTAAAGAAAAAAAGCGACAACGCTCCCCAAAATATGGATAAACTCAGACAACACCTGGTCCAAAATGTGACCATGCTCCTGATGGTAGCGGGTTTTACCATGAGCAGGACCGTTCAAAAAGGGGGACGACCAGGAAAAGCTGCCCTGGACACTTTCGCTAGGAGGCGAATGGGGGTAAACCGCAGTTGGGGCTTTTTATTTATGTTTGATTCGAGAGGGGCGAGGGTCGCGTCAATATTTTTCCTTCAAGCGCCCCATGCCCTCGGAACGGCCCTAACCACGAGCAGTGATGGAGCTTAGTTTGGCCAATTTAAAATCTCAGAATACCAAACCCAATTATCTGCTTTAAGTAATAATAAAAACTGCTCAGAAGCCACAATGACTAAATCCAAACGTCTTGACTGACTTTTAGCTTTTTTAATTTGTGAAGGATATTCCTTAGAAACAAGGAGTAATAGCAAAAAAGATAAAATATTTAGGCCATAGAATAATTAGACCATCGAAGCAAGTTTCATTAAGTACGTATTGAAATAGAAGCTTAAATACACGCTATTCTTCTTACTGAAATACATAAAAAATTGCTAAAAATCCTAAGAATTTTTTGGTACATTAATATAAAATATTAGTCAGTGACGACAATTCACGAAATTTTCAGGAGGGGAAAGTTTTTCAAAAGAAACATTTTTACTCGTTTTTTATCAATTAAGGGGCAATTTTGCTTTTTTTCGATTTTTCAACGAGAATACAAAAAAAGGTAGTTTTTAACGAGAATATAAAGAAAGGTAGATAACTTCGAAGACCACACTGCCTTTCCATGACGAAAGTAAAACAGTTCAAAATAGGGATGATACCTTTTTATTGACAGTGAAATATAAAATTATTTAACTGGATATTTCGAACACATATACAGTGTTCATCATCAGCAGTAAAACTAAAAAACTAAAAAAACTAGTTTTAGTTTTACTGCTGATGATGAACACTGTATATGTGTTCGAAATATCCAGTTAAATAATTTTATATTTCACTGTCAATAAAAAGGTATCATCCCTATTTTGAACTGTTTTACTTTCGATAAAGAAAGGTGTTTTTCAAAATCGAAGGGGGGATCTGGACACCACTTGACACCACTGACAGTAATGTATATTGTTTTGAATTTTCTCTATTTTTGTTTATTGGACTTAGTCGAATCGATTTCTGAATAATTCATATAATGCAACTGTGTCGGCAATATGCTCCTATAAACCTCCACCCACAGTTACTAAACCTGCACATGCTTCCTCTTTTAACACAAAAAAGAGCAAAAAATACATCGTATGGGGCCTAATTTATTTTTATCATAGCTTAGATTACCCACGGAGAAGGTAAGATTTGATTTTGAACAAAACTTTTTTGATTGATTTGAAACACAAATCGCTGAAGGTGAATTTCCTTTAATTAAAATCGTATACACCATCCAAATAAAGTTACCTAAAGAGGCTATAAGGCTCATAACCCGGTTTCAAAAGTTAGCTATTAGTCTGTTATCTTTTTTTAAATTACCTTCAAATGAAGTGAGTACCGTTCGAAAATGTAATTGAATGTAAAATACAAACAACTACTTCATTTTTCTTTTTTATGGGTTTTCATCTGCCTGCAGATCGGTGACACATATAATTGACACAATTTGCAACGGATCAATGGACTAGATTTAAAACAAACTTAAATTCAATGGCAAAGTAAACGATTTAGAATATATCAGCTGATTTCTTTTATGCAAAATATACTGATTTCTTAATATCGATTACTGCTCAGAAAGGAAAGGAGGCTTCCATTCCCTGTGTCGAGTACATTTCCCTAAAATTTTATGAACCTTACAAATCCGGCCTTCTCTGGTTAGCCTCCTCAAATGTCTCACTTCCTCGTCCATCTGTTCCCTCGGAGAAGGTAACGATAAAGTTTCATACCCGTTATAACAGACCTCCGTAATAATTAAAATTAAAAAAAGGAAAAAACATGTTTCCCGAAAAATTAATAATATTACGATTGCTTATGTTTCAGTTGTAAATTGTCTGAACCGGATCATTTGAATAAGTCGGCTTTATTTTATAGCTTGTGATACTGACATTTTAAAGTATCATATTTCACCTAAAGATCCACTTATAGACTTTTGTGAGAGCATCATACAAGGGCAGATCTAGAGCAAAATCTTAGGGGGGGGGGGGCAATGTGATAAGGGCGCCAATATTTACCAAATTGACATGTTTGTTTAAAAAAAGAGTAAAAACAGAAAAAAACGCGGAATGAGGGCACCAGAAAAATCTTGAGGGCCGGGATTCCCCCTGGATCCGCCAATGGTATCAGATAACTACCATTAGGGTTTCTTATATCCCCTTTATGTCTTGGGTATGTGCACTAGAGACTTAAACAAATATTAGAGAAGTAAAACAAACACCCCCTGTCAAACAAAATGGCGGGGAACAACAAAACTTGGGTTCCCCTATTGGTATTTTTGCCCTTCCATATCTGTAACTAGTGCAACTTTTAAACTTCTGGGGGAAGGCACGTGCCCTTAACAACACCCTAGATAGAGCAGCCTTTCAAAGTATGGGTAACTTAAGGCCCCGGGGAACATTTTCTTGTCAATATTTGATTGAGAAAGCAATTTGAATGAGAAACACGAGGTAACGTTTAAAGGGATAGGCGGTTGTAGATGAGGGACCAAGGGGACAATTGCCCCGGGTGCAAAAATTTTCGGGTATAAAATTTCAAATAAATAATCTAATAGTTATAATGGTTTTATAATTTTGAAATTTATTTTTACTAAATAAAGTAGAGGGGGTAGTTAAAAAATGAAAATAGATAATAAATCATTCATTAGTTGATAAACAAGAAATAAATGATAAATAAAAATAATGAAAACACAATAATAAAAATAGCTAATGATAATCAAATAATTACATAATTTAAATAATAAATTAAAAATAATTAAAAAAATTAATCAATTAAATAATTGAAAATAATTTTGTTAAAAAATGAAAATTTTGTTAAAATTTGGCCTTAAATTTTTGTGGGAGACAGGAGTGGGAGGGTGCTAATCAAGATTTTGGCCCGGCGCAAAAGAGACCAGAACCACCACTGTTGACGGATGAGAAATATTATTCGACGAGGCTTTCCACTTTTTCAGTCTTCTCTTTGCATAATATCATCTCTTCATATCATTCGTTCCCCGTTTAAGCGACTTAGTCTCATAACTTTTAATTTTTGAACCTCGTCCCCGCACAGAACCTTCGAAATTCACTGGATTGCCAAATTTCGATTCCGTCTGATATTCCGTCTATAAGATCCTCGTTCAGTCTTTTGAAATCGACAATCTTCCTTAAGAGCAAGATTATCGATTCATGTATTTTCAGATTATCAAAAAAAAAAGAACAAAAAATCAATCATCAAACATGTATCAAATACCTTTCTGTTACTGTGAGATACGTAGCATTTTCCCCCAGTGTTTTTGTTTTAAAATGTTTAACATCCCATTGCCTTTTTATTTTTCGCAATTTTTTGTCTTTTTACTCTTGTGTTAGCGTGATTAAAAAGAACGGTACTTGTGTATTATTCAGAAAACAATCAATAAGTGAAGTTATGTTCTTTCGTGAAACAAACTACGATGCAGGTACATTTTCATTAAATATTTAAAATATTAATTTAAATATTTTTAATATATTTTATTTAAATATTTAAATATTTTTAAATTTATTTAAATTATTAATTAAATATTAAATTATATGTAGAACCTATAGTTTTCCAAGTGTTTGGTTAATTTGGCACGGGTAAACGGCGGGAGTGTGCGTGCCTAAAGTCATGTTGTGTCCATTGACGCACTGTTTTGTTGTGTGTAACAACCCCTTATACTGGAATAATATAATTGTCTCTTTTTCAGTCTTTGGCAAATCCTAAATCTTCATTTCAAAATCCATGTTCAGATACTATCTTCAATCACTATGCGTAGCAAACTAAATTGAGTTCTGTCTTTGTGGCTACGAAACCAGATTTTCGCATCGTAGTTTGTTTCACGAAAGAACCTAAATTCACTTATTGAGTGTGTTCTGAATAATACACAAGTACCAAAAAAAGTAATTAAAAAAAAGATTGAAAACTGGTAAACTAACATAGTCTATAGATCTTTGCTGACATATAATAATACCTTATAGGTTAATGCAACAAAACTTGTGACCCCATCTTTCACAATTCAAAAATTGTACTGGAATATTTTTCCTTCAGTAGTTGAAAGCTTAACCGTAAGCAACAGTACAGATTACGATAACGGTCTTTTATTTTATTACCCAGCAATCAAAATTTGAATATCCGGATTGAGGGGCACTAATTTAAGAAACTATAGTGGAGGGAGAAAAATACATATATTTTTTTTAATTTAGGGAGAGGGGCTCAATTTTGTATTTTTTTCATTTTTTCAATAAAAATGCCTAAAAGGTATTTTTCTGTGAAAATAATAAATAGTGATACTTTTCAAAATCTACTGGGACAGGGAAATTACCCCCCCCCCCCAAATTGGTATCTCTGTCAAGATTGTTGAGCAGTAAGGCCTTAACATAACATTATGCAGCGAAATTGCTATGAAAAATGACAACACTGAAACAACTCCGCTCTCATTTTGTTATTTTTTTTTCAGTATTTTTTTTTCAGTATTGACTTTTCAGTATTTTTTTTTACTTTTTCAGTATATTTTTTTCAGTATTGATTTTTTTTTTCAGTACTCAAAATGACAACACTGAAACAACTCCGCTCTCATTTTGTTATTTTTTTTTCAGTATTTTTTTTTCAGTATTGACTTTTCAGTATTTTTTTTTACTTTTTCAGTATATTTTTTTCAGTATTGATTTTTTTTTCAGTATTCAAAAATGACAACACTGAAACAACTCCGCTCTCATTTTGTTATTTTTTTTTTCAGTATTTTTTTTCAGTATTGACTTTTCAGTATTTTTTTTTTTACTTTTTCAGCATATTTTTTTCAGTATTGATTTTTTTTTCAGTATTCAAAAATGACAACACTGAAACAACTCCGCTCTCATTTTGTTATTTTTTTTTCAGTATTTTTTTTTTCAGTATTGACTTTTCAGTATTTTTTTTGACTTTTTCAGTATATTTTTTTCAGTATTGATTTTTTTTTCAGTATTAATAAACTGATTGATTGATTGAAACCCGAGGATTGGCAGATTGTTGATTTTTTTTTTTGCGTTTTTTTCAGTTTGCTTTTGTCTTGTTTTGTTTTAGATATATATTGAGAGATAGGTGTTTATTTGACCTTCACAGGTCGACCTTTACAGATTAGTACATATAGTTCAACCGAACGTAAAGGCTATAGTCGGTTTCAAACAAAAGATTATGCAGCTTAGTCTAGACCCCTGGATAGTAGTATTTATTTATTAAAAGTTACTTATCATACACACATGAGCAAGGGCCCACATGGGCCCTGGGGAAGTGCCAATCAAGCCAAAGATAACTCTACTAAAAGGCTGTCAATTTTAAGAGACGAGTCACGTTCATGTCAGGGAAATCTTCTAATTTACAATAAATGACAGATGACAATAAATGTAAGCTACGCCTTGTATATAAACTTTATAAGAGAGAAAAAGAACAGGATATACACATAAATGGGGGAAATTTCCATTATTCTCATTTTCATTTCCGACTTATTTCTGTCAAGTCGGTTTCTAATATTTCAACAGTGTCTCAAGTAGGGGCGGATTTTAAGCTTTGACGTTTCTAAGCCCAAGCGTTTTTGCCGCTCCGTTTTTGCAAGATTTTCGGGGAAACTCGGGTGGAGTGGAAACACTGAACAGAACGCAACAGATGAGCCAAAAGTAATGAAAAAGAGGTGATGCCGAACTCTCAGCTGCCGTTCTGGGAGACATCCGACAGTTTATAAGTTGCTACGGGATTCTTTTGTTGTTTTAAAATCCCTTTTCTGTGAGAAAGCAGCGCAGTGACAGAGTCCACCTGACACTTTGACGATAAATAACATCAGACAAATTTTTATTTAAAAAGAAATCGCTGAGTGATAATTTATTGCACCCCCTGACAATATGCGCCCCCAGGCCCGGGCTTGGTTGGCCTATTGGTAAATCAAGGCCTGGTCCCAAGAAACAGAAAAACAGAAGGTTGACTTTATGAATTCATGAATCTCAAAAATTTTGAGAAGTAAAAAAAAAATTTCAAATATGTTTCTTCCTCTCGTGCTGGTTTAATTAATCCCGAATGCTTTCCCTTTTCTCTCCATTTTCTATTCCCGAATTATTTTTCTCGAGTTTGTAGCTAATATTAAAAGTGTTTCCCGGGGACAGAAATATTGACATTCTCATGTTAGCTCAAAGCTATTATACTGAATAACATATTCCATTCCATTCACAAATATGAACAATGGAAAAAAGCAAATGACACCCTTTTGTACACATTCAAAAGAAAACGAAAATATCCTTCGGCTTTTTCCACACTCACTTTGAATGTGGAAGTGTGGTGAATCTTCTTTCATCAACAATTTCTTTATTTTCTTTTTGCAACACAACTGACATATTTCTTCTCGTTTTGCCATCTTAATTACCCCCATACAAACGTCTTTGTTTTCAGACCTTGCTTATTTTTCTTTTTCTAGGAGATGTGTTTCCTAAGAGGCATCGTTCTTGACATCAATTGTTTTCTTTTTTATTATATTTTCAATTTCTCGTGCACATTTATTATCGTATTTTCAAAAGAGAACAAAACTGGCTTGACATGAATATAATAGTAAACTAAAACTTAATAAGATCTGTAGCCATTCGTTTGATTAAAGACCCGATTGGGGGAAAAATTAGAGTTTCAAGGGGAAAATTTTTAAAAAACTAAATACCTAACGATGAAAATCCCACTGAACAACTAAATAGTATTTCAATCATTTACATATAATAGATAACAGGGGAAATGAGATTCGATACAAGATATCGATGTGACCTAATGGAAGAGCTAGTCAAGTTCTTTTTCTTTCTTTTCAAAAGATGGGAGACACATACATCAGTTTGTTTTAACGATCAGAGGGAAAGATAAAAGAAGTTCCTTTAGAAAGTAAGGAGAGTGAAGAAAATCCTAAACATTTTGAAACAATTTCATCAAATTTTGGCAATCATTTTGTAAACCGTTTTGTAACTAATAGCATTGTAAAGTTATGAGGGAGACATTTCCCCACCGATTCTCTCTCTCTCTCTCTCTCTCTCTCTCTCTCTCTCTCTCTCTCTCTCTCTCTCTCTCTCTCTCTCTCTCTCTCTCTCTCTCTCTCTCTCTCTATCTCTCTCTCTCTAAAATATACTTTGCGTAATCTAAAATATACACGAGAAAACAAAACTATATATTCTACACTATTGGTTTCAAGCTGATTTTAGACCATGCCCCACCTAAGCATTCCTATAATCCTGATAGCCCCCCTCCCCTCCCCATAATGATATTTAATTTTTGTTGCTCAAAATTTTACGCGTATTCACCTGAAGGAACCTTAAAAGGCTTTGAGCCTTGTAGTTTTTTCGAGTCCCACTCTAAGCATATTTTATACTAAAGAGAATTTTGTCTATATACAACAGGTTTTATAACATCATTGCAATGCAAATTCATCAGAAAATCATCTGTCTTTTTTGCTCTTTAAATGCAAATGAATGTGAGGTCTTTCAAGTGACAACTATTTTTTTTCAAAACTAAAGCCTTCGAGTATAGTCAACTAAAGGGTACATGTTCTGCTCATGACCCACCAAAATATTGCCATGTCCCATAAGTGGTCCTCCGCCCCACGTTGGGGATCCCGGCTCTAAGCTAAACTTATAAAAGCCTTGACTATCTTTTTTTTATCTAACGAAACATTAAAAAAAGGAAAACAACCTTGAATGTACTCGATCAAAAATAATCATGATACTGCAGTCTCTTGTGGTGGCCAAGATTCTATATTTTTGTATAATCTTCAACGCAGCTTCAAAATCATCCTCATTTTCATCATTTAAGAGCCAGTCAATATCTTCATAGGCACCAGAAGACCATCTTAGCCGATCCAAAAGATCCACGTCTTTTTCCGTATCTTCTGCTAGCTTATCATAGGCTTTGTACAAAGAACATGCTGGAACTTCGCCCAGTTTTTGTGTTTTCAAAAGACTGTCTAATAGAGATCCCTCAGGTAAAATATCCATACGAGTGTCACATGGATCAAAAATTGAGCTAGTTCGTGTTTGTTCTAGAGAGCCGTTACAGATGTCTGGAAATTGTAGCGATGAAGCAAAACCATTCATTGGACGGTCGCAATAGTGTTCTGCGCGAGATGTTGGTTGAGACTTCTTGGGCAAAGGAGAGAGTAACGCCTGAATGAGCAAATGTGCAAAATTCGAGAAAGACCTATAAAGAAAAAACAAATTGATATAATTGCATAATTTCTTTATTAGCCAGAACAGCGTACAGTAGCACAGGCAGGTTATAAAGTAATTGAAACGGTACTACAATAAATAAACAAATCAATCCATAAAAGAAGCTAAATTAAGCATCAAACGCTTCCTGGAGCGTTTTCAGTAAAATATCGAGTGAAATAAGGGGTGAATGATTCAACAAAAAACGAAAAAAAAAGGAAAAAACGACAACAAGGATAATTTTAAGCCAGTAGAAGATAAAAATTAAAGTAAGCAGATATTTCGATAAGAGTCTTTGCCAAATCGTCTTCAGTTCACAAAAGTGTAATAGAAGAACTAACCTTTCGAAGTAAAAACCAAACTAAAAAAGAAAAAGGAGGCGCCATATGAGATTGGAAATAATACGGTAGGTGACATCAAACATAAAATCATAAATAAAATACACGTTAAAGGATTCGATTGGGCAGGAACTCTCTCCATGGCTGAAGATGCACCCTTTCTATTGGTTCGTCTCGGAGCCTATTTATCACAGATGACTTAAGATATGTCTCAGTACTAGAATTAGGTAAATCACCAGGTGCAGAAAATTCTTTTCATTTGCTGGAGTTTCATGCTAGGTCTATCAGTAAGGGAGGTGGAGGGGCTCAAAATTGGAATATATCTCTATTTAATTGGAGGGTTCAGATATTTTAGTCCGAATCAATACGTAAACTCTTGCGCACTGTCAACACGGACTTTTAAATGAAGGGTTTCAATATAAATAGAATTAAATGCAACAATTGGTATGGCATCAACCAAGGGAGCACTTTCTTTCATTGATTTTGTTTTTATTCTATTATTGAAATTTTATACTCAAATCTGGCTCTAAGAAATAGATAGAGGCATGAATTATTTAAGTTAAAGACAAGAAATACTATACCTAAATCATAAATAGAAATTAGAAATCATAAACATCACCAGAAGTGTTTACTTAGAAAAACAACACTGAAGCTACGAAAAAACTAATCAAGGATGTCTCCGAAACGTGCTTAAATATAGAGGGAATGTTCTGTATGCACATTTAAAGAAAACAAAAATAATTTTATATATAGAAATAAATAGAGAAAGACATTAAAATGTAAATATGGTTGAACGTAAAGATTGTTCTGTATGTGTATCTTAAAAATACACACAGAGAATTACATGGAGAAATGCACAGAGAAATATATTAGAATATAATTGCGTTTGAATATAGAAAATGTCCTGTATGTGGATTTTAGAAATATGTAGAGAAATACACTAGAATATATCAATATAGTGAATATATTTTATTTACATTTTAGAATGAATTTCGTCAGATCGACTTAAAAATAATTTATTGGACAGTTAGCAGAAACGCGTCGTGTCACATTTTGCTTTATCTTCGTTTTCACAGAATATTCTTGTGACTGCATGGAGTGAAAAGCTAATTAAGGCTCAGGCGAATACCTCACTAAAACCTCACTATACAGACAAAATAGAACAACAAAAAGCAAACTGCCTCACCCTTCTCCTCTCAGGAAAATTTATCCCTCTGGATTAGAGTTTGAAAGGAAAGGCTCATAAGACCCAAGATATTTGTTCGTTTTTTTTCGGGGGAGGGGGGAGATCACAAAAAAGCTTCAAAAGACGTATCAAAATGTATTTTTATGCATTTTATTACGTTTTTACGAGCCGGATAAACATTTCGGGGGATTCAAACCCCCTACCCCCCAGATACAGCCTTAGGCTCACAAATCAGTGAAAAATATACGTATTGTACGACCACCCTCCCAACCACAAAAAGCTACACAGACAATACAAGGCAAATCGTCAATCTCTTTCATCTCTAGAAAAGTTTTACCAACCTCGTGGAGATTGGGATTTGTGCACCCATGATTAGGAAATGTGTTATTAAAATTTAATTGATGCAATCAATGTTTCAAACGACTCAAAGCTTAATCAGTTTTTCATCGTTACTATGTAACCCTTGTTGTCTATGCATAATTCTGTTGCTTTGGAAGATTGTTTTAAAGCTGCTTTAGTGTTACCATGGTAGTCTGGTATAGAATATAGATTATTATTTTTAAATGCTGGTTATCCGGATGTTTCGTTGCGTCACAGAAGTGTTGAAATCGGAATGAAACAAAGATCTACTGCAGAGATACTGGATCGCGTTTTACTGTATGTTCTTTTTAAAAGTTTCTTTTCAACTAATCAGAACGTAAACGTGATTCGGTTTCGAAAACAAAAAAAAAGGTATTATACCCTTTTCTTAAAGCTGAACGTAAGCATCAACAAGACAGTGATTCAGTTTTGAGAAAAATAAGGTATTATACCCCTCTGTTGGGGTTGAAAATTAAAAAAGGGGCAAAAAGAGATACCCCCCACACAAAAAAGATTAGACTACCTTCAAATAGTCTTTACAAAAAAACATGATGACAAATTCTCAGCTAAAAAATAAATAGGATACAGGTAGTTTTTGAGGGGAGGGGGAGAGGCGCACAAAATAATAAATGAAAGTTACGGAATGATACAGATAAAATTGTTGAAATCATAAGATTCCCTGGGAACTGAGCACAAACACCAAATTCTCAGCGTATATTGTGCAGCAACTTGTACCGACTGCACTATGCAATGGCACTTTGGCGTATAGCCCGAGAAAGAACAAAGACCCTCAATATTGTGATTCTTATCGTCCGATTACAGTTTGTTCCGTTATTGCAAAACTATTTCAAAAAATTCTTCTTTTAAAAATCTCGAGTAGTTGTGATCACGGAGATCATAAGTTTGGTTTCTGCGTGGGTCTTGGTATTGGGAATGCACATGCAGTTTTCGTGTCTATTTTGGAGAGGCATGAGAGAGTGAAGAAATCTTTATGTGCCTGTACAATAGATATTTCTAAGGCATTCGATTCAGTCCTATAATCCCAAGCTATTCTAGCACTTTCGAGGAGAGGACTAAATCCATCCATTTGTGCCTCTGTATGGCAATGATATCAAATTTCTTCTATACGCGTCCGCGTCGAAAATCTTTATAGAAGTTGGATTTTTGTGCGTCGCGGGGAAAAACAGGGCTCAGTATTTGGTCCTGCAATATTTAAGAATGCCATCCACTGTGCAACCGACCAGATTCCGCATTTTCTTATTGATCCATCCGTTGACGCGAGCCGCCTGTCGTACGCGGATGACATTCTCCTTCTGTCTGATGATTTGTAATCGCTACATGCTGCTGTGAATAGCCTCTATTCCGGGCTGTTTGAAATCAGGCTGTCAGTAGCCTCTGGTAAAACTGAATTTCTCGTTTTTGGGTGTCATCACCTTCTCAATTCAACAATTCAGGTTGGCCCTGCCACAATCTTTGCCTCTGCTTCTCTTGGGTACCTTGAGGTTACATTCGGGATCTCGATTCAGGCAAAACACGGTCACTAATAAAGAATGTGTCTAGAGTTAAATGTGTCTGTTCTGTCTAGAGTTAAAGGCCAATTTGACAAGAAAACGTTTGGTCGGCTGTATAACTCGTTTTCGTACACGTGTTGTTTTTTACACCCTTTCGAAAACTTTTCCCCACATCTGATAAAAACAAAAAAATCCGATCGTTGTTTCTTAGGTTCTAAAAATATTTTCTAAGTATTCTTATTCGGACCAGTAATAGTTACATTTCCCAATAGTTACGGTGTTTTTTGAGATTGATCAAATATTGGATGAGATGTCACTTAGATTTGCTGACCGCTGCAATAAAATTGTCAATTTTCCACTGATACATCTTCTACCAAGTGACTAATGTCGCAAGTTATAAAGTCCCATAGCATTTGACACTTGTTGAAGGAGTGGTTAAAATAGTGGGTAACAACAAATTATTATTATTAGGATTACAAATATAATTATTATGATATTATTATGACACATTTGCTGAGTAGAGTAATAGATGATTTGCTGAGTAGAGTAATAGATGATTCAGATAGAATAGAAATTTAAAAGTCGGAATATGAAAAAAAAATTAAACACGCGAATTCAAAGAAATACTATCGGTACGTCGGTATTTGGCATGTCTCATCCAAAATAGAATGCATATTTAATAAATCTCATACTTTTCACTAGTTTTTTTATGAAAGAGTTGAAAAAGAGATGAAACAGCATGTTTCATTAGTCCGTGTCTTTGGGCAATAATATTGACCAAGGTCAATACACTGGTCAATGCCCTTTTTAAGCGGTAATGGAACAATTTGTTCATCTTTCCCTGGAGATTTTCTTAGATATAAAGTAACTGAAATACGGTTCATTCGGTTATTTGGGGTAAATACAATTCTCGAGTTACAGTGATTAGTTTCTGCGCCAACCCTCCTAAGCTAAATAGAACTGAAACGATAATGTAGTTTCCTTCTCTGTTGTTACAAAAGAATTTGGATTGGGAAGCAATACTATCATTACACGGTAACAAGAAAAAAAAGAGAACAATCTAAAATTTTTCTCTTTTTGTAAGGCCTGTATCCTGCACAAGACTGTATCCAGGGGGTTTTGCAGGGTCTGAACCCTTCCTAAAAAATATCCGGCTCGTAAAAAAAATTAACAAAAATGAACATAAACAAATTTTTGATGCGCTTTGCAAAGTTGTGTCTTTAACCCCCATCCCTCTAAACAAAAATTTTGGATAGGGCCGTGACCCTGGATATTGAATGGAGGGGGTTCTTCAGAAAACAATGCTGTTTATTAGCCATTGAATAAAAAACAGTATATTCATGTAATATTTTTCTAATACAATTATCTAAATCGGATTAGGAGTATTTTATCACCCTGATCTTAATGGCTTCATTCTGGCTGGATAGATCACATTGTTTTAATCCATCACGATCCTGTAATATCATTCGCTAATTGACCAAAAGGTCAATTTCTGAAAAGGCAGTATAACAAATACTTATTGAATGTAAGGTTTTAGTCAATAGAGAATTCATAGAACGCCAGGAATAAGTTGCACTTACGCTTTTTCTTATCCCTCTTTCGCCAAAGAAATTTGAAGCATTTTAAAGTTTTATTTAAATTAGGCTTAAAAAAAGGTGCAAAAGAATTGAAGGGGCTGAGGCGTATCTCAATACCTGTAGTGAAAACAAAGAGACTGTAAATCATTAAGTAACGTTTGACTATTTAAAGTACCATTAGTAGCGTCAGTGCTCACATAGCTGTGAATCAGGGCAAAATAAAAAGACCTTTGTAGGGTCTCTTGAACTTAGCCAAGCAATATGGCAGGGCTGGTGGGAGTATAAACATGGTGCCCAGGTCAACACTGTGTAAGACTTTTTTCCGTTTCGACGACTGATCTGTTGTCATTATGTTAGAGACCTACCTGTTTTTTTTTTTTTTTTCAATCAAACTCTTACGTGACATAAATTTTTGATCTTTCTCCATCTCCATCTCTATATCTCTCTCTCTATCATATGAGCTTTCAGGTAAATCTAAAAGGAGATGTGCAGGCGTTCCAAGTCTTCCTCGAGCAACACAAAAGGGCCTATGGGATTTCCAACATTGCATTGCAACATACAGGAGGACCTATGGGATTACCAACATTGCATTGCAACATACAGGAGGGCTATGGAATTTCCAACACTGCATTGCAACATACAGGAGGGCCTATGGGATTTCCAACATTGCATTGCAACATACAGGAGGGCCTATGGGATTTCCAACATTGCATTGCAACATACAGGAGGGCCTACGGCATTTCCAACATTGCATTGCAACATACAGGAGGACCTATGGGATTTCAAACATTGCATTGCAACATACAGGAGGGCCTATGGGATTTCAAACATTGCATTGCAACATACAGGAGGGCCTATGGGATTTCAAACATTGCATTGCAACATACAGTAGGGCCTATGGGATTTCCAACATTGCATTGCAACATACAGGAGGGCCTATGGGATTTCAAACATTGCATTGCAACATACAGGAGGGCCTACGGGATTCCAAACATTGCATTGCAACATACAGGAGGGCCTATGGGATTTCCAACATTGCATTGCAACATATAGGAGGGCCTACGGGATTTCCAAAATCGTACATTGTCATTTTCTATTTTTTGACGACTGATGTTATAGCTAAGATGTTTCAGATAATACTGCTATTTCAAATAAATATTTACGCAACATGTAAATTTTCTCCGTAAATCACAATAGAGACACATAGGGTTTCTTGGATTTTCCGGACCAACAGAAACTTAAACAGTTATTTTTTTGGGGGGTGAGGGGGGCAAACTGTAAAAACCGCGCATAATACTTTCTTCATTTCAACGACTGATCTTGCAGTCGAGACATTACGCACAGTATTCGTATTTTAATCAAGCTTAAACGTAACATATGAACTTTTAAGTAAAAAAAGGAGACATTTTAGGTTTCTTAGACTTCTCAAACACAGCAAGGTCGACGGGAATTAAAACACAGTATGTGGCTGAAAACTGTGACAGACACACTTTTTTTCAAGGGTGATTCTTACAGTAAAGATATTGCAAATAATGCTGTTTGTATTAATCAAACTTTTACGTAAGATAGAGAATTGCACGTAAGTACAGATTGATTATAATCTGGAAAACCCATTTAACCAAGACCCAAGGAGCTCTACACTTTCCAAAATCGTGAACACCAAGTGGCACGTGCAAAGTGTGACAGAAGTGTACCAAGTATAGTGCAAACAATGCCTTGCGCTACACAAAGATGTACAGCTTGATGGGGGTGTGACCCACTTTATGAAATAAGTGGCACACTGAGATGTGCACAGTGCACCAAGTCGTCGAGAGTAGATACTACTACTGCTACTACTACTACTAATAACTCACTGCAGCACCAAGCCGCCTGAGGCCAACACAGCCACGCACGCTCCTCCTCCAACCTAATCTATTTAAAGCCTCCCTCTTTACACCCTCCCAGGAAAATCCCGTTTCCTTTAAATCTTTATTTATGACATCCTCCCAACCCAGACAAGGACGACCTGCTTTCCGTGTAGCCCTAGACGGTTGGCCAAAAAGGACAATCTTCGGTAATCTGTCATCCTTCATCCGTAGAACGTGGCCTAGCCATCTCAACCTTTCTTTCATTATAGCCCCAGAAAGCGGGATTGAACCATACTTTTCGTACAACCTACTGTTTGAAATACGGTCAGTCAGTCGGGTACCCAGAACAATCCGTAGGCAATTTCTCTGGAAAACATCTGGTAAATTTTCATCTGCTTTTCAGAGTGCCCATGCTTCAGAGCCATATTTGACCACTGTCATCACTGTAGCTTCCAATATTCTAATCTTGGTATGTAGACTTATCTTTCTATTCTTCCAAACTTTTTTTAACTGTGAAAAAACACCCTGAGCTTTAGCTATTCTACTTTTAACATCTTCACTGCTCCCACCATCTTTACTAATAATACTACCAAGGCAACTGAAGCTCCCAACCTGATCAATCTTTTCGTTACCTAATGTCATCTTCACTTATTCCTAGCCTTAGTGACTTAGTCTTCTTAACATTAATTTTCAACCCTATTTTAGCCCCCTGAACTCTTAAAACCTCTAAAAATTCATTCATTTTGCTCACACTTTCATCTAATATGCTTAAATCATCAGCATAATCTAAGTCCAGGAGCGTTCTTCCTCCCCATTTGATTCCATGGTCTCCAATTGCCTTTCCTGTGCTCCTTAAGACGAACCCTCTTTAGTTTAAAGTGTCAAATAGGGAAATTTGCAGCAGTCCAGGAAACACACTATTTAAAAGACCTAATATGTCTGGAAAATTACATATTTGGAGTGTGCCCAAAATCTATTTAAGGGTAAAAACTGCAGATCATTAATTTTTACTATCTTCGAAAGTAGCAGAGCTAAGGAATTAAACGTCCAGGAATGGATCTAGTACCAAAAGAAGGGTCTCTCAAGCTCAAAGAAAGGCAAGTTAGCAATAAAGCATGGAATACTGGACGGCGTTTCCAGTTTTTTAGGACGAACGCGGCGTTTCCGCTCCTATCAATTCTCCATATT
Organism: Artemia franciscana; assembly: GCF_032884065.1. Taxonomy (NCBI): domain Eukaryota; kingdom Metazoa; phylum Arthropoda; class Branchiopoda; order Anostraca; family Artemiidae; genus Artemia; species Artemia franciscana. The sequence continues at coordinate 46,997,848 of NC_088867.1, forward strand.
CTATGGTATTTAGTCTAAAAATTTTCCACAAAATATGCACAAGCTTTGCGGCTAAAATTGTCTAATCCGTTCCGATTCTGAAACTACTTTCCATAGTCAGTAATACAAAATATCAAGATATAAAGTTTTAAAGCAGCAATATTTTTTTGTGAAGATTTTGCTAAAATAACATTCTACTGGGTTTGTCAGTTGAAATTCCAAATTGAACCCCGGTATCCCCTGAGTAGTTTTTTAGGTTTTTATTTTTCTCATTCATGATCATCAATTCTTCATTTAATACCATTTAAATTAAAACAAAAAAGATTTAAAGGATATGGGAACTTCCTGGGAGAGTGTAAAGAGGGAGGCTTCAAATAGATTAGGTCGGAGGAGGAGCGTGCGTAGCTGTGTTGGCCTCAGGTGGCTTGGTGCTGCAGTGAGTTATTTGTTTGTTGTTGTAGTAAATTAAAACAAGAAAATGATTACAGCCCCGAGATAAAATAAGCTGTAGGTAACATTTAAAAAAGAAGAAGAAAAAACAAGAGCTAAGAGCTCATATGGCACTTGTGACGAGGCGAGAAGAGCTAAGAGCCAAAAAATCTTATGGTATGAGCTCTAACAAAATTCTAAGAATCAATAGATTGATTTAAAAAGGAAACTAAGAGGCTTAATACCAGTCAGGATTTAAAATAAGAGCTCTGAGTCACGATGTCCTTCTAAATATCAAAATTCATTAAAATCCGATCACCCACTCGTAAGTTATAAATACCTAATTTTTTCAAATTTTTCCTCTCCCTTTAGCCCCCCAGATGGTCGAATCTGGGAAAACGACTTTATCAAGTCAAATTGTGCAGCTCCCTGACACACCTACCAATTTTCATCGTCCTAGCGCGTCCAGAAGCACCAAACTCGCCAAATCGCTGAACCCCTCCCCCCAACTCCCCCAAAGAGAGCGAATCCAGTACGATTCTGTCAATCACGTATCAAGGACATTTGTTTATTCTATCCACCAAGCTTCATCCCGATTCCTCCACTCCAAGTGATTTTCCAAGATTTCCCCTCCAACTCCCCCCAATGTCAAAAGATCTGGTCGGGATTTGAAATAAGAGCTCTGAGACATGAATTCCTTCTAAAAATCAAATTTCATTAAGATCCGATTATCTATTCGTAAGATAAAAATGCCCCAATTTTCACGTTTTCCAAGAATTCCGGTTTCCCCCTCCAACTCCCCCCAATGTCACAGGATCTGGTCGGAATTTCAAATTAGAACTTTAAAGCACAAGATCCTTCTAAATATCAAATTTCATTAAGATCTGGTCACCTTTTCGCAAGTTACAAATGCCTCAATTTTCAAAATTACCCCCCCCCCCAATTCCACCAAAGAGAGCTCACGTATCTTAGACAGGTTTCTATTCTTCCCATCCAGTTTCAACCTGATCTCACTGCTCTAAGTATTTTCTAAGATTTCTGATCCCTCCGAATGCCTCCCCCCCCCAATTACGCTTGATCCGGTTGAGATTTAAAATAAGAGATCTGAGTTACGAGGTCCTTCCAAATATGAAGTTTCATGAAGATCTGATCACTCCTTCGTAAGTTAAAAATAAATCATTTTTTCTTATTTTACGGAATTAACCCCCCCCCCCCATAGAGCGGATCCGTTCCAATTGTGTAAATCACGTATGTAAGACTTCTGCTTATTTTTCCCACCAAGTTTCATCCCGATCCCTCCAATCTAAGCATTTTCCATGATTTTAGGTTCCCCCAGCCCAAACTTCCCCCAATGTCACCAGATCCGATCAGGATTTAAAACAAGAGCTTTGAGACACGATATCCTTCTAAATATAAATTTCATTGAGATCCGATCACCCGTTCGTAAGTTAAAAATACCTCATTTTTTCTAATTTTTCATAACTAACCCCTCCCCCAACTACCCCAAAGAGAGCGGATCTGTTCCGGTTATGTCAATCATGTATCTAGGACTCGTGATTATTTTTCCCACCAAGTTTCATCCCGATCCCTCCACTCTAAGTGTTTTCCAAGTTTTAGGTTTCCCCCTCCCCCCCAATGTCACCAGATCCGATCGGGTTTAAAATAAGAGCTCTGAGCCACGATATCCTTCTAAATATCAAATTTCATTGAGATCCGGTCACTCGTTCGTAAGTTAAAAATGCCTAATTTTTTCTAATTTTTATGAAATAACCCCCCCCCCCCCAACTACCCCAAAGAGAGCAGATCCGTTCCGTTTATGTCAATCATGTATCTAGGACTTGTGTTTATTTTTCCCACCAAGTTTCATCCCGATCCCTCCACTCTAAGTGTTTTCCAAGATTTTAGGTTTCCCCCCTCCAACTCCCCCCAATGTCATCAGATCCGGTCGGGATTTAAAATAAGAGCTCTGAGACACAATATCATTCCAAACATCAAATTTCATTAAGATCCCATCACCCGCTCATAAGTTAAAAATACTTTATTTTTTCTATTTTTCCGAATTAACCGGCCCCCCACTCCCTCCAGATGGTCAAATCGCAAAAACGACTATTTCTAATTTAATCTGGTCCAGTCCCTGATACGCTTGCCAAATTTCATCGTCCTAGCTTACCTGGAAGTGCCTAAAGTAGCAAAACCGGGACCGACAGACAGACAGACCGACAGAATTTGCGATTGCTATATGTCACTTGGTTAATACCAAGTGCCATAAAAATATGTCCAATTGCAAACAAATCAGTGGTGTACTCGTTTTCTTTTATGTGAGAGTCAGGGGAAGCTAAGGAAAAGTCTGTACATTGCCATTTTACGATAAAAAGTAAACCTTCTACTCGCACTTTTTCGCTGTTCGGTGAGGGTAGGTAGAAACATCTATCAGTAAGCATGGCAACAGTGGAGTTCTTGCTCTACTGAAAACAGAAAAGCCAATATCCTTCGTAATTTTCCATAGACTTAATTAAACATGCAATTGAAAAGTAGGAGTCATTAAAAGTAATTAAATTTTAGGAGATAACATTGGATTCAAAAATAATGTTTGTCATCGCTACGACTGAAATAGAAATGAGGCGACTACCTTCGCACAGTAACAGGTAAATACTGGATACTGAAAGTAGGTATGACATCACTGTAAAACCTTTTATTGCATTCTATCAACTTAACAATAGCAATTGCAAAACCCACAAGGCCCTATTGGAATCATTCTGGGGTCCCTCATCAAGAAGAAGAAAAAGATTTCAGCTTGTCACGAACAATTGACGTCTTTAAAGCAGATATTCAGGAATTATTACTGTGGTGGGGGAGGTCTGAATTGTAAAAAAGAAAAACAAAGTTGAACTATAAAGACAATATAACAGATTATAGAAAATACAAAAGAAACCTTAAGGCTTCGTGAATTCTCCCCTTTTAATGAAGGAAAATCTAAACAGAACTAAAAAATCTTGCATATTTTGAAACTTGGATCATATCTTTTTATATATATAACTAAATATTAGCATTAGCTTAATAGCGTATTCCTCAAGAGCTAGACAAACCTTTATATTTTTCTAATACAAGTGAAAAAAAAACATGTTTCATTAGTGAAATCTACATTTCATTATTTGCAAAGAATTTATTCGCTAGAATCGACTCTTAATCAATTACATAAAAAAAACTAGTTTTTTTAACTGAAAGTAAGGAGCGACATTCAAACTTACAGAAATTACTCCGTATATGAAATGGGTTGTTCCCTCCGCAATCCCTCACTCTTTACGCTAAAACTTTCAATTGTTTTTAAAAAGCAGAATTGTGGAAAAGAGTCAAACTTTAGCGTAAAGAGCGAGGGATTGCGGAGGGAACAACCCATTTCATATACGGAGTAATTTCTGTTCGTTTTAAGTTTTAATGTCACTCCTTACTTTCAGTTAAAAAAAACTAGTTTTTTATGTAATTTCTGAACGTTTTTGAATTAATGCATGTTTGATTTTGGCTCTCCCCACATAAATTATTAAAATGAAATTTGCATCTTAATTCCTTTTTTGGCTAAATGGCTTTCTCTTAGTTTTGATCAGACGATTTTGAGAAGTAAGGGGTGGGGAAGGAGGCCTAGTTGCCCTGCAATTTTTCGGTTACATAAAAAGGCAACTATAAATTTTAATTTTTAACGAATGTTTTTATTAGTAAAAAATAGACATAACTTAAGAATTAACTTACCTGTTACTTAAAAATTAAGTAACAAACTTTTATATTCTTAAATTTTTATAATGTATATGAGGGGGTTTGTACCCTCGTTTAATACCTCACTCTTTACACTAAATCGTACGTTTTGTCCCAATTCTTTAAGAATGACCCCTGAATCAGAAAAGCCGTAGCATAAATAGTTTAAATTACTAAAAATACTATAGCATAAAGAGCGAGGTATTTATCTCCTCCTAAATACCTCGCTCTTTATGCTAAAGTGTTTTTAGAGCCCCTCATTTGCGTAATAATCTCTGTTCGTCTTAAGTTTCAATGCTACCCCTTACTTTCAATTGAAAAAACTTTTCCATGTTTATTTTTTCATTGTTTTTTTACAGTAATTTTTGAAAATCCTGCGCCCTTTTCAATGAATTTATGTTCCCCCATGACATGTTTCTCCAAGGAAAGATCCTCCCACATAGCCCCCTCCCCTCAACCCCACCCCCAAAACCAAAAAAATCCCCTGAAAACGTATGTACACTTCCCAATAACCATTATTATATGTAAACACTGGTCGAAGTTTGTAACTTGCAGCCCCTCCCCCAAGGACTGTGGGGGAGTAATTTATTACCAAAGATATAATGGTTTTTGACAATGCAGAACAAAATGGCTATCTCAAAATTTTGATCCGTTGACTTAGGAGAAAAAATGAGCCTAGGTGCCCTCCAATTTTTTTGGTCACTTAAAAAGGGCACTAGAACTTTTCATTTCCGCTAGAATGAGCCCTCTTGCGACATTCCAGGACCACTTGGTCGATACGATGACCCCTGAAAAACAAAACAAAAAACAAATAAACACGTACCCGTGATTTGTCTTCTCGCAAAAAATACGAAATTCCACATTTTTGCAGATACGAGCTTGAAATTGTTTCTGTAGGGTTCTCTGATACACCGAACGCGATGGTGTGATTTTCTATCACACAATCTTTTAGGGGGTGTTTTCCCCTATTTTCCAAAATAAGGCAAATTTTCTCAGGCTCGTAACTTTTGATGGCAAATACTAAATTTGATGAAACTTATATATTTAAAATCAGCATGAAAATCCGATTCTTTTGATGTATATTTTAGCATAAAAATTCCGATTTTTAGAGTTTCGTTTACTATTGAGCCGGGTCGCTCTTACGAACTGTTTGACACGAACTGTCTATTTTCGTTACCACGAACTGTTTGACAGAGTTGACACGAGATTCTCACTAGAGTTGAATTGCGACTAACTGGAGTTGCGTTTCTTTTGTATTGCGATGTAAGCACAGTGTTTCCACTTTTCTTTTCAAACAATCTTGAAAACCTCGGCGATTTTCGGTATAAAATCGGTAGATGACTCTCAGGGTTCGGTAGAATTTTCAGTAGGACTGTTTTTCATTTTGTGTTATGTTTTTGGAGGTGTTCGAGCGATTTGTGAATAAAGTACCACATTCTAAAAACTCAGAGAGTGATTCCGGAAAGAAAAGCGGGATTTCGTCGAAAAATCGGTAGAAGTGGAAACACTGGTAAGCATCTTAATTTTTCTGCTCTTTCTTTAGGTTGAAGGTGACACTTGCTCGTCATTTCCAGATAATTTAAATTGCACGAAATGGATGAATACCACGAAAAAAAACGCGTATTCAACTTTGTACATATTTAAGTTACCTAGAATGCATATCGTCTGCGGAATGTGGATGTCCATTGTCAACTTTGTCCTTTTTTCCCAGCCACTCATTCAAGACAGGGATGGCTTCAACAGAATTTTCTTCACTAAGTGCCAGATTTCCATTCTAGAAAAAAGATAAAATTCACTTTTTTATCCGCTTACCTGTCCAAATGTTACGAAAAAATAGCTTGGAAATGCAATGAAAATAGAAAAACTATGCTTATAAAAACTTCGATATATCTTTGTATGGCACTATTTAAATGTTTACAACCTCTAAAAAAATAGTTGAGAACTAAAAGTTCAAGATCATAAAAATCACACATGGGCACTTGGATAAAACTTCCAACGTTTTAAGGGGTGCTAAAATTCTAAACCACTTGATTAGTCGTTTTATGGATAACGTTGGCCAAAACAAAGGAAATTCGTAATATCAAAACTAGCTAAATTCCAAAACACAAGCTGGAAAATCTAGAGGTCCTCCCAATATATGGGGGGCCAACCTATTTTAGAAGCAAACTCAATAAACGAGCGAGATGCAAGTCACTATCGTTTTTCAATTTATTAACTGCATTGTAATGACGAGAAAAATTTGCCACAAGATATGTGATGTTTTTCTCAGGAAATACCGTCTTATCTGTCCCCAGAGGGGGGTGATGAAGCCTCCACGAGAACAAGACTTTCGGTAGCGTGGTCGGCAGAGTTCGTATCTACTGATGATGTTGCTAAAATTACTTTAATAAAATATACAATACTAGTATACACTCGTGAACAGTTTTCTTGAAGCTGTAGAGAATCTGAGCTATAGTCAACTTGCACTGGCTGGCACAGTTGATTTGGAGGTGGCTGCGGCACTCTCTAAGCTTGCAGTCTATAGTTGGCTAGTGGGGGTTACTGGAACGCTCCGACGGCAGTTGATGTGGAGGCTGTTGGTAAACCCTCCCAGCTCACCGTATATGATAGAAAAGTGGAGGTTACTCAAACTCTCCAACGGTGTTCCTCTAACCACTTGTTGTCACCGTTGGTTCCCAAGCTGAACTATCTACGAATTGTGTATTTTGCCCCCACTTCTCTTCCGGGTCCCAAGTCTAGGCATTCCAGTTCCATGACCCTCAAAGTAGCATCTCATTGGCTGGCAGGTTTTGGTCATGGTCAATCTCTACCTTGAAGTAGTACTGTCTACTGAGGTTGGTTCTTTGGTTGAGGCTTCTGTTAAAAAACTTACCTCTAGTTATGTACCTGCTACTCTTGATGCTGAGAATATGGAGATCATTAAACAAGAGGTATACAATAGTCAGAAAATGGATTTTGATGTGCTTGTTGAATCACTTAAAGAATATGACTTGAGGATGTCAAGGCTTGAATTATCTCTTAATTTGCTTGACTCAGGTTTGTCAGAGCTGCAGAAACCACTGAAACCAATTCAATCCAACGTTGATCGTCTGAATGATCAGTTTGACCAAATAAAAATTTCAAATCAGCTGATCCTATTTGGTTTCAAAGAAGAGCCTTATCCAGAAGCTTCTGAAAGCAAATTCATTGAATTTTGGAGTACTAGCTTTCCTGGCATTCCTGTGACTAAAAATGACATAGTTCTGTTTGAAGGATTGGAAAACAAGGCTCAGGTTTGAAATCTTGCCCAGTTTTTGTGGAATTCTGTAGTCCCAGAATACAGAAGCTCATTCTTAGAGAAAAGAAAAGTTTGCAAGGCAGTGGTGTCTTTATTTCTGAGTCACTCACAAAGCCTAGACTTCAGCTATTCAATTATGCTAAATCAAAGCTTGGAAAGAGGTCTACATGGTCTAGTGGAGGAGAAATACTCACTAAGTTTTCTGATGGTGAAGTGATCACTGTTAAAGAGGCATATCAAATTTTTGCTCTCCATCAGTCAACTACAGCCCATCCGAACCCCTCCCAGGACTAAAACAAACCATTTTTTTAGCTCTGTTTTGTAACTTCATTTACGATTTAATAGGTTTTTCTTATGTTTGCATTTATGTTGTTTTACATTATTCATTTAAGTGGATTTCATAAATCATTGATAATTTCCTTCGGTTGCTTATTTATTGTTTTGCCTTTTCTTTACTTTGTTTTTGCCTTTGTCCTTGGACTTGTTTTTTTTTCCTGAACTTTTTGGTTTGATAACTACAAAGTTCTAAGAAAAAAAAAGTCTTGGAAAAAATTTCTAAGACTAAGCTCTAAGAGAGTGGTCTGATAATTCTTGCCAATTTGATGTAACAGGCTTAACATAAACATTTTTACCTGATAGTGAAAATTTAACACCTTATGATATGCATGGCTATATTGCTATTCATGTCACTAGAATGGTAACAAAGTGCTCAGGGGGTATCTTTTTATTTATAAAATGTGAAATTGAATTTAGTAGACGGTCTGACCTTGAATACTTTTTTACATCAGTAGTGTCTAATAGTAGGACAGTTTATTTTCTTGTCACTGATATGAAAAGCCAGTTTGCATGGGATTCTGTTTCTTTGTCTAATAAGCCCCCTCCTTTTCCAATATATCTCTTCTGCGATTTGCTTGATCAGCTTTCTTTTGTGAGGACTTTCTCTAAAAAACATATTTGTGTTTTGGGAGATTTTAATTGTAATATGTTCAATGTTGGATCAATTGATGAATATGACCATCTCTTTGATGTGCTTTCTTCTTCTGAACTACATCCCTCAATTTTTTTCCCTCTCGTGTTGACGCTACAAGAAATTCTGCCGCTTTAATAGATAATATTTTAATTTCTCATTCTCCTAATCTGAAGTTTACTTCTGGTCTTGTTTTCATTGATCTTTCTGATCGCTTCCCTATTTGTCTATCACTTTTTGTGCCTAAAACCGAGCTTGCTGTGGACGAGCAAGGTGAGTCTTCTTTCAGAACTTTTAAAACTAAAGAAATTTATAATCTAATTGATAGGCTTCAGAGCAATGACTGGTCCAGTGTTTATGAAGCTAATGATGTTGAATTTGCAATGGAATTATTTTTGTGTCGTATGGGAGCTCTGTTGGATAAGCATTTTCCTCTTAGGAAGAGACCAAGAAATTCTACACCCAAATGCCCATGGATGTCTAGAGGTCTGATCAATGCTACACATATGGAGGCGTCTCTGTTCAAGGCTGCATGTAAAAGTAAGACACAGGATGATCATTTGAAGCATAAACATTATAAAAATGTACTTGCTTCTTCAGTATGTGCAGCCGAAAAGTTCTGTTTTTCACGTCAAATTCATGAGTGTAAGGGGAAATTGCGAAAGGTTTGGACTGTATTTAATGAAGTTCTTTCCCACAAGAAATTTTAACAGCTCCCCCCTCTATTTCATTACAGGAAAGCTGATAGATCCATTGTGGATAAAAGTTCTTCAGCGAGCGCCTTCAATTGGTATTTCACCACCCTTCCTTCCGTTCCCATTCTACCCAGAGTAGAGTAAGTAGTTTTCCCTTAGCAGAAAAGTCTTTTTTCCTTTCCTCATGCAGCGATACTGAAATTTCTAGTGTTATTTCTCAGCTTCCAAATAGCCATTCTTGTTGACAGTTTTGTATTGAGTAATAATGTTCTTTAAAAAATTGGTCAGTTTGTTTCTAACCGCATCTCACACATAACTAACCTCTCTTTTTCTTCTGATGTTTTTCCTCATTTATTTAAAGTTGCTAATAGACCTATTTCTCTTCTTGCCGTCATCTCTAAGGTTGTTGAAAAAGTAGTGTATCGTAGACTCTCTTCATTTGTGCTTAGTACTAATACGACTGCAGGAAATTCTTTCATAACTAACCATCAGTATGTTTTTCATCCCTCTTTCTCTACCTTGTATGCACTTTCAGATGCAAAAGAGTTCGTGCGTATTAATCTGGACAAGGGCTTGTGTGTTTTGGGTCTATTTCTTGACTCTTCAAAGGCTTCTGATATGGTTGACCACTCTGTTCTTTTGTCTAAACTATCGTTATTTGGAGTGCATGGAGTCCCACTAGAATGTTTAAGGTCTTATCTGTCAGGGAGATTTCAGTATGTTTTGGTTAATGGTACTTCTTCCTCTACTTTGCCAATATTGAAGTGTGTCCCACAGGGCTCTGTTCTTGAACCACTTTTGTTTTTAATTTGCAATAATGATCTTGCTGATGGTCTTCATCCCCATGTTCACCCTGTTCTTTTTGCTGATGACAGTAACTTTTTCATTGCTGCAGTGGACCTGCCATCTGCCATCTCCCCGTAGCACAAGGTATTCTCGATAAAGTAAAGTATTGGTGCTGGTCAAATGGTATGACTCTCAACAGCCGGAAGAGTATCATTGTCAATTTCAGGACAGTTTATCGGATGAGAGACGTATAGGAGCCAATCACCCTGACTTACGGGAATGATATTATACCACAAGCTACTATGGTGAAATTTCTTGGTGCGTATCTTGACTGTTTTCATTCTTTTAGACCTCATATAACTAAGACCCGTTCCCTCATCTTCCGCCAGTCTCTAATGTTGCACCGGGTTAACTCATTTATTCCCCCAGGTGTCATGCTTTCTCTTTATTATGCTTTTATTTTTCCTTACCTTTCTTATTGCTGCTTTGTCTCGAGTAATACTAATAAATCTCTTCTCTGGTCACTTCAAAGAGCCCAAAATAGGGCAGTGAAGGCTATCTTTCTTCTCCCTCGGCTTTACCCTTCCTCTGATCTCTATAATGATACTGGAATAGCTTTGCTGGATCGTATCGTAGGAAAAGTAATCTTTATTTAGCGCCCTCTGCTTATCTAGGTATACTTCCACCGTCTCTGCAGCAGTTTTTCTTATGGACAGACTCAGGCTGGTACTCTTCTTCCTTACGAAGTTCTTGTGGCAGACTCATTTTACCCAAATGATCATCTACAGCAGCCCAGAGGTCTCCTGTTTATCAATCAATTCTATTATGGAACTCCATCCCTCTGGATGTCCCTTTATTTCTTTCTGCAAAGACAGTTTTTCGAACAATTTCCCGAAAAAAATATGGTGCCGTTTTCGAGAAAAAATACATATATATATATATATATATATATATATATATATATATATATATATATATATATATATATATATATATATAATATATATATATATATATATATAATATATATATATATATATATATACACTTACAATTATTGATTGTCTATAAAGAAAGTATGTAAATGGCATATCTGTTTGTGCCTCACATTATTTCTTCCTAGAGATCTGTTGGCTTACGGCTGATCTAATAATTTAGAAGATGTGAAAGGTGTTCTTTAACATCTCCATTGGGATCTAAAAAGTACATTCGGTCACATGAACATGGTTCAGAATCACCTTCAGGAGTCTGTGACGGGTGTGCCGCTAAATTGATGTTGTGATAAATCTGTCTAGCTATTTTGAAGCTGAAAACATTACGACTATTTTTGGTTCGATAATCACTTACTTCGAATGAAGCTAAAGCAAAACACTAGTTCAAGTTTCGTATTTGCTTGTGGAACTCTTTAGAGAGAAAGTGATGTTCTATAATAGCCCAAATACATTGTTTTGGAAAGCATTGATGCAGGAATGCAATTCGACAAAGCAGGCAGCGGCCCCAAAGTAAACCATCTTTGTTGACTATATTTTTCCTGTGGGATAATAGAGTGAATACATACAGAGTTAAGAGTCCCAATGACTAGTGAATAAGCCCTTTCGTAGCTACGGCATCTTTGTAAGTTTTCACTGGGTTTTATGCCACAATTTGTTGGCACGGAAGATTGTGATCGTACCGTTCTTTTAACATAATATTTTTTCAGTACTTGTGTACATAATGATACACACTCCAGAAATGAAGTTAGGTCGGTCCGGATGACATATACCAATATGTAATGAAAATATAATATTTTATATGCGAATTTCAGCTATATTTTTATAGATTAGAGGGAAGAGGTAAAGTATAGCGAGTCTACATGCAAAATGTGTTGGTTACAATTATTCTGCATATTATGAAATAAGAATTGTTTTCTAGCTTCACGCTGTCCAAATACTTTACACACACCACCACCCCCACCCCCAAGCGTGCAAATATATAGCCCAAACTATATAAGTCCAATGTATTCTGTCACCCGTCGCTTGTTTTTCACTGAGTGTAAGCTAATTGTCTCTTAAGAAAGACAGATAAAACCAGTTTGTCCTCGAGTGTGTCCTCGAGAATTTTCATATTGATTCGTTGTGATCCTCATTGTCGCATGTCTTGTAACCGCATATTTTTTTTTCTTCAGTTTTGTTTTTGAGTCGTTGTGATACTGCCACTTATCTTTTAACTGCATATTTCTATATTCTTCAATTTCGTTTATGACATGTTGTAACTGTCAGTTTCGCTAAGATTTTAACTACATATATCTGTTATCTTTATTTTCGTTTATCATTGCTTATGAAGTTTTTTTCAGTGCCTTTTGCCTTTGCGGCTTGTATTCGTCATGTCACTTTTGATGGTCTAGGACCCTAGGTTGTTCATTATCACCCGTCGTACATTTACGTTTCTCAGGTGGTTCTCTTAATCTTGTCTCATTTGATGGTCCAGTTTGTTCATTTTGAGCTTACGTTTTTGTCCTATTTTGTTCTTTTTTGTAGTCATTTTGTGCTAACGTTAATTTACGTTTAGATATTACGAAACTGTTGAAAAACCTTAGACCTTAGATCCTCCTGTGCCGCCAGAGGCACCCAGGGCATCCACAAAGAGCCACCAGTCATCCCGCATGTGCGCCGCTGCCCAAACATCTTCCCACTGGGGCTGGATCGTCGTGCGGATGTTCGACAAATCCCGTTGGTAGGTGCGACGCAGCGTGTTCTTGGGTCGACCTCTCCTGCGAGTTCCCTGGGGTTGCCACTCTAGGATCTGCCTAGGGATACTGTCTTCCTTCATACGGATCACGTGCCCAAGGTATCGCCATCTTCGTTGCCGGATGACGTCTGTGACCCTGGGCTGGCCTGAGATAGAACGGACTATCTGGTTTGTGACGTGATCCCTCCACTGCTGAAAATGCCTTTTGAAATTTACATCATCGAATATAGGCACATGAATTTACATATTTCTAAATGTTTGTTCTGCAACTGCTTCTAAAGCAGTTTTAAAATCTATTTTTCCTGTGTCTTCACTTTTAGTCCACATGATTTCTAAACTATTCAGTCTATCCTGATCTATTGTTGATATCACATAGTTTGTTTTTTTTTATTGGTTTTAGCCTCGAAAATGATCTCTCTCTAGAATCAATGCTTATTAAGAACACTTCACACTTCCGAAAATTAATTGTTCATTTTGATGGCAGCGCGGGGTCCTTTCAAACACGGGGCCCGATTGCGCCCAATTGTTCCAATTGCCCTTTTTTCCGGCCCTGGGCGCAAGGACACACAGCTTCTCATAAATAAAGTAGATGTACTTCTAAAAGACAGTCATTGACCTTAAACGGATATTTCATTTAAACGAAAATGTTTTTATCTTCCAGTCTTTATAAACAAAAATAACAAGCAGTAAAATTTAGCTAATGATACGTTATTTAAGTATGCATAACAAACTTTTATAGGTAATTTAAAATGAGATTTTCTACCTGGCTCATTTAAGAGTAATTATTGTCAAATTCAAAATGTTTTCCAAGTTTTTGTAAAGCTTTTCTATTTCACTTGAAAAACATCTAATTTTGAAGATTTGTGCTTGAATTGCGATTTTAACCCACAGGTTTTGTCGTGACAGGGATGACTGAGGTGGCCACCTTAACTATTTTAGGTAAAAATCTGTTATTTCTAATTTTTATAAACTTTCAAATTCGGCTTGATCAGAATAGTGCGCTGCACGAAACATAATCTTACTAATTTGACAGCTGTTAACCAACAATTTAAGTAATGCTGTTATGGAGCAGCACTACTGCTTTTGTAGATTTTTTTTGTCTTGCGATGAGTGGTATATGGCTTAGAAGTTGTATAACATAAAAATCGAAAAACTAATTTCAGTTTAGAAATCGTAAACTGGAGAAAATTTTTCTCTTTTTGGAGATCATTAAAAAAAGATTCTATTCCTACAAAATAGTATGAACAAGGATTAAAACAAAATTGTCCTATGTCTTAAAATGTCTAAAAAAATTTTCAATATCTAGAAATGGCTATGTCTTCATAGGGATCATGTAATGCCGAAATTGAGTAGCACATGAAACTATTTATTCGAAATCTCGCACCAAAATTCTGTCTGTCTTTTAGATTTCTAGAAGATAATTCTGTAGAACTAAAATCAATACAAAAATAAAACTTTTTTTCAAGGAATATTTGACGTGTACTGAATTTTCTTAAATATTTTGTATGAATAGAAAGTTGGGGCCTAACTAAATTGAAAAGGCTGATTGCGATTGCACTTATATAATCTTCGATTAGGCCTATATTATTCGATCACAAAAGAAGGTGTTTTCAGAAAATGTTGCTTCATTTCAACCAAACTTGATCATAGAAAATTAAAGAGCTCCATTGGCGCCTTTCATAGGTACGGACATCTCACCTCTCTGAAGGAGCAGGGGGGGTAGTTAAATCCTAACCATTAATACAACTCATTCTCTTAAAAAGCGACTGTTGGATCTCAATCAATCTCACTCAGAAGCATTAGTTATTGCCAAGTTATGCCTTTGGGAGTGGAGGGAGATGATTCTTTTATAGTTGCTAAGAGTTCATCCACCAAAAAGAGCTGTACACTCGTGCCGAAACGTGGTGGGGAGTAAGAGCTACCGTTCATATTTGTTTCTTTTTTTAATGGGCCCCTGGTATAGCCTCCTCTGCAGGAGGGGAAGAAGGGTAGGGATTTCAAAATATCTCGTTGTCAGTCTAACTACTTGGCTGGTTAGTATAGGTAATTCAGTAGAACCTGTTCAACAGCTTTACTTATGATTTTGAGTGTATGTGTTCGATCAAACCTCTGTGAGAGAATAGCTACATTCCAGTCATCGACTTCAATCAGAAAGACTTACTGGGTACCACTTAAATTGGATAAGGACTAGCAGCCAGGACTTTATTTGTGCCCTTAGAAGGTTCCAGTTTGTCCTCATTCAAAAAGTTGCATATGTTGATATACACCTATGAAACGCGTGTTAAAGTGGGTGCAACACTTTACAGGGTCTTGCCACCGAAGATGCCAAGAGTCCAACTGAGTCCGAAGATGCCAACTTAGCAATACTTTTAAGTAATGCAATAGTATTCACTAATGCAAATAGAGTTAAGTACCAGTGTTCTCTAAGCACTTGATCTGGAATTCACTTATTCACTTGCCGGGCTAAGCTGTGTATTAAACAATAAAAGAAAGCAGAATAATAGTGAAATGTGATTAGCAAAGTCATATGAATAATTGAGAAACACTATTAAAAATGGTACCATGCCCACATCAACTTATCCACAATTAAGCTACTTCCGCCAAAGTTTGGAAGTTCGGTAATGAATCTTAAATTTTCGTCGACATCCAAGGTTACTAAATTGGATAAATCTTCGACATTGAAAGAAAAAAATTTCCGTTAATAAGCCTTACAGTTTGAAAAGAGCAACAAATAACATTCCAGGCCAAAATGACATTATAAAATAGCGAGAATTCCAGTAGAAAAAGCGACCAAGCACACAACCTTACTACCGGGATCATTTCACCCTTGTCCAAATTGCAAAGTTGTCGCTGAAAATTTCGAAGCTAAGTATATAAAAGATACTATTTTGAAAATATAATAAAGAACCTCAAAAATTATGTTCTTAACAAAAAGATAAAATCGACAAATGATCCACTTTGAACCGCTTCGCAAAGCTTTATTAGCAGTAATAGAGTCAGGAACCATTTCTTCTGAAGTCATGTAAAGAATGTTTGGAGACCTCGGCAAAGCCGCTCAAATAGTATAGAGGATTTCAAATCGTGCCTCCACAATGAATGGTTCAGTAAGAAGTGGAGACTCGCGTGGAGCCCAGTATAATGATGATTAGCAACAATAGGATTTGCCTTTTCTGTATCAAGTTTGATTAAAGGTAGGTTTAATTATAGGCTTAATCCGTAGGCCGATTTAATCAATCAAGTTACTTTTGGTACTTTCGCCCCACGAAGCTTCTGGCCGATCATGTCAATCATTCATGGAACATTGGATCAAGAGAGTTATAAAAATTATAGAAATTAAAAGATAACAACAGCCCAGGGAGCTACTTTTGGCCGACCCTGTATACCATTTATGGAATCTTTGATTACAAGGAATTCAAAAAGAGTAAAAATCCAAACGATAAAAAAAAGAATAATGGCAAATAACTGCGAAATAAATTACGGCAAGCGCAACTTAGGCGATGGATCTTGTAAATCATTCATGGAACATTGGATGACCGGAAATTTAAAAATAGCAGAAATAAAAAGATAAAAATAACCTCGGGAGCTACTTTCCACCGAAACTGCAAATAGGTTCTGTAAGGTTCTATAAGGCCGAATTCAAAACAAAACTAAAATAAAGAGACACAATTAAGTAATAGCCAAATAGACAATAGGAGGTGCCATGTAAGGTGGCATAATCAAACAGAACAACAAAAGAAGCTATTTTGGGCCAAATATTCCAAATATCAATTTTGGAATGTTTCCGTACGACTTATCTACTAGGTCGGACAAAAAAGACAAGTTGCTTGTGTATTATCCTGAACACACTCGATAAGTCTGCTCCTTTTGATCTGAGAAAAATCGGTTTGTCTTGTCTGAAATCGGTTATATTTACCTTCGTCTGAGTGAGAAAAACAACGATGCAGGTATATTTAATTAAATATTTAATATATGGAGGTGGTTAGGGGTAAGATAGATTATTATATTTAATATAAAGCGTTCTGGGCAGCATGTTTTCCATAATTCTTTGTTGTAGTTTTCATAATTTTGTAACGAATGTATTATATTTTCATCACATTTTGGTATATTTCGTTATGATTAATCTAACTTCACTTCTCGAGTGTGATGGGGATAATACACAAGTATCAAAGATAAAAATAAACCTTAAATCCCTTTCTCTCAGTCCAGCAAATTTGTACAGACCGCGATTTTGTCTAAGAAGTCTGGATTCAGCGACAGAGCCAATTGAATAACATAGTTATGGTCCGTTAGAATTCTTTGGGGTCTTATTCTTTATTAGGAAGCCAATTTGAAACGCCTTCATTCCTTTGAATGTTTGTAATGGAAACAATAACGAAATCTCTCTTGGGAGAAAACTTTTTGTGATTGGAAGGAATGTAGAAAAAAAGTTACTGATGCAAAAACCAAAAGAGAACAGTTAAATTTGGCTATTTTGTTCAGCAGCGTCTGTTCAATTCATTTTCCTGTTTAATTCTAATACCAATCACTACCTGACAACACCAAAGGTGCAAGAGCCTACCCTGAAGTGACTGTATGTTTCCAATAACATCTTTTATGATTTCTTATAAAAGTTGACGGTGTTGGATGGGTCATAGGCTAAATATCATGAAACAGACCAATGAGTCCTATATACGGTAGTAATATATTTCTAACAAGCCCTGTTTCATAATAATTAATGTGAGGCCCATTACTGATGCCCCTTTTTCTCTGACAATGATTCTTCAAGTACACGTAATGTCTTTGGATATCAATAAAGGAAGTGGTTCTTTCCTTTTTTTTCTTTATTCTACTAGTATAATTGTCTAACCCTTTGTTACAATTTTCGTTCCTTTTTTTTACAGGACAAAAAGCACCTTCTTAAAACATTTCTCAGGAGAACAATTCTTATTGGTTACCAGTTTTATTCATATTGTAGCTTTGGAAGGGGATTTTCAAGCTCTGAAATAGGGTTTATAGAGGCTCTATCCTTTTTTATTTTTATTCTACTAGTATAAGTGACAATTTTCGTTCGTTTTTTTAGACGACAAAAAACGCCTTCGTAAGATATTTCCCCAGGAGAATGATTCTTACTGGTTACCAGTTTTATTCATATTGTAGTATTGAAAGGGGATTTTCAAGCATGAAAAAAAAGTTTGCAATATAAAAAGAAAAATAACATAAAAACCTTATTTTCATCCTTTCTCCAATAATTATTTACTATTTCCATTAAATTACAATCCTGGATCAAATCAGCTGTTTAAAGGTATTTTAAAAACAATGTGATAATATTAGGAATGCGAGCAGCAATTTATTTTGGATAACACTTCAGAAGCAGAGGAGGGTATGGATTTAAAAATCAGACAAAATGGGCATACAACATGACAAATACAAAAAAAACTAAACGATTTTATATCTTTAATTTGAAAGCTTTCAGGGGGGCACAGAATGCAAGTGCCTTTCAAGACCGTATCCAGGGGGGTAGGGGTTTGCCCCCCCCAAAAAAAAATGCTTGTCCGACTCATAGTAATGCAACAAAAACGAATATAAACCAATTTTTGCTGAGTGTTTTAAAGTTTCTTTTGTACTCCACCCGAAAAAAAAATCCTAGATACAACCCTGGTACCTCTACACAACCATGTGCACATACCCGTACATTATAAAAAAAGATAAACAGATATACCTTACATATAATAGAGAAAATACAAGAAACTATACAAAAAACTTAGGAAAGATTTCGGGGGATGGCGGGAGAAGAAAAGGCATCTGCGACCCCCACCATGTGCATATGCCTATACAGTAACCTATACAAGTAATAAAAAAACACACCTTGAATATTCTGAGATTATTCTGCGGAGTACGAATTAATTCCTTGGCAGCACGAAACATCCTTTGGTACGACCTAAATAAGAAACAAACAAAAAAAAAACAATTATCATAAATAACAGTAAAGACAATACAATGATACATTATAACCGAGGGCATAGGTCAAATTAACTATAATTACACAAATGAATAGGCAATTTTCAAAATGCTTCAACAATAACACGGACAAAAACACTGGTTTCACATAGCATAATTATTGAGTTGTTCATGATTATGAAAGTGAGAGTCAGTTTGCAGAGGTATTTCAGCTGTGAGTATTAAACAATAAAGTGAAACAAATTGATAATTTTTCGCTACCTAAGTTTGCATTGCCCCACCTCAACAGGAATAAGATTAGTCATGGGATTTTTTTTGTTATTATTATTCGTATTAATTATTTCTTTTCATTTGTCAATTGCCACTCCCAATTTGGTCGTCAATTATGGAACCGTATTTATATGGATTTTTCAAAGGTTTGATTTGCATACTCGATGGTTACTGACCCTTGTACATTGATAAGTCCCAGTCCAAAACGTAACATCCACCATCATCTTTGCCTCTAGTGTCGCCAATTAGTCTAGACATTTAGAAACTTAATGGATGGTTAGCCTATGCAGAGAGGCGATTTTAGGGGGAGGGACAGAGGGGGTACTTGTCCTGGGCGCAGAAATTTTAGGGGCATAAAATTTCAAATAAATAATGTAACGGATATTATCATTTTCTAAGGTTTGAAATTCGACGGTTGTTAAAATGAAGTAGAGGGGGAAGTTGGCAGTAAGTATAAGCAAATTGAATCCGAAATGTTTCATTTTTCCCATATCTTCATCACTAGTCCTTTAAAATAAAGTAAGTAGACCGACTTCAATTCTAATGTTTTCTGTGATATTTTGTATTCAAATTCTGTAAACTAATGAAATTTTTGTTAGTAAAAAAAAAATGTTGGTAAAGTTTGCCTGATAATTTTTGGTACACAGGGGGGGGGGTAAATTTGCCACAGTGTAAGAGGCCAAAACCGCCACTGCCTATACAACAGACGAAAATTTTCCAGAGAAAAATTGCTGCATAGGATAAGGAACTGCCAACAACCTTATACTGAACGTCAGCAATGGTGATGGTAAGCATCTTCATGGTAACAACTGGAGGCGGTAACAACTGATTCTGGTAACATCTGTAAAATTTCATTCAGTGATGTTTTTACACTTAACGTGATTTTATTTTTTACAGTCGAATACAAAGAAAGTAAAGGGAAAGCAATCTAAATATATAACTGTTTATGTCGGCAAATCCCAGCCAATCGCTAACATTCAGCTCCAAAAACAATCGCGTCACGTTATACAATGGGTACCTGAAACCTGACGCCAAGGCATATTTATTCATATTGTCAGTAGGTTTCATTAAAATTGCAACAAATTATATGCGTCGTTTTGGCAAGTCCAAATTGTTTTATCTCGCGGCTGGGGGAGGCAGAGGGAAGGGGGGTGTAAAAGAAACTTGAAATTTTGTGTTGGAGGGGTAAGGGGATTTCAGATTTTGTACCGGAGAGAAGGAACAGCATATTTCCCCCCTAGCCTTAAAATAGAGTCACGAAAACGGTTTTTATTTTTATGTCTGTCGTCCGACATATCTTTCGCTAGTCATCCGATATGTAACATGGGCCTTCGTATCTGCTTCGAGCCCCAACTCTTTCAACTGAAGTTTGACTGGTGGTTTCCCGAAAGCATTTTAGAACGCAACAAATATAGTAAGTTGGCAGTTACAAGTAATTTATTTACCGAATGTCGTTACAAAAAATTGACTGAAATACTATTGAAAATCCTTTATCGAAGCAACTTGGCAGAAGTTACTTTTTTATGACATTGTTCTCGCGACAGAGCGTTCATTCTTAAAGCATTGAGGGGAAAAAATTAACATTGTACAAAGGGCAGTAGATGAGGGTGACAGCCCTCCTTATTTATATCAGATAATTTCAGTCCACTTCACATTTTAAATTCTTTCTTACTTTCACTTGAAGAAACTTGCTTGTTTTTTTTATTTGATTTCTGTTCGTTTCTATAAAAATTTTCAAGGGGAATTCTGTAGATAAATCTTTTTTTAGGGGATCCCCTCCCACCTCTGGACAGGTAAGCACAAGAATATAATTTTTATTTTACACTCAAAGTATCTCCCCAATTAACCGGGATCTTTCATACCCTCAGTGCTCATACTGTGCGCTTAGCCCAAATATATTCCTCATAATAAGGGAGACTAGGGCGTTAACCCACCTCCCCTCCATATCGATCAAAGAGATTTCTCGTAAAATTTGGCAAGACTTGAGCAAAACTTGCACTTTTTAGGATCAAGCCCCCTACAAAACAGATGCAACGAACCCCTCCCCCTTAGCAGTTTGATCGCACAGATTGTGCCCATAGATTGCACAAAGCCATCCAATACTGTCTATGATACGATACATATTAAAAAAAAAGGCCATTCCGACAAACAAAGCAATGACAACAATTCATATATAAATTAAATAAAAAAAAACTTGTTTTTTTTAAACTGAAAGTAAGGAGCGACATTAAAACTTCAAAAACGAACAGAAATTACTCCGTATATGAAATGGGTTGTTCCTTCCTCAACGCCTCGCTCTTTACGCAACAGTTTTTAATTGTTTTAAAAAGTAGAATTGTGGCAAAGAGTAAAACTTTAGCGTAAAGAACGAGGGATTGCGGAGGGGACAACCCATTTCATATACGGAGTAATTTCTGTTCGTTTGAAGTTTTAATGTCGCTCCTTACTTTCAGTTAAAAAAAACAAGTTTTTTTATTTAATTTCTGAACATTTTTGAATTAATGCATGTTTGATTTTGGCTCTCCGCACATAATTATTAAAATGAAATTTGCATATTAATTTTTTTTTGGCTAAATGACTTTCTCTTAGTTTTGATCAGACGATTTTTAGAAAAAAGGGGTGGGGAAGGAGGCCTAGTTGCCCTCCAATTTTTCGGTTACTTAAAAAGGCAACTAGAACTTTTAATTTTTAACGAACGTTTTTATTAGTAAAAAATATACGTAACTTGAGAATTAACTTACGTAACAAACTGTCATATTCTTATATTTTTATTATGTATATGAGGGTTTTTGTCCCCTCGTTAATACCTCGCTCTTTACACTAAATCTTAAGTTTTGTCCCAAATCTTTAAGAATGACCCCTGACTCAGAAAGGCCGTAGAATAAATAGTTGAAATTACTAAAAATTCTTTAGCATAAAGAGTGAGGTATTTATCTCCTCCTAAATACCTCGCTCTTTATGCTAAAGTATTTTTAGAACCCCTCATATGCGTAATAATCTCTGTTCGTTTTAAGTTTTAATGCTACTCCTTACTTTCAATTGAAAAAACTTTTTCATGTTTATTTTTTCATTGTTTTTTTTTTCATAGTAATGCTAGAAAACCCTGTGCCCTTTTCATTGGATTTCTCTTCCCCCATGACATATTCCTCCAAGGAATGATCCTTCAGCATAGCCCCTCCCCTCAACCCCACCCCCAAACCAAAAAAATCCCCCTGAAAACGTCTTTACACTTCCAAATAACCATTACTATATGTAAACACTGGACAAAGTTTGTAACTTGCAGCCCCTCCCCCAGGGACTGTGGGGGAGTAAGTCATCCTCAAAGACATAGTTATTATGGTTTCTGACTATGCGGAACAAAATGGCAATCTCAAAATTTTGATCCGTTGACTTTGGAAAAAAATCACGAGTGGAAGGGGGCCTAGGTGCCCTCCAATTTTTTGGTCACTTAAAAAGGGCACTAGAACTTTTCATTTCCGTTAGAATGAGCCCTCTTGCGACATTCTAGGACCACTTGGTCGATACGATGACCCCTGGGGGAAAAATAAATAAAAATAAACACGCACCCGTGATCTGTCTTCTGGCAAAAAAATATGAAATTCCGCGTTTTTGTAGATAGGAGCTTGAAACTTTTGCAGTAGGGTTCTCTGATACGCTGAATGCGATGGTGTGATTTTCGTTAAGATTCTATGATTTTTAGGGAGTATTTCCCCCTATTTGTCAAAATAAGACAAATTTCCTCAGGCTCGTAACTTTTGATGACAACGACTAAATTTGATGAAACTTATATATTTAAAATCAGCATGAAAATCCAATTTTTTTTATGTTTCTTTTAGCATCACAATTCCGTTATTTAGAGTTTCGTTTACTATTGAGCCGGGTCGCTCCTTACTACAGTTCGTTACCAAGAACTGTTTGATGAATCAGCTCAGTCAATAGAAGTTTGGAAAAATAATTTTCTAGCTAGACGTCTCAGGAATCATTACATGTTTCTACACATGCTTAAAAGTTTCAACGTTTTTGTTAAGGAACGTCGGAAATATATACGACTGTAACTTCACACTTCGAGGACCCTGACGATTTTTTTCGGGGGGGAGGGGGCATGAAACAAATTCTTCAAGGGAGCAAATATGTTAAAAAAAAGTTGTTCCAACAGTGAAATGTCACATTTTTTTTAGTTTTCCATATTATAGCTTCCTCTGGGAGCGGGAGAGGGGGATTGCTCTCCGATAAAAACCGTTTAGTTTAGGAACGCAAATGTGTTTAGGGGTGAAAGTGCCACTCTGTTTAGGATCTTGGAATTTGCCCTCGGTAATACTTTGACCCTAATCGGGCCAAAATTGCTGTGGGTGACGCTTCGACTTGTTCCACAACTGTGATTATTAGAAGACTGTCTTTGAGACAAGATAAGATAAAAAATTTTGAAATGGATATTACAAGCTCTTACAGAGCCGAAATCGCTTGACGCGTCAATAATAAAATTTAAAAATTGATATTAACACAATACAGATTTCAAACAATTCACAAGATTATCTCAAAATAAAAGGCAATGTAAAATAGGGATAAATTATTTTAATATAGTTCAAAGTAAATCGAAATATATGAATAGTCAACGATTTTAGGTAAAAAAAAAAAATGTGAAAGCAACACATCATTCATGCTCAAAACATTTTTTCTATTCGTCCGTCAAATTTGTTTCATACAAATAACAGTTTTAAAATTACCACAGCAGATTCCATCTCATAAACAGGAACAAAATTAACCGTGAAAGTTTGGAGGAGAATGATGAACTCTTAAGGGCATATGACTCTGAAGAAACTTTAAAGTGGATTCAAAATAACAAAGAGGATCTAACTAGGAAAAGTACGAATATTTTGCTATTGAAGTACGAACTACTAGTAGCAGTTGGTTAATATTTACGATTATCCAGGACACACTCAAGATGTGACTATGGGTTAATCATAATGAAATATACCAAAATATGACGCAAATATAATACTCTAGCAGCAAAATTATGGAAACTATAAAAAAAAATTATGGAACGCAGGCAGCCGAGAACGCATTATATTAAATACCTAACCTAGCCACCTCTATATTTTAAATATTTAATTGAAATATACCTGCATCGTAGTTTATTTCACTAAAGAATAAGCTAATTATAACCAAATGCGAGAGAAAAATCGGTTTTACTCAGACCAAACAAAGCGAAATTGTGGATTAATGCGCTGTGGATAATACGCAAGTACCGGTTTCTTGGTGTTTCGGTGTTCACACTTTCAATGCTCGATATATCAGACTGATGTATCGGATCCGTTTTCTTCTTCTGGAAAAGTCTGTCTATTGTCCAAGTAAAGGAAAAAATTAAAGTTAGTGCAGAATAATCAGAGAACGAACTACTGTCAAAAAGTGGAAAAAGAAAAAACTATCAATTATTTTTTTTATATTCAAGATTTTCAGCATGCCAATATTTGCGCCTAAGCCTTTCACTGATTAAATAAAAAATCGAGTTTTTTCATCTGAAAGTAGGAATCAACATTAATACTTAAAACGAACAGAAATTATTCCGTATATGAGGGTGGCGAAACACAGTCCATAGTTACCAAAAGTTGCAAAAAGTTTTGAAAAAACTGCCTAGTGGGAAAAAACTGCCGTTTGAAATTGAATCAGAAATTGTAACGGTTGTTTCGGTCAATCTTAACAGTAAAAATTTATCGCGGAAACTAATCTATGATGATTTCAAAAGAGCCTGAAAACCCTTGAAAATGACGTCAGATCGAACTAAAACGTGTCCCATTGGAATCAACATGATCAAAAAACCTTTTGTAGCATAATTACTGTCCTCTGCTTTGAACACCAAGGAATAATCAGGTTTTGCATGGGTAGCACTAGGCTAGCAAATGACCTGAACATCGTAGAGAGATGTTTAATGGCTCATTCGAACGGAGATTAAATTTGCTAGTGCTCTTTTAAGTGACCAAAAAGATTGGAGGGCAGCTAGCCCCCCTCCAAAAGGCCCCCTCCCCCAAAGTTGTCCTATAAAAATTTAAGACTTTTATCAAGCCATTCTTTTCAACATAGTTCAAAGTTCCCATAAATATGGTTTTGAGGATGATATGACCCTCCATATTTCCTGGGAAAGGGCTGTATGTGGTATCGGGCGTTCGGTATCGGGTGTATTGGTATCGGGCGTATCGGTATCGCAGGTAACGCTAGTTTATACGTTGGTGTGTTCCCTATTTGAAAGTCTCCATGCTCATAGCTTGTTTGACTTAGTTCAACATCCGCCCAAATATCAAACAGTTTGTAGTAACGAACTGTAGGTAGGAGCGACCCGGCTCAATAGTAACCAAAACTCTAAAAAATGGAATTTTTATGCCAATAGTTACATCAAAAGAATCGCATTTTAATGCTGATTTTAAATATATAAGTTTCATTAAAATTAGTCTTACCCGTCAAAAGTTACGAGAAGATTTGCCTCATTTTAGAAAATAGGGGGAAATACCCCCTAAAAGTCATACGATCTTAACGAAAATCACACTATCAGATTCAGCGTATCAGAGAACCTTACTGTAGAAGTTTCAAGCCCCTATCTACAAAAATGTGGAATTTAGCATTTTTTGCCAGAAGACAAATCACGGATGCGTGTTTATTTGTTGTTTTTGTCGTTGTTTTTTTGTTATTTTTTTCCCCAGGGGTTATCGTATCGACTCAGTGGTCCTAGAACGCGCAAAAGGGCTCATTCTAACGGAAATTAAAAGTTCTAGTGCCCTTTTTAAGCGACTAAAAAAATTGGAGGGCACCTAGGCCCCCTCCCACGCTCATTTTTTCCCCAAATTCACCGGATCAAAATTATGAGATAGCCATTTTATTCACCATACTCGAATAACCTAATAACTATGTCTTTGGGGACGACTTACTCCCCCACAGTCGCCGTGGGAGGGGCTGCAAGTTACAAACTTTGACCTGTGTTTACATATAGTAATGGTTACTGGAAAGGGTACAGACGTTTTCAGGGGGATTTTTTGGTTTGGGGGGAGAGTTGAAGGGGGGGTTACGTGGGAGGCTAAAGTTTTTTACTGTTTTAAAAAGTAGAGTTGAGAGAAAGAGCCAGACTTTAGCGTAAAGAGCGGGACGTTGATGAGGAAGCAGTCCCTTTCATATACGAAGTAATTTTTGTTCGTTTTAAGTTTTAATGTCGCTCCTTACTTTCATTTAAAAAAACTTGTTTTTTTTGTTTAATTCCTTAAAAGCTTCACCTATACTTTAGCTAGCGTAGTAGCAAGAGCAGTAGCAACATTAGTAGCAGTAGGCACATAGCGACTTTGGTTTCTTCAGCATCCCCTTCAACACACATAAAGTTCAAACAAACATACCTTTCCCAATTACAGAAACTATATGAAAACAAAATAGTGCTCTTAAAAATTTTGATTGGATGTGTTTTGGGAAATGATAAGCTTTTAGGAGAAGGGCTGGCTGCCATCCATTCACTTTTGATTCTTAAAAAAGGCGCTAGATCTTCCAAATTTCAACGGGAGTGGGGGGGGGGGCTTGTCACCCTCCACTCATTTTTGACAACTGAATATGACCCTAGCCCTTTCAACTTTCAATCAAATCAGCCCTTTTTGAAGTTTCTACGACAACAGATGGCCATCTCAAAATTTCTATTAGATGCATTTGCGGAAAATACGACGTGGGGTGATGGCTGCCATCGAACTTTGAATCTTAAAAAGGGCATTAGGACGGCTTATTTCCAGTCCAATGAGCCCCCTCCGAAGTTTAGACGACCACTCTTTCCATAAAAACCCCATATGCCCTCAGGGTATAACTTACAACACTTGCGCTGAGGGCTAAGAGGCTGGGGTGTGTCCTCAAAGACATACTCTTTATCCCTATCAACTACAATGAACAGAATGGCTATCTCAAAATTTTGATTGGATGTTTTTTAAGAAATGATGGGCGTTAGGTGCTTATTGCCCTCCAGTCACTTTTGACAATTATAATGAGCACTGGCCTTTGCAATTTCCAATCGAATGATCCCTTTTCAAAGTTTATACGAAAACAAACGGCCATCTCAAAGTTTCTATCAGATGTATTTCCGGAAAATTCGACGTTTGGGGGGTATATGCCCACCTACCCCTTTGAATCTTAAGAAGGGCACATGAACTTCTGATTAGCAATCCAATCAGCCCCCTCCAAAGCTTACACAACCACCCTTTCTATAAAAAAAAACCGAATAAGCCCCCACGGCACAACTTAAAAACCTCGCCCTGAAGGCTAAGGAGGGGGGAGGCTGTCATCTTCAAAGACATAGTTTACGGATATTTCAACTCCACTGAACAAAATGGCTACGTCAAAATTTGACTGAATATGTTTGGGGAAATGATGGGCGTGGGAGAGGGGTTGGTTGGCCCTCAATCACTTTCGACTATTAAAGAGGGTACTAGGCCCTTCAATTTACAATCGAATGAGCACTTTTTGAAGTTTCTACGACAACTCCTTCTATACAAAGTGCAATGGTCTAAAAAATCAAATAAATAAATAATACACTATGCCCAGATCGCTCTTTACTTAGGCAGCATTATTGCACTGCCTATGATAAACCTTAAACATACATTTTTTTTCAATAACATATACTATATGTAAGCAACGAACGAATTGTCTAACTTGCAAGCCATAGCCTGAGGGCTGTGGGGAAGGTTGACATCCCCAAAGACATAATTACTGGACCTTTCAATAAAGCTGAACAAAATACTTCTCTCAAAATTTTGATCGGATGTATTTTGGGGATGATGAATTGTGGGGGAGGGGCTGGTTTCCCTCTATCCACTTTCGTCTCTTTTAAAGGGCACTAAATCTGCCGACTTCCATTCGCATGGTCCCCATCCGATCCGAAATACCTAAAAATCTTACATGCCCGGGGAATAGCTTACAAAACCCGCCCCTGGGCTCTTGAGGGTTTTGTACACCCTGAAGATGATGTTATGGACTATGGATGCTCTTTGGACTACTGTGAACAAAATGGCTATATCGAAATTTAATCGGATAATTTTGGGAAAACAGGATGACACGGAAGGGGGAGGGCTAGTTGCCCTTCATCATTTTTTTCTCTTGACAAGACACTTGTATCATTTTGGGGTCATATAAAGTTGTTGAATAAAATTTTAAGTCCCCAAAAGAAATTTTAAACTTTTAAGTTCCGAAAATCGGTAAAAAAAAATTTGTAACTACAAAAATTATATTTCTAATAGGAAAAATCACGACTGACATATCTATATCATCTTCATATATCACAAGTAAATTTCTTTTGTTATAAGTATATTTATTGTCGTTTTAAGAGGTGAAACAAATTGAAAAATTTTAAGTCCTCCCAAAAAAGTTGGGAGAATTTCTAAGTTAAAAAAAAAAAACTTTTTTCAATGTTAAAAAAATAAGTTAAAAAAGGGAGGGGAAAAAGTTGGGGGAGGGGCATAGGGGGCCCTTGGAGATGGGACACGGATGACCATAAATTTCCTCTAAAAAATGCTATAGCAATTGATTCATGGAGGACATAAGTTCGCCAGTTTACTTCGCCAGTTTACTATAGATTATTGGACAAATCGTAAGAATCCTGCAATTTTTTGGAAAGTAGGGATAATATATAGAGGAAAGTAGGCCTGAATTCTGTTTGGTCAATATTTTGTTTGGCACCAATCTCATGTATGCTTGTTATTTCAAGTAGGCCTGCTTTAAAATCACAAGGAGGGTAAAGAAAGCATAAATCTGTCCACGGTAGGCCTTTCAGCTTACACTCAGCTAGCTTGCTTAACCTGCCAAGATTTTCTCATGCTAATCTGGGCCTACTTTGGGCAGAATGGATTATAACCTTAAATATTCATGAAAATAAAAAGGCTGATTAATTATCAGCCTTTTCTATATTTTCTACAGAAAATTCCTACATTTTTAATAAAGTGGCTAGTCGCACTACACTGTAAGTGGCGCAAATCGTTTTCCATCCTTATCTTCCCAAGCTAAGTCGCCAAAGATCCATCCCTAATAATTTTCCTATTCCCTTTGTAACAAACGTTGTAGAAACTTATCAACATTTTTAGACGTAGAAGATAAATTAACAACGTCATATAATAATTCAAATTTAAGGAAACAGATATTACAATAAATGAATGAATGATAACTAAAACGAACATGTATTAAAATGAGTAATGAAGGTAAACTTTAAAAGGACATATACAAGCTTTTGATGAATAAATGAAACCTAGAAGCACATAAATTCAAATGAATAACCAAGTCGTACTTAAACGAACAGAAAATATTACAAATAGTGATTGGAGGGTGCTGTAACTCTAAGGCTATAACTCTCTAAAAGCTGTGGTGTCACTTTAGTTTCTTTTAAATTTCTAAAGTTTTTTAAAAAATTCTTTTATAACCCATCAAGGTCATCTACCATCACTTGCAGCAATCGAGGTCATCTACCAGCACAACAAACCTAAATCACATCTGAAAGACCAATCCTACTATTTCTTCCTTTTCCTCTCTATTCCTCGTTTCCTTTCGCTCTCTCTCTCTCTCTCTCTCTCTCTCTCTCTCTCTCTCTCTCTCTCTCTCTCTCTCTCTCTCTCTCTCTCTCTCTCTTTCTCGCTAGCTCTCTCTCTTCCTATCTTGCTTTTGGTCACTCTATTTTTTTCAAATTTCTTTTATAACCCATTTCTTTTATCATTATAACATCAAAAAATAAAAAAAAGCTCTTACTTGTAGGAACTGTTTTTTTACAGTTCCTACCATCAAGCTAATTTCCCTAGGCTAGTATGTAGTATTTTTTTCTTTTTAAATACATTTCTTTTAAATCGAGGAGTCTACAACTTTCAGAAATTACATACAGCAAGTTGCGTGTTGAGGGTCGCAAAAGTGTGCCGTGGAATTGCGCCAGGCGTAGCGGAACTCTGCGGCAAAGGTGGCGCGCCGAGATATACACCAGGAGGTGGAAAATGGGCGACGCTTCAAATATACGGAAATCAACTGGTAAATCCTTTACTCATTTGCAAACCAAAATATTGCCACAGTCAAACTAAACAGATTGCTTAAATACTATCAAGGTTCAATTCGGAAGTTTTGGTTAGACATCAATTTTCTATGCTGTTAAAGGTAATCGATTTGTAAAGCTAAGCGTCATTCAAGTACTTTGACGCTGCAATATCAAAATAGAAACAATGGACTTAAATGTTGATTTACTTTTTTGTATAATACTGTCCATTGTTGTACATATATTTTGATTTTATTTATTCGCCAAGTTAATTGATTTGAATTCTTATCTAACTATCTATTGCTTTAGAAACACGCACTTACTTTGAATAGGGAGTGATCTCAAGGGGAATGCATTTCTAAGGAATGCATTCTCAAGGGGAATGCGGCACAGATGGAGTGCTGAGATATACACCAGGAGGTGAAGAGTGGGTGACGCCTCATTTCAAATATACGAAAATCAATTGGTAAATCCTTTACTGATTTGCAAACCAAAATATTGCCACAGTTAAACTAAAGAGATGGCTTAAAGACTATCAAGGTTCAATTTAGAAGTTTTATTTAGGCATCAATTTCCTATGCTTTTAAATGTAACTGATTTGTAAAGCTAAGCGTCACTCATTTGCCTTGACGATGCAAAATCAAAATAGAACCAATGGAGTTCTATGTTAATTTACTTTTTTTGTATAATACTCTCAAATAATATACATTTCTACATTTTCATTTTATGTATTAACCAACTTAATTGATTTGAATCCTGATCTAACTATCTATTGCTTTGGAAATACATGCTTATTTTGAATAGGAAGCGATCTCAAGGGGAATGTATTTCTATAGAAAAAGAAATGCAATAATCCTACCAACTATCAACCAAAGTAAACTCAAACAGTTCTTTCTATAAGTGCAAAGGAAACAAGCTATAATCTCCTCCTGCGTTTATTCTAAAATAAAGACGAAAGAAAAAACAAAGATAAGAAGACTGTAAGATGCTGTTAAGTATCAAACAGCTTGCATACATAATTCAGATACTTTCAGTAGACCATGTAAGATATTTATCAGTAGGCCATGTAAGATATATATTCATCTTCGCGCTATTCATGGCAAAATCCGCTTTGCGCATGGAGGACTGCGGAGTGTAGCCCTCGCGTGGCGTACATCACCTGGTGTAAACGATTTATATAAATAAGTTGTTTGTTTGTGTGTATTTCTGTCTGTCCGCGTATGATGTCTGAATTATTCATCATATACCAATTCAAAAACGAATGTATTAAAGCCGAAGTAGCTGAGTTGGTAAAGCGTTATGTTCCAGGTTCTAGGTCCGAGAGGTTCCAGGTTCGAACCTTGGCTTTAGCATTAATACAAAAGAAAAAAAAACTAAAAAAGGTAAAAACTACAAAAAAACTAAAAAGAAAATACTAAAAAAACTAAAAAAGCTAAAAAACTAAAAAAAAACTAAAAAAAAGGTAAAAAACTAAAAACTAAAAAAGAAAAAACAAAAAAAAACTAAAAAAAGGTAAAAACTACAAAAAAACTGAAAAGAAAAAAAACTAAAATGTAATAAAAAAACTAAAATAAGTAAAAAAAAACTAAAAACTGAAAAAGAAAAAAAAACTAAAAAAAGGAAAAAAACTGAAAAATAAAGGAGAAAAAGAAAACTAAAAACCGGGACACAGGGAATATAAATGACGACCGGGACTCTCAAAGAGAAATTACAGACTGGGACACTGGGACACAAATAACGACCGGGAGATATAAATGACGACCGGGACACTCAAAGATAAATTACAGACCAAGACACCGGGACACAAATGACGACCGGGACACAGGGAATATAAATGACGACCGGGACGCTCAAAGAGAAATTACAGACTGGGACACTGGGACACAAATGACGACCGGGATACTGGGAATATAAATGACGACCGGGACACAGGGACACAACTACAACGGGGATGCCGGGGGCACAGGATGACGACCGGGACACTCAAAGATAAATTACAGACCGGGACACCGGGACACAAATGACGACCGGGACACTGGGACACAGGGAATATAAATGAAGACCGGGACGCTCAAAGAGAAATTACAGACTGGGACACAAATGACGACCGGGATACTAGGAATATAAATGACGACCGGGACACAGGGACACAACTACAAAGGGGATGTCGGGGGCACAGGGGGATATATAAATGACGACGGGGACTCAGGGAATGTTCGATTAGCAATCACCATCAACAAAGCTCAAGGGCAATCATTAGAATAATGAGGTATAGATCTGAATACGGGTTGTTTTTCCCATCGACAATTTTATGTTGCATGTTCAAGAGTCGGTAAACCTGACAATCTATTTATATGCAGAGACAATGGGACATCGAAGAATGCTGTATATTCGCAAGTTTTACGTAGTTAAAAACATATATATATATATATATAAACATATATATATATATATATAGGCTATATATATATATATATATATATATATATATATATATATATATATATATATATATATATATTCACAGGTGGGACACAGGGACACAACTACAATGGCGCGTAACTAATATGGCGCGTAACGACTTACGCGCGGGGGCTTGGGGGGCGAAGCGCCCCCACCAACTCGGTGTTGGGGTGGCGCGAAGCGCCACCCTAACAGCTAGTTATGAATAAAAGGTAAAATACAATATTAGATAACAAAGTATAATCACACGGTGCACTGTAAGACATCTGTCTTCTCAGTGAAAGATTTTCCATGGATGAAGTGAAAAATGGCAATTAGGTTTTCACCCTTAATAATGACCACTGTATATAAATAATAAACAATATACATTAATACTGTATAAATACTGTCATATAAATACTGTATTATATACACTGTATACAAGTAATATAATATATTATTTATGTACAGTGATGATGACAAACTGATTGGACCTTAAAGGTCTCTTCCAGACCTTCTAGACACAGAAAATGAATGAGAGCTCGATTTATTAGCTATCTCTTAAGTCGCGAAGAGGAAACGCATCACATAAAAATGAGAAACATCTAGCCATTTCGAAACCCAAATGAGACATTGGAAATGGATTGAACCAGTCAATCGAACGGTTTCAGTTTAAAAGAGTAGGTTGTATATCCCGGTTTAGCAAAACATGTCCTATATTACAGGTAATAATAACAACTTATCACACCATTAAGCCACCTGAAGTCAACACAGCCCCACCTATTCTACTTATATCTTTATTTCTTATATTCTTCCATAAGTTACGACCTCTTACCACCCGATCAAGGATGATCTAGCACAAGAGTGGAACTGAACCACTTTTCCGTAATATTTCTTGTTTGATGTACAGTCGCTAAGCTAAGCACCAACAACTACTCTTTGGCAATACCCCTGGTAGATGTTTAGCATTCTGAACGTGAGACCAATATAATACCCCTTGGTACGCTAGCCAACTCAGCTAACAAGCCATCTATGTCTAGCAGGACGAGATTTAAGGGACTTAGACATGGAATGTCCTCTGAATTACGGAAAAACATTTTGTCTTGAGTTAAAAATTGATACAATTAAATGAACAACTAGGTTTAAAAAGGACAAACCCGACAAAACGATTTAGCAACAAAAAAAGAAAGACAAATATAGGATTAATTTAATTGGCATGGAAGCATAATCCAACTTTATATAATTGGTAGCGTTCGAACCGATAACTAATCTGAAAACAATCAGGTGATGTTACACGACGGCTAGCAGTTTCTCTTGAGCCATTTCATAGTTGAAGTAGCTATCACAGCTATGCACGCTCCTACTCTAGCCGAATCTATTCAAAACTTAAACACTGGATGTCGTAATCTCCTAAATATCCAATCGTAATCTCTCCGTCTGTCCTGACAACTAATAAAGTTGTTTTAAAACAATCTTTTCTCAGGTGCATACAGGGAAAGAGCTACGTTAAAACTTGCAACGAGCGAAAATTAAACTGCCCGGGACGGACCTCCCACCCCCCTTAATCGTAACATTCAAAGTGGTTGCTGGTACTTAAAATTCGGTTTGCAGCCCTTTTCTGGAGGGTTCCAGGTTATGCTTTGAGATCCTAAAAGTTTCGTTTTATTTTTAGACTATAAATTACTATAAAGAAATAGAACAAGAACTACCACGTTTGAACAGGTTTCAACGGTCAATTTTCACCTTAAAAACATGTTCTTTAGTTGTGTTGCGAGAGCAACACTTTAGTTTTGTAGTTTTTATTTTTTTTTGTTTGTTTTTTTTTTGTTTTTTTTAGCACCCTGATTTCCGCTTATTCATAGAAAGTGGTAAGGGCCTATCCTCTGCGGTTTTTACGGAAAATGTAGACCTTAGGCCGGATTGATGAATTTGACTTTGCATTTTGGAAAGCTTCCTAGAGCTCTTGGCTGGGGCCAAAAAGGATGGTTTTTGCTTGTCATTGAGCCAGAGCCTATAGTGCGTGAAGTGACTTGGAATTTTATAGCCTAGGTCAGAGAGAACTGTCTGAAGTTATGCAGTCAAGCTTTCATTTCATCGAACAATGTTTCTGCTTTCAAGTAAAAAAGCTCCGTTCTAGCAGGCAAGCAGGCAGGCACCAGTTCCAAAATGAAGATGGACTAAAACCTATAAGTGTTAAATATATGCGGCAGTTACCCGGCCCCACAGCCAATATATCTTCTTTGAGTAATAAATAGAAAAAATTACAGAAACAAAAAACTGGGGATCGAAAGGACTGCCATCTATTGTTTCTACCCATTTCTGTTCGTGATTTCAGCTGAGTTTATCATTCGGTTTTTTGCACTTGGGATTGCGGTAGAGAAATGGAATCAGATGTGCCTCTTAAACTTTAAAAGTTCTCTCATTGCTAAAGAAATTAGAGTTTATCCTTTTCCCCTTTCTAAATGATGACGTTAGAAACTTGGTCAACGGCAAAAAAAGTCAACTTTTGAACTAAGACAGATAAATTTTTTTCGACGGCAGTCGATAGCTCTTGATGAGCTGATTAAAGTGTATGTCATCCATTTATTGGTAGAAAAATTCCTTCATGAGATACATCAGTTTGAAAGTTTAAAGGGGTTGACAACATCAGTAGTAAGGTACACACTGAAACCAAAAATAAGCCGATATCAATTGTGAGACATTTTAAGCAACAGTCGGCTGTTAGCTCATAATCATCTTCCGCAATGAGGGGTCCACAATTTTTGCTAGTTGGTGTACCTATTTTTTGTTTCCTGTATATTTGATGGTAAGACCAATTTGTTTCCAGTGGCAAGACATGTAGGGGACTTGTAAGTATAATCAGCTGTTAGGCTACAATCACCTTCAGCGATGACGGGTTTGCAACTTTTGTTAGTTGCAATGAGGGGTTTGCAACTTTTTCGAGTTGATGTACCTAGTATTTATTTTAAAATCCTTACAGATTAACAACTTCAGCGTTTAATCGAAGCGAGGAAACAAAACCAAAGTATTGCTCTCGCAACACTTTACTTGGCAAAGCCGAACAAAGGTTGCCGCAACACCTCACGTTACCCATGCAACGTAGATCTAGTTTTAAGTTGCGATGGTTCTTTACCAAGTTACACCAAATAGAAAAATCGAAATTTCTGTACTACCCATTCGTGTTAGAAAGTGTGCTTTAATTAAATTTGTTTTTTTTTTGTGACGTATTATTGCCAGCCAATTACATTATTCCTCAAGTGTGCCAGAAAGGGAGACAAGATAGTTTTTCCTTTTGATTAAGTGTATCAAATGCTAAAATGCTCAGCCACAAATCTATATTGACAACGAAACGCGAATTTCTAGAGAGACACTTAATATTCTCTGAGAAGTATTAAGTGGATAAAAACGAAAGTTTTGTGTCATCACAGCTCTTACAAGAAGACTCCTTCTCTGTGGTTGCAGCTATTGCTCCAACCATGAGGATAACGATGTGAAACAATCTAGGTTCCTAATCATCTACCTTTGAAAATAACCTTTTACCTAAACTAGAGAAAGAAGAAGTTCTGTAAGGATTGTTCATTTAGTTAACACCACTGTATATAAATAATACATAGTAGAATCACGACTCAGTAATATTTGTCTACTACAGTCTTTGCACGTATAAAAGCTTCGTCCATATACTCGTCCGTCCTCGTCCATGAACAATTCAGTTTATATTGCCCTGGAACACGTATTTTCGCAGAAACTTTCTCGAAATGCCTTTGAAGCCAACTCGAGACTTTGAAACCTACTTGTAATTTCTGAAAGCGTCTAATAATAGCATTACACTACTCATTACCAATTTTTATTTAAGTAGGCCTATCAGAATAAGTTAATTTAAAATTAGATTCTTTAAAATTTAGTGTTACAAAGGCGAAGCCAAATTTCGCGTTCAAGAGAAATATGACTTGTCAACCCGTGAAAAAATCTAATGTCACTTATGTTTATACGTTCTCCGGAGCACATTTATATACGTTGGTCACAACTGAAATGGCGTTGCTCTGAGAAATACGTTGTTCAGTAACGACACTGACAAATCCAACACCTTTTTTTCAATCCCCAAGTAGGTGTATACATAAGAATTTGAATTGGAGGGGAAGGGAGGGTCTGTCTGTCTAGAAAAAAAAAACACAAATAAAAAAGTAAATGAAAGAAAACCAATTTCAAACTTTAGGGAGGCAGACGGGACCAAAGCCCCCCTCCCCCTGCGTATTTGCATGTCTCTAAGATAGAGTAAGACTATTCTAATATGAACAATTGCAATTTCGTACTATTTCCGCAACTGAAACGTGGAAGTTAAGTATTAACGTAGTTTAGACAAAACAAACATAAATTTCTAAGCATCTTGGAAACCAAATAAAATATAGAAAAATGAGTTGAACGAATTCATCGAACAAGCTAAGCTTAAGCGGGCAAGCTGCAAGTTTAATTTGGAATAAAACTGCGAAATAACACTCCAAATTACAGCAGTGTTGCAAAAAAAAAAAACAAAAGATAAATCAATGTACAATTTTTGCGACACCTTGGTAAATATCCCCAATCACCTTACAGTAAGCATCTTATTTGTGTACGGATGTCCATGTTTGGCTGAAAGTACGAATAACATGTCGAAATAAATTTCGAATTCAATTCTAGGAACAACGCCAATTTATATGTTATTTTTTTGTTCCATTAGACTTTCCTCTATACTTAAAATTCAAGAAACAGGATAATCTTAACCATCGATTTGCATGACATTGACAAGTTTGAATAGGTTAGGTTACAATGCACTTCCGTTTCTTCTAATTCAGGATGCAATTTGCTTATCATGCAGGTATGATGGATGTTCACCAACTCTGCTAAGATCAGCCAGGCATTCTGCTGACAAGTCTTCTCTCTCGAGGACAAAAAAAAGAAGCATCCACAGAAAGTGAATGGGCTGTCAATAGGGTTTCACCCTGATTAGAACAGGTAATGATAACTCCATACCTACAAGTCTACCACATAGTCCTGCCTCTTATTCTGCAACAGGTGTCCAAGAATCGACCTATGCTCAACCCCTTGGGAAGATAGTCTAAAAAGAAGATATGCCCCTCAAGTAGAAATAGTTGTCAAAGAGGTGCGTCCAAGACAACATCTGGTACTAGCTGCATTGAGTCAGTAACAACAGCACGCGTATACATCTACGGAAGGTGAGCCTGAACGCCGCAAAATCTTAAGATTTTTCAATAATCTCTGATAACATTTATATAATTTGGTGCTTTGGAGTACCCCACCCCCATAAAAGAAAACAGCACACACTACTGCAGACGTGCCTGACCAGTAATTCTCCCTAAAAATACTTCTTTTTATACAAATTTGAATCCTCAAACATTATTGAACTTATCTCGGAGTACAAAACCTGGTTTTATACTGTCATTTGAAACTTTAAATTGTCACTATCATCATCTTATAAAATGCTGATATACAAGTAAAATTTCGAGAGCACTCCATATGAAACAAAAACAGTCGAATTATCTGAAAATTAAGTACATTGGGGGGAAATTGAAAAAGAAATGACCTTTTCCGAAGGGAAGACTGAGATACTGGGCCAAAAGCCCCTTCTCCCCAATCTTCCAGTGTACCACATTTTGTACAATAAAGCCAGTAAATTGGATTGGGAATTCAAAATCTAATCTTGACGGGACGCAATTGTCTAACATCGGCAATTCTTATATTTGAAAAAAGCCTTGAAAAGTAAACCAAACGTCATGTTTGTCTTTCAGATAATGAATGCAAGATTTAACAAATTTATCAGAATCTTTAATGTCTTACAAGTAAGGGAAGGATAATTCAAAATTTAAACCCTAATGACTTATTGACCCTGTTAAAGACCTTACGGTACACATTAATTACAGTAACTGTATTCTCAAACTGATCGACCGCGATTTATGGACTGATGACCTCATGTCAATAATGATCCGTGGAGAAGACTCAAGGGTCCTTATAATTACTGATATATTATATAAGGCCGGAGTCAGGAATATATTTGGGTAGGGGGCTTGGAACATAGAGATGCAGAACTTTTACGAGAAAATTAAATTCATTGTGGGAATTATGCTAAACAATATGGGAGCGGAGGGAGGGGGGGGGTCGGTGAAATTATCCTGACAAAGAAAAGCCATTAATCTAGAGACCAACAAAGAAATGTATAATTTTCAGGAAGTAAAATATAAAATCCAACAAGAAAGTTGCCCAGTAATTAGAAAGTATTGAATCATTTGGGCATGCATATTAAAGTTTGAAACGCCAATATGACAGGGTAGCTTTATTTTTCGATCAAGCGATTTTGTAATATAAAAAGTATTGTAAAAACCACTCACTTTTCTCTTTAGGAATTAGTTCTATTAGTATTTATTAGTGGATTTTTTGTCATATTGTCCTTTATTGCATAAAGTACCATAGGTTAATTTTATGTTTTGAATACCGACAGCTTTCTCCCTTATTTTGTTTAAGTACCATACATGTTGCCGACAAAAGCTCTAGCCTATTTATTGGGGGTGGGGTAAGAGGGGTCCATATCCAGAGATTCAATGGGCACGGGCTATATAATAGTTTTTCTCCACGAATGCCATAAATATCCTGAAATAATCAAATCCCCTATTACTCTGTAGTAACATAGCGAATTGACGCTCTACTTGAGAATATGAGGCCCGTGACTCAGTCTCAGCCACCGTAAGGTTTAGTGGCAGGTTTACTACCTATCTCAGTATCCTTGCTACCTATCCTTGTAAAAATAATCCAGACACTGAGACGTCATTGGCGCCAAATGCACCATCAATGGTTAAGCAAAATATTCCTCCCCGCAACATACCCAGACTTTGTGGACACCCTGTATGTCTAACAATCTACTAAACAATAACAATAACATAAAAACTAATAAACAATATGTTTATTAAAAGGATGTATTGCCAGAATACCAGGTTCTACAGAGAAAGGGATAAGGTTATGCTTACCCGGAAAAGAGATCCAGTGGGCAGTATGAGCTTCTTCGAGCAATCTTACCATTCTTCGCCTGAAAAATAAAAATAAAAAGTCCAAATATAGTGCTCTATTTGTTCTATACGGTATATAGTCCAAATATAGTGGTTCTATACGTACATGCATGGAAGAAACACACTCCCCATCTAATTAAGAACTTTTTGTAAGAAAAGACACTTTATGCGGTCTCAAACATTCACAGCTAAAATTCCTGATTTTGAATTGAAATATAGAACTTTAGGCCAGTAATACCCCGAAATAGGTGCTATTGGCCCACGGGCCGTATTTCAAATTTTAAAATTTCTCTAATACTGCGTCAATACTGCAATATACTACAATATAGACAAATATGAACTAGCTATTGATGACTGAGGAAAAAAATATAAAACAAAAAATAATTATATTAGTAAAAAAAACTACGACAAGCAGAAGCAGAACCCCTAATAAAGCAAATGCTTAATGATTGATGTAAGGATTTAAATAAAAAAAAAGTGCTCAACACTTAGCAAAACAGCCCCCTCCTACAGAAAGAAAAAAAAAATGGTGGAATTAAAAGAACGTAATTTTATCAATCTTCAAACTCAGTCTTAAAACAAGTCTTTACAAAAAAAAATCTTTTAAAGGTCATACAAACCCGTGATTTTGCATTTGGTAACTTTGATTTTCAACCTTTGAATCGAATTTTACCTAGTCTAACACTAGAAATTATGGAATATTTCTTTAATTTGTCGGAATTTTGTCGGATGTAAGGATTTAAATAAAAGAAAGTGCTCAACACTTAGCAAAACAGCCCCCTCCCACAGAAAGAAAAAATGGTGGAATTAAAAGAACGTAATTTTATCAATCTTCAAACTCAGTCTTAAAACAAGTCTTTACAAAAAAAAAATATTTTAAAGATCATACAAACCCGTGATTTTGCATTTGGTAACTTTGATTTTCAACCTTTGAATCGGATTTTACCTAGTCTAACACTAGAAATTATGGAATATTTCTTTAATTTGTCGGAATTTTGTCGGATGTAAGGATTTAAATAAAAGAAAGTGCTCAACACTTAGCAAAACAGCCCCCTCCCACAGAAAGAAAAAATGGTGGAATTAAAAGAACGTAATTTTA
The DNA here is from genome assembly GCF_032884065.1 of Artemia franciscana. Classification (NCBI taxonomy): domain Eukaryota; kingdom Metazoa; phylum Arthropoda; class Branchiopoda; order Anostraca; family Artemiidae; genus Artemia; species Artemia franciscana. Next base: position 47,038,269 of record NC_088867.1, read on the forward strand.
TCAATCTTCAAACTCAGTCTTAAAACAAGTCTTTACAAAAAAAAATCTTTTAAAGATCATACAAACCCGGGATTTTGCATTTGGTAACTTTGATTTTCAACCTTTGAATCGGATTTTACCTAGTCTAACACTAGAAATTATGGAATATTTCTTTAGTTTGTCGGAAATTTGTAGTTGGAACTTCTTTTGGTGCCAACTGGAATGTCATTCCATGCTGTTGAACATATATGCTTTACACTGAAGCTGTAGTTGACTGTGTTATGAAACTGGGAAGTTAAATCATTTCTGTAACTAGTTTTACAATGATGGGTAGATAGATAGGTAGAAAGATAGATAGATAGAAAGCTAGATTTATTATCACGAAAGCTTTTTTGGGCCATAGTGACATACACAAAACAAGCGACAAAAATGCAACAACAAAACGCAAACTGAAAAAACGCTAAAACTCATTACTTAAGAAAATCATCATGATGCATACCTACCCGGACGAACTTTCCAGTGTTGTTTATATATAAGTAACACCTTCTTTTCAAAAATCCAATCCCTCCCCCGACCTAAATACCAAATATTTCCAGGCGTAATTCCATCAATTCCTTACATTCCCATCAATTCCTAAAAAAAAATATACAAAGACTCATCCATCTCTCCACACACAGGTAATTCGTAATACCAAAAAAAGCATTTTTCAAAATCTGGGGCGGGTGCAAACACAGAAATCGCAACATTTCTGATTTGCATCACCTTTAAAATACATTTATTTTTTTTTTTTTGAAACGACGATAAAATACACTGGCAGTTACAACACACAAGAAGACTCCCAAGCTAGGTTCTTCGGCTCTATTTGCAATAATAGGGAATTAATTCTTCAATTGGACTCAAAAAGTCAAATTACAAATGGGCTTTGTCAGAAAAAAAATTACTTAAAACTTTAAAAGAAGATTAAATTCTGATTCAAGCAACGTGAGATGGGAAAATTAATAACAGTTTTTCTAGAAATGGACATAGCGATCCATATAATTTGGACCATTATTATTTCTTACGGAACAGTCAAATTATATTTACGCAAATAAATCTTTTAACACAGGCAACAGTAAATTTAGTACTTTTGACTAATAAAAATAAATTCTGCTCTATAAGTTTGTTGTTATGGCAAATATTAGATATAATAAGAAATATTCAATGAAAATAAGTCACGATAAGCACCTTGGGATAGTGAACAATAAAAAAATCATTCGTGAGTAGCTCTAATGAACACGGCCTTAGTATAATCGTCTACTTTGTTTAAATGTCAGGTCCCTGGCAGATCGAAATTACTATTTTCCTCGCAATTTCTCAAGCGGAGCTGATTTTCTCAAGTTAGCCAACTAACTTTCAGGACTGATATAGTCCTGAAATGACATGCGTACCTGAGAAAATCAAAAGACGTTATATGGACTCAAGATTTCAAAATTAGTTATTTACAATATTTCAGGAATGTTTAGGGGGGCAAGTGGACCTACAACTTTGACTTGGGGGGAGTGGCAATGATAAATCGAAAGACAATATATGTTTCTAGGCTATTAAAATAGAATTTCTACCACATCTAGGGAATGGTTTGGGAGATAAAGTGGAAACTTTAAGGTAGTGTTGGGAGGAGAGGGAAGGACTAGCAATGTTTCGTCTCAGTCTTTAATGTATTCACAACTCGGTAGCAAGGAAACTCAAAAGACATCATGTGTTATCAGGTAACCAAAATGACGTGCCTGCAATATCTTGAGAAGACATTGGGGAGGGGGGTATTTTTCGGGGAGGAGGAATTTTCCGGGGAGGTATTTTACGGGGGGAGGTATTTTACGGGGGAGAGGTATTTTCCGCATAGAGGGTATTTTCTGGGAGGGGTATTTTGCGGGGGTTATTTTCCACGGATGGTATTTTCCGCAGGGGTATTATCCGAGGGGTATTTTCTGGGAGGGGTATTTTCCATGGGGATAATCACCAGGGGGGTAAACGATAGAACCACTTGTATGATATACGCTCTACCTAATATTAATCTAATATGTTTCTCTGACGCTAAATAATAATGAAATATACCAAAGTAAGATAAAACATAACACTTTAGAAACAAATTTGGGCTATATATTTGCACATTAGGGGGGGGGGGATATAAGTATAGCGGGTCTGCATGCCTAGTGTGTTAGGTAAAATTATTCTGCATATTATGTAGTACAAATTGTTTTCTAACTTCACACTGTCCAAATGCTTTACCTCCAACCCCCTAATGTGCAAATATATAGCCCAAATTAAATATTTTCCATCTATTCTGTCAATCATTTGTCTTGTCTCACACTAAGCTGAAAGAAACAAAAAAAAACGTTTCTATATAGCGCCAATGAATAAACAACTTGAGCGGTAGGGTACTATTATTATAGGGTACTATTATACAAGTACCAAAAAATTATGATTGTATTTTTTCGAATTTTTCCTATTTTGTATCAAATTTTTAGCTTTCACTTTGTTTAGACCTAGGCATAAAAAACTCGGGACATAAGTCTCTGAGTAAGCTACATATTTCAAAATCCTTACCAGTAATTAATATAAGGAATGATGATGATAAACAATGTAAATACGGAACAAGGGGGAGGGGCTATATTGGACGGTCCAAGGAGGGACAGAAGGTTACGAATCCCAGAAATTAATAAGTAACAACTTGAAATATCGCTTCCAAACAAAAAGGACACAAAAAAAGAAATATATTTTGGCATCAATTTTGGTTGCTGACTAATCAAAACATGCTATTGCCGGGGGGAAAGTTGCTAACTGGAGAAACTCATTCGGGTGAATAAATGGTCGTGATATTGTGTTATTAACCTTTGCTAGCCTATAGCAACAACGTCTTCAGACTATTATTGCCTGTTCTTTCTTCCACAGGCTAAGGGACTGGTTTGTTCTTTCTCTTATCCGGTGGAGAAAGTGCGCAGTTAAAAGTTCAATAAAACTTACCATAGTACTTTAGTTCATTCAACTTGATAGATCAACTTCTGCCAACAAGAAAGTCAGGAAAAGTTACACTAACATGACGAATTGAGATAGCTATTAGTACTTCATTAGAGAAGCAGCATATTCTAAATAATGTAGCAGATTATATTTACCGCAATCTACTCTTAAAATATTGACGACATTCATTTTAAAAGCGCAATAAAAAGAAACTCTTTTGACCGGTTCGGAGGACCCCCTTGAATGGTCCAGATAATGGTCAGGATGTGTTTGCACTTGTGAGTGACCAAGTGTCTCAGTGGTCGTTAACTATGGCGGTTCAGACCCTCTTTTCCTTTACCTATATAGCTGCCCATCTTGCAAAAAAAGAAAGAAAAATTTCGCTTTCAAGAACTAAAAACATTTTACAATATTCTACGTGCAAAACGAAGCATGTCAAATAAAACCCAATTAGCTGATAATAAATCAAAGAATTAAGAAATAAATACGTAAGTTCCTAAAACCACAAAATGCACAGAAAACCGTAACCGATCGAGGACATTTTTCAAAATAAAATGACATGTGGGCGTTCACGAAACACAAAAAAAAACTGAATTAAGGTGTTGCCGCTTATTTGATAAATTAGGTTGCAACAGACTTTCTCAAAGTCAGTCTTACAAGAAGTCTAATTGAGCAAAGTTATGCAGAAAGATTAGCACCCCCAGGAGGGGCCCTGAACTTGCCCCTTCCTAGTCCCAGAGTTCTAAAACTTAAAAAAAATTACGTATATTCCTAAGAAATTCATACGGTTCCGGCGAAGAAAATAACTCCTCTGTCCCTCTCGTCTGCAAAGATTTATAATGCGTTCATATGAAGGAGGAGTTCAATTTATATGTTTTGAAAAAAAGTGAGGAGCTTGATAATACCAAGGGTACTTGTGTATTATGCAGAACACACTCAATAAGTGAAGTTGGGTTTTTTCGTGAAACAAACTACGATGCAGGTACATTTTAATTAAACATTTTGTACTTATTCATTATTCAAAACACATTCAAGAATTTTGCTGAGAAAATTCGGGTTCATAGCCACAAAGACAAAACTCAATTTAGTTTGCTACGCATAGTGATAGAAGATAGTGTCTGAATATGGATTTTGAAATGAAGATTTGGGATTTGCCAAGACCGAAAAAGAGGCAATTATATTTTCCAGGATAAGGGGTTGTTGCCCACAACAAAACAGTGCATCAATGGACACAACATGACTTTATACTCATACGAGAAGGAACATTTTTGGAAGTGTAACAATAGGCCATGTTTGAAAAAAGTCAATTTGGGTGTAAATACGTGGTTTGCTGACAGTAGAATACCATTTATATGGTAATTTTACAATTTCATTAGTACCATACCAAGATATACCAATTTTTGTTATACAGAAAACCTCCAAACTTTAGCATATCTGTTTCATTAAGTATTAAATACTGCAAAAAGAATTTCAAGCACAAAAATTTGGAGAGCCTAAGAATTTTGAAAGATTTTTTAAATTAAATGCTGCTATTTGATTGAAGTATCAAGGACAGTGGAAATGAAATCTACCTACTTAAATTGGTTAAGTCGATATTTAATCGACCACACATATCTTAAGAATTAGAAACAAATTAGAAATTCTCTTTTCACGGAAAAGAGCTTCATACGCAGTTTTTGATAGTAGCGAGCGCTAAATTAAAAAAAATAACGTTGGTGAAAAACCGCCCGCAAAATACACTTGAAACATACGGCACAAAACAGCTTTTGAAGGTGTGGTTTTTTTCTTAAGATTAAATAAAAAAAACAAATTTTTTAGCTGAAAGTAAGGAGCGACATTAAAACTTAAAACGAACAGAAATTTCTCCGTATATGAAATGAGTTGTCCCCTCCGCAATCCCTCGCTCTTTACGCTAAAAATTTAAATTGTTTTAAAAAGTAGAATTGTGGCAAAGAGTCAAACTTTAGCGTAAAGAGCGAGGGATTGCGGAGGGGACAACTCATTTCATATACGGAGTAATTTCTGTTCGTTTTAAGTTTTAATGTCGCTCCTTACTTTCAGCTAAAAAATTAGTTTTTTTTTTTTAATTTCTGAACGTTTTTGAATTAATGCATGTTTGGTTTTGGCTCTCCGCACATAAATTATTACAATGAAATTTGTATATTAATTCTTTTTTTGGCTAAATGGCTTTCTATTAGTTTTGATCAGACGATTTTGAGAAATAAGGGGTGGAGAAGGAGGCCTAGTTGCCCTCCAATCTTTCGGTTACTTAAAAAGGCAACTAAAACTTTTAATTTTTAACGAACGTCTTTATTAGTAAAAAATATACGTAACTTAAGAATTAACTTACGTAACAAACTTTCATAACCTTATATTTTTATTATGTATACGAGGGGATTTGTACCCTCGTTAATACCTCGCTCTTTACATTAAATCGTAAGTTTTGTCCCAATTCTTTAAGAATGACCCCTGAATCAGAAAGGCCGTAGAATAAATAGTTGAAATTACTAAAAATACTTTAGCATAAAGAAAAAGGTATTTATCTCCTCCTAAATACTTCGCTCTTTATGCTAAAGTATTTTTAGAACCCCTCATATGCGTAATAATCTCTGTTCGTTTTAAGTTTCAATGCTACTTCTTCCTTTCATTTGAAAAAACGTTTTCATGTTTATTTTTCATTGTTTTCTTATAGTAATGCTAGAGAATCCTGCGCCATTGTCATTGAATTTTTCTTCCCCCATGACAGATTCCTCCAAGGAAAGATCCTCCAACATAGCCCCCTCTCCTCAGCCCCACCCCCAAACAAAATAAAATCCCCCCGAAAACGTCTGTACACTTCCCAATAACCATTACTATATGTAAACACTGGTCAAAGTTTGTAACTTGCAGCCCCTCCCCCAGGGATTGTGGGGGAGTAAATCATCCCCAAAGACATAGTTATTATGATTTTCGACTATGCTGAACAAAATGGCTATCTCAAAATTTTGATCCGTTGACTTTGGGAAAAAAATGAGCGTGGGAGGGGGCCTAGATGCCCTCCAATTTTTTTGGTCACTTAAAAAGGGCACTAGAACTTTTCATTTCCGTTAGAATGAGCCATCTTGCGACATTCTAGGACCACTTGGTCGATACGATGACCCCTGGGGAAAAAAAAAACAAAAAAAACAAACAAATAAATACGCACCCGTGATTTGTCTTCTGGCAAAAAATACAAAATTCCACATTTTTGTAGATAGGAGCTTGAAACTTCTACAGTATGGTTCTCTGATACGCTGAATCTGATGGTGTCATTTTCGTTAAGATCCTACGACTTTTAGGGCGTGTTTCCCCCTATTTTCCTAAATAAGGCAAATTTTCTCAGGCTCGTAACCTTTGATGGGTAAGACTAAACTTGATGAAACTTATATATTTAAAATCAGCATTAAAATGCGATTCTTTTGATGTAGCTATTGATATCAAAATTCAATTTTTTAGAGTTTTGGTTACTATTGAGCCGGGTCGCTCCTTACTACAGTTCGTTACCACGAACTGTTTGATTCAGTTGTTCCTGAGAATCAATAAATTGTTAATGTCGAGAGAGTATCTACTTTTAGAAAAACACATACACCAGGTGGCACGTGCGAAGCACGTTGGACAATGTCCCAAGCGTGAAGGAACCCGTGGCAAGCGTGGCCGAAACTGTGCAAGAACTTCATGGCACACACGGCACTCTGAGATGTAAAACAGGCGGCAAAAAGTCAGCGACGCCACGACTAGTGTTCGAATTTTTGAGGAAGACAAGTGCGGTAAAATTTAAGCAATTAGTTTCGCTTATTTATCTTCACGATTTGACGTGGCAACACTGACGAAATGCGCTACTGTCTTAAAAACTTCGTATTTTTGAAAAAATATATAAGAAAATTGTGGTCTTGAGGCATAAATAAACCTAAGAGAGGTCCATAATGCAAATATATATATATTTTGATGTCATTAGTACTTTGAAAACCCGTAAAGGTCTAGATGTAGATGTATAGACCCATAGATGTATACCTCGCTTTATTTAAATTTTCCCAAGATTTCGGCTTTGTGTGCATAACTTTACTGAAAGCTCCTGACTATTTTTCGCTTCTAGGTTTCTTAGTTGCATTGAAATAGTTTGTGAAAATTTTCATAATCTTTTAACAAGCCGTTTAGGTTAATTCTACCAGCTTGTCAATCTGGTCTCTAGGGGTGTTATCGGCGATCTGAAACGATTCTTTCTGGCAAACGACTTGTAAAAATTTCAGGTAGCTGAAAATATTCTATGGGACTGTTAGAAAACAGGAAAATACATCGAAAAATGGTTGCAGTCATCTTACAGGTTATTGTCTTCTGCTCATGATAGTACCGATTTTCTTCTAAAAGAATATCCTTCATAGAATACACTTGTGAAAAAAAGCGAGACATTTTCTAAGATTTCTAAGCAATTAGAGGAAATGGAGTAAAATCCTAGAAAACATTTTGTAGCATCTTCAAGAAGCTACGGCCTGATATTAAAAGCGGTATCTTTCTGCCAATGAATACTTGAGTACTTTTTAAACATAAATTTTCGATTTTAATGGGATTTTCGAGTTCCATCAGTTCACTTAATCACGGTGTTAATTGAAGAGCGGTCCATACGAATCAGCTTGACCGAATCTGTCAAGCTGAATGGACGAAGAAAATCCAATTTCCTAACAACCCATCATAAAGGGATTAACGAAGTTTATCATGAAAATACCCCGAAGATTGCTTTCATTTGAACTTTACCTTTTTTAAAGTTAAAATCTTTCGTAAATATCCTTATGCAAGAAAAGAAAATGTCTTATGATTTTGAGATAAAAAAGTATTGATACTTTGCGCCCCACTACTTTAATACACAAAAGTGAGCAAAAAACAAAAAAGAACATACCTTGAGGAACTGGTTTAGACAAAATGGACATCTTTTGTGATTTGGGGTACTTTTAAAACCTTGTTTTGGTTTTATTTCTACACAATAGGTAGGATACAGACTAATGGATGAGGCCCCTTGTAATAGCGTGCAATCTGGATATCCAGTGACTAGACCTCTTGGGTTTAACCTTTTGTGCAGGCGATTCCCTGAAAAGATAATAGCAAAACTAAGAAAGAATTCCAATTTTACAAAGGAAAATTATCTAAAGAAAGAGGCGAGAAACGGAAAACTGCAGAAAAGAGTAAACAGTTTGACGTGTTTTCTTTACATTTTTTTAAAGTCTTGGTCAGGCATGATAATTATAACGGTCATAAAGGACATAAAAAATTTAATGCCGATTAAGAAATTATGTGTAGTGTTAATGTAAAATTCCAAAGACTATTTTGAAGAAAAAGATAGCCTACTTTCATTAGCTCATATTTAGCCTATAATTCGATGTGGAAGGTTTAAAGCGCGAGATCGAGCACAAACACTATTAAAGCACAAAAAACCAAAAATATAATTGCCAATTTTTCAGGCAAGAATTTCAAGTAAAAGGAGGGATCAATTAAGGAACTGAATTTGTTCATACTATATAGGCTTATATTAATTTTCAACGAAAATTCGTCGTGTTTGTAATCCGTTGCTGTTGTTTAGGGTTTTCGTATCACTTGATTTTTCTGTGCCTTCTGTAATCACTAGCTTGATTGGGTGTCACTTCAGTCAATATTCCCTGATTTTGCATATGTATCACATATCTTGCTATTGGTAATGGGTTCTTCCCACGCAGCAATTGTCTGCGTGGGAAAACAAAAATCAAAATGATACATTTACGCTTTGTTATAACGCAATTATGCAAACACGACACATTTATAATGAATAATACATTTGTACTTTACACACCGGTCACATAATTCCAGATATAAACAGATAAAACACAATCAAATAAAATAATTTCAAAAGGAAAAGAATTGGGAGTGAAGCAAAAACAAATAAATGAAAAAAACTATAAAATCGAAATATACAGGGAGTGAAAGAAAATTTTATAGTGAGTGAACTAAACGAGAAGTCTTGAGAAGTCTACGCTTGTGCTTAGTTTTCTAGCCCAAGATGGTGAGGTGTGATGACCCAGAAAAGCACGACGTACTTGTCGGCTATTGAAAACACATTCAAGAATTACGCTTAGGATACATATCAGAAAACAGGTTTCATAGCTATAAAATCAGGTGACTGATGATATAATGCACTGGACTTCGACAGAATGCATTGGCCTTGCATAATTTGGGCTATATATTTGCAAATAAGGGGGTGGGGTGGGCGCCTCGGTTAGATTTCCAGAACTTTGTTTCTAAAATAATTTTATCATCATGTTTAGTTATATTTCACTAGGATTAACCTAACTTCACTTCTTTGAGGTGTTTCTAATAACCGTCAATTACCCAGCACGCATTGTGAATGCTTTAAATGACATCTCACAGCAATCGCTCAATATTTATCTCTCCTAGTCATATTTTCTGTAGTTAAAGATGTTTTCGATTTTGCGCTTTGAACTTTCCACTCACTCATAAGAACTATTAAAACTACTTCTTTTTGTTTTTTTCCTGGAAAATTGCCCAAACCTAATTGTTTCCCACGCATCACCTTTCAAGAGTGTCATTTTTTTTTCATTTTAGCTTCTTTTATAATATCTTGGTTGTGTCAATCATGCTCCAGGACAGGTAATCTACTCAGGTAACGAAAAATGCAACTGGCTCTGATATCACAAACACCTTTGCTTCATGACTACGGCTTTATACGTGCTAACTAACACGTATGAATTGCTTTGTCACTAAAATAAATGATAAATATGATTATAATGTTAAATGAGAACTTCACAATCAGCAGCAACGACTTGATCTGCTAAAACTAAGGGGGACAATAAGAAAAATTACTTCCCCTTGCTAAATTTATAAGACTATAGGGACATGGCCAAGGCTGTATCCAGGGAGCGGGGGGTTGAGGGGTTCGACTCCCTCCCCCCCGAAACGTTTATCCGACTCATAAAACGTAACAAAAATTGAATATAAACCAATTTTTGATGTATTTTTCAAAGTTCTCTTAGTAAAAAATATCTTTTGTACCCACCCCCGGAAAAAATCTAGATAAATCCCTGGGAATGGCATACCGCAAAGAGGGGAATTGGTCACCAATCCTCAGAAAAATAAAATGTGAAAATGGGTGCAATATTCGCAGAAAAAAAAGTTGTCCAAAAAAAAGATGATTTCACTTCTACATGGAACACTTGGATGTGGAGCATGAGCCATGAGAAGCTAAGGCTTTGGAGCTGGAACCGAGAATATAACTTAGAGCATAACTTCTGTGTCTCTTGCGTGAGAATCAATGGAAATAAACAATTCTAACTAATGAAATTCAAATCTTACATATAAATTATGATTAGATCGGGGGCTGGCACGTACGCAGTAGGGAGACCTTCGGGTCCAGGCTCCCCCCGAAATTTTGTGAAAAGTTTATTTTCCCCATGTTTTCTTGGGATTTCTGGCAAAAGTATGACATTTATTAAGAATCTAGATACATGTGTGACGCCTTTTTTGGGGGGATTTTACAGTATGCAATTATCCGGTCAAGTCCCTGCCCAATCATTAACCCATTTTCTGTCTAACTGTTTACCCTCTTTGAAGTAATTAGCAATTGTAAGGTTATTTTCTTTGTAAAGAGAGTTTGCTTTCCACAGCAACATAGAATTATCCTTGATACTAGGGCGTTTACCCCCCCCCCCTTTTCAGGATAAAGTACAGCTTTTAATGGATCAATTTTGGAAACTAGCATTTTTCATTAAAAGCTACGTTTTTTGCAATAGAAGAACTACCCAGCGATCGTATTGCACTGTTAACCCTAAAATTTCCCTTTCAGTGGGATATAATAGATTAATCACTGGTTCTAAATCGCTATGAACATAACCTGAGCCTAAAACGTACTTTCGAGGCTTCAGTTTTCTTCCCCCTATCCGCTACAATACTACAGATTAAAGTTAATCTGTATTTTCTGATATACGTGCTTTTTGCATTACTAAATAAAAAAGAGTGCTACTTTATATCTACTGTTTCGAAGGTTTTGGCCCCCTCCCCGAAAAAAATTCCTCCGTACGTGCCTGATCGGGGGGTATCCACATACTCAAGGTGGCCCGTAGCCAAGCATGGCGGAACTGTGCCAAGTGTGGTGGATTCCAAGCATGGCAAAATTGTGCGACACACGACAGGTCCTGCATCCATTGTATGACCAAAAGGCGAAAATTTCAGTAGGAATTTAACACTTTGAAGGAGAGTTGGATTCAAGCTAATAAAAGACCTTTTCACTAAGCTATTTGCTCACCATAAAAATCATTTACAATTGTCGTAAATTAAAAATAAATATGGTATATATTTTCTTTTTTTAACAAAAAAAAACAAAACATTTTGTTCAACTTGCGCCATTAGTAACAAATGAAAACGATTACGCTACAAATGCACAAACCGCTGGCTAAATGCGTTATTTTGTTACAAAACAACAGGTCAAGATAAACTTCTGGCTTATCATTCACAAGTAGAAAAAAAAATAGCTGACGTAAATTGATGACATTGATAGGCAGGAAAAAAATTAAAGAAAAAAGAATTTACGCAATAGCGTGGTCAGCTAATTAGAAATACTGAAATACGTAGGAATGTTTTCTAGGAATCCGAAATTGAGACTACGGCAATTCGAAATGCGTTGTCCAACATTTTTTTCTACTGAAAATCAGAAGGACACAGAAACGTAAGATCCTCCCTTCAAACTGAGTATGTTTCACTTGAGTCGCTAAATCATTTGCTGCACTTACTATTTCCTTTTTGAGTTCCTACGTGTTATCCCGACCACACTTAATAAGTGCAGATCTGTTTGATCTGTCTAAACCGGTTTTTCTGTTTGCACTCTCAGATAATCAGCTTAGACATACTGAGATAAATTACTATGCAATTATATTTTAAATAAATATTTAATATATAGAGTTAGTTACGTTAGGTATTTAATATAATTCCTTCTGGGCGGCCTTCTTTCCATAATTTTGTGTTGTAGTTTCCATAATTTTGTTACCAAAGTAATTTCATCATATTTAGGTATATTTCATTATGATTAACCTAACTTCACTTCTTGAGTGTGGTCGGGATAACACGTAATTACCCCCTTTTGCTTTAACTTTTTCTTAGATACGTTATATCTCTTTTGCCGCTCTTGTAGAAACAGTTGGATTTTTTTTTTAATACCAGATGTTTTTGTCGTTCCTTATACGCAAAGCAAAAAAGACCGCCTGTACGAACAACTGGTAGTAAAAAAAAAACAAAAAAAAAAAAAAACATTGTTTTCGACGACGTGTCCACTCAGTTCTAACTTAGTTTCCTTTAAGTCCACTAAATGTATTTACTAAGTCCACTAAATTCTAATTTACCTTCCATTACGTTTCCACTCCCGCAAAATTTACGCCTTGCAATGCAACATCTTTTGCATAGCATTGCAAACTTCCACCTTAACAAATAGAAAAGTAACTGACACAAATACACTGTCTTATATTAACTAAAAAACTAAGTTTTTCTAATGGAAGTAAAGAGCGAACATGAAACTTGAAACAGAGAAAATTATTGCTTCAGAGTTTATGCAACCTATCTGCAATATTAATTCAAATAAACTTACTCCCTAAATATTTTCCTAAATTTGTAGAATAATGAAAAACAAAACCTAGTGCTTTACTAAAAAACATAAAATAAAATGCGATTAGAAGCAGATACGTCCTTAAGTACCCTGCAAAAAATAAAAGACTAATTTAAAAGACTCTCAGCTGTCTTTCACTGACGAAGGAATCAGTAAATTTTGGCATACATTTTTAATTCTCTCAAAACCTCAATTAAGATCAGTTTTTAGTAAAGCACTAGTTCAAAATAGCATTCCACTATTAAGATTAATCGTAATAGTAGCTGTCATTCCTGAATCAGCTAAAAATGCATTTTTTTTTAAGGCAGGTTTTTTTAAACATATTTTTCAACTTTTGGGTACTATGGGCCGTGGTTCAGTTTTTAATAAATTACAGCTACTGCTGCAACCATGGTGAACGATTTTACATCCCTGGTACGAAATCTTGATGGTCGAAACTGTGTATTTCGGGCACAATTTGACAGGACCTGCGAGCAGGTTCTAGCTAGAAGACTACGGCGTCAAAGATGCACGGATAATGAAAAAAAAAATAATATGAAGATCAAACACAACAAACACAAATGAGAAGATCAAACACAAAAATGTGAAGGTCAACACAGCAAAGTTAAAGATGACGAGCAGGTTTAGTAACTTTTTTGATTTTTCAGATATGATTGAAGCCAGGAATGATACATTTGAGTTGCTTACCGTAACGAAAAAATCAGTTATTGAGTCAATTAGGACTCTTTTTTTTTTTACAAATGACTGTTTACAGTTCCAGAGTTTTATCGGGACTAGAAGTAGTAGTATTACAAATTCCTCTTCATGAGGTCAATAGAGACGAGACCTTTGTCTCAGAAATGTTTTAAGAAGAATCTAAGTACTAAAAATTGCATTACTAAAGACAAATCAAGGGGTTGACCATTCCCAGCCACCTAATATACTTCTTGGAGCACCACTGATTCTGCCACACTTCCAGTGGCGGTTCTAACCTCTCTTGCGCCTGGGGCAAAATATTGATTAGCCCTCCCCCCTGTCTCCCACAAAATCTTCAGGACAAATTTAACAAAATTTTCATTTATTAATAAAATTGTTTATGATTTATTAATTAATTAATAATTTATTCTTGATTGTCTTTAACTTATCATTTACGCTATTTAACTATTATTCATTATCTTGATGTAGTTATTTTCATTATTATTATTTAGTTTAGTTTTGATTTAGTTTTTTATTAAATAAAAAAAAACAAGTTTTTTTAACTGAAAACGCACAGATATTACTTCGTATATGAAAGAGGCTGCTTCCTCATCAGCGCCCCGTTCTTTACGCTAAAGTTTGACTCTTTCTCTCAATTCTTCTTTTTAAAACAGTAAAAAACTTTAGCGTAAAGAGCGGGGCGTTGATGAGGAAGCAGCCTCTTTCATATACGAAGTAATTTCTGTGCGTTTTAAGTTTTAATGTCGCTCCTTACTTTCAGTTAAAAAAACTTGTTTTTTTATTTAATTTCTGAACATTTTTGAATCAATGCATGTTTTGATTTTGGCTCTCCGCAGAGGAATAATTAAAACGAAATTTGCATATTTATTTTTTTGGCTAAATGGCTTTCTCATAATTTTGATCGAATGATTTTGAGAAAAAAAGAGCGGGGGACGAAGCCTAGTTGCCCTCCGATTTTTTGGTTAATTAAAAAGGCAACTAGAACTTTTAATTTTTTACGAATCTTTTTATTGGTAAAAGATTTACGTAACTTATAAATTAGCTTACGTAAAGAACTTTTGTATTCTCATGTTTTTATTACATATATGAGGGGATTCGCCCCATCGTCAGTACCTCGCTCTTTACACTAAAGCTTAAATTTTATCCCAATTCATTAAGAATGACCCCTGAATCTCAAAAGCTGTAGAATAAATAGTTGAAATTACTAAAAATACTTTAGCGTAAAGAGCGAGGTATTAGAAGGAGGTGAGCCCCTCATATGGGTAATAATTTCTGTTTGTTTTAAGTTTTATTGCTGTTCCTTACTTCCAGCTGAAAAAGCTTTTTCACATTTATTTTTTAATTTTTTTTTTAAATAATGCTAGTAAATCCTGCTCTCCCTTCATGGAAATTTTCTTCTCCCATGACAAATTCTCGATGGAAAGTTCCCCCAGCATATCCCCCTCTTCTCAACCCCTCCCCGCAACCAAAAAATCCTCCTGAAAACGCCTGTATACTTCCCAATAACCATTACTATATGTAAGCACAGGTCAAAGTTTGTAAATTGTTGCCCCTCCCACGGGGACTGTGGGGGAGTAAGTCGTGGGAAATAATTAGCGTGGGAGGGGGCCTAGGTGCCCTCCAATTTTTTTGGTCACTTAAAAAGGGCACTAGAACTTTTCATTTCCGTTAGAATGAGCCCTCTTGCAACATTCTAGGACAATTGGGTCGATACGATCACCCCTGGGAAAAAAAAAAAAAACAAATAAACACGCATCCGTGATCTGCCTTCTGGCAAAAAATGCAAAACTCCACATTTTTGTAGATAGGAGCTCGAAACTTCTACAGTAGGGTTCTCTGATACGCTGAATCTGATGGTGTGATTTTCGTTAAGATTCTATGACTTTTAGGGGGTGTTCCCCCTATTTTCTAAAATAACGCAAATTTTCTCAGGCTCGTAACTTTTGATGGGTAAGACTAAACTTGATGAAACTTATATATTTAAAACCAGCATTAAAATGCAATTTTGATGTAGCTATTGGTATCAAAATTCCATTTTTTAGAGTTTTGGTTACTATTGAGCCGGGTCGCTCCTTACTACAGTTCGTCACCACGAACTGTTTGATTTCTCAATTGATTTTAACTTTTTTAATAATCAATAATTTCTTAATTATTTTTATTTGTCAACTGGGCCCTCTGCCTTATCTATATATATAAAAATAAGTTGTCTGTGTGTGTGTCGAGTGACGTCATGTTTGTGTGTCGACTGACGTCATGTTTGTCGACTGACGTCATTATAAGGATTGAGCTGTATGCGTCATGAAGTTGTTTGTCGACTGACGTCATGTTTGTCAACTGATGAAATTACATACCGGGACACCGGGACACAAATGACGACCGGGACACAGGGAATATAAATGACGACCGGGAACCTCAAAGAGAAATTACAGACTGGGACACCCGGACACAAATCACGACCGGGACACAGGGATATATAAATGACGACCGGGGCACAGGGATTGTTCGAATAGAAATTACAGACCGGGACACCGGGACACAAATGACGACCAGGACACCGGGACACAGGGAATATAAATGACGACCGGGACACTCAAAGAGAAATTACAAACTGGGACACCGGGACACAAATGACGACCGGGACACAGGGAATATAAATGACGACCGGGACACAGGGACACATCATTAGAATAATGAGGTATAGATCTGAATACGGATTGTTTTTCACATGGACAATTATATGTTGCATGTTCAAGAGTCAGTAAACCTGACAATCTATTTATATGCAACATATATATATATATATATATATATATATATATATATATATATATATATATATATATATATATATATATATATATATATATATATATTCACAGGTGGGACACAGGGACACAACTACAATGGCGCGTAACTAATATGGCGCGTAACGACTACGCGTGCGGGGGGGCTTGGGGGGCGCGTAGCACCCCACCAACTAGGTGTTGGGGTGGCGCAAAGCGCCACCCCAACAGCTAGTTTTAATAAAAAAAAGAGGTACTTGTATGATATAGCACTGACCACTCAAGTTGTTCATTTACTGACGCATTATAGAATCGGTTTCTTTCGCTAGTTTCTTGTAGCTTAGCGTGAGACAAGACAAAAACAAGTGACAGAATAGATGGAAAATATATAATTTGGGCTATATATTTGCCCATTAGGGGTGGGATGGTTAGGAGTAAAGTATTCTGACAGTGTGAAGTTAGAAAATAATCTTACTTCATAATATGCAGAATAATTGTAGCTAACACATTTTGCATGCAGACGCGCTATACTTTACCTCCTCCCCTAATGTGCAAATATAAAGCCCTAGTTTATTTAAAAAGAATTATGTTTTTATCGTACTTACGTATATTTCGTTAGGATTAACCTAACTTCACTTCTTGAGTGGTCGGGGCTATATCATACAATTACCAAAATAGAATTTCAAAAATTACGAAACGACTATAACCTTAGATTATTTCTTTGAAATTTTGCGCCCGTAAGATTTCTGCACCAGGGGCAAGTGCCCCATCTGTCACCCCCCTAAAACCGTCTGCACACTTCCCACCACACGCTTCAACAATTACGCATTTCCTCACGTCATGTGGGTACACTTCAAACGCGCAAAAACCCATTGGGGTTGCCCACAAATACATTCATATAAATGAATAAATAAATCTTAGAAAGAACGCAACTTAAATTGAATATGCATATCAAGCTTAAAACGAAAAAAAAAATACTATAAACAAGAGTTTGGGTTTTGCCTTCTTCTCTTATTGTAAAAGTCTAAAACCAAAGATGGGTTTAAGAGGTAATTTCATTTTTTTTTTTTTTTTGATACACTTATTTAAGTTAAGTTTAAGTTAAATTCATTAATGTATTAATAAGAATAAAAATTAAATACATAGATATACATAATACTTGGGAAACAAATTCGTTTTTGAAATTGAAATCGTACCCTAAGAGGCTACAATAAGTTATCCAACTATTTGTTTAAAATAATTGTACAGAAATAATTATTAAATTTATTCTTACACAATTTTGTAACAAGCCGAAGAGTGAGAACGTTCAATATCCCTTCAGGGACAGTTAAATCCGTTATTTAACTTGTATATTAAGTCATGAAACAGAAAAGGCGAACAAACCTAAATGAGGTCAAGACAGACAATGCAAACATGACAGTCTTTCATCAAAGAAATGCAGTTTAGATTAAAAAATAAAAAAAAAAAACCAGTTTTTTTAACTGAAAGTAAGGAGCGACATTAAAACTTAAAACGAACAGAAATCACTCCGTATATGAAATAGGCTTTTCCTCCTCATCACCCCGCTCTTTACGCTAAAGTTTGACTCCTTCTCTTAACTCCACTTTTTAAAACAGTAAAAAACTGATCAGTCTTCTGGCAAAAATTACGAATATCCACATTTTTGTGGATAGGAAGTTAAAATTTGTACAGTGGGGTTCTCTGATACGGTGAATGTGATGGTGTGATTTTCGTTAAGACTGTATCACTTTTTGGGGGTGTTTCCCCCTATTTTCTAAAATAAGACAATTTTTTCAGGCTCGTAGTTTTTGATGGGTAAGACTAAACTTGATGAAACTTATATATTTAAAATCAGCATTAAAAAACGATTCTTTTGATGTAACTATTGGTATCAAAATTCCATTTTTTTAGAGTTTCAATTACTATTAAGCCGGGTCGCTCCTTACAGTTCGTTACCATGAACTGTTTGATCAGAGTAGTGCCCAGAAATCAGGTTCCAGGAGGGGAGATCAAATCAATGTAAATGTACTGAAAAACTGTACATAAATACTATTTTCAAACTCTCAATTGCCATATCGTGACTTTCAATCTTTGCAATTTTAAATAGTACTTTCAAACACTATTGTTGAAGTTTCAAACATCTAGTTTAAAACCGTAAATACACGTGGGATTAAAAATAGTGACACGATCATGACTAATGAAGTAATTTATTTCGGTGAGGGGAAGGAAATTTCAGAGGGGCCTAAATTTTTTGGAGGAAGGAATTTTTAACAAAGTAGGCAAAATGCGTGAAAATTATAATAAATTATTCGACAAATCGTAAGAATCCTGCAATTTTTTGGGGAGGAGGGGTAATATATGGGCCTGAATGACCCCCTATCCCGCGTATCTGCCTGCAAATAATAAAGACAAATCGCAAAGAATGGCAATCTCTAAAGAAGAAAAGATAAATTACAAGAAAAAAAGTGTATATTTTTGGATAAACTTATGAAGATTTTCGCATCCAAAAGTGCAAAAGGCTGACATATCAAATTCTTTGTTAACCTAATATCAATAAAAACCACCTTATCAAACAATCAAACAAACAAAAAATGATACGCAGCGGAAAAAAATGTAGGCAATTTCATTTTTTATTCTTATGAAATTTTGTAGTTTGTATGAGAAGGCATTACGGTAATCAGTTTTCAATGGAAGAAAGAAATTTTTAAATATGTTTTTTATTTTGGGTCGAAATAAAACGATGACAGTTTATAGGGCGGATACAGAATTTATAGTTTCCTTTTTGGGCTCGGGGAGGGGGGCAACGAAGCGTTCCCCCAACCAGCATTTTTCGCAAATCGGTCCCTATAATTGGAGTAACTTATGACCTTATGGAGGGTTCGTGTACCATTACCCTTCCTGGATCCTCCGCTGACAACTTATGATAATTCACTAAGACAGCAGAGACTAGTCATTCCTTTAGTTTCCCAACCTTGGGAAAAAAAGAGTGGAAACTGGCACATATGCAAGGACGTAATTTCGTCAAAATCCTGTGGGGGGGGGAGGGAGTTGGAGCCGATTTTTTCAAGCAAGATGAAAATGACAGTGAAAATGAAAAATGAGCCATATAGTACCATAAAGGCTAAGGTATACTAAAAAAAGATCTGTTTCTGTGAATGCTTGAATTATGTAGCTATACCTTAATTTTTACGAGATTTTTGAAGACCCTAAATTTCAGCTGGGACAGTTGTCCCTTTCACCTTGAGCCATAGTAAATTACAGCCCTGCACTATTTTTGAAAAGGAAAGTCTTAACACTATCAAACGTTTGACAGTTTTGTTTAACTCCAATCTCATGTGTGCTTGTTATTTCAAGTATAACTGCTTTAAAATCACAAGGAGGGTAAAGAAAGCATAATTGTGTCCACGGTAGGCCTGCCAGCTTACAGTCAACTAGCCTGCTTAACCTGCCAAGATTTTCCCAAGCTAACCTGGCCCTACTTTGAGCAGAATGGATGATGACTGTTGTCACTACACTGTTGCTAGTCGCAAGCCGATTTCCATCCCTAATTTTTTAAGTTAAGTCGTCCAGGATTCATCTCTTATAATTTCCCTATTCACTCTGTAACAAACGTTGTAACAACACACAAAAATGCGTTATTGACAACGTCATGTATTAATTCAAGCTTAAGGAAACAACTTACTATAAATGAATAAATGATAAATAAAATGAACATATATTAAAATGAGTAATGAAGGTAAACTTTAAAACAGCATATATTGCTATGGATGAATAAGCGAAACCTAAAACCACATAAATTCAAATGAAGAAACAAGTCGTACTTAAAACGAACAGAAAATATTACAAATAGTGAGTGAAGGGTACTACCCCTCTAAGGCTATAGTCTTCTAAAAGCTAGGGTGTCACTTAAACTTTAAAAAAGAAACAAAATTTCTTTTATAACCCATTTCTTTTATCATTATAACATCGAAAAATAAAAATTGCTCTAGCTTGTAAGAATTATTTTTTTCTTTATTCATTATTATATTTTAAACCATCAAAACAATTTCCCTAGGCTGATATGTAGTATTTTTTTTCTTTTTAAATACATTTCTTTTAAATCAAGGAGTTTACACCTTTCAGAAACCACTTACAGCAGGTGTTGTGTGCCAAGGGTCGCAAAAGTGTGCCGAACGCAACGAATTGCACCACGCGTAGTGGAACTCTGCGGCACAGATGGAGTGCTGAGATATACACCAGGAGGTGAAGAGTGGGTGACGCCTCATTTCAAATATACGGAAATCAATTGGTAAATCCTTTACTGATTTGCAAACCAAAATATTGCCACAGTTAAACTAAAGAGATGGCTTAAAGACTATCAAGGTTCAATTTAGAAGTTTTATTTAGGCATCAATTTCCTATGCTTTTAAATGTAACTGATTTGTAAAGCTAAGCGTCACTCATTTGCCTTGACGATGCAAAATCAAAATAGAACCAATGGAGTTCTATGTTAATTTACTTTTTTTGTATAATACTCTCAAATAATATACATTTCTACATTTTCATTTTATGTATTAACCAACTTAATTGATTTAAATCCTGAACTAACTATCTATTGCTTTGGAAATACATGCTTATTTTGAATAGGAAGCGATCTCAAGGGGAATGTGTTTCTATAGAAAAAGACATGCAATAATCCTACCTACTATCAAACAAAGTAAGTTCGAACAGTTTTTTTTTATAAGTGCAGAGGAAAGAAACTACAATCACCTCCTGAATTTATTCTAAAATAAAGATGAAAGAAAACACAAAGATAAGAAGATTGTAAATCCTGTTAAGAACCAGACCGCTTGCATACATAATTCAAGGTACCTGCAGCAGACCACGTAAGGTCTTTGCCCCCCCCCTCCCCACAAAAACCTCGTTTTTTTACGATTTTTATTAAAATTTCTCCACCACCTGGCGTGCGTCTTGGGAGCAACACTCGTCCGGCAACGCACGCCACAAGTTTCGCCACAGCACGTATCTTCGCACTACCCATGGCAAATACGCTTCGCGCGTGATGGACTGTAGAATGTCGACTTCAACCTCGCACGACGCACCACCTGGTATGTACGATTTTGAGAGTGGGCAACCGCTCGGAGAGGAACGGTACTTTATCGCTAAGCTGCAAGGCACTATCAAAAGAAGTAGCATTATTTTCCCGCCTTCTGAAAAGTTTGACCTTTTCCAATCCACTAGGTCTCCACATAGCAACCATAAAATAAACATTATAAAATACAAGAAAATAATTATGAATAAAAAGTAGAATACAGTATTAGAAAACTAAGTATGATCACACGGTGCACTGTAAGGCATCTGTCTTCTCAGTGAAAAATTTCCCATGGATGAAGTGAAAAATGACAATTAGGTTTTCACTCTAAATAATGACAAACTGATTGGACAATAAAGGTCTCTTTCAGACCTTCCAGACACAGCAAAAACAATGAGAGATCGATTTATTAGCTATCTCAAGTCGCGAAAAGGAAACGTGTAACATACAAATGAGAAACATCTAGCCATTTTGCGACCCAAATGAGATACGGCAAATGGATTGAACCAGTCAATCAAGGGTTTCAGTTTAAAAGAGTGGGTTGTATATCCCAGTTTAACAAAACATGTCCGATATTACAAGCCATACTAACAACTTATCACAACATTAAGCCACCTGAAGGCAACACATCCCCATCAATAATTCTTACTTCTTAGATTCTCCCATAAGTTACGACCTCTTAGGTAAGGTAACCCAGCAAGAGAGTGGGATTGAACCACTTTTCCGTAATATTTTTTGTTTCGCTAACTCAGTTTGTAAAGTCGCTAAGCTCAGCACCTAAAACTACTCTTTGGTAATAACCCTGGTGGATGTTTAGCATTCTGAACTTGAGACCAATATAATGTTGGTTGGCACGCCAACCAACTCAGCTAACAAGCCATTTATGTCTAGTATGTCTTCTCCAATTTTTCGAATCACCAGCGTTTCAGAATCATACATAACAACTATCATTACTGTGATTAGCCTCTCAACATTAATTCTAACATCTATCTTACTATTCTCCCAAAGAATTCCAACATTCAACTGCAAAAACATACGATGAGTCTAGAATCTTCCACTCTTATATCTTCACTACGTCCACCTTCTGCATCCTATGAGCTTATTTTGTTGGTACTTGCTATCACTAGTTCAAACTTAAAATTAAAGTCCCTTAATTAAGTTCCTAAAATCTAAATTTAAGGAATTTAGTCATGTAATTTCTTCTGAATCACGGCACACATTTTTTCTTAAGTTAAAAATTAATACAATCAAATGAACAGGTAGGTTTAAAAGGGATAACCCCCCGACAAACCGATTTAGAAACAAAACAAAAAAGACAGATATAGGATCAATTTCATCGGTATGGAAGCATAATCCGACTTTATATAATTGCTAGTGTTTGAACCAATAACTAATCTGAAAACACTCAGGTTACACGACGGCTGGCGGCTTCTCTGGAGCCCTTTCATAGTTGTAGTAATAGCTCAGCCTAGTAAAGAGCAAACCACAGCCTAAACTAACCGAAATTAAACATATTTTCGAATCAATTGTAAATGTTAGAATCGAAAAATTTAGGAAGAGTAACTGCTTACCAGGTAGTTATGACGTTGACAATCTACCACTCTACTACTAATAACAAACCACAGCAGCACCAGGCCATCTGAGGCTATTACAGCTGTGCACGCTCCTACTCTACCCCAGTCTGTTCAAAACTTTAAACACTGGATTGTCGTAATTTCCTGAATAGATAACGTCTGCCATGACAACAAATGAAGTTGTTTTAAAACAAGCTATTCTCAGTTGCGTACAGAATTCTCAGAGCTATATTAAAAATTGCAAAGAGCGAATATTAAACTGAACGGGATGGACCCCCACCCCCTTAATCGTAAAATTCCAAGTGGCTGCTGGTACTTGATAATTCGATTTGCAGCTTTTTTGTGGAGGGGCCCAGGTTATGCTTTGGAATCCTAAAAGTTTGTTTTTATTTTTAGACTATAAGTTACTGTAAACAACTGGAACAAGAACTAACACTTTTGAACAAGTGTCAACGGTCAATTTCAACCTTGAAAACATGTCTTTTAATTTTCAGTTGCTATCGGCCAATATTTTTTCTTTACTAAGTTGCACCAAATAGAAAAATAGAAATTGATGCACTACCCTTTCGTGTTAGAAAGTGTGCTTTAATTCCATTCGTTTGTTTTGTGACGTATTTTCGCCAGTCGATTATATTATTCTTCACGTGTGTCAGAAAGGAAGACCAGATAACTTTACCTTTTGATGCAGTGTATCAAATGCTAAAATGCTCAGCCACAAATCTAGACTGACAACGAAACGCAAATTTCTGGAGAGACACTTTATCTTCTCTAAAAAATATTAAATGGACAAAAAAGAAAATTTCTGTGTTATAACAGCTTTTACATGTAGACTCTGATTCTCTATGGTTGCAGCTATTGACCCTGTGGATAACCATGAGGATAAAGATATGAAACAATATAGGTTCCATATCATCTACCTTTGAAAATAACCTTTTTCCTGAAACCTCCTCGGAGGAGAAAAGAGTGAAGCTTTGAATAAATTAGGGTGGAGGAGGAGCCTGTACAGCTGTTTTGCATCAGGCAGCTTACTGCTACAGTGAATTATTATTAGTAGTAGTATTCCATCTTGCGTCGCCTATTGTACAACGTTTGAATGGTTACTTTTGCACATTATCCAAATACTGCCAAATGCATTTAAACCAAAGCTAATAATTTTTCTTAAAACATACTCCTACTATTCTTGATTTAAAGTCCATTTATTTATCGGCCTGATTGTATTGGCCAGCTTTGTTATGCAAACTCAAACAGTCCTAAAACTTTAAATATTAACGTAGCCTTTTTTTTAATCTATAAGGATTAAATTGTGGGGAAAACGTCTTTTCAACCATTATTTCGAAAACATTTGTAATATTTAGATTCTATTTAGAATGTTTGACTGATATTACTGAATATATGATAATAAGGACCAATATTAAAACTTAGAATTAGCAGAGATTAATTCAAAAGGCTACCAAGTGACGTGTATTTATTTGACGTGCATTAGTGGCAGAAATCAAGTCAAGCTTTTCCAGCTGGGACATTATTAGAATGAGATGAAGGGGGCCAAAGGGCTTCTTGCAAATCTGTTCGTACGGCACTTGACTGGTTCTAGTTTGTTGTAATGCCTAGTATGTCTGCTGATTGATGCGGATGGTAGAAGTATGGATCGGTGCTTCTCGTTTCTTAATAGTGATTTCCCAGATTTCATGATTAGCTCATGTCTTCGATCGAATAAGGTGAGCAAATTCAAGAGCTCGAGGGCACTTTCGTAGTTGCTAAAATTGGGTCCGAGATTATTTTAGTAGCGCGTTTTTGAACATCTTCTAGTTCAGCTGCCAATTAAGCTGTGTTTTGAGTTTGGGGACCCCAAGCGGAACAACAATACTCGAGCATAGCCCCGATGTAGGTTGTATACGCCAGCAGAAGCTGACGATCAGAGAAGCCAAACCTGCACATACTTGTGAAACGCTGGATTGAGTAGTGACCTTTATGCACAATATTGTCCACATGAAGCTTAAACGAGCAGTCACTTGTAAATGTTACGCCTAGGACTGTTGCAGAGGAAACAATTGGAAACGGAACATCTGGGATTGTGATATCTCGCTTGAGTGGATTAGATCGTAAAAATTTTGATTTCTGTTCATTCACTTGTAGACTATTCGATTTACACTGGTTGATGAAGTCTGTGAGGAAAGTCGGGTCAGACTGCTGCTTTGCTACTGTATTTTCGACTATATATTTGAGAAGTACAGACAAGTCATCAAAAAACTTGAAATTCTCTTCAAATTCTGCAAGGATGGGGTTGATGACGGCAAGAAATAAAAAGTAGCTAATTTCGTTCCTTGAGGGCATCCACAGGTTAATTCTGACCACTCAGAGCAGGTATCTTCTGCAAACAAAGGGTAAACTGATTGCCGTCTCCCCTGTAAAAATTCTCTGACTAATAATAGTATTTGTTTTTAGCTCCCATTTCTTTCAGATTCCTTAATGCGGTCGTATGTTGGATAAGGTCAAATGCTTCTCGGTAGTCCGCCAAAAATAAGTCGACAGTGCTTCCTGCTGTCCCGGTCCTCACGCTAGAAGTGAATATTATTTTGGGGACCCCGTTTTTTTGTGAATTTCACTTCTTGTGTGTATTTAATATTATAGATTTTCTATGGTTAATATTGTTCAAGTTTTGTATTTCTTTTTTGTGTGTGTATTTAATTTCTTGTGTGTATTTAATGTAAAAAAATTTTCTGTGTGGATGTGCAAATCCACATCTTTGTTATTTCCAGCACACGGAAACGGATAAAACTTAGCTTGGATAAAAAAAAATATAGCCCCAAGCATATGAATTCTAATGAGAAATCACATAAATTAACGATTCAAAACTCATACTAAGAGCTTGATGAGCCTTATGGCAATGGCGACGCGTCTTTTTATTGATGAGTAAAAAAGAATTACGCCAACAACAAAACTAAAAAAATAAATACATTCCTTCCGTATAAGAATGACACCCAAATCCCAACTATGACTCAGCCCTGGTCAAAAACATGACCTTTCCATGGACTTTGTTCCTTAAATTTTTGTGAGACATTTTGAGCATGTTGTGACTCACAATTATTCAGAATTGTGAAATAAAACTTGAAAATAAAGGTCACAAACTTCAATGAAAAATAATACTAATTATCAAGCTGTGCTTGATTATACATAGACAAGGTTCGGTAAACTGAGACTTCCTGAAGTAACTGAAGCAAATAACTATTACAAGGAAAATATACTTGAGAATACAAATTTTTGTCATAAGCATTTTTAAGAGACTGCTCCGTTTTCAACAGACTTTTTACAAAGAAATGGGGGAATTTCTCAATTCGTGCAAACAAAAAGGATTGTAAATTAATACTGTCTATTGAATATAAATGGGATATAGCAACAAAATTGACAATCTTGTTGTCAATTTTAGCACCATTGACAAGGTTCGGTAAACTCAGACTTCCTGAAGTAACTGGAGCAAATAACTAATACCAGGAAAATATACTTGAGAATAAAAATTTTTGTCATAAGCATTTTTAAGAGACTGCTCCAGCTTCGACAGACTTTTACAAAGAACTGGGAAATTTCTCAATCCGTGCAAACAAAATCGAATGTAAATTAATACTATCTATTGAATATAACTGGGATATAGCAACAAAATTATTAATGCTGATAGTACTTTAAGCCTCTAAGCAGGCCCTAGATTGCGAAAGAAAAATTTTCAAAAGTCCTTAGTTTCTTTTCCATTGATCAGTATTTAACTAAACTGGTACAAGGTAATAAGAACATATACACATTGTTATTTATTATTGTTATTTACCGCACTTGTAACTTTTAGTAAATGGCAGCAGCCAAAGCCCCAACCAGTGTTTCCACACATCGTACTTTAATACTAATTGATCATTTTAGATCTCTCTAGTGATTAAATAAAAAAAAAGTTTTTTTTTAACTGTAAGTAGGGAGCGACATTAAAACTTAAAACGAACAGAAATTATTCCATATCAGAAAGAAGTTTTCCCCTCCTCAGCGCCCCACTCTTTACACTAAAGTTTGACTCTTCGTCAGAACTCTACTTTAAAAAAAAAACAATTTTAGGGTAAAGAGCAGGGCGTTGATGAGGGGATACCCCCTTTAATATATGGAATCATTTTAAGTTTTAATGTCGCTCCTTCATGACTTTCTTATTGTTTTACAAACGTTTTGTTAGTAATAAACATACGTATATTACGAATTAACTTAAATAATGAACTTCTATATTTGTATATTTTTTATTACGTATATGAGGGGGTTCGCCGCCCTCGTCAATACCTCGCTCTTTACACTAAAGCTTAATTTTGTCCCAAATCTTTAGAAATGACCGCTGAATCACAAAGGCCGTAGAATAAATAGTTGAAAGTACTAAAAATACTTTAGCGTGAAGAGCAAAGCACTGTGGAGGAGACGAACCCCCTTATATACGTAATAGTTTATGTTCATATTCAGCTTTAAAGCTGCTCATTACTTCCAGTTGAAAAAATATTTGTTTTCTCATTGTTTTTTTTTTATAATGCTAGAAAATCCTGCCCCCCTTCTGGAAATTCCCTTCCCTCATGAAAAATTCCTCCATGGAAAGATCCTCCCATGTAGACCCCTCCCCTGAACCTCCCCCATCCCAACACAAAAAAGTCCCCCTGAAAACGTCTGTAGCCTACACTTCATAATAACCATTGCTATATGTAAACAATAGTCAAAGTTTGTAACTTACAGCCCCTCCCCGGGAACTGTGGGGATTAAGTCGTCCCCAAGACATAAATATTAGGTTTTCAACTAAGCTGAACAGAATCACTATCTCAAAATTTTGATCCAGCAACTTTGGGGAAAAAATGTGCGTTGGAGGGGGCCTAGATGCCCTCCAATTTTTTTAGTCACTTATAAAGGGCACTAGAATTGTTAATTTACGTTAGTAAATAAACACGCATCCGTGATCTGTTTTCTGTTAAAAAATATAAAATTCCACATTTTTGTAGATAGGAGCTTGAAACTTCTACAGTAGGGTTCTCTGATACGCTGAACCTGATGGTGTTATTTTCTAAAATAAAGCAAATTTTCTCAGGCTTGTAACTTTTGATGGGTAGGACTAAACTTGATGAAACTTATAAAATCCGCATTAAAATGCGATTCTTTTGATGTAACTACTGGTATCAAAATTCAGTTTTTCAGAGTTTCGGTTGCTATTGAGCCGGTTCACTCCTTACTACAGTTCGTTACCACGAACTGTTTAATACTTTTCGGCACTGATTCCTAGTTTTTTTTTTGCAATTCATTGTGTTGTCTAGTTAGATATTCTCTGAAATAGAACTATTTGCGCTTTTTAGTTCCAAAAGAAACTAAGGAACTTATTTCTGCTTTTGTTTGTATAGTCTAGTTGTTCTTTATTTATCTTTATTTGTACTTTTTATTTATCTTGCCATGTGCAATCCTATGTGGAAACATGTAACAGGACAAGATATATATAAATGGGATCTTTATATCTAGACAAAATTATAATAGAGCAGTTAAAACTTTAAAATAAATATAAAAATTAAAATAAACTATAAAACACAAAATTAGCCATAGTTATTTCTTAAACAAGAGCTTAGAGCTCATGTGGCACTTGTGACGAGATCGGAAGAGCCAAGAGCTCATATGGTATGAGCTCTAGCAAAATTCTAAGAATCAATAGATTGATTTAAAAGAAAAATCAGAGGCTTATTGCCGGTCGGGATTTAAAATAAGAGCTCTGAGTCACGATGTCCTTCTAAATACCAAAATTCATTAAGATTCGATCACCCACTCGAAAGTTATAAATACCTAATTTTCTAGTTTTTCTTCTCACTTCAGCCCCCTGGATGGTCGAATCGGGGAAAACGACTTTATCAAGTCCATTTGTGACGCTCCCTGACACGCCTACCGATTTTTATCGTCCTACCACGTCCAGAAGCACCAAACTCGGCAAGGCACTGAACCCCACCCCCTAACTCCCCCAAAGAGAGCAGATCCAGTACGGTTCACCTCAATCACGTATCTACGACATTTGCTTATTCTACCCACCAAGTTTCATCCCGATTTCTCCACTCTAAGCGTTTTCCAAGATTTCCAGTTTCCCCCTCCAACTCCCCCCAATGTCAACATATCTGGTCGGGATTTGAAATAAGAGCCCTGAGACATCAGTTCCTTCTAAACATAATATTTCATTAAGATCCGTTCACCCGTTCTTCAGTTAAAAATACCTCAATTTTTCTAATTTTTCCAAATTAACACCCCCCAAGCTCCCCCAAAGAGAACGGATCCATTCCAATTATACCAATCACGTATCTATAACTTGTGCTTATTCTTCCTATCAAGTTTCATGCCGATCTCTCCACTCTAAGCATTTTCCAAGACTTCCGGTTTCCAATATTTCTGTATCCCCCTCCAACCCCCCATGTTCCTGGATCTGATTCGAATTGAAAATGGAGCATCTGAGACATAAGATCCTTCTATATATCAAGTTTCATCAAGATCCGATCACCCATTCGTAAGAAAAAGATACCTCGATTTTCACGTTTTCCAAGAATTCCGGTTTCCCCCGTCCAACTCCCCTCAATGTCACCGGATCCGGTCGGGATTTAAAATGAGAGCTCTAAAGCAAAATATCCTTCTAAATATCAAATTTCATTAAGATCTTATTACCCGTTCGTAAGTTACAAATACCTCATTTTTTCCAATGTTTTCGTATTACTCCCCCCCCCCAACTCCACCAAAGAGAGCTGATCCGGTCTGGTTATGTCAGTCACGTATCTTGGATTTGTGCTTATTCTTCCCGCCGAGTTTCATCTTGATCTCTCCAGTTTAAGCGTTTTCAAGATTCTTCCCCCCCCCCCAATGATACTGGATCCGTCCGGGATTTAAAATAAGAGATCTGAGTTTTGAGGTCCTTCTAAATATGAAATTTCATCAAGATCCAATCACTCCTTCGTAAGTTAAAAATACCTCATATTTTCTAATTTTTCAGAATTAACCCTCCCCCTAACTCCCCCAAAGAGAGCGGATCCGTTCCGGTTATGTCAGTCACCTATTTAGGACTTGTGTTTATTTTTCCCACCCAGTTTCATCCCGATCCCTCCACTCTAAGCGTTTTCTAAGATTTTTGGTTCCCCCAACTCCCCCCAATGTCAGCGGACCCGGTCAGGATTTGAAATAAGAGCTCTTAGACACGATATCTTTCCAAACATCAAATTTCATTAAGATCCGATCACTCCTTCGTAAGTTAAAAATAGCTCATTTTTTCTAATTTTTCAGAATTATCCCCCCCAACTGCCCCGAAGAGAGCGGATCCGTTCGGGTTATGTCAATACCTATTTTTCCCACCAAGTTTCATCCCGATCCCTCCACTCTAAGCGTTTTCCAAGGTTCCCCCCCAATGACACTAAATCCAGTCGGGATTCAAAATAAAAGATTGAGTTATGAGGTCTTTCCAAACATGAAGTTTCGTAAAGAACCCTCAATGTCACCGGATCCAGTCAGGATTTAAAATGAGAGCTCTGAGACAAGATATCCTTTAAAACATCAAATTTCATTAAGATCCGATCACCTGTTCGTAAGTTAAAAATACCTGATTTTTCTAATTTTTTCAATTTAACCGCACCCCCCCCCCCGATGGTCGAATCGGGGAAACGACAATTTTTAATTTAACCTGGTCTGGTTCCTGATATGCCTGCCAAATTTCATCGTCATAGTTTACCTGGAAGTGCCTAAAGTAGCAAAACCGTGACAGACAGACAGACAGGCAGACTGACAGACAGATAGACCGACCGACAGAATTTGCGATCGCTATATGTCACTTGGTAGATACCAAGTGCCATAATGAGGAAAATTACCAGCTTAATTTTTCGAATTTCATGAAATTCACACTCAATATTCGTCACTAATGTTCTTCAACAACATTTTGTAGTTCATTTTGCCTGAATAGAGGACACAGGCCTTTCATATCAATAACAACAAATGTCTATTTTTCTTCTTTTTTAAGTACGTTTTCTTATTGCCATTTGATGATGGTAAATAAGCAGGGAAATCAATCAGTCAGCAGTGCTGACCATGTATATGATCATCAATTCAAGGCAAAACGAAACCCGAGAGCATCATAATGAAATAAATCTTAATATCACCGTGGAATAGAGTTATTTACATCTCTTTAAGAATCAAACCGGACGTTGGATAAGAGCGGAACTTGGAAAAAATAGATGGCGTTATAATTTACTATTCTGACGAGACATTGGGGCACGATTCATCTCTGAACTACTTTTAATTTTTTTTTTTTTTTGTCACTATGGGCCGTTGTTCGTTTTTCAATAGTTTGCAGCTATCGCTGCGATCATTATTATCACCACTGATGCGTAGAAATCAGGTTATCGCACACGCTAGTCAAAGAGATAGATACGTAGCTAAATGCTGAAACAGGTAGCTCTTGACGAATCAAATTATGATAACCAACTAATAATGTATAACTATAATAACCAACTTGCATGCCAACTAACAACAGCAAATATTTGAAAACTAATTTCGTGAACATACGGATCTGTAAATGATAATTAAATTAAAAAGAAACATGCTTTTTTCAACTGAAAGTAAGGAACAATATTAAAACTTAAAAGTAACAATATTAAAATTAAGTTAACAATATTAAGTAATAATATTAAAACTTAAAAGTAAGATCACATCAGTGATGTTTCTTCTGGCCAAAAATGCAAACTCAATATTTTTGTATATAAGAGCTTGAAACCTCTACAGTAGGGTTCTCTGATATTCCGGATCGGATGTATTTTTCATTAAGATCACTTGATATTTTGGGGCTGTTTGCCTCCCTTTTCGAAAATTAGGTGAATTTTCTCAGACTCTTAACTGTTGATGGGTAACATTAAACTTAATGAATTTTATATATTTTAGATTAGCATTAAGATTCTTTCTTTTTATTTATCTATTGTTATCAAGACTCTGTTTATTGGGGTTTTGGTTACGATTTAGCTGCATCGCTCCTTACTCACAGTTCGTTACCACGAATTTGATTGAGATTCAAGCTTAATTTAAGGCAAACTGGTCCT
Organism: Artemia franciscana; assembly: GCF_032884065.1. Taxonomy (NCBI): domain Eukaryota; kingdom Metazoa; phylum Arthropoda; class Branchiopoda; order Anostraca; family Artemiidae; genus Artemia; species Artemia franciscana. The sequence goes on from NC_088867.1 coordinate 47,070,107, forward strand.
GGTTTTGTATATAACAAGCTAAAAAATCATTAGTTGTAACCAAAAAACCGTTTTATCTAAATTAAGTAAATGAAAACACTTTCAGAAGAAACTAATAGGTGGCCTTGAAACTTAAGCGAACACAAATTATCTTGTATACAAGGAGGACTATCACCATCCTCCTTAACCTCCTGCTCTTTATTGTAAAGTTTAACCAAAAAGAAAAAGACAAATCTTTGGTTTTGAAAAGAACATGCATTGGTTTATTTTTGTAATATCAATGGTCACACTTTTCTTTGAGCCAATCACACTAATCCCAAAAAACCTTGCTTTTTTTTTCATTAGTGTAGTTATTGACTTTGCCTATGTCTAATTTTGAGCAAGTAAAAGAGCGGAAAATCTAACGGTTTTTTTGCATAAAATATTAAGCAGGCTTAAAGAACAAAAGCTTTGAGTAACAGCGTTATTTACAAATAAATCCTTTGTTTATCAGTGGTCTAACTACTACGTCCCTGAAACCATAACACAATGCAACAAATATGATCACCTGGCAATTCTAAGTGCTTTACTGAACAATTGCCTTCCAAACATTTGAATTGAAAAATTTAGTTTAAAAACTACGATTGAACACGTTTGCATCAGAACATCTATTCTTGAAGCACTGATATAAAAAACAACTTTTAGACACATGATTCCGTATCCAAATGCAAAATAAGAAAAAAAAAACACAAAAATCTTCTTACAACCCAGAAAAGCTGAAATTTTTTAAGACTAAAAATGAAAGCTTTAGGAACCTATGACAAAAAACTTAGTAGCACTTCCTGATATTCATTACAATACAGTATCGGCGATACGGTGCGATACAGTATCGTGAAGCTCCTTGAAAAGTTACAAAATATACTTTGATGGCTACATCCTTTCTGTTTTAGTCTTAAAAACTAAAAAAGTTTTCAGGAAGCGAAAAGAAAAACTTTAAAACTTTTAGTGTATTTGGAAAAAAGATGGCACTATAAAGCAAATACTGGCAGGCAGGATCATACAGGACACTGGGGTATATGGGAGTACTATTATTAATGTCAAAAGAACAACCATCTAGAAAGTTACCCATTTAGATGGATGACCATCTATTACGATCAAAAGTTATTTTAAAGCCGAGCATAACATACCAGGTAGTTATGACATTGACAGATTACGAGTTGAGAACTTGAGAGGAAATTTTCAAGAACAGTTTGACACGAAATTGAAAGGTTTTTAGGATTCGATAATGTAGAAGATGGATAGAAGGATTTAGAAAAAAAATGTTTAATAAGTAGAACAAAATTTCTCAGGGACGAAATTTATAATGCAGAATCGACGAAAAGCAGCTAGGAATATTAGAAATAGGGACGTAATTTGCTACGGGAAGGAGGACAGCCACCCCTTCCCGACTCAAGTTTGACCCCCTCCCAAGACCTCAGTTTGCCCCAGCTTAAATTTAGTTTCTGAAAAAAAATCTTGTCAAAACTAAGATAAGTCTACATAATTCAAGCATCGAGAGAAACACGTTAGTTTTCTTTAGTATATGTTTGCCTTTATGGTAATACGTAGATCACTGGAACAACATAAGTATAATACATCTTTAAAAGGAAAAAAAAAAACAATGGTAAAAACCATACCATTTAATCCTTTGACGCAAGAAAAACGTACTTTTGTAACTCACTAATAAATAGTTTCTTAGGGTAATTGGATTTTCCCTGCTATTTTCTGATCACATCAGCGGTTCTTCCCCATCCCCAACCAGTGATTTTTAACGTTGAAATGAAAATTGAAAAAAAATGCAATGCTCAATTGAAAGAAAAACATGGTATTCATTGTTAAGTTGGCCGGAATACAGGCAATATTTTTTTAGGGATAGGCAAATAAAAAGACGTGACCAACAAACAAATCTTACAAAAAATAAAAGAAAAAGAAGAAAATCTTTAAAATTAGTGATCCCAAAAATTTATAAAAATATTTAAATGTGTCGCGTCTTTTTAAATAGTTTGAATCTTTAAATCCGTTTTTTAAATTATGGAGTACTTTTTAAATAGTTTTATGACTTCATTAAACAGCATAGAAAGTTTGGATGTGGTTAGGGACAAGAAAATCCTCGACTCATTTTGCCCACAAAATATAAAAGATACATGTCAAATGTACAGTAGCCTATGGTAGATTTTCAATTTGGACAAAAGAAAAAGAAAGCTTTTGAATGAACATTTTCAGTAATTGCCAGCTATGATCTAAATTTTATAAATGAAAGGTTTAGCTTAAGATGGGTCAAGTCAAGGCCGTATCCAGGAGGGATTTAGAGGGCTGACCTCCCTCGAAATGTTTGTCTGACTCGTAAAACATAACAAAAATGAATATAAACAAATTTTTGAGGTTTTTTCTTAATTTTTTACCCCCGAAAAAAAAAAATCTTGGATACAATCGGATTCGGGAAACATACTCCCCAAGTTAAATGATCAAACTTGACTCAATTATAAAGATCAGTGATCAATGGTAAGACCAAGCTGATACAAGAAGTATGTGTACTTTCAAGTAAAAACTAAGGACAATAATGAAATCACACCATAGAAAAACAAAAATGTCTAAGAAAATTTTTAATTTTATTAGGTTTTACTCGAAATTTAGTTCGATTAAATTTTTTGGGAACAAAATTTTTAGACTTTAATTTGAAACTACAGCCTTTGAAACTATGCCCCTATCTCAAAAAAAAGAAAAAAAAGAAACTGCCACAGAAAGCATAAAAAGTCTATGTTCGTTCTAGTGTAGACTTACTGAATAGTCACTTTCGCCCTATTTTGGGATTAAATAAAAAAACGAGTTTTTTTAACTGAAAGTAAGGAGCGACATTAAAACTTAAAACGCACAGAAATTACTTCGTATATGAAAGAGGCTGCTTCCTCATCAACGCCCCGCTCTTTACGCTAAAGTTTGACTCTTTCTCTCAATTCTTCTTTTTAAAACAGTAAAAAACTTTAGCGTAAAGAGCGGGGCGTTGATGAGGAAGCAGCCTCTTTCATATACGAAGTAATTTCTGTGCGTTTTAAGTTTTAATGTCGCTCCTTACTTTCAGTTAAAAAAACTCGTTTTTTTTATTTAATTTCTGAACGTTTTTGAATCAATGCATGTTTTGATTTTGGCTCTCCGCAGAGGAATAATCAAAACGAAATTTGCATTTTTTTTTTTTTTGGGGGGGGGGGGGCTAAATGGCTTTCTCATAATTTTGATCGAATGATTTTGAGAAAAAAAGAGCGGGGGAGAAGCCTAGTTGCCCTCCGATTTTTTGGTTAATTAAAAAGGCACCTAGAACTTTTAATTTTTTACGAATCTTTTTATTGGTAAAAGATTTACGTAACTTATAAATTAGCTTACGTAAAGAACTTTTGTATTCTCATGTTTTTATTACATATATGAGGGGATTCGCCCCATCGTCAGTACCTCGCTCTTTACACTAAAGCTTAAATTTTATCCCAATTCATTAAGAATGACCCCTGAATCACAAAAGCCGTAGAATAAATAGTTGAAATTACTAAAAATACTTTAGCGTGAAGAGCTAGGTATCATAAGGAGGTGAGCCCCTTATATGGGTAATAATTTCTGTTTGTTTTAAGTTTTATTGCTGTTCCTTACTTCCAGCTGAAAAAGCTTTTTCACATTTATTTTTTATTTTTTTTTTAAATAATGCTAGTAAATCCTGCTCTCCCTTCATGGAAGTTTTCTTCTCCCATGACAAATTCTCGATGGAAAGTTCCCCCAGCATATCCCCCTCTTCTCAATCCCTCCCCCCAACCAAAAAATCCTCCTGAAAACGCCTGTATACTTCCCAATAACCATTACTATATGTAAGCACAGGTCAAAGTTTGTAACTTGTTGCCCCTCCCACGGGGACTGTGGGGGAGTAAGTCGTCCCCAAAGACATAGTTATAAGGTTTTTCGACTACGCTGAATAAAATGGCTATCTCAGAATTTTGATCCGTTGACTTTGGGAAAATAATTAGCGTGGGAGGGGGTCTAGGTGCCCTCCAATTTTTTGGTCACTTAAAAAGGGCACTAGAACTTTTCATTTCCGTTAGAATGAGCCCTCTTGCAATATTCTAGGACAACTGGGTCGATACGATCACCCCTGGGGAAAAAAAACAAAAAAAAACAAAAAAACAAATAAACACGCATCCGTGATCTGCCTTCTGGCAAAAAATGCAAAATTCCACATTTTTGTAGAAAGGAGCTCGAAACTTCTACAATAGGGTTCTCTGATACGCTGAATCTGATGGTGTGATTTTCGTTAAGATTCTATGACTTTTAGGGGGTGTTTCCCCCTATTTTCTAAAATAACGCAAATTTTCTCAGGCTCGTAACTTTTGATGGGTAAGACTAAACTTGATGAAACTTATATATTTAAAACCAGCATTAAAATGCGATTCTTTTGATATAGCTATTGGTATCAAAATTCCATTTTTTAGAGTTTTGGTTACTATTGAGCCGGGTCGCTCCTTACTACAGTTCGTTACCACGAACTGTTTGAAAGACAGTGTATCCGTTTTCAAATGATATAAAACAGACCATTAATTAAAAGAGGAATTTTCTTTTCGTCAAGCTTAAAATTTGCTTTTAACTTTACACATCTTATACCCAAAACATGAAATTCAAACTATATCGTGATACGTGCTGCCTTCAGTACAGTTGATTCACGAAAATTAAAGAACATTTTTTTACGACTTTTTAAAGAAAATACCAAAAGATGAGCTTTTCAATGCAAATACCAAAACATTTTTCTCAAAAACTAGGGGGAATCTTGGAGGGTATCTCCATTGCCCCCTCCATTGGCGCCATTGGGCACAGTGACCTCTGGTAGACACAGTGTCTTACTACATGGCCCATAGATTGCAGATAAATTGGAATTTTTTTCTTGTTGGAACTCCCAGGATTTCGGTTTGTCCGCATCAGCCAATTAGCAGTGCTTGGTAACAGCCTATTTCTTTTGTATCCAATCAATTACCAACATCAAGGGCGCATTCACTTCCAACAATGCACTTTGAAATAATGCAAAAGCGAAAAATATATCAAACAGCGATTGTGAAATCTTCATTTTTTTTCACAGGGCTTGAACCATGTGAATCGATATTCATGCAAATTACTTTTACAAGTATTTTCTATCGAGTATTTAATACATTGGGAATTTATTTTCATCGGAACATTGGAAAATTCCAAAGAAAAACGAACGGAGAAAAAGAAAAAGAAACGAACGAACAAGAAAAAGAAACGAAGAAACGAACGGAGAAAAAGAACGCAGAAAGAAAAACGAACGGAGGAGACCTCCAGCGAGCCGTGATAACCCTTCATATTACGTGAATTCCACTTAAGCCTTAATTATTTATTTTAAAGAAACAATTTTCTCAAAGGTGATTTACTTCTAAAGTGGGTGTTTCAAATTTTGAACTAACATATTTTGAAAATTTAAGAAATGTTTATTGTGCAATTTTTATGTCAAATTGACAAATGTTACCATAATTTTTCTATAAATATACATTCTAAGATCATACTAGCTACACATGACGCACGAAACAAAGAAGAGAAAAAATATAATAAATGAAAAATAAAATCTAATAGCTGAGAATATAATTCTTCTAGCACCCATGGTCTTCAAGTACTAATTTTTTTTTTAGAATTTGCTGGACACACACGTAAATTTTTCTAAGGAAGAAAAAACCTACCTAATTTTTTTTTTAGGGACAAGACTTGGAAAAGCGATTTTCGCCATGAAAATGACTTATTATTTTTGAATATTGCAAATTTGCACCTTTTCTTTATTTTGGGTCATCCAGTGGGAGGGGGATGCATTCATTTTAACCATCCTTTTGGGTAAACACCAAAATTTTATAAGGACCGACAAAAAAATCAAAACAGCAAATAAATACATGCAGTTAAAAAAAGAACTCAGAAGAGAGAAATTTTCAATGTAGTTCGAGTACTAAAAAATAGTTAGAACTTTAAATTTTTTAAACTGAAAATAATGATAATAATTAAACAGATTTGATACATCTCTGGTACGTCAACGCCTAATACTGTGTCAACAAAGCAGAATCTCAATCCTTATTTTCAACATGTATCTTTTTATTATTTTTCTATGTTTTTTTTTATCCCCAATAATATTTATGACAATACGCAAATGACTGAATAATTCTATATGATCTAAATTAATATATGTTAAATTGATAAATTTGTAAGTGATAGTTACAAAGTCATTTCAAGCGATTCTTACACCAGAATTAACTTTTTTTCTTGCCCCCCCCCCAAAAAAAAAAAAATCCCTGCTTCTGATCCTCTTGAAGAAGAAAAAATATATATCAAACAGGGCAAATGATGTTCTGGTCTTAAGAAGGCATGGGGTTTGTCAACCCTACTCATGTTAATTTTGGCTAGTTTTCAGTTTGACTTGGTTATTTATTGCAATTTCTGTTCATTTTGGGTTTCATTTATTTATTGACAATGATTTGTCATAGTTTACACTGGAAGATTATTTTCTTCATTTCTGCTCATTTTCGGTTTATAGAGCTCTTTAATTTTCTATGAAGCAATTTTTTAGTGGAAAAAATTTTAATTAGTTTCTGTTCGTTTTTAATTGACATAATCTTTTTCGTGTAATTTTTTTTTATCTGTACGGTTTTCAAACAGTTCGTGGTAACGAACTGTAAATAAGGAGCGATGTGTCTCAATAGTAACGAAACTGTAAGAAACAGAATTTTGCCTAATTGCCTAATTTTTAGAAAAAAAAGGGGGACAACCCTAAGCAATCAAGTGATCTTAATGAAAGTCACACCATGATATTCAAAATATTAGAGGATCCTACTGTAGGGGTTTCAAGCTCCTATAAAAAAACTGGAATTTTGAATTCAAAGAAGCAAGTTTTTTTCCAGGGGTGATAGAATCGAACCAGGGATCCTAAAAGATTGGGAGAGGGCTCATTCAACTGGAAATCGAAAGTTCTAGTACCCTTTTTAAGTGACCAAAAATACTGGAGGACAACTGTTCCCCACTCCTTTTTACCTTCCTTCTTACCTCGTTTTTAGCCATTTACTTCAGCATGGTCGAAATATCTTAACTATGTCTTTGAGGGTGATATATAGTATTTGCTATCAGGAAGTATAAAATATATTTTCGGGGGGGGATTTTCTGGTTGGGTTACTTACGTTGGAGGATTTTTCCATGGAGGGGTATTGGTGGGGGAAGGGAATTTTACATGGGAGGGGGAGCTGGACTTTCCAGTATTAATTAAAAAACTATCAGAAATTAAATAATTTTTTTCAAAAGAAAACAAGGAGCAATATTAAAACATAATACGAACAGAAATTATTAAGTATATGAGGGGATTCCCCCACTCATATTCAAAAATTCAAAAGTTTTTGAATTTGTAAAAAGCTTCTAATTTTATTTAAACTATCCTTGTGTATCAGGAGTCATTCTTAAATAATTGGAACAAAAAGTCAAACCTTAGCGTAAAGAGCCAGGTCCTGAAGAGGGGGCAACCCCTTCTGTTCGTTTAAGTTTTAATGTTGCTCCTTACTTTCAACTGAAAGAACTTGTTTTTTTTTATTTAATCAAACAGTTCGTGGTAACTGTTTGTTGTGCGTGTTTATTTATTTGTTTTTTTTTTGTTTTGTTTTTTTCCAGGAGTTGATCGTATCGACTGAGTGGTCTAGAATGTCGCGAGAGGGCTCATTCTAACAGAAATTCAGAGTCCTAGTGCCCTTTTTAAGTGACCCAAAATATTGGAGGGCACCTAGGCCCTCTCCCACGCTCATTTTTTCCCAAAAGTCACCGGATCAAAATTCCGAGTTAGCCATTTTATTCACCATAGTCGAAAAACCTAATAACTATGTCTTTAGGGACGACTTACTCCCCCACAGTCCCCGTGGGAGGGGCTGCAAGCTACAAACTTTGACCTGTGTTTACATATAGTAATGGTTACTGGGAAGCGTACAGACGTTTTCGGGGCGTTTTTTTGTTTATGGGGGAGATTTGAGGGGGGGTTACGCTGAAGGATATTTCCATGGAGAAACTTCTCATGGGGGAAGAGAATTTCAATGAAGGGGGCGCAGGATTTTCTAGCATTATTTGAAAAAACAATGAAAAAATAAATATGAAGTTTTTTCTACTAAAAGTAAGGAGCAGCATTAAAACTTAAAACGAACAAAAATTATTACGCATATGAGGGGTTTACCTCCTTGTTATACCTCACTCTTTACGCTAAAGTATTTTTAGTAATTTCAACTATTTATTCTAAGGCCTTTGTGATTCAGAGGTCATTCTTAAGGAACTGGGACAAAATTTAAGCTTTAGTGTAAAGAGCGAGATATCGACGAGGGTTGAACCCCCCTCATATACACAATAAAAAAATACGAATATACAAGTTCGTTACGTAAGTTAATTCGTAAGTTACGTATATTTTTTACCAATGAAAACATTTGTAAAAAATTAAAAGTTCTAGTTGATTTTTAAGTAATAAAAATTTGGAGGGCAACTAGACCTCCTCCCTCACTCCTTTTTCTCAAAACTTCCGATTAATTGCAATTAATTATTATGCAAATTTCGTTTTAATTATTTATATGCGGAGAGCCAAGATCAGAACATGCATTAATTCAAAAACGTCCAGAAATTAAATAAAAAAAATAATATTTTTAAAAAAGGAGCAACATTAAAACTTAAAACGAACAGAAATTACTCCGTATATGAAAGGGGCTTTTCCTCCTCAACGCCCTGCTCTTTACGCTAAAGTTTCTTACTGTTTTAAAAATAGAGTTAAGAGAAAGAGTCGAACTTTAGCGTAAAAAGCGGGGCGTTGAGGAGGAAAAGCCCCTTTCATATACGGAGTAATTTCTGTTCATTTTAAGTTTTAATGTTGCTCCTTACTTTCATTTAAAAAAGCTTGTTTTTTTATTTAATCTCTATAAAGATCCATAGTTTGGCTTGCTATTTGTATGTTGGAGAAACCTTTTCATCAATGTTTAATTCTGCACAAATAGTGTTGTTTAATTTAATTTTATGCCTCCTTTAGTCGACCTGAAAAACAAAACAAAATATCATCCCCAAAAATTATTTTTATGTTCATTGACAACTTGGATTCACTGACACTCTTTCAATTTGTCTAAATTGTAAGAACAAACTGTTTCTAAGGTTTTTACACCCATTTGATAGCCTACATACAGACGGTGTGTTGGTATTAAGCCCCCCCCCAAAAAAAAAAAAATCTTCAAAAATCTCGCCTTTATACCCTTAGACATAGTTGTAATAGTAGTCACAGTAGTAGTATTTGTACTAAAAGTAGTAGTATTAATAGTAACAGCGGTAGTACTGGTAGCAGCAGTAGTATTAATGTATTGCCTTTACAAGTAGTTCCAATAGAAGTAGTAGCAGTAGTAATAAATGCACCAGTGACAGTAGCATTAGTAGTAGCGTGCACACACTCCCCTTTTAGCATTCTTTGAAAGTTCCAACTTAATACCCAAATCAGTTCTTGAGATACGATCTTTTGACATGTACATAGAAATAGTGTCTTTTGATTAGTTCAAATTTTCCTTCAATATTGTAAATGTAATATGTGTGGTAGTAGCAGAAGTAGGGGTGGTGGTAGCATGCAAATTTTCCCTCTTTGATCATCTCCCTTATCATTTCTTGAAAGTTCCAAAATAATATACCCAGTCATTCACGAGTTACGCCCTTTTGACAATCCCTATACATATAACGTATTTCTAGTTTAACATTCCCCTTGACATTCTTTGAAAGGCTCACCTAAATACCCTTCGTCTTTTTGGAAAGTAAAGCTCAAACATGCATACCTTTCTCAATAACATATACAATTTGTGAAGAATGAAAGAAATGCCTCACTAAGAGTCCGTGCCCTCAGGACTGTGGGGAGGTTGACATGCCCAATACATAATTACTGCGCCTTTCAACGATGCAGAACAAAATAGCTCTCTTAAAATTTTGATCAGATGTGTTTTGGGGAATGATAGACTTGTGGGGGAGGGGCTGACTGCCCTCCATTCCCTTTTGACTCTTAAAAAGGGCACTAGATCTTCCGACTTCCAATCAAATGAGCCCCATCTGATCCGAAATTTATACGACCGCCGTTCCATAAAAACCTTATATGCACAGGGGCATAACTTACAACCCTTGTCCCTGGGCCCTAGAGGGTTGTGTCCACTCTAAAGGCACTGTTATTTGCTCTTTGGACTATTGTTGACAAAATGGCTATTTCATAATTTTGATCAGATGCGTCTGGAAAAAACAGGGTGTTAGGGAGACAGGGTAGTTGCCCTCCATCACTTTCGACTCTTAAAAGGGAACTACAACTTTAGATCCAAACACAACCAGCCATTCCAAAAAACCTTATATGCCTCCGGGGCATAACTTAAAACCCTTGCCCACAGACTCTGGAGGGCTATGTCAACCCCATAATCCTTGTTATGTGATCGTTGGACTGGTTTTTAACAAATGTCTATCTCAAAATTTCTGTCAGATGGCATTTGGGGAAAAAAGGCCGTGAGGGGTGGAGGTGGGCTAGTTGCCCTCCGGTCACTTAGTCCCTTCAAAAGTGCACTAGAACTTCTGATTTCCAATCCAACAAGCCACCTCCGAAGGTAATACGACCGCTCTTTCCATAAAACATCTTATATGCATCGAAGCATAACTTACAAAAGCCAAAATTACTAGACCTTTCAACTACGCTAAACAAAATGGATATCTCAAATTTTGGTTCGATGTATTTGTGGAAACGATAGGCGTGGGGGGGGGCTGGTTGCAGTCCAATCACTTTCGACTATTAAAAAGGGCACTAGACGTTACAATTTCCAATCGAATGAGCCCCTTTCGAAGTTCCTACGATAACTCCATCTATACGAAGTGCCCTTGTCTAAAACCAAACAAAAAAAGTAATAATTATAACTAATACATTATGCACTGATCGATCTTTACTTAGGCGGCACTATTGCGCAACCTATGATACATCACTCTTAACGCCCTAGTTTTAATTTTCGTCCCAATTCTTTAAGAACAACTCCCGAAACACAAGGGCCGTATAATTAGAATATGATACTTTTTTAAAGTACTAATAAGAAACTAGCGTCAAGAGCGAGGTATAAAGGAGACGACAACCCCCTCATATACGGATAATGTCCGTCTGTCTTAAGTTTTAGTGCTGTTTCTTTCTTTCATTTGAAAAAACTTATTTTACTGTGTTTATTCCTAAAATTATGTAATCCCTTGGTTAGTGATATATGAAAATGAACAACGATTTGTAAATTCAAAACCAGAAGTCGCGTAGACAGAATCAGTTTTCGAAAAAACGATTGTCGCAACTTGAGAAAATCATCAAGTCGAATAGCAAACTGTGTTTTCGAGCTTTTACACATCCATTTTTTAACTGCAAGACCAGAATTAGAATTGGGAGAAAATTTCTTAGAAAAAAAGGTATCTGGAGCATAGGGTTGTAGACTGTCTGTCAGAGGCATAGGTATAAAGCATAGAAGATTCTTGTCTCTGGCCCTTTCTTCCATACCCTTTAGTCCAAATTTATTTGTACCCTAGGGGTGTAACTTAGAAAATGAACAAATTGTAGCGGCGGGGAGAGGGTATGGGAAATTTTGAGGAGCCTAAATATTTCGAGGCAATTATAATAATTATTATTATTACTATTAGTGAGTAGACCTAATATCAGTGAGTCAAGTTTCAGACCTTGAAAGTCCATGGCCTCTACACCCATATCGAAGCTCTATTTACGGTTGGGGGGGGACCAATGATTATTAAGAGGGGGAACAATGAATTTCGGGGCGATTCGAAGACACGAGGGCTCAACGACACCTACATAACTGCCTGTACGAAATGACCTTGTGAACGACCCTTTGGTTGGAAACACTGAAAAAAAAGAGTGGCCACGACAGGTGGATACAAACCCAGAGAACTGTCAATCTGACCCGAAATTGCCTTCGGTTCGTTTCTCTCCAGATTGGTTTTTTTCCAAGCTGAAAATTGAGGTACTTGAACTAAACAACAACATGTCAACGTTCCATATTATTTCAAACACCATATGGGCTTGAAATTTCATCTTCCAGTCTCTCTATGACATTTTGAACTTACTCTAGGCCGCTTGTCAAAACAAACTTAAGCTCACAAGCATCATGATAAATGTCATAACCCTTTAACTAAGGATCAAATTTATCTTTTCGGAGATTCCATTTTTTGCGAACAACGGGAAATATTCTTTCACAGGCTTGAATGTTCATGCAGCCTTACATAACTGTTGTAAGTTACATGTCTAGAATTGAAGGGATGGCTATCTTTGGTGTTTGAAAATATGGCAGATTAAACACTACTCTTTGGAATGACCTTAAATGCAGACTCCTCCCATTGGCTAAAAAGCTTACAAATCAAATAAGTGAATTTAGTAACAATCAATGAGAAAAATTAGGGCTGGGGAAGCAGTTCTTTTTCAAAGCTCAGCATCTTTAGGCACAGAAACGTCGAAATGCTATCTTAAGATACATACAGTCCAGGTCTGGGATAAGAATGTACGCGAGGGGTAGCCTTCAGGTCCGTGTCATCACCCCTAATATCAAGATGTTTTTCAGTTTATCCTATATTCTCTAAGATTTTTCGTATAAATTCACTTTTTGTGTATTTTCAGACTGGCCTTGAATACGAAAGTCTCTTGAGCTTTATAGAAAAGAGGGCTCCCTTCACGTGCTTTTACATTTATCCCTACAATACGTATAAATAATCTATTGAACGATAAGAAATTAGAAACTAGCGTAAAGGTGACACGTAACCCCTTGGTCAGGAACTACTAGGGTAAGTCCCTCAGTTAACAAGCAACACCAACCAGTATTTTGGAATATTAGAGTACATGGGATATAGAAATTACCCCGGACACATCTTGTGTGTATTTATGCCTGAAAACAGCGAATTTTCAAGATTTTCCTCTTGGCTGTCCCAATTCCAGTGCTTTTAGGGCAATAGTCCATTTTCGTCAGGGCTGCAACGTTGAACCATGAAAGTAAATTAATAAAAACAATTTATTAAATTTAACAACGTTTTTCATCCCTAAAAATACAAACATGTAATGCCTGAGTAGAATCCCCATGATGAATTTAACCGGGCAGATATGGGGTATACTATTGGAGCTACTAGCCCCTAAAAACGTTATTACGTGCACCAGAATCTTACGCAATACTAAAGCGCACCTGTAACGGTATAGCACACCTGATTGTTACATAATGAATGAATGAATGAATGAACTTTATTACCCGTAAAAGTATAAAAAACACAAAGTACGGAGTATTATAAATAATCAAAAACGATAAACAGCGAAGAAAAAAAATTCATACTAACGAAAGACAACCTGGACTAATTAACCAGTATCAATATGGAAAAAAGGCTGCAGAGGGTCATAAACGTGAATGAAGTTGATAGTCTTTTTACATAAATCATCACTAGAAGACCGAATCCGAGAAGGCACATCAATTAAACCAAATCGACAATTATTTTTTTGTTTCGGTGCCATCTAGGAAGCCAGAGGAGAAATTGGCAATATCTGAAGTAAGCCTTCAATGAAGTAATTCTTCAATGGATTCAGCTAAATCATCAATAATCAAAAACGAGCTTGGTCCACAGCGGGTAAGGGTCGGTTGACAGCATGTAAATTCACAGTATAATATTAAACACTTTTTAAAACAGCGATTCCGCTTTGCGCAATAAATATAAATAAAGTAAATATAAATATATACAAATATATATATATATATATATATAAATAAAAACGTGTAAAAACACAAGAAAACACACAACTGATATTGAGACTGAGGAATAGTGACTGTTGGGATAGAGACTGTATGCACAGAAAAAACGGACCCCCCCCCCCCCCTGTTGCCAATTACTGAGCTTTCTCTAGACCGAGAAGCCGTCTATACTCTACACATACGTCTCAATCTGAGGTAATGTAATGACCATGTGGTAGTACTCTCAAACCGTCCGTGCGCACATAGATATTATCCGACATGGTCAATATGGTATTTTTTCCAATCCAACTGTATAGTTTTTAATTTTAAGGAGCAAATGGCCATGATACACGCTCTTGGAACTGCATTATTTTCTACAGAGTTCCTATAAACACTCATCTCAAAATTTTACTTTACGTAGTATGAAGGAACTCCTTCAGAGAATTCCTTCTTTGTTATCATCATTGTGCGTTTGCAAGCAGTACGCCCTAAAACCAGAACACAACGCGGGATATCAAGTTACTCCCCGTCTCTGATTTTAAAAACAACAACTTATTTGGATCCTGTCAAGATCCCCCCACGTAATTAACGCAAGTTCCGCTGTTCGCTGAAAGCTAACCCTTACCTGACTGGTGGCGTAATTAAGGGTTTAACCCTGCAACTGTTTATGGAATTTTAACTCTGCTGCTGGAAAATGCATCGATTAGCAAAAGGGGCTTTTGAAATAGCAGACGAGAACAACAATATATTTTAGCGTGATAAAAATAAGGTTACTATACCTCCGATAAAACGTTTTTATAGGGAGTGATGGGGTTTTTTGTTTGTTTATCCGATGTAGAGAGTTATATGAGCTCAAATTTGGGTATGCCCACTTTGTTTTTGGTGGGGGAAGGGGGTACACACATAGAAGGGAAGGGGATCACCGGCATATAACCAGAGGTCGAATCCTTTTTCAAATTTCCGGTAGCTCATCTTTTAGAAAACTCTCCCTATTACGTAACTATCATAAGTAAACAATCGCTATTACGTGAAAACCAAACAAAACAAAACACACCCTGTTATGTAACAATCAGGCGTACTATACTGTTAAAATTGCGCTAAGGTATTACGTAAGACCCAGGTGCACCTAATAACGTCTTGAGGGGCTAGTAGCTCCAACAATATACCCCTATTTTACCTATTAAATTCGTTATGGGGAAACTACTAACCTGTTGATTCATAAGACACTTACGCCTTCAAAAAAGCCACACCTTCTTAAGCTGTTTCATACCATTTTCTTTTTTTTTTACTGATTTTCATTTTTTAAACATCCACTACTACCAAACAATTAATACGTAAGTTTTCTCAATTAAAACTGAACTCCATATTTCTTCTAATTTTTCAGGATATATATGGCTACGTAAGATACCTTGAGCGCTTCAAACAATCAAATTTAATTTTAAGTGTCCTTAGTACTTTATATCTTGGTTAGATTTGAATCTGACCCACCAAATAATGCTTATTTAAGTAGTTAAACGACCCTAGGTTGTCAGAACTGGAAAAGTCCTTATTCCACATTGGGATTCAATCCCCCCCTCGTCCCCAGTAAACTCAGTGGCTTGGCCAAACTCAATACTTATGTAAACCATCCCTTATGGCTTATGTTCCCTGTTTTCTGGCAACTAACCTACAGCAGTAATCAAAATCTCTTAGATTGATCTGAACTTGCTCGAAAAGTAGAAAATTTCCATATCTTCGCTCGTTTTTCGAAAAACCTTTTCATCGTATTTTCTAATCTAAAAAAAAAAAAAAAAAGCAAAATTCAAAATGTAAACCGGTAGATGGATAAAGTTGAATCTCAGCCGTCTAAATGATGGCAACGTTGTTGTCTTACATTGAAACATGACAACTATAGGACTGTAGAAAAATAACATGCAAAAAAAACTCATCATGAAGAAAAAACATTTTAAATAAACAACAGATTTTTTGGAATGTCGGTTAAGAAGGCTTTTTGAATTTCACCCCTAAAACAATATTTACTTCAAATAACTAGCCAAAACAAAAAAAGACCAAAAACGCATTAAAAATTTGTTTATGTCCATTTTTGTTACTTATCTAGAAGTCGGACAACTATTACGGAAGGGGTTAGAGCCCCCACCTCTCTGGATACGGCCTTTTCTCACTGGATTTTTGAGTTTCACCCCTAAAACAATCTTTACTTCAAATAACTAAGTTTAGAAAAGTTCTTACTTCGTCTCGGACTTTTCGTCTCGTCCCTTCCCACTGTAACCTCTGTGTCAAACTTAAGACTTGTATAAACTTCCAATTAAAAGATTTAACCATTTATGCCAATTCACGATACATATTCAGAATATATTAACTAAGCTGGCTTGATGAAGTTTGAAAAAGTATCAGAATATGGCAATATGTAATCTGAATAAGAATAAGGTCATTCAATATTTATGTCTTTTCAAAATGGATTTGCCCTTACCATTTGCATCTAGCATGGAAATTCTAGTATGTGTCTTAGAATATTAATTGCAAAAAAAAACCCATGACTTTAATGTTACCCATAATAATAACGTTTCGATCTTATGTAAGGAAGTCTACTTCAATTCAGGAGACAAGAATCTCAGAGGAAAAGAGTTAGGTAGTAAATTAGAAGGTAGTTTCCACGGAAAGGCTACGATTAAACAAGACATGAAAAATCCACCAACTTATTTTGAGGTCAATTTTCCTACTGAAATTAAGTCATATTACCCGGAAGGGACGAGGAGGAGGGTACTATGTAAAAACAATATCCGTCACTAGGTATGAAATAAAATTAGATTTGAGTGACAATAACTTACATGGTAGGTTATGGAAAACAGATGGCACTTTCAAATATTAAAATATAAAGAGAGAAATTAAAGCCTGTGCAAAATATCGATTTCGAAATTAAGAATTGAAAAGTTAATTACTGAAGTTTATATAACTAGTTGAACAAAACTGAACAGTGATACACAGGAGCATACACATGAACTTGTTTCAATTATGCATTCGAGAAAGGACAAAAACGCGTTTTGCGTAAAAAATTCAGAATTAGGTGGGAAATTGCAAAATTCTAAAGAATTCGAAAAGGGACGGGTAGGTCGAACGCATATGTGTTTGGTGATAAAAAAGTTAATTTTAGCGCCGAGAGCTTTCAAACAGCTAGAAGCTAATAAGAACGTAAGCTACTACTACTAATAACAGCTCAGCAAAGCACCAAGCCTGAGGCAGAGCTACGCATGCTCCTTCTCCTTCCAAACATATTCAAAGCCTCCCTCTTTACACCTTCCAAGGAAGTTTGCGTTTCCCTTAAACCTTTCCTTGCTGCATCCTACCAAAAAAATGAGGACGACCTGTTTGTCGTTTAACCCTTGACGGTTGGGTGAAAGGACAATCTTTGGCAACCTGTCATCCTTCATGAGGAGAACGGGCTCTAGCCGTCTCAACCCTTCTCCCATTATTGCCCGAGAAAGCAGGATTTCACGATAACTTTCACAAAGCCTACTGTTTGAAAAACAGTCAGTGAGTCGGGTACCCAAAAGAATCCGTTGGCAATTTCTCTGGAAAACATCTAACAAAATGTCCCCTGTTTTTCGGAGCACCCGTGTTTCAGAGCCATATTTGACCACAGTCATCACTATACCTTCCAATATTCAAATCTTCGTTCGCACACTTATCTTCCTATTTTTCCAAACTTTTTTAACTGCGAAAAACACCCTGGGTCTGGACTATTTTACTTTTAACATATTCATTGCACTCACCGTCTTTACTGATAATACTAGACTTAGTGACTTGCATAACCTATAAAAGTACATTCATTTTGCTCACACCTTCATCTAGGATGCTTAAATCCTCAGCATGATCTAAGTGCAGGAAAGTTTTACTTTCCCATTTGATTCCGTGATCTCCCGTTCCCTTTTTATGCCATCAAAATGATCCAAGGAAATGGTGATACAACACAACCCTGCTTAACTTCTGATTGCATAAAAACTAACTACAAACCTCATTTCCTACCTTAACCGCAGCAAGGTTATTCTTATACGTAGCACTAATCTTTTAATGTATTTGTCTGGTATACCATATAAGGATAAGACCTTCGCGAAAGGTCTTCTATCAGCTGAATCAAACGCTTGCTCATTATCTATAAAACTGAGGACCAAAGGGGTTTTATGACTCAGACATTCCTCAGTTATTAATCTGATAGTGAAAATTAGGTCGGAATATTCTCCACCCTTCGTAAAACCCCACTGTTCTTCTGTAAAAATTTTGTCTAGTGACCAGGACAATGCCTCTGTAATTACCACATCACTCTTATCACCTTTTTTATGCAGGGGCTTAGTTAAGGTTTTCCTAAAATCGCTAGATACTTCCCAATTTTCAAAAATCACATTCATAATGTTCAGTAATTTATTCCTAACTTCATAACCACCATATTTAAGAAACTCCTTTGCTATACTATCAATATCTCCGGCCTTATTACTTTTTAGTCCTTTTAGTACTGTCACTAATTTTTTCTCATAAAATAAATCTTCCTTGACATCCTAGGTATTACAAACTTTTTCATTCTCCTCTATATCTTTTCCTGATGCCCATCTCTCTAACTTTTTGTTATCATTAATTATCCCCCCCCCGAATCTTTAACTGGGACAAGTCCCGTTAAAAAGTCTTTATTAAACATAAAGAATGCTTATTAATATTCCTAACTGCGTTCCCAACTTTCTTCCCTGCGACACCACCAGCAACTCCACACTTCTACAAAGTCAAACTTTAAACTCTCCAGTTTAGTATTCAGCTGCTCCTATATACCCTAGTTTCTTCTATTGATTCACCCAGTCTTCAGTTTACAATAACATAATCAATAAGGTTAGCTGCCTTAACATCATGTGGATTGTTATTATACGAAATACTATATTGGTTATAACGAAATTGTTATACCTACAAAATTGCAGCAGTTTGTAACCATTACTGTTTTCTTTTCCTACACCAAACTTACCTACAGCTATGACACCATCTATCTCTACTTCTAACGATCTGAGCGTAAAAATTTCTTAATAAAACACTAAGTATCTACTTGAGACACTGTCTATTTGCTCCTGTGGCTGTAAGTAAAATTCATCTGAGTCACACTATTTCCTTCAGAGGGACATATAATACTATGACTGATACCCTGCAATTTTTATTGATAAAATGACCGACTAGCATCCTATTATTGCTACCTTTCCAACCCAAACAAGACTTATCAGCTTCCTTATTCATCTTGAGTCATATTCCCTGTCTATGTACCCTATCCTTCCTGCCTGAGTAAACATACTCTATATCCCCAAGTTTCATGTTCTATGTAATCTCGAATGGCAATTATTTTAATAACTATAAACATGAAATAAAAGACTTTCTATCCATCGTGTACGGCCGAAATAAAATTAGTTCTCTAAAGCCAAACGGAGCATAAATTGAAACAATTAACAACCTGAGGGACCACCGACTTTCAGAAATCACGCACACCAGGTGGCACGAGCCAAGCGTGGCGGGGACTGTGTCACGCACAACGAGACTATACGGATACACATGGCACTCCGTTAAGTAGATCAGGTGGCGGAAAGTGGGCGACACCTTGGAATAATAAACATAAATTAAACACAACGCACAAGCAATGCCTTGGCGAAGAACCATGACTACATATGGAAGTCACGGAGTGGTCGTAAAAACTGACAGGGAGCTCATTTATTGGAAATGATAAGTCCTAGTTTCCTTTTAAAGGGCTGAAGGTGACTATATGGCAACCTGCCATCTCTCACCCTTTTGCCCCTAAACCGTCAAGTACCCTCCCATTTTATTCGATGAACATTTTGAGATGTTTTTTTTTTTTTTATAATAGCCCCAAGGTCTGATAAGTATGCTTTTGGGGTCGGCATGGTCTCACAGTAACAATGGTAATGACCTAGTTATGTAAATTACCCAGTGTTTTTGAGCAGATTTTAGTAGATAAGACGGATATCTTTGGTCTTGATTGTCCCACGAGCTAGGAACTCTTTCAGATTGTCTGCTAAACCAAGATTCCCCGGCGTTTTAACAATGGTATAATCTTGCAACGAGATGCGTGCCTGAGCAAATCAAAATGCGTTATATGCACGCAAATTTTCAAGATACACTTTACACGCATAATCTCGGGAAAGGACTGGAGGATCGAGTCAAAACCTTAAGAGAATAAGACAGGGATAGCCTTAAGACCAAAAGGACCCGAAGTTTGTGACAAGGAAAAATGGTGCAAAGGTAGATCGAAATGTAATATATACATAAAGGTTATCAAGATAACATATTTGAGATATCTCGGGAACGGCTTGGGGGATGGAAACTGCAACTTTCAGATAATTTTCTTTGTCACCAAATAGGGGATTTGGAATTGTTATGTAGAGGGAGGATAAAGAATTTCTTATCCACCTAAACATTTCTACTCTGTAAGCCAAATGTAAAACTAATGGCCGGATTGATTCATGACAACAGAAAACAAACCAAATTTTTGTCTCTTATAGGCTTGAAATTCACAGGGCATATATTAGATGGTTCTAGGCGTTTATCCATAGAGAATACCCCCCCCCCCCGGAAAACCCACCCCCAGAAAACACCTTGGTTTATATACCCCCTGAAAATACCCCCCCCCCGTGGAAAATAAGGCTTTTCAAATTTGAGGATTTTATTTCAGTTTTTTAGCCGTAGGGGGAAGGAATTTTGGTACTTTTGTATTATCCGCTATTCATTCAAGTTTACGCTGTGTAAAACTCAAGAACAAAACGGTTTCTCCGTTAGTTTCAGCTTAGCGTGATACATGACAAAGACAAGTGACAAAATAGATCGGAAATATATAATTTGGGCAATATATTTGCACATCTGGGGGGGGGTACAGAATTTGGACAGTTTGAAGTCAGAAAACAATTCTTAGTTCATAATATGCAGAATAATTGTACTTAAAACATTTTGCATGCAGACCCGTTATACTTTGCCTCCTCCCCCCTAATGTGCAAATATACAGCCCAAACTTGTTTCTAAAGTAACGAAAAAACTAACAAAGAAATTGGTTTGTTCTCAAGTTTTACACATGGTAAACTTGAGTGAGTGACGTATAATACACAAGTACCGGAATTTTTCGCGGAGAGAAAGAGTCGGATTTCCCGGTATTATTTGAATACGATCAAAAGTTAAATTTAAAAAAACATGTTTTTTCCACTGAAAATAAGAAGCAACATCAAAACTAAAAACGAACACAAATTATTACTTTTTTATTTTTTTATAGTTACTATAAATTATTGTTTCTGTCCTGATTCCTGAAACACAATAGCTGTTTAATTCAAATAATAAGCTTTGTTTTAAAATTCTATAAGAAAAAACTTTAGCGTAAAGAGGGAGGTCTTGAGGAGGAGGCAACCCCGTTCATATAGGCTACGTAATAATTTCTGTTCGTTTTAAGTTTTAATGTTGGGGAAAACTATGTCTTAGGGCTCTTATCTTAAATCCCGACCGGATCCAGTGACATTGGGCGGAGTTGGAGAGGGAAACCTAAAATCGTGGAAAACACTTAGAGCGGAGGGATCGGGATGAAACTTGATGGGAAAAATAAGCACAAGTCCTGGATACGTGATTGACATAACCAGAACGGATCCGCTCTCTTTGGGGGAGTTGGGGGAGGGTTAATTCTGAAAAATTAGAAAACATGAGGTATTTTTAAATTACGAAGGAGTGATCGGATCTTAATGAAATTTCATATTTAGAAGGACCTCGTAATTCAGATCTCTTATTTTAAATCCCGACCACATCCAGTGTCGTAAGGCGGGAGTTGGGGGAGACGGAAATATCGGAAATGGCTTAGAGTGAAGAGATCAGGATGAAACTTGGCAGGAAGAATAAGCAAAAATCCAAGATACGTGACTGAAATAACCGGACCAGATTCCCTCTCTTTAGGAGATTTGAGAGGGGGAGGGGGTAATTCGGAAAAATCGGAAAAAATGAGGTATTTGTAACTTACGAACGGGTGATCAGATCTTAATGAAATTTGATATTTAGAAAGATCTTGTGCTTTAGAGCTCTTATTTTAAACCGCGATCATATCCGGTGACAGTGGGGGAAGAGTTGGCGCGGGAAACCAGAAATCTTGGAAAACGTGAAAATTGAGGTATCTTTATCTTAAGAATTCGAATCAGAACGGATCGGATCTTAATGAAACTTGATATATAGAAAGATCTTATGTCTCAGACACTCCATTTTCAATTCGAATTGGATCCGGGGACACAGGAGGTTGGAGGGGGGAAACAGAAATCTTGGAAACTGAAAATTTTGGAAAACGCTTAGAGTGGAGATATCGGGATGAAACTTGATGGGAAGAATAAGTACAAGTTCTAGATATATGATTGACATAATTGGAAAGGATCCGCTCTCTTTGGGGGAGTTGGGATGGGGGTTGTTAATTCGTAAAAATTAGAAAATTGAGGTAATTTTAACTTAATAACGGATGACCGGATCTTAATGAAATTTGATATTTAGAAGGAACCCATATCTCACAGATCTTATTTTGAATCCCGACCAGATCTGGTGACATTAGGTGGAGTTGGGGGGGGGGGGGGTAACTGGAAATCTTGGAAAACGCTAAGAGTGGACATATCGGGATGAAACTTGGTGGGTAGAATAATTAAATGACGTAAATACGAGATTGACGTAACCAGACTGGATCTGCTGTATTTGGGGGAGTTAGGGGGGTCCAGTTCTTTGGTGGGTTCGGTGCTTCTGGGCATGCTTATACAATGAAAATTGGTAGGCGTGTCAGGGACCTACACAAATTGACTTGATAAAGTCGTTTTCCCCTATTTGACCATCTGTGGGGCTGAAGGGAGAGGAAAAATGAGAAAAAATGAGGTATTTTTAACTTACGAGTGGGTGATCGGATCTTAATGAAGTTTGATATTTAGAAGGACCTCGTGTCTCAGAGTTCTTATTTTAAATCTCGACCGGCATTAAGCCTCTGATTTTCCTTTTAAATCAATCTATTGTTTCTTAGAATTTTGCTAGAGCTCATGCCATATGAGCTGTTGGCTCTTCCGACCTCGTCACAAGTGTCATATGAGCTCTTAGCTCTTGTTGTTGTTGTGACGAATCTTAATTGGACAAATTAGACACAAATTGAATATAGAAAGAAAAACAAACAAATGCATCTTATTCTACAAGACAGAAGAAGGAATACAATTAGGGAGCTCAACACGTGCATCGCAGCAATTCACTTATACCTGAACTCAGAGGGAGTTGTTAGTATCCTAAGAATTCGTTCAAAGGACCCATTCCCCCTCCCTGTGAAACTGTAAACAGGGGCCTAAAAATCGACCCCCACCTTCGATACGAATCGTTTGAATTTATCAAGAAAGGCCGTCACCTCTTTACACCCTTGGATCAGGACAAGTTCTTTGATTTTTTACATAAACATTTTGACTGTTGTGGATTTTTCCCCTTACTACAAGTTGTGGATTTTTAGCAAATGTGTGAGTGTGCTTATTTAGCAAGAAACAGTTTCAATACGGGCACGCCCACAGAAAGAGAGCTTTCTCCCCGGGATTCCCTACAATTCTCATATAATGCACATTGTTGCTGCTTTGACGAATTTTAAACAGATAAATTAGACACATATCAAAAATACACCAGTTAAGAAAGACAGAACGAGGAGAGTACGAATAAAGAGTTTAGTTGCAGTAGTTCATCCATACCTAACCCAAAGATGGGAGATGTAGGGATTCTCCACAATAAGTCGTAAGGACTCCTCCTCTTCCAGGAAAAATTAAAATAGTGGCTTAAATGTCCAACCCACTCTTGGGATAATGGGAGGAATCTGGCAAGAAAGGCAACCCCCTCCTTCCACTCTTACATCAAGACGAGTTTGTCAGTGTCTTACAAAAACGTTTAGACTATGTAGCTTGCTATAGGATGCTGATTGCAAGCAAACATCATCCGAATACCATGTCCCTTATATCTAGACAAGTTCTTCGATTTTCTCCATAAAGTTTTTAACTGTGCACACCCTTGCTACAAGCACAGATTTTATGCAAATGTTTGAGGTTCCTCTTTAGCAAGATATAACTCCAAAGCGGGCGCGTACGCAGAAAGAAGACTTCAACCCTTTCCCCTGGAAGGTCATGATTTTACTAGAAATACCCTATAATGTTCATATAGCCCACCTGTATTTTTCTTTACGAATCTGGCCATACCCCTAAAACGACTTGTGCATACGTGTCTACTCTAAAGTGCAATTCCAAAAAGTCAGACACCATTTAAGCAGGTTTTACTGAAAAAAAAGGACTTAGAAGCGGAAGAAGGAACACGTCTACAGAGTTCAATACATCATAGCAACTGATATTTAACAATGTTCTAAAACTTGACGCCTTTTTCTACTCTTAAAATAATGGCTTTTTTCCAACAAGGAAGTCTTCATACAACGGTTTTGAATGTATTTCTCATTAGAGGCTTAATAATATGAAGGCTGGTGCACATAAAGACATAAAAGAACAAAAATCAATAACCTTGGCGAGAACTTCAGGAAATAGTGGTTTATGAATATTGTGTTATAATTCTACCGCAAATCCGGGTGACTGACAGGGTCATAATATAATATATATATAAATAGGCCTATAGTGAGTATGATAAATTAATTATGGCAATTGACATTATTCACAATGCATCAACTATATTCCATTAGTGCTACGATTCTCCGACATATCTGGAGGCAGTAGCTAAGACCGTATCCAAGGGAGGGGTAGGGGGTTTTGAGCCCCCCCCCCCCATTTTGTTTGCCTGGCACGTAAAAACGTAACAAAAATGAGCATAAAACAATTTTTGATGCGTTTTTACAGTTTTTGATGAACCCCCTTGCCGCAAAATATCCTTTTCACCCAAAAATGAAAATCCTGCATACTTTCCTGGCAGTAGCGCTTGGGATAGTTCTATTTTCACCCTAAAAGTATTCGCTACCAAAGTTTGTGCATCTGACCTTTTCTCATCTTTCCGCCAAAATGCCATTACCTGGTCTAAAACAAGGCCTCTCAGTTTACTCCCTTCCATCTAAATAGCCAACCACTACTAAAATACTTAAATCATCCAAAACTCAATCCACAAAACTTAAAGTGTCAAAATTCAACGTAGTGAAACTCAATCTGTCAGCATTCAATCAAAGCAAGCAACATTTAACCGTCGCAATACTCGACCAAAAAAAAAAAAAAAACTCAATTCAGCAAAATCGACTTAGCTAAACTCAATCCAGCCTAAGCTCAATTCATGCTAAACTCAAACCTACAAAACTCAGCCTAAGAAAAATTCATTAACGCAACTAACCAGCAAATCTCAAGACATTGTGTTTTGAGATTGTGTCTTATGTCATAGCCATGTAAAAAATGCAGGGTGATGATGAAATTGACATTATTCACAATGCATTAACGACAGACCATTAACGTTAACGCGGAATATAGTGCTTGTATTCTCTGACATATCTGGAGGCAATAACCAAGGCCGCACCTAGGGAGGGGGTGGGGTTTTGAGCCCCCATCTCTCCAAAAAATTGTTTGCCCGACTCGTAAAAACGTAACAAACATGAACATAAACCAATTTTTGATGCGTTTTTTTACAGTTTTTGATAAGAACCTCTTACCCCCAAAAAATCCCTTGGTCTAAAACAAGCCTCTCAGTTTTCTTCTTTCCATCTAAATAGTCATTCACTAGTGAAAGACTCAAACCATCCAAAATTCAGTCTACAAAACTTAAACTGTCAAAATTCAACCCAGTGAACTCAATCTGTCAGCATTCCTCCAAAGCAAGCAATATTCAATCGTCGCAATATTCGACCAAAAAAAAAACAACTCAACTGAGCAAAATCAAATCAGCTAAACTCAATCCAACCTAAGTTCAATTCATGCTAAACTCAAACCAACGAAACTCAGCCAAAGAAAAATTCATCAACACAACTAACCAACAAATCTCAAGAGATTGTGTCTTATGTCATAGCCATGTAAAAAATGCAGGGTGATGATGAAATTGACATTATTCACAATGCATCAACTACAGACCATTAAAGGTAATGCAAAATACAGTGCTTGGATTCTCTGACATATCAGGAGGCAGTAACCAAGGCCGTATCTAGGGCGGGGGGCAGGGGGTTTGAGCCCCTCTCCTCTCCAAAAAATGTTTGTCCGGCTCGTAAAAACCTTACAAAAATGAACATAAATCAATTCTTGGTGCGTTTTTTTACAGTTTTTGATAAAAACCCCTTAGCCCCCAAAAAATACTTTTACCCCCCCCCCCCTCCCCAAAAAAATCCTGGATACGTCCCTGCTAGTAGCGCTTGGGATGGTTTTATTTTCACCCTAAAAATATTCGCTACCTTAGTTTATACATTTGACCTTTTTTCACCTTTCCGCCAAGAGTGCCGTTACTTCGTCTAAAACAAGGCCTCTCAATTTTCTCCTTTCCATCTAAATAGTTAATCACTACTGAAAGACTCAAATCATCCAAAACTCGAATCCACAAAACTTAAACTGTCAAAATTCAACCCAATGAACTCAATTTGTCTGCATTCCACTAAAGCAAGCAACATTCAATCAACGCATACTCGACCCAAAAAACTCAATTCAGCAAAATCAACTCAGCTAAACTCAATCCAACCTAAGCTCAATTCATGCTAAACTCAACCCAACGCAACTCAGCCTAAGTCAACACAACTAACCAGAAAATTTCAAGTCATTGTGTTCTAGCAAGGGTCTCGAGAGCACGGGTTGAGTTTTAATGAGTTGATATTTGTCGGGTTGAATATTTCGGGTGAATTTTCTCATGATTGAGTTTTAAGAGAATCATTGTAGATTAACACTTGATGTAACTAGCCCATGTTCGTGGTGAATAGACTGAGTTGACGCTCGTCAGTTGAATTTTACATGTGAATTTCCTTTTGGTTGAGGTTTGAAGGACTCATAGTGAATTAATAATTGATATAACTTTAATAATCACTACTTATTAAACTAGAGTGCATTATGTTATTTCAGTGAGTTGGAAGTAGTCACACATATCGGGAAGGATGTTAGTCAGTTCAGTGCTCTGTCCGAAATTCTGAGGATTTTATTTAAAATTCTCCAAAATTCCCGCGCAGTCCATCTGTGTTTTGTCCTTTAATTTACCCCTCCCCCATTGTAAAAAAATCCTTCCCACGTGTATGTTTAATGGCTTTATCGACATTAAACGACATTTAAGCATGGTTGATCGGGTTGAATTTAAGGTTTTAGCTGGCTGAGTTGATGTTTTTCAGGTTGAATTTCCTAGTTTTTATTTTTATTTTGCTACGTCAGCATATATGTCATTGTTTTGTTTTTTGTTGCTTTTCTTCTATATTAATTGATGTAATGTTTAGTCTCCCACCATCACAGGCCAAAGAGCCTTTGAGGGGTCTAATGCTTTGTAATTTTTCTTTATTTTCTCTTAATAAACAGATTGATTGATTGATTGATTGATTGATAGGTCTGCTGGATAACGCAGCGCTGGCATTAGCACTGGTACATTTTAATTCCTATCAAACTATGTTAAAGCATTTGAGTTTCCTCTCTTGTCTGTATCCATACTCCTTGTGTCATTTCTTGATAAAAATATTCCTGAATACGTATATATCTTTCTAGTCCAGACTCGACGTAGTTCAATGAACCATGACTATGTCAAGAGCCAACAAGTGTTTCCGAAGAGAAAATTTCCTCGTTATACATTTTTTTTATATATATATATTTTTATGGATATAATACCCCCAGATGTACCAGACGAGTCCCTTGGGCTAAGCAAACAGCATTAGGAATATTGCAGGAAGTAGAAATAATATTAGTTTGACGGATAATAAGGTTAAAACACCGTAGATGTGCCGCTATCGTGAATTATTTCTAGAGGTGCATTTCGAGGTTTCTAATACAAAGTTTTCTAAGGATTTCCAGAAAGCCTGTTTTTTACGTGTTACATGATGAAAAAAATGATTAATCCAAGATACCTCAGGTTGAGCCCCAGCCTACCCCCCCCCCAAAAAAATGAATTGGCCTTGAAAATAAACAAAAGTTCACGAAGAATCTTATGTCTGGCTTAATGACATTGAAATTTTAGTTCGTTTCCTAGCTAGAAAAACAAAAGCAGATTTATATTCTAGGTGCAACTGACAAATGGGTGAGTTGGCCCATGAGATTTATTCGACATCAAGTTTCTAAAGTCATCTTGCAGCTAAACGCTGAAAGAGGACAAGGAAATGGGAAAAGAGAGACAGGAAAAGCCCCAGGCAAGAATAATTATCGAATTCTCGATATTTTGATAGACCTGAGTCTCTGATTTTTTTTTTCCCACTTTACTAACTTGGGCCCAGTTCTTAGTTTTCTAGCTTGGGCTCATAAACACCAGCGTCTTGTGGGAAGAAATTATCTTTATTTCCTGGTTTCTTGTATAGCCCTAGCAGAAATTGGAGAGGGAATGGGTTATCGGAAAATTTTGCAACAACAAAAATGAAAATGATAAGTTTTTCAAAGTAATTGCTCTTAGATTGTTCTCTAGTCAGATTTTTTTTTTTGGGGGGGGAGGGGGACTGCGTGCATTTAAGCTCTTGTGATGCCCCGAACACATGATAACTTATCTTTGTTTCAAGATAATTACAATTAGGAAAGGTTTTCATAAAGTTTTCTAGCTAGCCCATCTATCACATACAAACTTTACTGAGATTAAATAAAAAAAAAACATGTTTTTTAAACAGAAAGTAAGGAGCGACATTAAAACTTATAACGAGCAGAAATTACTTCGTATATGAAAGGAGATGCTTCCTCATCAACGCCCCGCTCTTTACGCTAAAGTTTGACTCTTTCTCTTAACTCTACTTTTAAAACAGTAAAAAACTATAGAAAAAAGAGCGGGGCGTTGATGAGGAAGCATCTCCTTTCATATACGAAGTAATTTCTGTTCGTTTTAAGTTTTAATGTCGCTCCTTAATTTCTGTTAAAAAAAACTTTTTTTATTTTATTTAATTTCTGAACGTTTTTGAATCAATGCATGTTTTGATTTTGGCTCTCCGCAGATGAATAATTAAAACGAAATTTGCATATTTATTTATTTTTTGCTAATGGCTTTCTCATAGTTTTGATTGAATGATTTTGAGAAAAAAGGAGCGGGGGAGGAGGCCTAGTTTCCCTACGATTTTTGGTTACTTAAAAAGGCAACTAGAACTTTTAATTTTTTACGAATGTTTTTATTAGTAAAAGATATACGTAACTTACAAATTAGCTTACGTAGCGAACTTCTGTATTCTCATGTTTTTATTACGTATACGAAGGGGTTTACCCCCTCGTCAGAACCTCGCTCTTTACACTAAAGCTTAAATTTTGTTCCAATTTCTTAAGAATGACCTCTGAATCACAAAAGCCGTAGAATAAATAGTTGAAATTACTAAAAATACTTTAGCTTTAAAAAGAGCTAGGTATTAGGAGGAGGTGAGCTCATCATATGCGTAAGAATTTCTGTTCGTTTTAAATTTTAATGCTTCTCCTTACTTTCAGTTGAAAAAACTTTTTCATATTTATTTTTTCATTGGATTTTTTAAATAATGCTTGATAATCCTGCGCTTCCTTCATGAAAATTTTCTTCCCCTATGACAAATTCCTCCAAGGAAAGTTCCCCCAACATATCCCCCTCTTCTAAACTCCCCCCAACCTAAAAATCCCCCTGAAAACGTCTATACACTTCCAAATAACCGTTACTATATCTAAGCACTGGTCAAAGTTTGTAACTTGTGGCCCCTCCCACAGGGACTGTGGGGGAGTAAGTCTTCCCCAAAGACATAGTTATAAGGTTTTTTGACTACGCTGAATAAAATGGCTATCTCATAATTTTGATCTGGTGACTTTGGGAAAATAATTAGCGTGGGAGGGGGCCTAGGTGCCCTCCAATTTTTTTGGTCACTTAAAAGGGCACTAGAACTTTTCATTTCCGTTAGAATGAGACCTCTCGCAAGATTCTAGGACCACTCAGTCGATACGATCACCCCTGGGGGAAAAAACAAACAAAAAAACAAATAAACACGCATCCGTGATCTGTCTTCTGGCAAAAAATGCGAAATTCCACATTTTTGTAGATAGGAGCTTGAAACTTCTGTGATAATGTTCTCTGATGCGCTGAATTTGATGGTGTGATTTTCGTTAAGATTGTATGAGTTTTAGGGGATGTTTCCCCCTATTTTCTAAAATGAGGCAAATTTTCACAATGAGGCAAATTTCGTAACTTTTGATGGGCATAACCGATCTTGATGAAACTTATATATTTAAAATCAGCATTCAAATGCGATTCTTTTGATATAGCTATTGATATCAAAATTCCATTTTTTAGAGTTTTTGTTACTATTGAGCCGGGTCGTGGTAACGTTCGTTACACGAACTGTTTGATATCCTTGTTTTCTTTATTATTATATCTTGAGTTTATTTTTTCAAGTTAGTAGGGTTAGTAGTGTTTCATGACAAACCTAAGATTCGCGCAAACTTTCGCCAAGCCAATTTGGGAAGAAAAGGAGAATATAAGCCAATAATAAATAAATGAAAGAGTTAAAATATCGGTCTAGGACAAGATTAAAAAAAAAGAGGCTACAAGCAACCGAAATGATTTTTTAAAATGATAAAAGGCGAGAAATATTTTTTATATCAAGCTGCTCATGTGATAAACGAGAAGGAAAGAGCGAATTTTGTCAATAGTAACCAAAACTCTAAAAAACAAATTTGAGAACTCTATATGCACCAAAAGAATTTACTTCTTAAGCTGGTTCCAAGTGTGTAATTTTTCAAAGTTTAAGCAGAAAAGACTGGCATAAGAATTGTAAAATTTAAGAAAGAGGGTATTACACCCCAACCCTCAAAAATCGAGTATAACCATATACCATAAGATCAAAAATGGCTGAGAACCCCAGACAGAGTGAAGATTTTAGCTTTGTATCTACGAAAAAAATGCGCATCTTCTTGAGATTATCATGGATAAATGTTTATTTATCATCCTTATTTTTTTACAGGGGGATTTGATCTAATGTGCCTTAGAACGTCAGAAGAAAAGTCATTCAAATGAAAATATGCAATTTTAAGGCTACCAAGCCATTTAAGAGAACCCATCGTGATAAAGTACATTTTAAAGTCATTCTGTAAAAAAAAAAAAAAATAACTTAACATAACTTACATACATAACTTAAGCCATCACAACCTCTACAATAGGATTTTTTGTCGATAGATAAATTACATACGTTTGATTAAATATATTAAAATACCTCATATAAACAGAAAAAGAAAAACATTATCATTTAAAATTGCTGAAAAAGTTCCTAGCAGTATTTGTCACCCCAAATAAATTTCCTGGCGGGACTGATGATGACCTGCCTTGCGTTTTCCACCTCTGTGCTGTGCTGGGAATGAATCATTTGAGCTGTACAGAGAAACATTTTAA
Organism: Artemia franciscana; assembly: GCF_032884065.1. Taxonomy (NCBI): domain Eukaryota; kingdom Metazoa; phylum Arthropoda; class Branchiopoda; order Anostraca; family Artemiidae; genus Artemia; species Artemia franciscana. The sequence continues at coordinate 47,101,384 of NC_088867.1, forward strand.
TTAATAAACTACTTCCCTCCCCCTTCTAACTTTTTCAACATTTATCTGAAACCTCATGAAGAGTAAACAGTTTGTCAAATACAATGTATTTTTCTTAGGAATCTACCCTACCCCCACCAAAAAAATTACTCAACCCCTCACGCAATTACAGATCACCAAACGTAGCCTAATTTCATTACAAATAAAGCGAATCAACATGGTTGAATCTAGTACTGCCACCGTGTGACATTACTTCTTTTGCAACTAAAAAGCCTAAATTAGGGTTATTGATACTTTTAAATCAATTAGCTTTACAGAATTTTAAATTGTTTGGAAATTCATCCTCTTCAGTGTAAAGTCGTACTTTAATGCCCTAAAATCGGAGAAAACAGTTTTGGATCCCCTGACCCAAACTGTATGGTCACTTCAAAAACTGCTTTAAATTTGAGTTTGAATGAGCTCTTCCTAATTATCTTCGACCTTTGGTTTGATACAATCATCCCAAGGAAAAAAAACAAAAAACAAATAAACATGCATCGACGACGTTTCTTCTGAAAAACAAGGGCCAACAGCTTATATGACACTCGTCACGAGGTCGGAAGAGCCAAGAGATAGGATTTGGTCCAGTTATGTCAATAACGTATCTAGAACTTGTGCTGATTCTTCCCATCAAGTTTCATCCCGATCTCTCCACCCTAAGCGCTTTCCAAAAATTCCGGTTTCCAAGATTTCCGTTTCCCCCCTCCACCCCCCCCCAATGTCCCCGGATCTAATCCGAATTGAAAATGGAGAATCTGAGACAAGACATCTTTCTATATATCAAGTTTTATTAATATCCGATCACCCATTCGTGAGATAAACATATCTCATTTTTCACGATTTCCCTTCCCTTTATCCCCCCAGATGGTCGAATCTGGGAAACGAACGTTATTAATTCAATTTGTGTGGGTCCCTGACACGCTTACCAATTTGCATCGTCCTAGAACGTACAGAAGCACCGAACTCACTAAAGTACTAGAAATTCCCCCCCCCCCAACTCCCCCAAAGAGAGCAGATCCAGTACAGTTATGTCAATCACGTATCTAGGACTTGTGCTTATTCTTCCTACAAAGTTTAATTCCGATCTCTCAACTCTGAGCGTTTTTCAAGATTTCTGGTTTCCCCCTCCGATTCCCCCCAGTGTCACCGGATCTGGTCGGGATTCAAAATAAGAGCTCTGAGACACGAAATCCTTCTGAATATCAAATTTCATTATGATCCAATAACCTGTTCATAAGTTGAAAATACCTCATTTTTTCTAATTAACCGTCCTTCCACTCCCCCCAGATGGTCGAATCGGGGTAGCGACTATTTCTAATTTAATCTGGTCCGGTCCCTGATACGCTTGCCAAATTTCAGCGATCGCTATATTCATCACGTATCTAGTTTCGGATCTTCTTCACGTAAAAATTGGGGTGGTCCGGGATTCGAATCTGAGACCTCTTGCACCCTAATCGATCTTATTCAGTTTTGGATCTTCTTCATGTAAAAATTAGGGTGGTCCGGGATTCGAACCCCAGACCTCTCGCACCCATAGCGAGAATCACACCCCTAGAACAGCAAGCCACACTCCAAAACAACAATCATTAGTTTCATCGGCAAATAAAATTCTTCACAACTATCTCATTCGCTCGCTCCCCCCCCCCCCCCCCCAGATGCTCGAATAAGGGAAGAGACTATTTCTAATTTAGCCTGGTGCCCGTTCATTTTATTTAGTTTCGTAAAACAATAAAAAGAGAGAGGGTCAATTTGACAGCTGGATAGTAAGTTTAAATTGTGTGTTTTCTACAGTTATTCTATTTTTTTTATTTCTGAATATATAATGATTCGAAATCAAATCAAGTAGTTGTGGGCATCAAGCCATGGCTTATTGTAGAAAAAGCCAAGATAGATAGTCCGATTGAGTGGGAGATATGAAAGAGATACATTTTACATGTCCGTTATAAAATTAAAACGTGGTATCTATGCAGGCAGTATGATTTTGAGCACCTCTACTCCTCCTGTAAACTATTCTAAGGCGTAGGAAATTGCATAAAGACAAGTCTCCACGTGTTACAATATACGGAAGCAATAAATCTTTCTCTAATTTTGGTCTGAGTTTGATTTTCCCTTAAGATGTAATGCATAATAATTAAATATATTACTGATTAAATAAATTGATCTCTTTGCAAGGAATCCTTGTTGCTTAAAAGTCACTGCATTTTGTTTCATTTTGCATACAATTTAATTGCTGCTTTTATTTGAGAGTTTTTTCCTAAAAGTATTTAAAAATAAACTTATTCCTACAGAAAAAAATCCTGAAATATATTCCCTATCACCCACCAACACTGCTATTTTGCTGTCTGCCCCCCCCCCGGAATATTTCCTGCCGGTGCCCTTGACTCAGTACCCAGACTTTGTCTGAAAACTTCAACAGAGTCAGAAGAAACTGTATTTTAAGAGAGTTTGTTCCGATCATTGACAATCCTTGAGGAGAAGACTTGAGCATAGACTCTTGTTTAGGTAGAATACTTTGCAATCTTCAGCCGACGACCGCTGGTTCTTAAACTAAGATCAATAACAGGAAAAAATGCAGGGAGAGTGTTGGCTTTCATCAGTTTGTAGGTTAGAATGGTATCACCTCTTCTTCTTCTGTAAACAAGTGTTGGGAGTTTAAGTTTAGCTAGTCCTGCAGGGCAAAACAGTTCCTGCATGCCAGATACCATTTTATTGGCTTTCCAACTTTGAGGTCGGGCCAGACTAGCCCTTTATAAAGCAGACACCGAACGAGCGAGTGAAACGGTGTACTTGATCAACCTCAGAGCTAGACTGCCACCAGCCGCAGACTTCTTAGCATGGGTACTGGATTTTAGCTCAAAGTCAGTAGTGACGCCAAGATCCCGCTCATTATTTACGAAAGAGATTGGATGACCAGAAAGAACATACGAGCGACAAGATTTTTTTTTTTTTTTTTACCAAAGTGAATGACATGACACTTGGCAACATGAAATTCAGGAAGCCAAGCCTCTGTCCATTGACCAAGCAGATCAATATTACTCTGTAAAAGGGTGTGATCTTCACATTTGGAGGCTGGTCCTAGAAGTTTTGAGTTGTTGGCGAAGAGCGTTAGTTTACCGCTGAAACTAGAAGAAACATCATAAATAAAGACTAGACAGTGTAGGACCAAATACACTTCCCTAAAGAACTCTGCTCGAAATTTAGAGAGGAAAGAATATGGTTATCGGAGCCACAACATAGCTGAAGACGCTGAGATCTAAGGTGAAGAAAATCAAGGATCCAGAGCAAGGATTTCTCTTCAAGCTTGGCAGCACGCAGGTTGACTGCAAGTCATTTCTGATAAAATTGTGTCAAGAGCTTCGCAAAAGTCAAGCAGAATCATGTTAGAAGGCACCTCTGTATCAAGCAACTTAGCGATAAAGCCATAAGATTCCAGGAGATTGGTATCAACAGGTCTTCCAGAACGACAACCATCCTGCGAGCTCTGCAAGATATTTTTTCTTTCAAGATGTTGGATAACTACAAAATTTAGTATCCTTTCAAGAACTTTAACAACTACAGATGTCATGCTTGTGGGTCAATACTTTTCAGCAAGATCCTTTTTGCGCTTCTTAAATACGGATATTATAAGGGCTGTTTTCCATTTCAGTGGTAGTGAAGAAAGATTCAATGATAAGTTAAATAGCAAGGAAAGTGATTGGGACAAGATTGCTCGGCATTCATTTAAGATACGACGATGAATGCAATCGGAACCATTAGATGTGTTTGCTTTAAGCGATGTAAGTTCCTTTGAGACGATTGCAATAGCAATTGAAATTGGTTCCATGTCAAGCGGTACATCATGTATAGGAGGAGGGGGGAGAAACAGCACTGGGATCGGAGGAAAAAATAGAGGAGAATCCCAATCTCTTTATTTCTCTTTGTCTGAAGGAACATATTCGGGCAACCATGGTCAATATTAAGCATAATAATTTTTGTAATTATTTTTTTTTTCTTTAGACTAAAGAAAAGCGAAGCAAAACGTTGAAAAGGAAAGAAAACACCCTAAATATAAACTTTTTTTTATCACAAAACATTGCGAATCAACGGGATTGTTTTTTCCAAGCGCAAGCTACATTTCAGTATAAAGAACAGGTATTTCAGGGGGAGAAGCATTCAATATCAAACAAAAAGAATAATGAAAGGAAAAAAACAAGTTATTTTTAACATGATAGAAAAGAGCAGCGTTAAACTTCAATACTGAATCGAAGTTGCCCAAAATAAAAGCGAGATTCCAAACCATCGCTATCACGTCTAATTCAACGTTTAAGTTGAAGTTGCGCGTTTTGAGCTTCAAAATCTGCATCGCAAACCAAATAGCCCGAATGACCACATTCATTTGAATCTTAAAACTCCGCTCGAAAATGTTACACACTCAGTTGCGCTAGTTGTTTTAATTTATATGATGCCAACTTAACAGAGCAATTGCAAGGAGGAAATTTCCCCTTCCTAACTAAGGCTTGGTAAATTAGAACCCCTGAGCGAAAGATAATTTACACATGAAGCTCATTTGTATGTGACGATCACAATGTGAAGGACACTTATCAACATCTTTTATGCAGTGATTGATGAATATCTTATGTTTTAACAAGCAAAGCTACCACTAGTAGGCTATTTATACCTCTTGAATAGAACTTCACTACAATATCATGGTCTTCCGTAGTTTACTTTCTATAGCTTTTACTGAGTACTTTTAACTAAAGGCACGAAATTCCATTGGGAAAGCCAAATTTCACAGTGGATAGATGCCTCTACGTGTCCCACCTAAAGACTGGGTCGCGGTTTCTTTCATATCATAATTTTGAAAAAAGAAAAGTTAGATAATTTTTATATCGGTCGAGTTTTCCATGATGAGTAAAAAGCGATTTCAAAACCTGCAACGACCGGATCAACCTAGACAAAGAAGTCAGATCAAAAAAGAAACGGAAATTACTATGAACGGAGAAATTAAAATTAAGACAAACAAAATTACAGTGAACATTGAAATTAAAGTAATATAAATAAGTGTGATGTTGAGGCACCTCAAAAGACTAAAGCGTAATTTGTGCTTTGCTTAAAACTAAATAGGTTCCTTAAATTGAAAGTTTTGCTCAGCCAATTGTTTTTGATGATTTTTTCTATATGTTCGAAAGGATCAGGTTTAACAAAAAGAAAAGAATAAGAAAAATAAGACATTTTATAGCAGTAAAAGCAAACAGATTGTAGCAAATATTTGAAGTAATAAAATTTGAAAAAAAAAAGGAAAAACTTGGAAGAAAGAGTTGGCAGAAGTTTAATCTGCAGTCTATTTAATTTCGTTAACGCTATACTGAAAGTAAGAAAAGCTGTATAAAAATACATGGCAAAAGACACTATATGCTTATTGTGGATTGGAAGAGCGACAACATCATCATTACCTGTAGCAACATATATGCATTTTAAGTTTGACTTCATGTCCACTGTAATGTCTGTTCGGTTACGTTTCAATATTTCGGTCATAGTAATTTCAGCTGATTTTAACTTCTATTTGCTCTTTGATTTTCACTGAAAACGATATCCTTTTAAAATTTATTTTTTACTTCTTTTTTAACATACACAATTTTCGTATGTATTTGCAGTAGAAGCATTGGCTAATAATTTTCAACAATTGTAAATTGTCCGATTAACTCTCGGTCCTTACATATTATTAAATAGAAAAAACCAGTTTTTTTAAATGAAAGTAAGGAGCAACATTAAAACTTAAAACAAAAAGGGCTTACGCTACGCTCTTTACGCTAAAGTTTGACTCTTTCTCTTAACTCTACTTCTTAAAACAGTAAGAGACTTTAGCATAAAGAGCGGGGCGTTGAGGAGGAAAAGCCCCTTTTATATACGGAGTAATTTCTGTTCATTTTAAGTTTTAATGTTGCTCCTTACTTTCATTTAAAAAAACTTGTTTTTTTCTATTTAATTTCTGGCCGTTTTTGAATTAATGCATGTTTCGATCTTGGCTCTCCGCACATAAATAATTAAAACAAAATTTGCATATTAATCAATTGCAATTATCGGAAGACTTTGAGAAAAAAGGAGTGAAGGAGAAGGCCTAGTTTCCCTCCAATTTTTTTATTACTTAAAAAGGCAAGTAGAACTTTTAATTTTTTACAAACGTTTTCATTGGTAAAAATTATACGTAACTTACGAATTAACTAACGTAACGAACTTCTATATTCGTATGTTTTTATTGCGTATATGAAGGGGTTTAACGCTCGTCGATACCTCGCTGTTTACGCTAAAGCTTAAATGTCCCATTTCCTTAAGAATGACCTCTGAATCAAAAAGGCCGTAGAATAAATAGTTGAAATTACTAAAAATACTTTAGCGTAAAGAGTGAGGTATAACGAGGAGGTAAACCCCTCATATGCGTAATAATTTTTGTTCGTTTGAGTTTTAATGCTTCTCCTTACTTTCAGTAGAAAAAGCTTTTCATATTTATTTTTTCATTGTTTTTTTTTTAATAATGCTAGAAAATCCCGCGCCCCCGTCATTGAAATTCTCTTCCCCCATGAAAAGTTTCCCAATGGAAATGTCCTCCCACGTAATCCCCCCTCAACTGTCCGCCCTAAACCAAAAAAATCCCCCCGAAAACGTCTGTACACTTCCCAGTAGCCATTACTATATGTAAACACAGTCAAAGTTTGTAACTTGCAGCCACTCCCACGGGGACTACGGGGGAGTAAGTCGTCCCTAAAGACATAGTTATTAGGTTTTTCGACCACTCCCACGGGGACTGCGAGGGAGTAAGTCGTCCCTAAAGACATAGTTATTAGGTTTTTCGACTATGATGAATAAAATGGCTATTTCAGAATTTTGATCCGGTGACTTTTGGGGAAAAATGAGCGTGGGAGGGGGCCTAGGTGCCCTCCAATTTTTTGGGTCACTTAAAAAGGGCACTAGAACTTTTCATTTCCGTTATAATGAGCCTTCTCGCGACATTATAGGACCACTCAGTCGATACGATCACTCCTGGGAAAAAAAAAAACAAACAAAAAAAAAAACAAATAAACACGCATCCGTGATCTGTCTTGTGGCAAAAAATGCGAAATTCCATATTTTTGTAGACAGGAGCTTGAAAATTCTATAAAAAGGTTCTCTGATACGCTGAATCTGGCGGTGTGATTTTTGTTAAGATTGTATGACTTTTAGGGGGTGTTTCCCCCTATTTTCTAAAATGAGGCAAATTTTCTCAGGCTCGTAACTTTCTATGGGTATAACTGATCTTGATGAAACTTATATATTTAAAATCAGCATTGAAATGCGATTCTTTTGGTGTAACTATTGGTATCAAAATTCCATTTTTTAGAGTTTCGGTTACTATTGAGCCGGGTCGCTCCTTACTACAGTTCGCTACCACGAACTGTTTGACTGGCGATCAAATTCAAGTTCTTGATTCGAGTAAAACCGCTCTTTCTGTATCCAGAGGTAATTAGCTTAGTCTCAGTGAGATAATCTACTATACAGGTATATTTTAAATAAATATTTAATATATAGTGTTAGTTAAGTTAGGCATTTAAATAATGCGTTCTGGGCGGCCTGCGTTTCATAATTATGTTGCATTAAGATTAACCTAAGGTCCTGACCACTAAGGTCAGTCGCTATTTATGAAACGCCACACTTAGTTTGTTTTGATTTAGGACGGTCAGGCTGCGATTTTAGTGCTTAAATTTCATCGCTGAAGAAAAGTATCTTAATAACCCCTAAACTATCATGAGTCAAAAGAGGTACACAATGTCTATATAAGCAAAGTTTTAAAGGAGGAGGGATAGTTCTAAAATGGGGCCAAGACCCCATTAGCCCATTTTTCTTCAATCATTTTTTCGAGTGGCCTGAGTTTCAACAAGTAGGAATGCGTCCACCGTTTGTGAAAAATATACTCTGTGCGTTTTAAGTTTCTTAAGAAACTTATCACATAACCTCAATTAATAAATTATTAGGAATTGATTCACATGAACATGATATTTTTCGACTTCAACGATCACATTTCCAAATGAATCAAAATATAAATGAATTTACTTTACTACGTAGACGTTTCTTAATCTATTTTCGATGGTATATCAGAAACCGGTCTAGCAGCTGTTATAGCTTGGACAAAGAAAACAACGTACTTTTGGATGCAATCCAAAATGCATCAAGAAAATTATAACATTGGGCTTGGCAACGTGAAAAGAAAATCTCACAAAAATGATTTAACAATTTTAGCTAACTGAAATAAGAATATTATATATTTTAGGATCTATTTAAAGCAGATAATTTAGCTATCTTAAAGCAATTGCGCTTGGCACCCGTGAAGGGAAAACATAACGGAAAGTATAAGCTAATAAATTTAGTTGGTTGAAAAAATGCATTAAATATTTAAGAACCTAGACATAAAAGATATGTTGGTCGTAAAATATTTACTAAAAAGTGGAAAATTCAAGCTTTGTGATAAGTACCGATAAAGAATATCCTCGCAAAAATGTGTAATTCAAATCGAGAGAAATAATAATAAATCGTAACTGCAATTTTTTTGGGGTAGACATAAGGAAACCTCTGGATCGAGGTTCAGGTCTCAGAGGTCCATTGACTCCACATCCCTAAAACAACAATTAATTACTAGCTGGAGGATATCGAAATAAATTTGATTCCTCCACCCTAGCCCTATAATTTGCTATCTGTCATACCCTTTTGCCCCCCAAAATATCCTCCGGTTTGACATTCTAAAGACGGAAAACTCCAGTCGGTGACTATTTCTAATTCGCTGTTTAGTTCTAAAAGTTGTGTCTAATTACTGGCTGGGTAAACCCAAAATAAATTTGAATCCTCTACCCAGTAATAAGTTCTTTTTTTCAGGGGTGTGGACACATAAAACCTCAAGGCAGAGGTTCAGGCCTCAGAGGTCCATTGACTCGACATCCCTAAAAAAGAACTAATGACTAGCAGGAGGATCCCGAAACAAATTTGATTCCCCCACCCTAGCCATATACTTTGCTATCTCTCATACCCTGCTGTCGCCCAAAATATCCTCCGGCTTGACATTCTAAAGACGGAAAAAGTCCAGTCGGTGTCTATTTCTAATTCGCTGTTTAATTCTCAAAAAATGTTGTCTAATTACTGGCTGGGTAAACGCAAAATAAATTTCACTCCCCTACCCAGTAATAAGTTCTTTTTTTTTAGGGGCGTGGACACATAAAACCTCTAGGTTGAGGTTCAGGCCCCAGAAGTCCATTGACTCCATATCCTTAAAAAAGAACTAATTACTAGCTGGAGGATCCTGAAATAAATTTTATTCACCACCCTAGCCTTATACTTTGCTATCTGTCATACCCTTCTGTCCCCCAAAATATCCTCCGGCTTGGCGTTCTAAAGACGAAAAACTCCAGTCGGTGTCTACGTCTAGCTGGATAATGTTCAATCTGATACATCATTGTTTCAACGGTCGTCTTAAACTTTGATATAAAGGGAAATCAACCCTCCCATTTCGGGGAAGGTGCTTACCAAACTTTCGAATTACAGTTATAGCTTCAGTTACCATACCTATCTTCGACCTTCTTAGTCAGGGTATATGTTTAGTCAGCACTTGATTAAACTTTGGGAGTAATTCCTTTATATCAATGTATCCCACCTTCCTATACCAGTTTTGTTCCATTCTTCAATTACCCCATTTCGTTACTGCCACTTTCCAACAGTCTTAAAAAATGGGAATGAAAGGTTCTGGTCCACATTACCTCGATCATGTCCCTGCCTGGGCTGCCTCATCGACCATTTCATTATCAAACAGTTCGTGGTAACGAACTGTAGTAAGGAGCGACCCGGCTCAATAGTAACCAAAACTCTAAAAAATGGAATTTTGATACCAATAGCTACATCAAAAGAATCGCATTTTAATGCTGGTTTTAAATATATAAGTTTCATCAAGTTTAGTCTTACCCATCAAAAGTTACGAGCCTGAGAAAATTTGCGTTATTTTAGAAAATAGGGGGAAACGCCCCCTAAAAGTCATAGAATCTTAACGAAAATCACACCATCAGATTCAGCGTATCAGAGAACCCTACTGTAGAAGTTTCGAGCTCTTATCTACAAAAATGTGGAATTTTGCATTTTTTGCCAGAAGGCAGATCACGGATGCGTGTTTATTTGTTTTTTTGTTTTGTTTTTTTTTTTCCCCAGGGGTGATCGTATCGAGTCAGTCATCCTAGAATGTCGCAAGAGGGCTCATTTTAACGGAAGTTAAAAGTTCTGGTGTCCGTTTTAAGTGACCAAAAAAATTGGAGGGCACCTAGGCCCCCTCCCACGCTAATTTTTTTCCCAAAGTCAACGGATCAAAATTCTGAGATAGCCATTTTATTCAGCGTAGTCGAAAAACCTTATAACTATGTCTTTGGGGACGACTTATTCCCCCACAGTCCCCTTGGGAGGGGCAACAAGTTACAAACTTTGACCTGTGCTTACATATAGTAATGGTTATTGGGAAGTATACAGGCGTTTTCAGGAGGTTTTTTTTTGTTTGGGGGAGGGGTTGAGAAGAGGGGGATATGCTGGGGGAACTTTCCTTTGAGAATTTGTAATGGGAGAAGAAAATTTCCATGAAGGGAGAGCAGGATTTAGTAGCATTATTAAAAAAAAAACAATTAAAAAATAAAAGTGAAAAAGCTTTTTCAGCTGGAAGTAAGGAACAGCAATAAAACTTAAAACAAACAGAAATTATTACCCATATGAGGGGCTCACCTCCTTCTAATACCTCGCTCTTTACGCTAAAGTATTTTCGGTAATTTCAACTACTTATTCTACGGCTTTTGTGATTCAGGGGGTCATTCTTAATGAATTGGGATAAAATTTAAGCTTTAGTGTAAAGAGCGAGGTACTGACGATGGGCGAATCCCCTCATATATGTAATAAAAACATGAGAATACAAAAGTTCTTTACGTAAGCTAATTTATAAGTTACGTAAATCTTTTACCAATAAAAAGATTCGTAAAAAATTAAAAGTTCTAGTTGCCTTTTTAATTAACCAAAAAATCGGGGGGCAACTAGGCTTCGTCCCCCGCTCTTTTTTTCTCAAAATCATTCGATCAAAATTATGAGAAAGCCATTGAGCCAAAAATAAAAATATGCAAATTTCGTTTAGATTATTCCTCTGCGGAGAGCCAAAACCAAAACATGCATTGATTCAAAAACGTTCAGAAATTAAATAAAAAAAACGAGTTTTTTTAACTGAAAGTAAGGAGCGACATTAAAACTTAAAACGCACAGAAATTACTTCGTATATGAAAGAGGCTGCTTCCTCATCAACGCCCCGCTCTTTACGCTAAAGTTTTTTACTGTTTTAGAAAGAAGAATTGAGAGAAAGAGTCAAACTTTAGCGGAAAGAGTGGGGCGTTGATGAGGAAGCAGCCTCTTTCATATACGAAGTAATTTCTGTGCGTTTTAAGTTTTGATGTCACTCCTTACTTTCAGTTGAAAAAACTTGTTTTTTTTATTTAATCCACGATCCCAGAATGTCCTGGGACCCATATCAGAGTAATTTGAAATTCTGTGGTTGTCAGATATCAAATTACTCTGACGTGTGCACATATAAAATAGCAAAAGTAGGAAATTGAAATAAAACTAGATAAAATAATACACACATCCAGAAGTCTAAAACAGCTGAAACTGACGTCCAAAATCCAAACATGTCAAACTCAAAATTGAAGCTTTGAGCTACTCCACAAGGCCCCACGATAAGGGGACGTGAAATATTAACAACAATTTTGTTATTTTAAATAATTTATTGTTAATGACAAAGTAGTTCTATGGTTCAAAATCCTCTAATTTGGGATGGTTGGTTGATGTTAGCAGCGATTTCCACTCGAAGTCCAAAAATACTGGAAATAATATATTTTAGCGGAAAAGAACCGAACAATTCGTGGTAAAGAACTGTAAATAAGGAGCGACCCGAATCAATAGTAACCGAAAGTCTAAAAAATGAAAATTTGATACCAATAGATATATCAAAAGAATTAGCTTATTATGCTGATTCCGAATATGTATGCTTCATTAAGTTTAGTCCTGCCCATCAAAAACTACGAGCCTGAGAATATTTGCCTGATTTTCGATAAGGGGAAAAGAACCACTAGAAGTCATAGCATTGCAATGAAAACCCATTCACACCATCATATTCAGCGTATCAAAGAACCCTACTGTAGAGGTTTCAAGCTCCTATCTACAAAAATGTGAAATTTTGTCATTTTTGCCAGAAGAAAGATCAGGGATGCGACCTTGCTTATTTAATTTTTTCCCAGGGATGATCGTGTCGACCCAGTGGGCATATAACGTCGGGAGAGGGCTCATTCTTAAGAAAATGAAAAGTTATAGTGTCCTTTTTAAGTAACCAAAAAAATTGGAGGACAACTAGGCCCACTCCCACGTCACCTTCTTTCCCGAAATCGTGCGATCCAAATTTTGAAACAGCTATTTGGTTCAGCATAGTTAAAAGGCTTAATAACTATGTCTTTGGAGATAACATGACCCCCTATAGCCCCTGGGAAGAGGTTTTTCAGTTATAAAATTTGCCTATTGGTTACGTATAGTATTTGTTATTGGGAAGTATGCTACGTTTTTTAAATGGGGGGGGGGGGCAAATTTTCTGCTGGGGAGATCTTGCACGGCGAGAATTTTTCACGGAGGGGGAAGTTTCCAGGGGGTGAACTTTTCAGGGAAAATTTTGCACTTGGTAAATTTACCAGAATTCCTACAAGAAATTTGTTTATATGTCTTGCTTTCTCATTACCGATTCAATTTTACGCATGGAGGCGTTAAGGGTTACTGTCCAGGGTAAATTTTTGCCAGTATTGAATTGTCCCGAGGATATTTCTGTATGCGTATTAATTTCTGTTCGTTTTAAGTTTTAATGTTGCTCCTTCCTTTTAGTTGAAAAATTATTATTTTTTTAATTTAATATACTTTAAGTCTGACCAGACCTTGCATCTCTCCTTGAGAACATATAACACGGCTTCCTTCCTTGGCTATACTATCGTTCGCATTGTTCCAAATGAACACAAACATAGTTTCAGAAATGTATCATTCTGAATCATATTTAATTTTGAAAATAGTTGCAGAATTGGTCCTTCGCTAAAACATTTTTGGCATTTGGTTTTTTTTTTCTTGCTTTTTTTTTTTGCTCCGTTCAGCGTCAAAAGTAATTGGCATTTTAAAAATACATCAGAAGCCTCATTTTTACATTAATATTTTAAAATTCCGTTAATAATGTCTACTTGGAAATCTTGTCTATCCTGGAAATATAACAGACAATTTATATAATAGATATTAAACAATTATACAAGCCAGGTTACTTGCAATATTTCAAGGCAGTATTGGTTAAAAGTTTCAAAATACAAAACAAAAACAAACCCATAAAACAATTGGGAAACTACAAGATTATCAGTTGCACAAACGATTAGCATGTTAAATAGACAATTATCCACCAGAGACAACATTGCTTCAATTCTAAGGAAAAAACTTTGGGAAAAAAATTCTACAAACGGAGCTTTTGATACATCGAAATAATCTCAATTTGATGCTACTGCCAACCTTTTTCAAGTTTTAAAGGTAGACATCAAAACTTCTTAGCAAAAAATAGCTGTCGCATCTAAAGGTATAACTGGCATTGTTATACTCCTGGGATAATTACCAAAACCGTCTGCACATCCTTTCCGAGGGTAGGATCATCAGGTCAATGTAGGTCAGAGGAAGGGGATCAAAATTTGATTGAACATAGCCTATATTACCCTGCTGAACCTCCCTTTCAGAACAACTTGGTAAATGCCTTTTGGCAGATCTAAGAAATATGGGGTATTTATTTATAGCCACCACACTCAAAAAGTGGGGGCTGGTTAATCCTAATGAAATATATCTAAGTATGAAGAAAATAAAATGACTTAGTAACACGATTATGGATACTACAACAGAGAATTGCGGAAATCAGGCCCCCCAACAACGCATTATATTGAATGGTTTCTATCCTAACCTAACCAAAATACCAACTAAAATATTTAATTAAAATATACCTAAATTGTAGTGTATATACAATCTCTCAAGCAAAGCTGAAAGAAACAATAGAAAGAAACCGGTTCTGTCACACCGATTTTAATTAAAGTAGCCCCCATGCAGTTTTTCACTCAAGGATCCATCTCAGCCACACAAGGCATCATGTCGCCATTTAAGAAGAAGCCGCTTTAATTAGAAATGCTGAAATTGAAAGTTCCGAAGGAAGCAAAGCCCCTGCAGCCCCGGGCAAGGGTCCAAATTATGGAGAGGTGTTCATGCATATAGAAGGATTCATAAATAAACGCTCGAGGAAAGCTGGGTTTGTTATAGGCTACAGTATATTGTTGAGCATGATAAGGATGTTTGATCCAGAGTATTAAATGATTTAGGCAGATCAAATAAAATTTCAGGTAAATCACGCCAACTTATGCAAATGACTATTTTCGAAGAAAAAAAAAACATCAGTGAATTGCAGCAGAGAGGTGATAATTTAGTTTACCTTGTTGAAATTTGGAAGCTTCCAAGGACCTTTCCATTTTTTCCCAAATGAACAAGTTGTGCAAATACCATATTCTAGGCCTAAGGGTATAGTTGATAAACTGAAGAAACTTGACTATGCAGACTATGCAGCAACATTTTGTATTGAGCACAAAAGCACATATCGTTCTGTATAATCGACAGATAGAACGTTGGAAGTCTGTCGATCATAAACTGCAAATTCTAGCCCCCTTATATTATCTGGAAGGGCTGGGATGCAACACTGTCCCGTCTTTGCTAATTTGCCCTCGAGTCTCATTATGTCAAAACAAGGAATAAATTGACAGTCAAAATTGTTGTTTGGATGAGAAAGAATTAAGCATACAAAAACTGTAATCAAGGAGGCAAATTTGATTAAATACCCTCAATAAGATACTAAAAACGAATCGAAATAAAATTTAAAAACAAAACCTTACCAAATGAAATTAGCAACTAAGATTAAAATTTAAAAATAGAAATTAAAGGAATGTAAGGAAGAATGCCACCCACTTAGCCTCCCACTCATACGCTAAAGTTTGACTTTTCTTCCCCTTTTAGTACAATAATGTAATATATTAGTAAAGTTCAACTTTTCACAATGCCTCATGAATGGAACAGTTTATTCATTCACATTTGCAATTACCAGCTGGGTATCCTTTTGCTATTCTAAAATACTTTCATCTAAGCACTAGCTATCTTTGGAGTAAAAAGTGGGGAGTAAGGGTTTCACAACCCCCCCCCCTCCAGCGCCTAGACACACACAGACACATATATACACATACATACTTTTCAAACTTAATCGAATACATGTATGTATATGACTTTACGCTGACGATCGAAATCGATTTTGTGTGACAATTTTGTAACGTACGCAAGATCGATCCAGTGATATTAAAAATGACCTAAGTACTTTTAAGAGTGAATTAGTTTAAGGATTGATTTCAAGTTGAAGGTGGGCATTGATATGATGAGAAGCAACATTATAGAGAATTAAAAAGCAAGAGGAAGCAAAATCTAGGAAGGAAGAGGGGACTCCTCCATGCCCCCTTTCAACTGGGTGTTAAACAAAGCGATCAATACCGCTTGGTCATTTATTAAGTTTTATTAGGAAAATCAAAATTCAAACATAAAGTTGTAGTAACCACAGAAGAACAGAGGGAAAGTTAAAAAAAAAATATCACGACTCAAAAACACTTCGTAATGTTTACTGGCTTAAAATTTTCCTCGGAAATACAAGAAAGCCAATTAGCTTTCAAAAATCGGGATTATTTAGCTTTTTTAAGAAGCAATGTGATTGGCTTATGAAGATAAATCACAGACGTAGACCAACAAAATTACAGGACACTTTTTCTCACAGAAACATAGAAAAGTAATCTCTCTTTTCTCTCTGTAGTTACTATAAATTTATCCAGACAACAAATTTCTCTACGGGGGTGTGCAAACTAGATGATAGAATATCGATAAGAATAGCAATGGGAAAAATCTCTGAATGGGTATTTGGAACAATAGAAAAAGAGTTGTAGCAGTTTTTTTTTTTAATAGAAAGAGTTTCATATTGTAGTTTATTTTTCTTTTTGCTATTTTATTTTCTTTCACCTTTATGAAAAAAATAAGCGCTATTTACTGACAATTACAGAATAATAACGATTTAAGGGGATTACGTAACATTTATTGTACTTTTGTGATGTAAGGAGTGAACTATAATGTAGAAATTAACCGTATTTCAACACCAGCAATATCAAGAGTGAATTTAGCGAATAAGAATTCTACGGTCAAAGAAAAAACTGTGTGCCATGGTTACAGCGATACTAGTAAAGTGCGAAAGACGGTTCTTAGTGAACAGAAGTTACAAAATACATTTGGAAAAAAATTGCCCAATGAGAATAATTTAAGGGAGGTAAGAAATAAACCTCCCTATCTTAAATACAAATATTGTATTGACTTCATTAGTTTCATCACCTAAGTCAACCAAACTCCCTTTTTTGCAAGGTTTGTGTTCAAGAAAGATAAAAACGAAAACAAATTAATTTTAAGAAACGAAGTTTTATCTTACGGAAGTAAAGAGCGATATTGAATCTTAAAACGAAAAAAGGTATTGCTTCACACACTACGCTAGGTTTTTGTACTGCGCTTTACTTAAAACTGAGCTCGCTTAAATTCCTTAGAAAAATATAATTGTAAGCTAAAAGTTACCAATATCTTGGTCGGTTGCTATTGAGAGCCTTATAAATTGGCCTATTATTATCTGTGGGCTACTAATGGAATTTTCTGCTCATAAGAGAACATCCTCTTTTTATGATAGATTTTGTGTTTTCAGAAAAAGTACTAGATTTAGAATTCAGATATTTGAAAATATCAAGAAGCAGCTTATTTGAGCTAGTTTTGTAGACATGTCTTGCGCAACCATGTTGAGACAAGCTAATTCGGGTATCGAAGTTTGTGGTGAGCCCTACTTTTCTCTAAGCATGTGTGCTTTTGTATTCACACAGAGCCTCTTTTATCCAGACCTCCCTCTGCTAGGGATATATACAAATTAGGCGATTATATTTCTTTAAATGTTTTCACTTTGTTGCAAAATATTGTATTTAACACAAAGCTTCAGGCTTACCGAAGAAGGGGATGAGAGGGGAACTCACTTCTTTATCCTCCGGTCCCAAAAAGGGTAAAATAGGGACAAGATGAATTGTAAAGTAATTTTTTCATTGGGCAGTATGTGGAAACTTAGCGACAGTGATCTACTAAATCTAAAGATTGTAATATTTGTCTCATAATTTCTTATTTTTTCAAATTGTGTGTTTTTCAAAAATTATTTTTTCAATTATGTAAGACTATAGACTACCCATGCGAAGAGGATAAACAGTTTTATCCCCCCCTCTAAATCTGGAAAATCGCGATAAGTAAAAAATAAAATATGCTTTCGACGGTATAATGGCAACGATTTAGCATAGAGTAAAGCTGCGGATAGTGTCACCAAGAGCAAGGACTTGAACAGTAGGCTACGTTCTGCGCAAATAAATTTCCATTTTTTCTTTTGTTTTATGGTCAGTCGCGATATGTCTGTGATTTTTTAATCCAGTGTATTTCCCACTCACAAAAGGAAGAAAAATGTCAAAAAATATAGCCTATAGTTTAATCGATCAAATAACAAGGAATCAAGGTCACCAAATGAAGGGGGACAGGACTGTAGTTGCTAAAAAATACCTTTTTATGGCAAATTCGCTGACAGAAAAAATTCGCCTTCCCATATTTAAATTTTTCTTTGTATCTTCAATAAAAATAATTGCCTCCCCCCCCCAATATTTTCGCCAATTGTCACCAATACAAGATTTTTTTTCATTTATTTTTTTTTGTCTCCTTTGATATTGAAATTAAGGAAAACGTCAGGGACACTACCAAAAGCTAAAAAGAGGTTATCAAAACCTTGAAATTAAGCTTAAAACCTGAGATATTTTTTTTTGAAACCACTATTAAAAACTAATATCGTCAACGACCAGAGTGGCCAAGATGTAAGATAAACTCAATTAAACCGAGTAAATTTTTAGAGTTTGAAGTTTAATAGGTATACAATTTAAGAAGGACAAGGTAGCGCAGTCCTCTCATAGTAAAAAAAAAAAAAAAAAAAAAAAAAAAAAAAAAAAAAAAAAAAAAACACCACAAATGATACTGATTTGGTCAACATGGATATGTCGCGTCATTGCATAAACAGGCCGGTGCTGAATGGAAATCAAAACCAAGGGACTGTATTTCCTGCGGCCACTTCCCAGATCCGTATGGAGAGAGGTTCTTAGATCTGTAATTTTTGATATCTCAAGAATTTCATTGCTTTCCAACAATCCCTTCAATTTTTTACATAACCTACCGCTACTTTTTGTACAAATTAATGCTCCTTCTCCCACCAAATTACATGTTTATATAGGATACCTACTCCTACCACAAAATGTATAAGCTTACTTAGTCTCCTTCAATGTAATTTTTTTTTGTAAAGAAAAAAAAATATTTTCCCGTGTCGAAAAGAGCCTGTTACGCAAAATTGAAGGAAAAATTAGTTTAAAAAAAAATCTAAATATATGAAATAGTAGCACTGAACAATCCGCACGACTTTCTAAGAGCACAGTTATCGTTTTAACAGCCACATGTCCGTTCTGTTGCCAGGTCTTGACCCTATTTACCTAGGTTGTCCTGAAAAGAAGTCACAGGCTCGTAAACACAAGTGTGCTACACTACAGGTTTCAGGAGTTGCAGACCGCTAACACTGTCAGCCCTGGACTCTTTGCATGCTATATGTATTCAAAGAGAATAACGAGTTAAAGTAATTAAGTCACCTTCTATCTTATTGGACAACACCATTACTGCATAGTACAGGTAATCCCCAAGGTAACCATAGCAACGAAAGCATTAATGTTTAGCAAACAGTTTACTAGTTTTCACGCAATTAAAATAGGTGGTCCAAAATTTTTGAAAGAAATTAAATAAGATTTATAAAACTGAAGTAACAAAGGGCTTATTAGTTCAAAGCCAGTTTATATTAAAAATAATTGTCCTCGTAAATTAGAAAGAGCAAAAGATGAAGAAAAAACAACTAAAAAAAACTTTAGTCCTTATTCATATACTTAAAATGGAATTAACAATATAAACGATGATTCTTAGTCACGTTGGTCGGGGTAGTGATAACCAAGAAGTGACGCACAACTCACAGCAAGTTGATTCGTATATAAAAAATTAGGCACAGCTGTTTAGCCAATAAAATATAGTGCTTGTTATCAGTTCCGATATCAACACAGGCCTAGTTTTGCTACTACCACTGCTGATAACAAATCCCAGGACCAAATCATCAGAGACCAGCACTATCTCATCTTACCCTCAGATATGTTCGGAACTTCAGTCTTTTACTGTTCATGTTGCCCTAGCTTCAGAGCTACACTTCATGACTGTTATTACCATGGCTTCTAGTATCCTAATCTTATTAAAAAAAAACTAGTCCTGATATTCCTAAGTATTTGCCACAGTGTTAATATCTCGAAAAATTCTGTTTCGACTACCTCCCAATCAGTCTTTAACATTTTTCGGTCATTTTTTTTTTCGCCTAGATTTAGCTAGATTCACATCTCGGCTTATATTTAAACCTGAACTTGGGTTTGAACAAATACACAGATATAAAAACGGACTTACCAGGACGGATAGGGTCTAAAATCGCTGACAGTTTCTGTATTTCACTAGGTTCCATATGATATATAGTTCCTTTTTTGACTAGAGACCCTTCTAATAGTTTACCAATAACATTTTCACTAAAAACTAATCGTTCCATTGTCTCTTTGAGAGTACCAATTGGGTAGGCGGGGTTGGGTATCATATTTTTTACTTCTATGGAGTCGCGGAACGACATTTGTTCGTTGTCACCAACTTTTGTTATCCGTATGATGATTTTATCCTGAAAATAAGAAGGAAAATACAATCAAATATAACCATAGGTGTATGCTGGCCCCAGCCACTCCACGGACAATGGACCACATATTGTACCATCCATAGGATAAGGGAAAAAATGAATCGACTGTTGCGGTTAGTAACTTTATATCCCTTCAGCTGATTGCATTTTCTTGTAGATTTTCATAAAAGGAATAATAAGCTAATAAAATAATCAATAAATTTTAATCAGAGGTATACAATATTACATAAAAATGTTAATACAAATTCAAAAAATAAAACCAAAGAAAAATTGAAAAAAAAAGACGTCAAACAAAGGCTAATTAGATAATCATTAGACACAACTGATCGAACATGATATTTAAGTTCGAAGTGTTTTCACTATAGAAGGCCACAAGGTATTTTTGACCTACTTACGTGGGTTACAACACTAAAGGATTGAAAAGGGATAAATCGAAGGAATCCTTCTCACTTTCTAGTCATTATCGAATAAAAGATGTGACGTAACACTATCATTTCGGCAACGATAACATAATGTGTTTTGACGCTTTGAAGGCATTTCAAAATTTAATGTAATTTATTATGAATAAAACTAAGTTAAATTAGTTATACTGATAATTACGAGCATAATATCATTTTATTTTAGTATGACTTGATACTGTATCGAAGGTTCAACGAGGAAAGGCAAGGGGGACGTCACCCCCGTTCATCCCTTGCTACTACTACTACTAACAACAACTCACTGCATCACCAAGCCGCCTGAGGCCAACAAAGCTGCACACACTCCTCCTCCATCCCAATATATTCAAAGCCTCCTGCTTATACCCTCCCAAGAAGTTCCAATTTCCTTTATATCCTTCCTTACGACATTTTCCCATTCCATTTGGAGGCAACCTACTCTTCGTTTGGTCCTAGACAGTTGGTCGGAAAGGCAACTCCCTGGCAATATGTCATCCTTTATTTGCAGAACGTGTCCTAGCCATATAAATCTTTCTCTCATTATAACCCTAGAAAGCAGGATAGCACCATGATTTTCGTACAGATTATCCCTGGTTCCCACTGCTGCGATTTCGCGCAAAATGCTGCCACAAGCGACAAATGACACAAATTGTGCGACAAACGACGCAAAACCATCCGTTTTGCTGCAGTGTAGGATGCATTGAATAATTTCAACTCATATGACAAATCGCATGCGCTGTTCTGATAAAAAAAAAAAAAAAAAAAAAAAAAAAAAAAAAAAAAAAAAAAAAAAAAAGTCATGGAGCTGATTGAAAAGCTAATTCTGACTAATTTTGAGTTCATCTACAGTTTGTCGCAGCGACACAAAAGTCTGCGTTTCTTTGTGAACCTCCATCCGATTATGTCGTACGTTTGTCCGCCAGAAAAAAATCGTGTTGGGATTGACGCAGCAGTGGGAACCAGGGGTTACTCTTTGAAATAGGGCAAGTCAGACGGGTACCCGAAAGAATCTTTGGGCAATTAGAACCTAAAACATGTAAAAAGTGTAAAATTAAAAAAAAATGACTTCTCAAGATTTCACTTTCTAGAGCTTTGATTATAATTAATGCAAGGTGCTTTTTACATACAGTTAACCACGACCTGTTCAAAAAGTGACTATTTTGTTTCGTTATCAAGAAATTTTTTCGCCACGGTATTTGCTGAAACAACACTGTTAGTCGTATTGTTCATGCCCTTGTTTAATTGGCATAAGGTTAAAGAGATGATAATTAGCTGAGGTATCGCTCTCAATTTTTATTCTTATTTTATAATTATAATATCCTTTCAAATTAATGTTTTACCACAGGCTTGTTGTATGAGAAGCTGTGAGTTGCATTCACGTAGGCCTAAAAAAACAACAACAAACTTTAAAGCTAACTACGCACTATTATTCCACAGATATAACGGATAACAAAACTTTCTAGAAAAGACTTCTAGAAATAAGTATTTCAGAGCAAGGAATAAAAGTAATCGTGATTTCGATAAATCCTAGTTAAAGATAAAATTATAATTCTTATTTCAATTCAAATTACATTTATTTTATATATAAAAAAATCCTCTCACCGATCTTCCGCGGGGAAGACCTCTCATCCGACACTCGCGGGGGAGGGGGTCAAAACACGAGTCAATTTTAATTCAAGACCACATTATTTTGGGGAAAGGAATAAGATCTTTTGGGCATATCTCCACGGGAATGCTCTTAAATGATATCCTGGCCTCTTTCCAGGCACATACCCACAGGAGAAGGTCTTCGGGGCCGTTACTCCAGAAACAATAAGGTTTTTTTCATGATTTGTCGTTCAATTATGTACTATCTTTATAAGCGAGCAACAAGTGCCGTCCTGGCTGAGTGGTTGGCGCGCTGGCGTGGGAATTCGGTGTCCAAGGGGCACGGGTTCAATCCAGTTGTGACCAGTTATTTAGTTTGAGACGGGGATCAGTGGCGTGACTCTGTAAGCTCAGCCAGAGTCGACCCAGCTCTAAATGGGGTACCTGGAGAAATCTGGGGAAGGTAAGCAGGAAAGGCGTGCGAAAGCATAGGATGGTTGGCCCCCAGCCCCCCATTGCACTTGCTGGCTGAAGGGCCATGAAACGGAGATCAGCACCGCCGGTTTGGACTTTAAGGGTCTAGTGCTGTCTTACTTACTTACTTTACTTAAGTGAGCAACAATTGTGTAAGTATTTATGTTTTTTTTTCTCAAAAACGGCTCAATATTTTTTTCGAGAAAATTGGCATCCTGGGATATTCTAGCCTAAAATAACAATCTATATAGGTCATAAATTTGAGATAATTCGTTAAGAGCCTTAATTTTAGAAGAAAAAAATATGTCAGTGACGTCATTTTTAAATACATCAGTATTGCAATGATGTTGTCACGCTTGTCACACTTTTCTGGGAAAATTGAAGATTTTCATGCATAGAAAAGGTTACATTAAACAGCAAAAAACTGCAAATTGCAAAAATAATTGTGTATAGGTGTATATAATTGCATATATAATAATATATATGTGTTGCGGCAACCTTTGTTCAGCTTCGCCGAGTAAAGTGTTGCGAGAGCAACACTTTGTTTTTGTTTCCTCGCTTCGATTAAACGCTGAAGTTGTTAATCTGTAAGGATCTTAAAATAAATACTAGGTACACCAACTCGCGAAAGTTGCAAACCCCTCATACAGCCAATTATTACTTGCAAGTCCCCTACATATCTTACCACTGGAACCAAATTGGTCTTACCGTCAAATACACCGGAACAAATAATAGGTACACCAACTAGCAAAAGTTGCTAACCCCTCACTGCCGAAGATAATTATGTGCTTACAGCCGACTGTTGCTTAAAACTCCCCTACATGTCTCACAATTGGTATCGGCCTATGTTTGGTTTCAGTGTGTACCTTACTACTGAAGTTGTCAACCCCTTTAAACTTTCAAACTGGTATATATCATGAAGGAATTTTTTCACCAAACAAGAGCTAAGAGCTCATATGGCACTTGTGACGAGGCGAGAAGAGCTAAGAGCCAAGAGATCATATGGTATGAGCTCTAACAAAATTCTATGAATCAATAGATTGATTTAAAAAGGAAAATAAGAGGCTTAATGCCGGCCAGGATTTAAAATAAGAGCTCTGAGTCACGATGTCCTTCTAAATATCAAAATTCAATAAGATCCGATCACCCACTCGTAAGTTATAAATACCTAATTTTTCCTCTCCCTTTAGCCCCCCAGATGGTCGAATCTGGGAAAACGACTTTATCAAGTCAAATTGTGCAGCTCCCTGACACGCCTACCAATTTTCATCGTCCTAGCACGTCCAGAAGCAGCAAACTCGCCAAATCACTGAACCCTCCCCCCAACTCCCCCAAAGAGAGCGAATCCAGTACGATTCTGTCAATCGCGTATCAAGGACATTTGTTTATTCTATCCACCAAGCTTCATCCCAATTCCTCCACTCCAAGTGTTTTCCCAAGATTTCCCCCTCCAACTCCCCCCAAAGTCAAAAGATCTGGTCGGGATTTGAAATAAGAGCTCTGAGACATGAATTCCTTCTAAAAATGAAATTTCATTTCAAGACCCGATCATCTGAAATGAAATTTCAAATAAAATTTCAAGATCCGATCATCTATTCATAAGATAATAATACCCTAATTTCCACGTTTTCCAAGAATTCCGGTTTCCCCCTCCAACTCCCCCCAATGTCACAGGATCTGGTCGGAATTTAAAATTAGAACTTTAAAGTACAAGATCCTTCTAAATATCAAATTTCATTAAGATCTTGTCATCCTTTCGTAAGTTACAAATACCTCAATTTTCAAAATTACCCCCCCCCCCAATTCCACCAAAGAGAGCAGATCCGGTCCGGTTATGTCAGTCACGTATCTTAGACAGGTTTCTATTCTTTCCATCCAGTTTCATCCTGATCTCACCGCTTTAAGTATTTTCTAAGGTTGCCCCCCAACTGCCCCCCTCCAATTACGCTTGATCCGGTTGAGATTAGATTGATCCGGTTGAGATTACTTGATCCGGTAAAATAAGAGATCTGAGTTACGAGGTCCTTCTAAATATGAAGTCAAACAGTTCGTGGTAACGAACTGTAGTAAGGAGCGACCCGGCTCAATAGTAACCAAAACTCTAAAAAATGGAATTTTGATACCAATACCTACATCAAAAGAATCGCATTTTAATGCTGGTTTTAAATATATAAGTTTCATCAAGTTTAGTCTTACCCATCAAAAGTTACGAGCCTGAGAAAATTTGCGTTATTTTAGAAAATAGGGGGAAACGCCCCCTAAAAGTCATAGAATCTTAACGAAAATCACACCATCAGATTCAGCGTATCAGAGAACCATACTGTAGAAGTTTCGAGCTCCTATCTACAAAAATGTGCAATTTTGCATTTTTTGCCAGAAGGCAAATCACGGATGCGTGTTTATTTGTTGTTTTTTTTTTTTTTTTTCCCAGGGGTGATCGTATCGACCCAGTTGTCCTATAATGTTGCAAGAGGGCTCATTCTAACGGAAATGAAAAGTTCTAGTGCCCTTTTTAAGTGACCAAAAAAATTGGAGGGCACCTAGGCCCCATCCCACGCTAATTATTTTCCCAAAGTCAACGGATCGAAATTCTGAGATAGCCATTTTATTCAGCGTAGTCGAAAAACCTTATAACTATGTCTTTGGGGACGACTTACTCCCCCACAGTCCCCATGGGAGGGGCAACAAGTTACAAACTTTGACCTGTGCTTACATATAGTAATGGTTATTGGGAAGTATACAGGCGTTTTCAGGAGGATTTTTTTGGTTTGGGGGAGGGGTTGAGAAGAGGGGGATATGCTGGGGGAACTTTCCTTCAAGAATTTGTAATGGGAGAAGAAAATTTCCATGAAGGGAGAGCAGGATTTACTAGCATTATTTAAAAAAAAAAAAACAATTAAAAAATAAAAGTGAAAAAGCTTTTTCAGCTGGAAGTAAGGAACAGCAATAAAACTTAAAACAAACAGAAATTATTACCCATATGAGGGGCTCACCACCTTCTAATACCTCGCTCTTTACGCTAAAGTATTTTCGGTAATTTCAACTACTTATTCTACGGCTTTTGTGATTCAGGGGGTCATTCTTAATGAATTGGGATAAAATTTGAGCTTTAGTGTAAAGAGCGAGGTACTGACGATGGGGCGAATCCCCTCATATATGTAATAAAAACATGAGAATACAAAAGTTCTTTACGTAAGCTAATTTATAAGTTACGTAAATCTTTTACCAATAAAAAGATTCGTAAAAAATTAAAAGTTCTAGTTGCCTTTTTAATTAACCAAAAAATCGGGGGGCAACTAGGCTTCGTCCCCCGCTCTTTTTTCTCAAAATCATTCGATCAAAATTATGAGAAAGCCATTGAGCCAAAAAAAAAAAAAAAAATATGCAAATTTCGTTTTGATTATTCCTCTGCGGAGAGCCAAAATCAAAACATGCATTGATTCAAAAACGTTCAGAAATTAAATAAAAAAAAAACAAGTTTTTTCAACTGAAAGTAAGGAGTGACATCAAAACTTAAAACGCACAGAAATTACTTCGTATATGAAAGAGGCTGCTTCCTCATCAACGCCCCGCTCTTTACGCTAAAGTTTTTTACTGTTTTAAAAAGAAGAATTGAGAGAAAGAGTCAAACTTTAGCGTAAAGAGCGGGGCGTTGATGAGGAAGCAGCCTCTTTCATATACGAAGTAATTTCTGTGCGTTTTAAGTTTTGATGTCACTCCTTACTTTCAGTTGAAAAAACTTGTTTTTTTTATTTAATTTCATGAAGATCCGATCACTCCTTCGTAAGTTAAAAATACGTCATTTTTTCTTATTTTTCAGAATTAACCCCCCCCTCCCAATAGAGCGGATCCGTTCCAATTATGTAAATCACGTATGTAAGACTTTTGCTTATTTTTACCACCAAGTTTCATCCCGATCCCTCCAATCTAAGCGTTTTCCATGATTTTAGGTTCCGCCAACCCAAACTTCCCCCAATGTCACCAGATCCGGTCAGGATCAAACAGTTCGTGATAACGAACTGTGGTAAGGAGCGACCCAGCTCAATAGTAAACGAAACTCTAAGAATCGGAATTTTGATGCTAAAAGATACATCAAAAGAATCGGATTTTCATACTGATTTTAAATATACAAGTTTCATCAAATTTACCATATTTTGGAAAATAGGGGGAAACACCCCCTAAAAGTCATAGAATCTTAACGAAAATCACACCATCGCATTCAGCGTATCAGAGAACCCTGTAGCAAAAATTTCAAGCTCCTATCTACAAAAATGTGGAATTTCGTATTTTTTGCCAGAAGACAGATCACGGGTGCGTGTTTATTTGTTTTTTTTTTCTTTTTCCCAGGGGTCATCGTATCGACCAAATGGTCCTAGCATGTTGCAAGAGGGCTCATTCTAATGGAAATGAAAAGTTCTAGTGCCCTTTTTAAGTGACTAAAAAATTGGAGGGCACCTAGGCCCCATCCCACGCTCATGTTTTTCCAAAAGTCAACAAATCAAAATTTTGAGATAGCCATTTTCCGCTTAGTCGAAAACCATTATAACTATGTCTTTGGTGATGACTTACTCCCCCACAGTCCCTGGGGGAAGGGCTGCAAGTTACAAACTTTGACCAGTGTTTACATATAGTAATGGATATTGGGAAGTGTACAGGCGTTTTCAGGGGGATTCTTATGGTTTGGGGGGTTAGGTTGAGGGGAGGGAGCTATGTGGGAATATCTTACCTTGGAGGAATCTGTCATGGGGGAAGAGAAACTCAATGAAAAGGGCGCAGGATTTTCTAGCATTGCTATAAAAAAAAACAATGAAAAAATAAACATGAAAAAGTTTTTTAATTGAAAGTAAGGAGTAGCATTAAAACTTAAAACGAACAGAGATTATTAAGCATATGAGGGGTGGTAAAAATATTTTTGTATTAAGAGCGAGGTATTTAGGAGGAGATAAATACATCGCTCTTTATGCTAAAGTATTTCTAGTAATTTCAACTACTAATTCTACGGCCTTTCTGATTCAGGGGTCATTCTTAAAGAATTGGGACAAAAATTAGGATTTAGAATAAAGAGCGAGGTATTAACAAGGGGAAAAACCCCCTCATATACATAATAAAAATATAAGAATATAAAAGTTTTTTACAAAGTTAATTCTTCAGTTACGTATATTTTTTTACTAATAAAAACGTTTGTTAAAAATTAAAAGTTCTAGTTGCCTTTTTAAGTAACCGAAAAATTGGAGGGCAACTACGCCTCCTTCCCTACTCCCTATTTCTCAAAAGCCATTTAGCCAAAAAGAGAATTAGTATGTGAATTTCATTTTAATAATTTATGTGCGGAGAGCCAAAATCAAACATGCATTAATTCAAAAACGTTCAGAAATTAGATTAAAAAAAACTAGTTTTTTTAACTGAAAGTAAGGAGTGACATTAAAACTTAAAACGAACAGAAATTATTCCGCATATGAAATGGCTTTTCCCCTCCACAATCCCTCGCTCTTTATTCTAAAGTTTGACTCTTTGCCGCAATTCTAATTTTAAAACAATTAAAAACTTTAGCGTAAAGAGCGAGGGATTGCGGAGGGGAAAACCCGTTTCATATACGGAGTAATTTCTGTTCGTTTTAGGTTTTAATTAAAAATTTTTAATTTAGTTTTTTTTTAAATTTAATTTAAGATAAGAGCTTTGAGACACGATATCCTTCTAAATATCAAATTTCATTGAGATCCGATCACCCGTTCGTAAGTTAAAAATACCCCATTTTTTCAAACTTTTTAGAATTAACCCTTCTCCCAACTACCCCAAAGAGAGCGGATCCATTCCGGTTATGTCAATCATGTATATAGGACTCGTGATCATTTTTCCAAACAAGTTTCATCCCGATCCCTCCACTCTAAGTGTTTTCCAAGCTTTAGGTTTCCCCCTCCAACCCCCCCCCCCCAATGTCACCAGATCCGGTCGGGTTTAAAATAAGAGCTCTGAGTCACGATATCCTTCTAAATATCAAATTTCATTGAGATCCGATCACCCGTTCTTAAGTTAAAAACACCTCATTTTTTCTAATTTTTCAGAAATAACCCCCAACCCCAACTACCCCAAAGAGATCGGATCCGTTCCGTTTATGACAATCATCTATCTAGGACTTGTGTTTATTTTTCCCACTTAGTTTCATCCCGATCCCTCCACTCTAAGTGTTTTCCAAGTTTCAGGTTTCCCCCTCCCAACTCCCCCCCCCCCAATGTCATCAGATCCGGTCGGGATTTAAAATAAGAGCTCTAAGACACGGTATCCTTCTAAACATAAAATTTCATTGAGATCCGATCACCCGGTCGTAAGTTAAAAATACCTAATTTTTTCTAATTTTTCAGAACTACCCCCCCCCCACTACCCCATAGAGAGCGGATCCGTTCCGATTATGTCAATCATGTATCTGGGACTTGTGCTTATTTTTTCCCATCAAGTTTCATCCCGATCCCTCCACTCTAAGTGTTTTCCAAGATTTTAGGTTTCCCCCTCCAACTCCTCCCAATGTCATCAGATCCGTTCGGGATTTAAAATAAAAGCTCTTAGACACAATATCATTCCAAACATCAAATTTCATTAAGATCCCATCACCCGCTCATAAGTTAAAAATACTTCATTTTTTCTATTTTTTCCAAATTAACCGGCCCCCCACTCAGCTGAAATCACGAACAGAAATGGGTAGAAACAGGATTTTTGGCCCGATGCAAGAGTTCTACGAAGCTTTCCAAAATACAAAGCCATATTCATTAATCCGGTCTAACGTCCACACTTTCTGTAAAAACCGTAGAGGTTAGACCCTTACCACTTTCTACGAATAAGCTGAAATCGGGGTGCTAGGGAAAAAAAAGAGAGAAAAAAAAGAACATACGACAAAACCAAAGTGTTGCTCTCGCACCACAATTAGTTTCATATACGAAAGAAAAAGTGAAATTTGAATAGTGCAAAATACCTTATTGGAACTTAGTGCCTTTAGTAAGGTGAGGCAATTATTCCATTTCTAATACACTTTAACAAAATTACTCTAAATAGTTCCTCCAGAGGGTGGTAGAACTAACCCTGTCAAAGATTTGTGTTGGCAGACATGAAACTACAACCTTTAACTGAATCATTTTTTTCTTTCTTTTTCTAACATTTATAAGTGTTGCTAGTGTTGCTAATTAGCTTATTTCTTGTTTTGTGTCTACAGCGTTAAGCATTATCAAACAGTTCGTGGTAACGAACTGTAGAATCTTAACGAATAATCTTAGATAGTAAGATAGAATCTTAACGAAAATCACACCATCAGATTCAGCGTATCAGAGAACCCTACTGTAGAAGTTTCGAGCTCCTATCTACAAAAATGTGGAATTTTGCATTTTTTGCCAGAAGGCAGATCACGGATGCGTGTTTATTTGTTTTTTTGTTGTTTTTTTTTCCAGGGGTGTTCGTATCGACCCAGTTGTCCTAGAATGTTGCAAGAGGGCTCATTCTAACGGAAATGAAAAGTTCTAGTGCCCTTTTTAAGTGACCAAAAAAATTGGAGGGCAACTAGGCCCCCTCCCACGCTAATTATTTTCCCAAAGTCAACGGATCAAAATTCTGAGATGGCCATTTTATTCAGCGTAGTCGAAAAACCTTATAACTATGTCTTTGGGGACAACTTACTCGCCCACAGTCCCCGTGGGAGGGGCAACAAGTTACAAACTTTGACCTGTGCTTACATATAGTAATGGTTATTGGGAAGTATACAGGCGTTTTCAGGAGGATTTTTTGGTTTGGGGGAGGGGTTGAGAAGAGGGGGATATGCTGGGGGAACTTTCCTTCGAGAATTTGTAATGGGAGAAGAAAATTTCCACGAAGGGAGAGCAGGATTTACTAGCATTATTTAAAAAAAAAACAATTAAAAAATAAAAGTGAAAAAGCTTTTTCAGCTGGAAGTAAGGAACAGCAATAAAACTTAAAACAAACAGAAATTATTACCCATATGAGGGGCTCACCTCCTTCTAATACCTCGCTCTTTACGCTAAAGTATTTTCGGTAATTTCAACTACTTATTCTACGGCTTTTGTGATTCAGGGGGTCATTCTTAATGAATTGGGATAAAATTTAAGCTTTAGTGTAAAGAGCGAAGTAATGACGATGGGGCGAATCCCCTCATATATGTAATAAAAACATGAGAATATAAAAGTTCTTTACGTAAGCTAATTTATAAGTTACGTAAATCTTTTACCAATAAAAAGATTCGTAAAAAATTAAAAGTTCTTGTTGCCTTTTTAATTAACCAAAAAATCGGGGGGCAACTAGCCTTCGTCCCCCGCTCTTTTTTTCTCAAAATCATTCGATCAAAATTATGAGAAAGCCATTGAGCAAAAAAAAAAAATATGCAAATTTCGTTTTGATTATTCCTCTGCGGAGAGCCAAAATCAAAACATGCATTGATTCAAAAACGTTCAGAAATTAAATAAAAAAAACAAGTTTTTTCAACTGAAAGTAAGGAGTGACATCAAAACTTAAAACGCACAGAAATTACTTCGTATATGAAAGAGGCTGCTTCCTCATCAACGCCCCGCTCTTTACGCTAAAGTTTTTTACTGTTTTAGAAAGAAGAATTGAGAGAAAGAGTCAAACTTTAGCGTAAAGAGCGGGGCGTTGATGAGGAAGCAGCCTCTTTCATATACGAAGTAATTTCTGTGCGTTTTAAGTTTTGATGTCACTCCTTACTTTCAGTTGAAAAAACTTGTTTTTTTTTATTTAATAAATTAAAATAACACCAAAATATCAAAAATAGCAAGAGAAGATGTCTTCATGATGAGGTACTTAAGTTTGTAATTGAATTTGTCATATTTAGCATACCTAAATACCAACAAAATATTATTTCAGGTCCCAAGAAAGTCATATTTTAAAACACTATTAAAAACGCATTTTCTTAGATGATATATGCCCCCCCCCCCTGAATGCTTGATATTACAAACAGAGTTGTCACAAAAAAAACAATATCAGCTTGAAATACTGGAACTAAATCAAATAGATCCGATATGTCTTATAATTCATGGAATATAAAAGAACTAAATAGACGTTTTCCATTTTCTTGGTAAAAGAAAATCGAATATTCCTGCTGATTAACTTGGTCGTCTGACTAGTAATAGTAAAACGGGAAGAAAAATTTGTGAAACAGGAAAACTGTATTCCATCGATATATAGCATTGTGGGCATTATGATCAACCCTATGAATACAAAAAAGGAGCATTAATATCCTTTCTGAAAAGAAATTCTTTTTCATTTTTGAGTAATTCCTTTCCAAATGAATTCTTCTTCTTTGGAACCTTTGGATTATATGAATAGGCCTTTATTATAGCAAAGAAAAATCACAAAAAAGAAAAATATTATTTTGGAGGAAATTGATAATTTATTTTTGAACTTCAGAAAATTATAAGCGGTAATTTTATGATATAGTGCCAACTAGTCATCTAAGTAGAGCCTGTTTCTCTGACGCTCAATCCTAGAAAGATGCCTAGGTATGCTAAAAATATAATACTTTAGAAACAAATTTGGGCTATATATTTACAAATTAGGGGTGGGGGATAATGTATAGCGGGTCTGCATGCCCAATGTGTTAGGTCAATTATTCTGCATATTATGAAGTAAGAACTGTTTTCTAACTTCACACTGTCCAAATACTTTACCCCCCCCTCCCTTAATAAGCAACTATATAGCCCGAATTATATATTTCCCATCTATTCTGTCACTTCTCTTTGTCTTGTCTCTCACTAAGCTGAAAGAAACCAACGCAAAACTGGTCCTACAATGCGTCACTGGATGAACAACTCGAGTGGTCAGCGCTATATAATACTAAATTAAAAAAACAAGTTTTTTTTAACGGAAAGTAAGGAGCCACATTAAAAATTAAAACGGACAGAAATCACTCCGTATATGAAAGGGGATGTTCCCTCCTCAACGCCCCGC
This sequence comes from Artemia franciscana, assembly GCF_032884065.1. NCBI lineage: Eukaryota > Metazoa > Arthropoda > Branchiopoda > Anostraca > Artemiidae > Artemia > Artemia franciscana. Next base: position 47,133,868 of record NC_088867.1, read on the forward strand.
TCTTTGCGCTGAAGTTTAACTCTTTCCCTCAACTCTACTTTTTAAAACAGTAAGAAACTTTAGCGTAAAGAGCGGGACGTTGAGGGGAGAACAGCCCCTTTCATATATGGAGCAATTTCTATTTGTTTTAGTTTTAATGATGCTCCTTACTTTCAGTTAAAAAAGCTTGTTTTTTTATTTGATTTCTGAACATTTTGAATTAATTCTTATTTTGATTTTGGCTCTCTGCACATAAATAATTAAAACGTAATTTGCATATTAACTGGTTTTTTTTGGCTAATTGGCTTTTTGGCTAAATGGCTTTCTCAGTTAAAGATAAAATTATAATTCTTAGTTCAATTTGAATCACATTTATTTTATATATAAAAATCGGACGTTTTTGAGAAAAAAAGAGCTTACGTAACAAACTTCTATATTCGTATGTTTTTATTACGTATATGAGGGGGTTCTCCCCATCGTCAATACCTAGTTGCTTTACATTAAAGCTTAAATTGTGTCCCAATTCCTTAAGAATGACCCCTGAATAACAAAGGCCGTATAATATTTAGTTGAAAATACTCAAAATACTTTAGCGTAAAGATCGAGGTATTAGGAGGAGTACCCCTTAATATGCATAACAATTTCTGTTTGTTTAAGTTTTAATGCTGTTCCTTACCTTCACTTGAAAACACTTTTCATATTTATTTTTTCATTATTTCTTAAATAATGCTAGAAAATCCTGCGAACCCCTTCATGGAAATTCTCCTACCCCATGACAAATTCCTCCATGAAAGGATCCTCCCCCTTTTTCTAAAATAAGGCAAAGTTTCTCAGGCTCAGAAGTTTTGATGGGTAAGACTAAACTTGATGAAACTTATATATTTAAAATCAGCATGACAATGCAATCAAAATTCCGTTTTTTAGAGTTTTGGTTACTATTGAGCCAGGTCGCTCCTTACTACAGTTCGTTACTACGAACTGTTTGACAAGTACCTAATGCTTTATAAAATTACAAATTACATACACATGGTGTAATTGTATTTCTTTTAGCATTTCGCAATTTTTACATACACTGATGTACATATACTGATATACTGTATATATACTGATATACTATAGTATATACTATATACTGACATACTGATAATACTATAGTATATACTGATTTTTATACTGATATACTTTATATATACTGATATACTATATACTGATATACTGATATACTATAGTATATACTATATACTGATATAGTGATATACTATAGTAAATACTGATATACTGATTTTTATACTGATATACTATATACTGATATACTCTCTATACTATAGTATATACTATATACTGATATACTATAGTATATAGCGATATACTGATTTTTATACTGATATACTGTATATATACTGATATACTATATACCGATATACTGATATACTATAGTATATACTTTATACTGATATACTAATATACTATAGTATATACCTATATACTGATATACTAATTTTTATACTGATATATTGTATATATACTGATATACTATACTCTGATATACTGATATACTATAGTATATACTGATATACTGATTTTACATATACTGATGTACAGTGTGTCCCACACAAAAACTTTACAAGCCAAATATTTTCTAAACTTTTTTTGATTTAAGTCGAAAAGCTTCTTTATACATATAATATATAAAGCTTTTTTGGTACTTGTGAATATAGCGACCAAAATCAACAATGAAGTTAGGTTAATCATAATGAAATATACCAAAGTATGATGAAAATATAATACTTTAGTAACAACATTATGGAAACTATAACAGAGAATTATGGAAAGAAGGCCACCCAGAACTCAATATATTAAATCCCTAGCCTAAATAGCCCTACAAACTAAATATTTAATTTAAATATTCCGGCATAGTAGTTTATCTCACTCAGACCGAGCTGATTATCTTCGAGTGCACACAGAGATACCGGTTTTACTAAAGATCAAGAACAAAGTTTGGTCGATTCGATACGCAAATATCATTCTTTTTGGTACGTATGGGTTATACAATAAACACTCGAAAATTTGTGACGCTCTCATAAGACAAAAACTAGTCAAGCAACTTCAACAAGATAATTCCTTTGCCTGGGTAGGCAGACTGGGGTTTCTCACACTGTCAACAATATTTCTGAATAGGTTTTTTGGGGTTGAGGGGTAAAAAAGGTACCTAGTTTTAGATTAGGTTACGTATTTAATATAGTGCAATCTGGGCATACACCTCCTCCTTCCATAATTGTTTGAAGTAGTTTTCCTAATTTTGTTGCTGAAGTATTATATTTTCATCATACTTTGTTTTATTTCATGAGCACTAACCAAACTTCACTTTTCGAATGTTTCTTATGTAACCAATAAGTACCTTCTTTTATATATATATATATATATATATATATATATATATATATATATATATATATATATATATATATATATATATATATATATATATATATATTTTTCGGAAAAGCTTCTATCAGAAAATTAAAAACTTTTATGAAGTAAATTAGCCGAAAGGTGCTGACTTCCCACAACCTGGTGTAGGCCTACATCTAGGAGCGCCATGTGCGCCACAAAGTTCCGTAAAGCTTAGCACAGTCCTCAAAACACACGGCACACCCCTCAAAACGCTTTTTTTTACTCGCAGGGAGTAAGCATCCCACTTTATGTTGGAATTGAATTCATTGACAGCTCCAAAACCTCAAACAGTACCGACATATTCGTTGTTGTTTTAGATTATGTTCGCAACTACCATTTTTTTTTTTTTTGGCATGATTCTACTCCTGTTCTTATTAGGCCTTTTTTTTTAAATAGAACTTTTTTAGATTACATAAAGGGCACATTCAGCGACAATATTCGTATATACAAAGAAAAAGAGGTGCCTCGGTCTGAAAATTTATAAAGATTACCCTAAGAAAAAGTTTCAAGTATATAAAGTAATTAAAAATACCTTGACAATTTTTACGGTTAAAACTTGTGGAAAAGGAGAAAATCAAAAGGGTCACATTGGGCTATATATAGTGATTAACTCTTTCTCACTTAGGATCGTGAAGAGAATTCTTAGCTACATAACCCTCATTTAGTAAAATTAGACAAAAACCCTTGCCAGCCTGTCTAATAAACGAAAACGAAATAACACAAGTTTCCTGAAACACCAACCCACATGAAACCAAAAGGAAATACAGACGAAACATAATCTTTAAAAAACCCACATGCAGCCGGATGACGTAGGAACAGATGTACAATGAGGGGTGAGAGTCGAGGGTGAATTATTCTCACGGTTCCGCAACAAAGAACGCTTCGTCATCTCCCTCTTTTTCAGCGACTAAAATTATATTGATTATCTGTAAAGTTAGCTTCCAGCGAAACAATTTGGGTAACAAAGACGAATCAATGCAAGAAGAGCTGCCACAGGCTCTAGGCTTATAAACACAATTTAGCTTCTTATGACAATGACAAGAACTAGACTGCCTAAAGGTCCATTTTCAGAAAATCTGAATTTCACAGATACAAAGAAATTTGTCGATTCGGACTGAATACTTGATTATTAACTCGCAAACACTGACTAAAAAAATTCAGACTGAAATGAATGCAAGCTTGTTAAGTTTCGTCCTGATATTTGTTTCACAATAAAAAAAAAGTCAATTGCGAATTTTGCAACTGAGATATACAGTCCACATTTTACTTAGAATCGGAGAATTTCCCACAATGCCAGAATAAGTTTGCGACAATCTAACATGTTCTCTAAAGGAGCATCATTATGCGTTTGAGCTTCATGGAAGATACTAATTTTATTGGGGAAGGGGGCTTGAAACCTCGAAAACAGTTAAGTACGCAGGAATTTGTTTCAGGGGGGAGGGGTAAAAATCCAAGACATAAGAAATTATTGGGAAAATATGCAATTATTTTCAGGGGGGGGCTTATAGGATTTGGCAATGTACACGCTTGTTCCGAATACAAGTTTTTATGCCCAAATGCTTTAGGCCAGACTCCGACCTGATAAATTTTGTAATCCCTAATTTTATTCATATATGGTTTCTCAAGAACACAATTTGATTGAAGGCTAACTAAAAAAATGTGGAGCCTGAGGAAAGAAAATCACTTTTGGAATTTAAAACCGCGAAGGTTATAAGGGGATTGGGCGATTGAAACTTTTACTCCCCTACTCCCAACAAAAAGATTTGTCTATAATTACTTATATTTTTAACAGCCTATAGTTTCGGTTTAGGAGCAACAGCACTACTTTCGTAGGTGTAAATAATTTTCATAACATTTTTTTTCAAGGCCAATCAAATAGTGTAGCTTATAAAAGAACCAACCCAAACTTTTCTGGCCCCAAAAAACAGATTTCTTATAACAAACAGAAACTTAAAAAGCTTAGAAACTTAAAATGAAAAGAAATTATTCCGCATATGAGGGGGCTTTCCCCTCCTTAACCCTTGCTCTTCACGCTAAAGTTTTTTAGGACTTCTAAAAAAGTTTTTTATTCTAGTTAATTGTTCCTTGTATTTAAGGAGTCGTTCTTTAAGCATTAGTTCAAATGTTAAACTTTAGCTTAAAGAGCAAGGTATTATGGAGGGGGTAACCCCCTCACATAAGAAATAATTTATGTTTGTTTGAGTTTTAATCTTTGATCCTTTGCCACAATTCTCTAAGAAAGACTGCTCAAACACAAGGGACCGTTGAATCTGAATGAGATGGAATTTTAAGACTTTGGCGTAAAAAGCAAGGGTCGAGAACGGGCAGTACTTCTCATATATGGAATAATTTCTGTTTGCTTTAAATTTTAATGTTGCTCCTTACTTTCAGTTGAAAAAAAGGTTTTATTTAGTTTCTGATTGTTTTCCAAATAATACCGGGAAATCCGGGTCCCCCTCCATGGAAAATTCCCTCCCACCACGAAACATTCTTCTATGGAAAGTTCCTCCTAAGTAAAATACACCCCCGCCTTGAAAATCCCCCCGGAAAACTCCATCTTCACTGAAAATTCCCACCGGAAAATTTCTTGCCTAAAATTTCTCCTTAGCATACTCTGATTGGAAAAAGACTTTGATTACTGATAATGGTTCAAATCATGCCAGAAATCCCACCTCCGTGGAAATTTTTCCCAGAAATCCTCCTCCCCAATGGAAAGTTGCTACCACGGAAAACTTATGATTTCAACTTTACTTAACAGAATGGCTATATCAAAAGTTTGATCGGATGACCTTGGGGAAAGGGGGCATGGAAGGGGGGAGCTAGTTACCCTCTAATTTTTTTGGTCACTTAAAAAGATCATTAGAACTTTTAATACCCGTTGAAATGAGCCGTCTCCAGATATTCTAGGACCATTAGTTCAATACTATCAACCCTGAGGGGAAAAAAAACAAACAAAAATATATAAACATGCATCCATGATCCTTCTTCTGGCAAAAACCACAAAATTCCATATTTTTGCATATAGGAGCTCGAAATCTCTACAACAAGATTCTCTGACGCGTTTGTTGAATCCGATGACGAGATTATAATTAAGATTACTTGACTTTTAGGGGGTATTTCCCCATTTTCAAAATTCAGGCAAATTTTTTCAAGGTCATAGTTTCTGATGGGTACCACTAAACTTAATGAATCTTATATACTTGGAATTGACAAAGATACTTATGTATTATCCCGAATACTTTACTCTATTTGATTTGAGAAAAACCAGTTTTTCTGTCTGCAATCGGTTATAATTAGTTTAGTCTTAGCGAGAAAAACAATGATGCATCTGTATTTTAATTAAATACTTAATATATAGAGGTAGTTGCATTTAATACAATCTAATAAATATATAGACGTGGTGGTTAGGTATTTAGTATAATACGTTCTTGGCGGCCTGCTTTCCATAATTCTTTGTTGAAATTTCCATAATTTTGTTCCTAGACTCTTATATTTCATCATATTTTTGTATGTTTCATAATGATTAACCTAACTTCACTTCTTGAGTATGTTCGGGATAACACACTAGTACCTTGGCACAAATAGCCAATTTTCGTCATGCATCTACTGATAAAAAATTCCATTTCTTAGAGTTTCGGTTACTGTTTAGCCGAGTCATTCCTAACTTACAGTTCGTTACTGTCTGATATAGTGAATGAAAACCCATTTTTCGCTAGTCACTAAAAACTAAACTCTGTAGTTACTTGGCAAATAAAGAAAATGACTTTATGGAAGGATTGAAATTCCTGGTACCTGATCTATTCATTGTAGGGGGGAGGGAGTGGTAAATTTCTTACCACCATTTTCGGAAAATACTTTTGAAAGACGTATTTTGAAAACAGACCTTTGGAAAAGACTTCCAAAAATCATTAAGTGATACCACTGTCTAATTTTCATCCCACCCCTGGTTCTTGGTAAATCTAGAACAAATTAATTTTGAATTAAATGATTGTCAAACAGTTCGTGGTAACGAACTGTAGTAAGGAGCGATCCGGCTCACTAGTAACCGAAACTCTAAAAAATGGAATTTTGATAACAATAGATACATCAAAAGAATCGCATTTTAATGCTGATTTTAAATGTATAAGTCTCACCAAGTTTAGTCTTACCAATCAAAAGTTACGAGCCTGAGAAAATTTACCTCATTTTAGAAAATAGGGGGAAAAAAAACCCAAAAGTCATACAATCTTAACAAAAATCACACCATCAGATTCAGCGTATCAGAAAACCTTATTGTAGAAGTTTCAAGTTCCTATCTACAAAAATGTGGAATTTCGCATTTTTGCCAGAAGTCAGATCACGGATGCGTATTTATTTGTTTTTTTGTTTGCCCCCCCCAGGGGTGATCGTATCGACTGAGTGGTCCTAGAAAGTCGTCAGAGGTCTCATTCTAACGGAAATTAAAATTTCTAGTGCCCTTTTTAAGTGACCAAAAAAATTGGAGGGCACCTAGGCCTCCTCCCACGCTCATTTTTCCCCAAAGTCACCGGATCAAAATTCTGAGATAGTCATTCTATTCACCATAGTCGAAAAACATACTAACTATGTCTTTGGGGACGACTTACTCCCCCGCAGTCCCTGTGGGAGGGGCTGCAAGCTACAAATTTTGACCTGTGTTTACATATAGTAATGGTTACTGGGAAGTGTACAGAAGTTTTCAGGGGGATTTTTTGGGTTTAGGGGAGAGAGTTGAGAGGGTGGTTACGTGGATGGATATTTCCCATGGAGGAACTTCTCATGGGGGTAGAGAATTTCAATGAAGGGGGCGTAGGATTTTCTAGCATTATTTGAAAAAACAATGAAAAAATAAATATGAAGTTTTTTCTACTGAAAGTAAGGAGCAGCATTAAAACTTAAAACGACAAAAATTATTACGCATCTGAGGGGTTTACCTCCTCGTTATACCTCACTCTTTACGCTAAAGTATTTTTAGTAATTTCAACTATTTATTCTACGGCCTTTGTGATTCAGAGGTCATTCTTAAGGAATTGGGACACAATTTAAGCTTTAGTGTAAAGAGCGAGGTATCGATGAGGGTTGAACCCCCTCATATACGCAATAAAAACATACGAATATAGAAGTTCGTTGCGTAAGTTAATTCGTAAGTTACGTATATTTTTTACCAATGAAAACGTTTGTAAAAAATTAAAAGTTCTAGTTGCCTTTTTAAGTAATCAAAAAATTGGAGGGCAAGTAGGCCTCCTCCCTCGCTTGTTTTTTCTCAAAATCTTCCGATTAATTACAATTAATCAATATGCAAGTTTCGTTTCAATTATTTACGTGCGGAGAGTCAAGATCAAAACATACATTAATTCAAAAACGTCCAGAAATTAAATAAAAAAAAAAAAGTTTTTTTTAAATGAAAGTAAGGAGCAAAATTAAAACTTAAAACGAACAGAAATTACTCCGTATACGAAAGGGGCTTTTCCTCCTCGACGCCCCGCTCTTTACGCTAAAGTTTCTTACTGTTATAAAAAGTAGAGTTAAGAGAAAGAGTCAAACTTTAGCGTAAAGAGCGACGCGTTGAGGAGGGAAAGCCCCTTTCATATACGGTGTAATTTCTGTTCGTTTTAAGTTTTAATGTTGCTCCTTACTTTCATTTAAAAAAACTTTTTTTTTTTATTTAATTTCTTAAAAAGAGATTAATATCAGACCTGGTATAGGTTTTGATATACCAGATATAGGTCTGATATATATATATATATATATATATATATATATATATATATATATATATATATATATATATATATATATATATATATATATATATATATATATATATATATATATAACGTAAGGTTACTCATTAAAATTCATATCTGTGATGCAGCTACAATACGCCTGACATCAAACAGTTCGTGGTAACGAACTGTAGGCCTAGTAAGGAGCGATCCGGCTCAATAGTAATCGAAAATCTAAAAACGGAATTTTGATACCAATCGATACATAAAAAGAAAAAGACTTTAATGCTGATTTTGAATATATAAGTTTAACAAGTTTAGTCTTACCCATCAAAAAGTTAAGAGCCTGAGACAATTTCCCTTATTTTAAATAAAAGGAGAAAACACGCTCTAACAGTAATAGAATCTTAATGAAAATCTCACCATCAGATTCAGCGTATCAAAGAACCCCACTACAGAGGGTTCAAGCTCCTATTTGCAAAAATGTGGATTTTTTTTTGTCAGAAGAAAGATCACGGATGCGTGTTTATTTGTTTTTTGTTGTTGTTTTTTTCCCAGGGGTGATCGTATCAACCCAATGGTCCTAGAATGTCGCAAGAGGGCTGATTCTAACAGAAATTAAAAGTTATAGTGCCCATTTCAAGTGACAAAAAAATTTAAGGGCAACTAGGCCCCCTCCCACGCTCATGTTTATCGCAGTCACCGGATCAAAATTTTAAGATGACCATTTTGTTCAGCATAGTCGAAAAACATGATAACTATGTCTTTGAGGACAACTTAATTCCCCATAATCCCCAGGGGAAGGGCTACAAGTTATGAACTTTGCCCATTGTTTACATATGGTATTGGTTATTGGGAAGTATATAGACGTTATCACGGCGGATTTTTTCTGGTGGTGAGGGGTCGGGTGGAGGGGGTTCCGTTTTAGTATCTGTTCATGGAGGAATTTATCATGGGAGAAGAGAATTTCCACGAAGGGGGTGCTGGATTTTCCAGCATTATTTAAAAAACGATGAGAAATTAAATTAAAAAAAGTTTTTTTCAACTAAAAGTAAGGAGCAACATTAAAACTTAAGACCAACAGAAATTATTACGTATATGAGGGAGTTCGTCCCCTCCTCAATACCTTGCTGTTTACTTTAAAATATTTTTAGTAATTTAAAAAGAGCTATTTATTCTAATTAAACGGCCTTTGTGATTCAGGGGTCATTCTTAAAGGATTGGAACGAAATTCGAACTTTAGCGTAAAGAGCGAGGTATTGACGAGGAGGCGAAACCCCTCATATACATAATACAAGTATCCGAATACAGAAGTTCTTTACGCAGGTTAGTTCGTAAGTTACGTACATTTATTACTAATAAAAACGTTCTTAAGTAAAATTGAAAGTTCTAGTGTCCTTTTATAAGTAACCAAAAAAATTGGAGGGCAACTAGGCCCCCTCCCCCACCCCTTTTTCGCAAAATCGTCCGATCAAAACTTCGACAAAGCCATTTACCCCAAAAAAATAAATTAATCTGCAAATTTCCTTTTGATTATATGCACGATGAGCCAAAATCAAAACCTGCATTAATTCAAAAACGTTCAGAAATTGAATAAAAAAAGAGTTTCTTTAACTGAAAGTAAGGAGCAACATTAAACTAAAAATGAACGGAAATTATTCCGTATATGAAAGGGACTGTCCCCTCCTCAACAACCCGCTCTCTACGCTAAAGTTTGACTCTGTCACAACTCTACTTTTTAAAACAATAAAAACACTTTATCGTAAAAAGCGGGACGTTGAGGAGGGGACAGCCCCTTTCATATACGGAATAATTTCCGTTCGTTTAAGTGTTAGTGTCGCTCCTTACTTTCAGTTTTAAAAAACCTGTTTTTTTATTTAATCAAACAGTTCTTGGTAACGAACTGTAGTAAGGAAGGCTCAATAGTAAACGAGACTCTAAAACACGGAATTTTGATGCGAAAAGATACATCAAAAGAATTGGATTTTCATGCTGATACTAAAATATATAAATTTCAGCAAATTTAGTCTTTGTCATCAAAACTTAGGAGCCTGAGAAAATTTGCCTTATTTTGGAAAATAGGAGGAAACACCCCCTAAAAGTCATAGAATCTTAACGAAAATCACACCATCGCATTCGGCGTATCAGAGAACCCCAAAGCAAACTTTTCAAGCTCCTATCTACAAAAATGTGGAGTTTCGTATTTTTTTGCCAGAAGACAAATCACGGGTGCGTGTTTATTTTTTTTTTTATCTTTTCCCCAGGGGTCATCGTATCGACCAAGTGGTCCTAGAATTTCGCAAGAGGGCTCATTCTAATGGAAATGAAAAGTTGTAGTGCCCTTTTTAAGTGATCAAAAAATTGGAGGGCACCTAGTCCCCCTCCCACGCTCATTTTTCCCAAAGTCAACGGATCAAAATTTTGAGATAGCCATTTTGTTCCGCATAGTCGAAAACCATAATAACTATGTCTTTCGGAATGACTTACTCCCCCATAATCCCTGGGGGAGGGGTTGCAAGTTACAAACTTTGACCAGTGTTTGCATACAGTAATGGTTATTGGGAAGTGTACAGACGTTTTCAGGGGGATTTTTTTGGTTTGGGGGTGGGGTTGATGGGAAGGGGCTACGTGGGAGGATCTTTCCTTGGAGGAATATGTCATGGGGGAAAGTAAAATCAATTAAAAGGGCGCAGGATTTTCTAACATTACTATAAAAAAAAACATGAAAACATTTTTTTCAATTGAAAGTAAGGAGTAGCATTGAAACTTAAAACGAACAGAGATTATTACGCATATGAGGGGTTCTAAAAATACTTTAGTATAAAGAGCGAGGTATTTAGGAGGAGATAAATACCTCGCTCTTTATGCTAAAGTATTTTTTGTAATTTCAACTATTTATTCTACAGCCTTTCTAATTCAGGGGTCATTCTTAAAGAATTGGGACAAAACTTACGATTTATTGTAAAGAGGGAGGTATTAAGGAGGGTACAAACCCCCTCGTATACATAATATAAATATAAGAATATAAAAGTGTGTTATGTAAGTTAATTCTTAAGTTACGTATATTTTTTACTAATAAAAACGTTCGCTAAAAATTAAAGTTCTAGTTGCCTTTTTAAGTAACCGAAAAATTGGAGGGCAACTAGGCCTCCCTCCCCACCCCTTATTTCTCAAAATCGTCTGATCGAAACTAAGAGAAAGTTATTTAGCCAAAAAAAGAATTAATATACAAGTTTCATTTCAATAATTTATGTGCGGAGAGCCAAAATCAAACATGCATTAATTCAAAAATGTTCAGAAATTAAATAAAAAAAAAAAATAGTTTTTTTTTAGCTGAAAGTAAGGAGCGACATTAGAACCTTAAACGAACGGAAATTACTCCGTATATGAAATGGGCTGTCCCCTCCGCAATCCCTCGCTCTTTACGCTAAAGTTTGACTCTTTGCCACAATTCTACTTTTTAAAACAATTAAAAGCTTTAGCGTAAAGAGCGAGGGATTGCGGAGGGGACAACCCATTTCATATACGGAATAATTTCCGTTCGTTTAAGGTTCTAATGTCGCTCCTTACTTTCAGCTAAAAAAACTAGTTTTTTTTATTTAATTGTTACAAGAGGCGAAAAAAACCTTCAAAGGTGTTGTATTCAAAACAAAAGCCAAATTCAGATGATTTCACCACTACAATACCACGTCAACCCAAATTCGAACAAGCCAAATCCTGTCTGTAGTTTAATTTGCATGAGGCAAACAAAGGCTTGTTCAGGTTGGTACAGCGCCAGACTTATTTCCCCTGTCAAAAGTTACGCCTAAAGTTAATAAATTGTGTGCCTCGAGATGCAAGCTCTTTTGAGTGCGTTATGGCTGACTGATGCCAGATTTTTCTTCGTTATCATGTGGGTCTACTAATGTTGCCAGATATACGCGGAGAGAGGAAATCCCCACTGAGCTTCCAGTTATAGATCTGGAATCAGGGATTCAAGAGACATTTTTTTCTCATCATGGGGTGGAGTCGAAGGGGCTAAATTTATGAATATAGGGAAAATCTTTGAATTATGCAAACGATATACGATTTATGCAGAAATTATGGAATTTCGGGCAGGAGCACCAATCCCCAACCCCCACCTGCACACACGGGAATTCAGAATCAAGTGAACATAGTAGATATATTAGCTACGATTGAACATAGAGATAGGGGGGATATTTTGCAAACACTATAATGTGAAGATAAAAAGTAAAATCTAAGAAGCACACGTCTGTATCGGGGTCCCTTTAATTGCTGCTAATTTTTTTTTCAAGATTCAAGATTTTTATTTCGCACAGTAAAAAACACAAATAATTCATCAAAGCTAACAGGGAGCTGCACTCGAAAGAAGGCTATCTATTTTTGCCTTAATTTCATATCCACCAAAAATAAAGAAACAAATATAAGAGAAAAAAGAAAAAAATCACAAAAACCTCATGCCATAAAGCAGGAGAGGGCAAAGGAGACTACCTCAGTATGGCAAATTCCCAATAAAATAATAATTTCATGCCAATTTAGTTTGTTTTGTGCACTTTATTTATATACTCTTTAGCTTTTTTTTCTGTTTACAATACTCATAATGTGACCAGGTTTCGTAACAGAATTTAAACCAGAGCCCCGGAAACCAATTGAATTGATGGCAATAATATGGTTAGGCTAGTTGAGGGGGGTTTCACTACATATATCAGCGTTGCATGTCTAGTGCGTCGTAAAGCTAATTTGTCAGTACATTGATAAAGTTCAAATGATGAAAATGGACACAACCAAAATTTAAAAATAAACTACTATAAGTACTAGCTTTATTTTTGCGTTTCATGTTTTTACTGTAGCTAAGCTGAAAAGGTGCAATAAAACCCGTTCTTTCTCCGCAGTTTCACCTCGATACTCCGCATATCCATACAACCCCAATTCCTCACAGACTGGTCCACTAAAACTGTTTCACCAATGAATAGTGAAAGGTTACTCACTTTCCACTACCTGGTGTATACCTCGGAGTACCTGGTGTATACCTCGGAGCATCATGTGCACCACACAGTTCCACCACACGTGGCATGAACCATCCGGCATACGTGATTCCTGACTGTCGGTGAACTCTAGATAAAAAGAACCTTCAATTACCCTGCACAGTATTTCATTGAAAGGCCTATATAGGGACCGCTTTACGTACATGCCTTTGTGCGAAATCTAAGGTGTTATCGTCTTCCCACCATTCAGAAGCTCGCCTCAAGTTTTAATTTTTTGTTTTAACTTCTGCACATTAATAACTGGGATCCGATAACGAGTAGATTTGTTTCCTAACCAATTTCAATGTCATACCCCTCCCCTCAGATTGGTTCCATAAAACTGTTTTCAACCTATAAATAGTAATTCTAGTTACCTTAGGAAGTGACAAGACTATGCTTCCGTTTCCTTCGCCACGATACTCCCATTCTTTGCCAACAAGAAAAAACTTAGGAATTTTTTCTGAATTAATGTGATCATTGCGGGCATTTTGTTTTTCAGCATCTTTTTGCATTTGACTTAAATCTGATTCTAGGAACTCTACGACCATTTTATTGAGCTCTATCTGAAAAGAAAAGATCGAGTTAAAACTACGTAGAAATAACAGGTTTTAGTGCAATTTTTCAGCTTAACTACAGAAAACAGAAAATGAAACGCAAAAATGAATACTGTAGTTTAATCGCAGACCTGGCAAAAAACAGGTATAATCAAGGCAGCAACTTGCGCATTTTAGTATTACACCGCTTTCTCAACATGAATTTGTTTTTTCTTTATCTTTGACTGTTCACGTGACTCTTTTATTTGGACTATAATTAATGTATTTACTGTTTTACTCCATTTTCAAAAGCCATTTGAAATGAAAGGTAATAGCCTACGTGCAATATGAGGATAAGGGATAGGGAAGAAATCATGTCCTCTAGGGGTTACCGACTTTCAACAATTAGGTACATTAGGGGCGAATGCGGTAGCTTTCCTCATCACATAACCACCAAAAGATGTGATCTTTTTTGGTTAAGCCAGCCTTTGATAGGTTTGGATCCTCCTCAAACAGATTTATGGCTGCACCCCTTAACAAATAACGCTGGACAACGGGTGACTAAGCTGTATTCCAAAAATAGTCTCCACACAGGAAAGCAATTCGGTACGCATTTGGAGGGGAGAGGGCAATTTTGAACAAAAACAAGTGACGCAACACAAAATCCGATATTGAGGGATGGGTTCGAGCCTAAAGGCCTTCCTTGTAAGTGCCTGTCTTCAGAACCTTCCATCGAAAAGCGCCTAACATATCCTCCTCTTCGTTTTTAAGCTAAGTACTCACAGAACCTAGATCCACTGACACGTCGACTTTTCGAAGCCACGAGTATAAAAAAAAACAAAAAAAAACAGGCGTTTTACAGAATACAAGTTTATACAAAGCTAAGCAATAAATACTAATTGAAAAATTTCCGCGATCTGTATACTTTGCTTTAAATGTCCATGGTTCTTCACCGTGCTTAGCTACGCTCGTCACGAACTTCAAATTGTAATTGCAGCAAACTAAAAATTTTGCTTGACGTTTGGATCTAGGGCGGCCGAAGACCTTTGGATAAAAGGTGTGGATTCTTAAGTTGCGCAACTTACCGTTAAATCGATAATAGATGCAAAAGGGTGGTAAAGATTGAAAACTAATTATATAAACGTTATTTTATCAATGTGTATGTATGTATGTATATATATTTCCAAAAAAAGCCATCAGACCATAGGAAAAAAAAAGGAAAAAAAAAGAACACAAACGTAACAAAACCAATAAGAAAAACACAAACAAATTAAACAGAAAAAACGTACTTATATATGAATCTTCACGGAATTATTTATAAAGAGATACATCTTTCACGATGTATCAGCCCTTTTTCAACATACTTAGCCAGATTCATTAACGTAAGTTTAGCTCGATCCTATAATTCCTTCCACCCACCTTCCGCCAAATCCTCAAAAAATTAAAAAGATATTCATCATCTTCTCCACACATCGGACAAGGGACTGGGTTAACATTATAACCCCTAAATTTCCTCTCTCTTTCCCCAATGTCAATTGACCCTCCCCTTAAGTTCAAAATCTATTTTATTTCTTCCCCTTTCAACCCAAATTAAAATAAACTTATCCCACCCACCCCCGTATCCTTCATCTTACTATACAGACTCGGAGCAAAGAGGCAAAGAGGCCAAGAAGCAAAGAGGATGAAAAAACTAGGACTGCAAATCTCTCCTACTTTTTGCCAACAAAGCGTCCAAAAATGTCACTTCGGACGGACGCGAATGTTAGTGCTTTACGAACTTGCGTGCCACGAAACCCCATTGCATCGTGTAGTAGCGTCGAGCGCGTCACAAAAAAAGGTATAGAATGCGGTAAAAGCGGGAAGACATTTCTTGGAGTAAACTTTTGATATTAAAACTTGGATAAAGCAAATGGACTTTTTTTCACAAAACATACCTAATTTCGTATAAAAAATATTTCATTTTGTAATTAGTTGTTGTTTACTCGAATATCATGGTCTAGTTCTTCCAGCTGAACTTTCTCCGAAGCATTCTAGAAATAAGCTGGCTGATTGTCTTATCCATTTCGGGCTTACTTTGTTGTTTCGAATTTAGGATCAAAAAGAAGCAGACATAGTACATTGGCTCTTGTCAAAGCATCCTAGTACAGTATACCACAAGTTAGTATGCCCTGTCTCTTGTGGCACGAATGTGTTGAATCTATTTAGTTTTGAGCTCCTGGATTACGAAAGCACAGAGGTAGTTCGATTAGGCTGCATTTATAGGCACTCACCTGTCCCAGATCCGTCTCTGGGAAAAGTGATCACCTTGTAATTGGTCAACATACCATTCAGGCTCACAAACGAATAAACTAAGAAAACGGACACCGACGAAACAGCAATCATAGCATGAATAAGTGACGTGGGACTGGACATCACTGCTTATAGGGGATGTAGATCGACAATTGATCAGTTTTCGGGTAAACCTTACAACACTTCAAAAAAGTACATCCTTATGCGAAAGCCCAAAACACACGCGTGCGTGACCTCTCCAATACATAGAAGATGGAATCGAAAAAGTCGACACTAGAACACACGCTATAAAAATAGGAAAGATAATCACTTTGAAAATTTTGTGAACAATCAACATAAGCAACGAAACGTGACCAGACTAATTCATTTAAATTTTGAGTCCGAGCTTCCGGATGATAACAATAAAAATCTCAAAAGTTCTGGAACTACGTATCTAGCAAAGGTCATGATTGATGTTCAATAAAAATCTAAAAAAAATCTGGTGACAAGGAAGTTACTAACACGCAAGAAATTGCTAAATTACTCAACCAACAATTTACGTCACTGTTTACCAATGAGCCTTACGGTTCTCTCCCCAACAGTCTCTCTATGATGTACCAAATCTTAGGAAACCTATAACGATTTCTCTCAAGTCAACCAGGAATCAGATTTAGGCGCTTGGTGCCAACAGGGTGGCACACCCAGACAAGATACATTTAAACATGGCTTTCGAAAGATCTGTCAGTCTTAAAACCACTAATCGAAAGATTTCACTAGTTCCTCGAATAGAATATTGCCCTTTCAGACTAGAAGAACTCACGAATTACATGAATATTCAAGAAAACTGACAAGACAAGAAAACTATGGGCTGTCATCTTAATATCAGCTATAGCAAAAACCCTGGAACACATTGCGAACGCCAAAATTCTGGCATGTCTTCTTTCCAATAGTGCAATGTCACTGAACCAGTATGACTTAACTCCAGGAATGTCAATGGAGACCGGCCTTCTCAAAACTTACAATATCAGCACAAGCCTTCTGGACAAGGGAGTGTCTTTTGACCTGATTTTGCTTGACCTTGCCAAAGCATTCGACTAGGTGACTCACAGACAACATAGGAATAAACTATCAATATTTGGAATCTATACTGATGTGATAGAATGGGTGACGAATTTCCCAACAGACCGAAAGCAACAGGTGCAACTTTTCACCCATAACGATGATAGAGCATTCTCTAAACCATGCGATGTCATCAGTGGAGTACCTCAGTATAGGATTCTAGGCCTCACCACCTTCCCCATTTATATAAATGATAAGATGAAGAAAATCCCTAATAACATCAAACTCTAGGCAAATAATTCCAAGCTTTTCGGACCAGCTAACAAAGAAAGCCTGCAATCAGATCACCAGATAATCCAGAAGGGGTTCGATGAATTGTGACTCTGAGTTCAATATCAATAAATGCAACGTGCTCCATTTTGGCAGCAACAACTCTCACTACCAGTATACCATGTATGACTAGAACTAATTTCTGGTATTCAACTTCGAATCCGCAATGAAGAAAGACTTGTGAGTGCTTGTTGACAAGCAGTGGAAGTTCCACGGGCACTGGAAACAAGTGGTGTCAATGGCTAATTCAAGTCTTGGTCTACTGAAGGGTGCAATCACCACCGCTCCCGCAGAGTCTCTGTGAGACTTTAAAAGGCTATCGTTAGGTCTCTTGGATTTTCTGTGCTTTTGTAGCCTCTCCTTCTACAAGCTTGAAACTAGAACAATTGAAGGATTCAAAAGGTGCGTAAACGCGGGTATTACAGGTCTTACAGGTCTGCGACAAGAAACTTGAATACCTAAAACTCCCGACACCCGTTTTCAGAGGAGGTCAAGTTGACTTGTTGTTAAGGTGACATCATGCTGACCCACAGATTTAACACCAAACATACAACAACCTCATCAGTCATCATGCTTGTCGATACCACACTAGATGACACTGGAATAAGCTAGTCAAGCCATCAATAGAGATTAGAAACAGTTTCTAAACGTCATACCTACCCTTGTGGTCACGCTACCGAGTGTTTTCTAATTGCATCACTCCAGCGAACCTCTGCCGCGGCATCTCACTGGCACAGTAATACAGTGACTCATTGAAAATAACCGTCATTGACACGGAGCAGAACAGATCCAGCATGGACCTTAATTTGCCGGAGGCGCAATTATTCGGAACTTCTAATGTTCCAGATTTTAGTTCTAGATTCTAGTTCTTTTATTTTAGGCTATATGTAAAAACTTTTTGTTGGAAAGCACTGACTAATTACGACGATAACTGTGCTTGGTTAGAAGACAGAATAGACATGGTAGTTAAAGATCCAGTAATTATGTCTTCGAAAATGACACCCCCCCCACAGCCCTCAGGACAAGGGTTGTAAGTTATGTCCCGGAGGCATATGAGGGTTTTATGGAAAGGGTGGTAGTAAAAACTTCGGAGGGGGCTCATTGGATTGGCAATCAAAAATTCTAGTGCTGTTTTTGGGAATCAAAATGATTGGAGGGAAATTAGCCCCCCTCACGGCCTATTTTCCCTAAATGCACCCTATAGAAATTTTGAGATAGCCATTTGATCAAAAACAGTCCAAAGATCACATTTAGTTTGAAATTTATACTTCTAGTTTCCTTTTATGAGTCAAAAATGATGGAGGCTAACTAGTCCCCTCCTCAATACCCTCTTTCCCCAAACGCATCCGATCAAAATTGTTAGATAAACATTTTGTTCACAATAGTCCAAAGAACATATAATAATGTCTTCACAGCGGACACAACTCCCCAGAGCCCAGGGGTAACGGTTGAAATTTATCCCCGGGGGCATATGAGATTTTTATGGAACGGGTGGTAGTATAAACTTTGGATCGGATGTGGCTCATTTGATTGGAAATCAGAAGTTCTGGTGTCCCTTTTAAGAGTCAAAAGTGAATGGAGGGCAACCAGCCCTTCCCCAAAGCCAATCATTCCCCGAAACACATCCGATCAAAATTTTAAGAGAGTTATTTCGTTCAGCATTGTTGAAAGATTCAGGTGTGCATTTCAGAGAATGTTGAGGGGAGTATTGAGCTAAATAAAAAAATGTTATGTGCACACGGATAGTCAAAAGGGCATAACAGCAATATCTTAGGAACAGCTTGGCAAGCGAAGTTGGAACTAACAGGGCTTGTTGTGGGGGATATTGAACTAACCAAAAGAAAATATTTGTATCATAATGCTGATGCTTCTTACCATATTACTACTACTGCCACTAAAGCTAAGGCTACTACTATTAATTTTACTGCGATTACTACTACTGCTGTTACTAAAACTAAGGGTATTAAGGTGAAAATTTTGTAAAATATTGAAACTGCATGTAATTAAATCGAAACACATTATTCCCACACAGGTTGTGAAGAGGACGTACCAGAAATGCTTCAGGAGCGGTTGATGGTATTAAGTTTAAACTTCCAGCGTCTGTTGAAGGGGATGCTAAAGAAACCAAAAGGGCTATGAGCATACTTGCTACTAATGCTACTACAACTACTGCTGCTACGCAAGTTAAGAGTATTAAGGCGAAGCTTTCAAGAAACATTTAAAAAGATGTTGAACTAAATCCGAAGTTCTAATGCCATTTTTAAGAGTCAAAAGAGAATGGAAGGCAAGTAGCCCTCCTCCCGGACACATTTATTTTCCAAAAACATCCAGTCAAAACTTTGAGACAGTCATTTTGTTCAGCATAGTAGAAATGTCCATTAACTATGTCTCAAGAGATATTGGGTATGTCAACCCCCCAAAACTATGTAACTGGCCCATTATGCTTTAAAACTAAATATTGCTTTAAAATTAAATCAAAAGGTACTGTGTGTATATTTACCAATAAGACACGTCAGCAATATATCGAGAGCGACAGGGGGCATTAATTTGAAACTGTCGGACCTACTAATATTACTACTTCTGCTCTTACAATTTATACAAATCTAAAGAGTATAAGTGTATCCAAGTTGTTAGATAGCATAGATAAAATGTTTTGGGAATGATGATATCTTTTATTTTTCAGGTCACCTTGAGGTGTAAAATTAAATTAAACAATACTATTTGAGTCAGGATTAAACATCGGTGAAAAAGTTTTTCCAACATGCAGATAGCGAGCCAAACTATGGATTCTGATAAAAAAAAAAAAACAAAAAAAAAACGTAAAGATACGATTTTTCCACGAAAAAGAATATGTCAATAAAAAATGAACAGAAATCAATTTAAGAAAACTTTTTCCACAAACAAGTTTTTCAAAGAAACGCAGAGCTCCATTAAACCAAAAATGAGCAGAAATAAAGTCAAATAATTTTCAGTGCGCAAAACTACCACTAATCGCAGTCAATAAGAAACCCAAAACGAACAGAAATTACAATGAATAACTAAAAAAAAAATACTAAAAGGAAAAACAAATGGCCGTAGATTTTCAATTTAATACACATACACTGATATTTATTCCTGAAAATTTCAATTATTTTTTATTTATTAAAATGTATTTTGTTGTCAGTAAAGTACATATTATGTTCTGGTCTTGAGAAGGCATGGGGTCGTCAGCCTTTCTCATGTTAATTTTTGCTCATTTTGAGTTTGACTCGGTTCTTCATTGTAATTTATGTTCGTCTTTGGTTTCATTTATTTATTGATGGTAATTTAAGGTAGTTTTACGCTTGAAAGATTATTTGACTTTATTTCTGCTCATTTTTGGTTTAATGGGGCTCTTTACTTTTCTTTGAAAAACTTGTTCTGTGGAAAGTTTTTTAAATTCATCAGAGATAAATACCGAGGGTAGTAAGACAAATCTAAGAAGAGCACAAAAGCACACTTGACGCCTTGGCCGGGTAATAGTTACGTTTGGTTGCGAATTAAACACAATCAAGTCCTGTTTTTCTTTTTTTATTAAGAAAGTAGTATATATATCTATATATATAAAAATAAGTTGTCTGTGTGTGGATCTGTGGATCAGATGACGTCATGTTTGTTCGCATATGACGTCTGAATTATTTCACACTAATACAAAAGAAGAAAAAAACTAAAAAAGGTAAAAACTACGAAAAAAACTAAAAAGAAAAAAAAACTAAAAAAGCTAAAAAACTAAAAAAAAACTAAAAAAAGGTAAAAATCTAATAACTAAAAAAAAACTGAAAAAAATAAAAAAAGGCAAAAACTACAAAAAAATAAAAACTAATAAAAAAACTAAAAAAGCTAAAAAACTAAAAAAAAACTAAAAAAAGGTAAAAAACTAAAAAAAAACTAAAAACTAAAAAAGAAAAAACTAAAAAAAAGGAAAAAACTGAAAAATAAAAGAGAAAAAGAAAACTAAAAAAATATGAATAAATATATATAAAAATAAGTTGTTTGTGGGTTATGTCTGTCTGTCTGTCTGTCGAGTGACGTCGTGTTTGTCCGCATATGACGTCTGAATTATTTCACACTAATACAAAAGAAGAAAAAAAACTAAAAAAGGTAAAAACTACAAAAAAAAACTACAAAGAAAAAAAACTAAAAAAGCTAAAAAACTAAAAAAAACTAAAAAAAGGTAAAAAACTAAAAACTAAAAAAAACTGAAAAAACTAAAAAAAGGCAAAAACTAAAAAAAAAACTAAAAACTAATAAAAAAGCTAAAAAACTAAAAAACTAAAAAAACTAAAAAAACTAAAAAAAGGTAAAAAACAAAAAAAAAAAAACTAAAAACTAAAAAAGAAAAAACTAAAAAAAAGGAAAAAACTGAAAAATAAGAGAAAAAGAAAACTAAAAAAATATTAATAAATATAAAAAATATAAATATAAATATAATATAAATTAGCAATCAACAAAGCACCGAGACACAAATGACGACCGGGACACAGGGAGTATAAATGACGACCAGGACATAAGTAAAAAAAAAAAACTAAAAAAACTAAAAAAATGGTAAAAACTACAAAAAAACTAAAAACTAATAAAAAAACTAAAAAATCTAAAAATCTAAATAAACTAAAAAAGAAAAAAAAGAAAAAAGGAAAAAAATAAAGGAGAGAAACAAAACTAAAAAACGAATGTATATACAGACCGGGACACCGGGATACAAATGACGACCGGGACACAGGGAATATAAATGACGACCGGGACACAGGGACACAACTACAATGGGGACGCCGGGGGGCACAGGGGGATATAAATGACGACCGGGACACCGGGACACAAGGAATATAAATGACGCCCGGGACACTCAAAGAGAAATCACAGACTGGAACACCGGGACACAAATGACGACCGGGACACAGGGAATATAAATGACGACCGGGACACAGGGACATAACTACAAAGGGGACGCCGGGGTGCACAGGGGGATATATAAATGACGATGGCGACTCAGGGAATGGTCGATTAGCAATCACCATCAACAAAGCTCAAGGGCAATCATTAGAATCATGAGGTATAGATCTGAATACGGATTGTTTTCCCATGGACCATTATATGTTGCATGTTCAAGAGTCGGTAAACCTGACAATCTATTTATATGCACAGACAATGGGACAGCAAAGAATGTTGTATATTCGCAAGTTTTACGTAGTTAAAAACATATATATATATATATATATATATATATATATATATATATATATATATATATATATATATATATATATATATATATATATATATATATATATATCTATATTCACAGGTGGGACATAGGGACACAACTACAATGGCGCGTAACTAATATGGCGCGTAACGACTTACGCGCGCGGGGGGGCTTGGGGGGGCGCGAAGCGCCCCCACCAACTAGGTGTTGGGGTGGCGCGAAGCGCGACCCCAACAGCTAGTATATATATATATATATATATATATATATATATATATATGTGTGTGTGTGTGAGTGTGCGTTTAACAGACCACTCTGGAGACGACTAACGGCACTGACGTCTGATTCCCTCTACGCTGACAGACAAGAGCCTAACTCAAGTGAGGCAAGTACAGGTTCAACCATACACACCATCAAGTGTAGGAGTCTAAACAAACACTGAGATAAACAGATGTTACAATTGGTCTATTTAAGCTACATATTTTTTAGATTAATCATCAAGATAGATAACACAGGCTGACAGGAATAATTTAAAAATATTTCTTTCGTTCTAATTGTTATTCTATTTCACTCTTATTGTATATTTTAAATTTTTATCGTTTCTGTAATTGTATATAAACAACCGACTGGGCAGGGAAAGGCCGAATGGCACATTCTCTTTCTAATTTCAAACAACTAAACTTAATATAATTTTCGACCAATAATCTAGCCTGAAATACAATTAAAATCATGATCTGCTACCTGTTTTTACCCCTAAGTAGTGGATTTCCTATACAAAAAAATTGAAAAATTATTGTTCCAATTTTTTTTTTTGCCCAGGCGTAGTCTATTGAACCCGTCGGTACTTCCACAATTCCATAGTTCCACATGCTGAATGGTGTAATTTAATTATAACTCCTGAAGAAGTTGTTTCATGAAAACTCAGCCATCGTAAATCGAAACACAATTTGCGCAAATTTTAATCATTTCCAGGACAAAATCGACCGGCTAGGTTGAACACAATTATCAGAGACAGCCAAGCTGTTACTTAGTACATGTCACACCAGTGACGCCGAAGATTTGTCAGCTAAGCCACATACAGGGAAATGTTCAAAATTGATCATTCCACCCAAATTTAAGTCGTTCGCATTGACTTTCCGCTGGTTATGCATTAAAAGTGGATGAAGATACCGTATTCGCAAGGTGAACACCCTTGCAAGATATGAACAACCTTTGTTAAAGATTCCGCAAAAGAACATGATATACGACAGTCGTTGGCCCTCATTCAAAAGCGATATTTTAGTTTTTTATGCGTCGAGGAGAGGAGGGAGAAGTGACAAGAACTATCCTGGGAACGGGACTGTAGAAAACCTTCGTTTAATATCATGTTAAACTGGGAGCGTCCTCTTTTTATTCGAGTTTTCGGATTTTTTTTTGATTTTTTTTTTTTTTTTTTTTTAATAGCCTTTACCATCAGTGTGTTATATAGGTACCAAGCAACGGAATTAAGACTACAATGCATTCGCTGAAGAGCAGCCATTCGTACAATATTTTTTCTGGAGGGGGGCACAATTTCAAGAAAAATACAGAAATAGGAAATTATATAAAAGGCTAGGAATAATGAAAAAACACCAAAATATAGATCAGAGTGAGGACAGGGACTAGAGGCCACCTTTTCAGTAGCAGAGACCTGCTAAAAATCTGTGGTGAAAGAAGTTAAAATACAATTGTCGATAAGCCAAAATACGTTAAATTAAACTTTAAAATTTGGATCGGCCTTAATCATACATCCGTACAGTAAGAATTTGAGAGTGAGTTAAAGGATTTCCTCTGAGGGGTTCGGTACGAGAAGAATCCTTTGGTATACATAGATAACTTCGAAGACCACACTGCCTTTCCATGACGAAAGTAAAACAGTTCAAAATAGGGATGATACCTTTTTATTGACAGTGAAATATAAAATTATTTAACTGGATATTTCGAACACATATACAGTGTTCATCATCAGCAGTAAAACTCAAAAAAATCAGCAGTAAAAGCAGAGTTTTACTGCTGATGATGAACACTGTATATGTGTTCGAAATATCCAGTTAAATAATTTTATATTTCACTGTCAATAAAAAGGTATCATCCCTATTTTGAACTGTTTTACTTTCGCCTTTGGTATACAGGTTCATAAAAATGAAAAAATAGGGCCATACTATTGGCTGATCCGTATGTTTGTTCGCGCAAGATTTGGTTTACATACCATACAAAATAATATATAAATCCATATATATATATATATATATATATATATATATGAGGCAAGTACGCGGGAATTTTTTCGGGGGGGGGGGGCAAAACCTTCGAAACCGCAGATATAGAGTACCACCTTTTCTATTTAGTAATGCAAAAAGCAAGTATATCGGAAAATACAGATTAACTTTAATCTGCAGTATAGTAGCGGAGGGAGAAAGAAGACTGAAGCCTCAAAAGTACGTTTTAGGCTCAGGTTATGTTCATAGCGATTTAGAACAAGTGATTAATCTATTATATCTCACTGAAAGGGAAATTTTAGGATTAACAGTGCAATATGGGTGCTTTGGGGGGTAGTTCTTCTATTGCAAACGTAGATTTTAATGAAGAATGATAGTTTCCAAAGTTGATCCATTAAAAGCTGTACTTTATCCTGAAAAGGGGGGGGGGACAAACGCCCTAATACCAAGGATAATTCTATTTTGCTGTGGAAAGCAAACTCTTTACAAAAAATAACAGTACAATTGCTAATTACTTCAAAGAGGGTAAAAAGTTACACAGAAAATGGGTTAATAATTGGGCAGTGACTTGACCGGATAATTGATGATGTGTGTCCAGTCTTGGTAATATTCATTTTCTGTATGTTAAGTGCAAATCCTTTCAGTAGAAGTATTCGATAGCTCTTTGAAGGGAGGGGATAATCCTAAACGGTGGGTGTTGAAGTTTGACTCTTTTTCTGTTTTACTTAAAACAGTAAAAAACTTTAGCGTAAAGAGCAAGGCGTTGAGGAGGGAACAGCCCCTTTCATATATAGAATAATCTCTGTTCCTTTTAAGTTTTAATATCGCTCCTTACTTTCAGTTAAAAAAACTTGTTTTTTTTTTTAATTTCTGAACGTTTTTGAATTAATGAATGTTTTGATCTTGACTCTCCATACATGAATAATTAAAACGAAATTTGCATATTAATTTATTTTTATGGCTAAATGGCTTTCTCATAGTTTTGATCCGACGATTTTGAGAAAAAAGGAGCGGGGGAGTAGGCCTAGTTGTCCTCCAATTTCTTGGTTATATAAAAAGGCAACTAGAACTTTTAATTTCTTACAGACGTTTTTATTAGTAAGAATATACGTAACTTACGAATTAACTTACGTAACGAACTTCTAAAATTGTATGTTTTTATTACGTATGTGAGGGGTTCATCCCCTCGTCAATACCTCGCTCTCAGAAAGGCCGTAATCAGAATTAATAGTTGAAATTAATAAAGTTACTTTAGCGTAAAGAGCTAGGTATTAGGAGGAGGTGAACCCCTCATATACGTAATAATTTCTGTTCTATTTAAGTTTTAATGCTGCTCCTTACTTTCAGGTAAAAAGAACTTTTTGATATTTATTTTTTTATTTTTCTTTAAAAAACTGCTATAAAATCCTGCGCCTCCTTCATGGAAATTTTCTTCCCCCGTGGAAAGATCCCCCGCATAGCCCCCTCCTTTCAACCACTCCCACCAACCAAAAAATCCCCCTGAAAGCGTCTGTACACTTCCCAATAACCATTACTATGTGTAAACACTGGCCAAAGTTTGTAACTTGCAGCCCCTCCCACGGGGACTGTGGAGGAGTAAGTTGTCCCCAAAGACATAGTTATTAGGTTTTTCGATAATGCTGAACAAAATGGCTATCTCAAAATTTTGATCCGTTGACTTTGGAAAAAATGAGCGTGGAAGGGGGCCTAGGTGACCTCCAATTTTTTGGTCACTTAAAAGGGCAGTAGAACTTTTCATTTTCGTTAGAATGAGCCCTCACACGACATTATAGGACCAATGGGTCGATATGATCACCCCTGGGGAAAAAAAACAAACAAACAAATTAATACGCATCCGTGATCTGTCTTGTGGCAAATTAAATAAAAAAAAACAATCTTTTTAGCTGAAAGTAAGGAGCGACATTAAAACTTAAAACGAACAGAAATTACTCCGTATATGAAATGGGTTGTCCCCTCCGCAATCCCTCGCTCTTTACGCTAAAGCTTTTAATTGTTTTAAAAAGTAGAATTGTGGCAAAAAGTGAAACTTTAGCGTAAAGAGCGAGGGATTGCGGAGGGGACAACCCATTTCATATACGGAGTAATTTCTGTTCGTTTTAAGTTTTAATGTCGCTCCTTACTTTCAGCTAAAAAAATTAGTTTTTTTTTTTATTTAATTTCTGAACGTTTTTGAATTAATGTATGTTTGATTTTGGCTCTCCGCAGATAAATTATTAAAATGAAATTTGTGTATTAATTCTTTTTTTGGCTAAATGGCTTTCTCTTAGTTTTGATCAGACGATTTTGAGAAATAAGGGGTGGAGAAGGAGGCCTAGTTGCCCTCCAATTTTTCGGTTACTTAAAAAGGCAACTAGAACTTTTAATTTTTAACGAACGTTTTTATTAGTAAAAAATA
Organism: Artemia franciscana; assembly: GCF_032884065.1. Taxonomy (NCBI): domain Eukaryota; kingdom Metazoa; phylum Arthropoda; class Branchiopoda; order Anostraca; family Artemiidae; genus Artemia; species Artemia franciscana. The sequence goes on from NC_088867.1 coordinate 47,161,112, forward strand.
TACGTAACTTAAGAATTAACTTACATAACAAACTTTCATAACCTTATATTTTTATTATGTATACGAGGGGGTTTGTACCCTCGTTAATACCTCGCTCTTTACACTAAATCGTAAGTTTTGTCCCAATTCTTTAAGAATGACCCCTGAATCAGAAAGGCTGTAGAATAAATAGTTGAAATTACTAAAAATACTTTAGCATAAAGAGCAAGGAATTTATCTCCTCCTAAATACCTCGCTCTTTATGCTAAAGTATTTTTAGAACCCCTCATATGCGTAATAATCTCTGTTCGTTTTAAGTTTCAATGCTACTTCTTCCTTTCATTTGAAAAAACGTTTTCATGTTTATTTTTCATTGTTTTCTTATAGTAATGCTAAAGAATCCTGCGCCCTTTTCATTGAATTTTTCTTCCCCCATGACAGATTTCTCCAAGGAAGATCCTCCAACATAGCCCCCTCTCCTCAGCCCCACCCCCAAACAAAATAAAATCCCCCTGAAAACGTCTGTACACTTCCCAATAACCATTACTATATGTAAACACTGGTCAAAGTTTGTAACTTGCAGCCCCTCCCCCAGCGATTGTGGGGGAGTAAGTCATCCCCAAAGACATAGTTATTATGGTTTTCGACTATGCTGAACAAAATGGCTATCTCAAAATTTCGATCCGTTGACTTTGGGAAAAAATTGAGCGTGGGAGGGGGCCTAGATGCCCTCCAATTTTTTTGGTCACTTAAAAAGGGCACTAGAACTTTTCATTTCCGTTAGAATGAGCCCTCTTGCGACATTCTAGGACCACTTGTTCGATACGATGACCCCTGGGAAAAAAAACAACAACAAAAAAACAAACAAATTAACACGCACCCGTGATTTGTCTTCTGGGAAAAAATACAAAATTCCACATTTTTGTAGATAGGAGCTTGAAACTTCTACAGTAGGGTTCTCTGATACGCTGAATCTGATGGTGTCATTTTCGTTAAGATCCTACGACTTTTAGGGGGTGTTTCCCCCTATTTTCCTAAATAAGGCAAATTTTCTCAGGCTCGTAACTTTTGATGATGAAACTTATATATTTAAAATCAGCATTAAAATGCGATTCTTTTGATGTAGCTATTGATATCAAAATTCAATTTTTTAGAGTTTTGGTTACTATTGAGCCGGGTCGCTATATACAGTTCGTTACCACGAACTGTTTGAAAATACAAAATTCCACATTTTTGTAGATAGGAGCTAGAAACATCTACTGTGGGGTTCTCTGATACGCTGAATCTGAGGGTGTGATTTTCGTTAAAATTCTATGACTTTTAAGGGGCGTTCCCCCTATTTTCTAAAATGAGGCAAATTTTCTCAGGCTCGTAACTTTTGACGAGTAGGACTAAACTTGGTGAAACTTATATATTTAAAATCAGGATTAAAATGCGATTCTTTTGATGTAGCTATTGGTATCAAAATTCAATGTTTTAGAGTTTTGGTTACTATTGAGCCGGGTCGCTCCTTACTACAGTTCGTTACCACGAACTGTTTGATAAGATTCCTTTAGTTTAATGTTACCCAGCGAAGCTACGAGCCTGAGAAAATTTGCCTCATTTTCGAAAAAAAATTCTTTCTTTTTTTTTTCTTTGTTCTTGCCAGGGGTGATCGTATCAGATCAATGGTCCTCGAAATTTGGAAGAGGGTAGTAAAAAATTAAATATTTTTCACTATTATATTAAATAGATTTCACCTGTTATCGGTATATTTTTTGTTTCAACTATATATTGTTTAATTTATAAAAAATAACCAATTATGAAGTTATTGTTTTAACATCGTTGCTTTGACTTTAACATCGTTGCAGCCTAGTAAAGAAGGAACCACGGCCCAAAGTAGCCGAAAAAGTAAAAAACGCGCTCTAATAAAAACTGGCTAGTGAGAATAAAGGCGTTTCCCCCTATTTTCTAAAATAAGGCAAATTTTCTCAGAATCGTAACTTTTGATGGGTAAGTCTAAACTTAACAAAACTTATATATTTAAAATCAGCATTAAAATGTGATTCTTTTGATGGAACTATTGTTATAGAAATTCCGTTTCTTAGAGTTTCGGTTAATATTGAGCGGAGTCGCTCCTTACTACAGTTCGTTACCACGAACTGTTTTAAAATTAGCTTCGGTTAAGTTGAAATCTAAGTTTAGGTATATTTTTATTAATATACTTAATATATAGAGATGATATTTTGGTTGGGTTAGGTTACGTTAGGTATTTAATATAATGTGTTCTGTGCGAGCCCCCTGCCATAATCCTTAGTTGTAGTTTCCATAATTTTGTTACTAAAGTATTGTATTTTCATTATATTTTGGTATATTTCATTATAATTAACCTAACATCACTTCTCGAGTGTGTACTGGCTAAGACACAAGTATCAAAACATTAAATGGACTACACGGGCAGGCATATAAATGGGAGGGAAGGGGACTACGTGACAATCCCAAAATCTTGCAATTTTTACCCTACTTTAAACATTACCCTACTTTTCTAGCATAACTTGTTTGTTTCGGTACCCCCCCCCCAATATTATTGTGAATGGTCCTGAACTCGGCTGTAGGTAATCAATATATTCAATGTAATGATTTTTAGCAATTAGTTCCAAGTTACTAGATTAGGCTACTCGGAAAATATAAACTAGCGTATCTACACTGCCTTTCGAAACAAAACTTCGAAAAGACGTCCAGGAGTATTTCAAACGTCAGTAATCAATACAGTAATCCAATAGGAATTGACGATTTATTGCACAGAGGCTTCAATTGGAGGGAGGGGGCATTGACCACCAAGATTATCTACCCCCCCCCCCTCAGAATTTGAAAAATACATTTTTTCGATATTCTCATTAAAAAGTGTTTTTGTTGGTTCTTACATAAAAAAATAGACCTCCCCCTAATTTCCATGAATTGACGCAAAAGCTATTGCATCTAACCCCAAACCATGAATAACTTAAAAAAAAATAAAACTCAATTAAAAAAAAATTAAACTGGAGGCGCCTAAAAGAATCTCGAAAATAGAATTTCTAAAGCGCAATGAAGTTCAATTAAAGCCCAGAGGCTTCAATTGGAGGGAGGGGGCATTGCCCATCAAGATTATCTACCCCCCCCCCAGAATTTGAAAAATATATTTTTTCGGTATTCTCATTAAAAAATGTCTTTGATGGTGCTTACATTAAAAAAATAGCCCTCCCCCTAATTTCAATGAATTGACGCAACAGCTATTGTATCTAACCCCAAATCATGAATAACTTTTCAAAAAACAAAACTCAATTAAACTGTAGGCGCCCAAAAGGATCTCCAAATGAAATTTTTAAAGCGCAATGAAATAAGAATTTTGCTATTGGACAACCCGACAGGGTATTTTGCTAAACAGTCACACTTTCAAACAATTTGATAAAAGACTAGAAGAAACTTCAATTAGATTAAAGACCCCATCAAACGCCATTTAGCAGAGTTCGGCCGTTAAAAAAAAGTCAAAATTTTATTGTTTTACGAATTTCCACAGGAAAGGAACACAAGTTTATAAGTACTCCGTACCATAAACTTTCACCTATAGATAAAATTGATGATCTATTATAGCCTCTTGCAAGATCTCTGTGTGTCGGACCCACTTGAAAATTAAAGACAATGACGAATTTACAAGCAACAACGCAGAAAAATTGAATGCTGAATATTTCGACGCTACCATCAAAGGGAACGGGCCTTCCCAGCAGCAACAAAGAGACGACCACGTAAAACATTAAGAAATACGGTAGCAAAGGAGTTCACAACTTTTGAAGTGTAAATAATTTAATATGAATTTTGCACGACTTTGCAACCGGCTGGTATGCGTTAGGTGACATTTTATCAATTCAGAAAATGTAATTCTAACTTTAAATCGTCACTATAAGCATTTTTCCATCCTATTTTACTTTTTGTTATTTTAGATTGTTTATCGTATATTTTATTGCTTCAAAAAACTTTTTGTAACGTTCAAATTAATTACTTTGTGCTTTTAAAAATTATATGCTCTTTTTGTATGGCTTCGCCTGTGTTTTGTTTGGTATTCTCATCTTCTTTGTTACAGATGAGAAAGGTCCTTGAAAGCAGGATCGAAATATTTTGCTTTCTCTTTAATTTTTCCCCTTATTAGTGACAAAAACATGCACGCATTAATTTTCGACGGTCATGTAACATTTTAAGTCTGAGAATTTGACAATTGCTAAAACATGGACATTACTGTCCTAGTATGTCGAGGCAAGATTCTTGTGGTAAAAAAAAATTAAACACAACTCTGTTTTATACTTCCACATTTTAAATGTTTACTGTATCATCACACCAGGTCTCAAATCACTGAGGCCTATCTGCGCACATAAGGCAGGGCGTGAAGGGGCGACTGATTACCCAACAATAAACATGTATGCAAGAGGGCTTTTTGTTTATGCCCCCCTCCTATTGCCTATTTTGCTTTTCGATTATGAGCCCACACCACCGAATTGAATCCCTGCATAAGCCTACCCCACGTATAGAATCTCCTAATGCACCCTTAAGGGTCAGGGCTATGGTACCTACACAATACAAAGAACCGGCATTAGAAAGATATCCATTAAAAAAAAAAAAAAAAAAAAAAAAAAAAAAAAAAAAAAAAAAAAGGCAGTGTTTGATGAGAACTTGACGTCACGTCACCATGATTTAGATCACTTAATATTAAAATAAATATTTCTAACCTAAAATTTGACCCTGTAAAGGGGAAGGGGGGCTAACAACCGAAACTTTGATGTTCGATCAGAAAAACAGCTTACATGCATTTATCAGCAAAAAAATTTATCTGTGAAAATGCAGTGGAAAGGGCCATGATTTCGCTAATTTTACAACGAAGTTACCCTTAGGAGACATTGGTCCAAAGTCACTGGAATGCCACGATCTGGAATCTAAAAGTCGAATAGATTACAATTCCTGGTCACACACAGAAATCTGGTCTTAAGGGTGAGCTATTCAGGTCCAGAATTGAAGCTGTGACGCTTCTAGGCCAAGCGGTTTCGCAACACCGTTTTTGCAAAATTTTCAGGAAAATCTCCAAAAATTAGGGAATAGTAGAAGCATTGAAGAGAACGCAACTGATACAGAATTCCTGTATTGCTTTAAAATCACTTTCTTGTGAATAACCAGCGCGGTGGCGGAGTACACCCGGCTCTTTCATGATAAATCACCAGCGATAATTTATTGCACCCCCGACCCAGGCCTGTTGGTAAATCTGGGCTTGGGGTAACATTCAACACCTTGGTAATTTTAGGAAAGTGCTCTAACTTACTTCTTGTTTTGCTAACCAAAGAAAAGACAAAAAATAGTGAAATGTATAGCAGGCTTTTCTTCTATTAATTAAAAGTTATCCAAGCAAGGATGTTTTATACCAAGAACTAAATGATACTCTGAATGACGATTACGATCAACCACCTGGAGTATAAATCTCGGTTTAAAAAATATTGAGTTAAAACACAGCCAATTTGCATTGTTTACTACTTCAACAGAATAAAAGGAATAACTGGTAGTCCCTTGTTACCATAAACCACTAAATTACTGTTTTACCTTGATAAGAACTTAAGTAAAAACGTCATACCATTAGTCAAGAATTTTTAACGAACTACTCTTATCGTTATTACAAAAAAATTATGAGCAAGAATAAATAAAATGGAAAATACTATTCAATAGCCCAATGTTTAAAGAAACTCGAATGGTCCCCTTTAAAGCAGAACTTGTATCTACCTATCGGGTCAGAATAGGACTTATGTCCTGACCAGATCCAAAATTAAAATAAAATTATGTTTGAAACAAAAGGTTATTAATCTTATCTTATCTGCCATGTTTTGAAGAATTTAGCTCTGAGACAGGGAAGCGACGGAAGTTCGAAAAAAAGTACAAAAATACACACATCATATGTAAAATATTAGAAATTATGCAGAATTTTGCCGGGGCAAAGGACCCACCCATAGCATATTTTGCCCGTATTTTGCAATTTCTCTACCCTGTGACGCGTAGACATTACCCCCATTCATTAATTTGTTCATATAAAACATTAATTTGTTCCCATAATTTTCGGTAAGTTCTACATGGTATGCTGTTTCTGAATTTTGACGAACATAAAAAAAAAACATTCCTTATATCCCCTGAACTCATAAACAATTGCAAGGACCAATTAGTCAAAGAAATAACGTAACATGTGTTCCTAATAAGGTATCGTGGATGGCATCTATAACAACCGAGGGGGTTCCTATGCTATTACTAGTGTCCCTGAAGTATGTCAATAAAAGAATTATCTAAATTATCAAAGCAACAGCTTTCATATGACTGATCGTTCAATGTATTGTTCAAGGATTTTATTCAGGTTTTCCCATATTTTTTTCACGGCTTTAAGAGTAGGACTAACGGGTAATTAATTACCGTCGAATGCCTAGACCTCTGCAAGGTTTGTGCTAGATAGAAAAATAATTACTACTTAAGCTCCATTGCATTTAGCGTAAGTATTGCTGTAGATTGTATGGTGTTTTAAAAGATACACACCTATTCAGGCTAATAGGTTTTTATAGATGATACACATTATGTCAAATATTTCAAAAATTGAGAAAAGGATTTGAATAAGTTTAGTCACACAGAAACAACTGAACTTCCAGAACCAAAATATTGGGTTCTTAAAAGAAAAATGTCACATTTTTGACGTTTTACTCCCTTTACCCACCATCCCAAACGAACTTCATGCGCACCTTACTGCCGTTTATCACCAGCTAATCCATGGTAGGTCATCAATTCCCAAAGAAAATGACATGCCATATATAAAGAAAATTACTTTCAACGATTGCATTATATGTATCCGAACATTACTATTATATCTAATTCAAGATAAGATTTTCGTGTTTAGCCCAATATGATCTTCTCACGACAAACAATACACTTGAATGAATAAGTAGGCTGAAGCCCTATTATAAATATGAGTGTATAATTAATAAAAAAGCAGACCTTGAACTCTTAAGAAACAAAAAAAGGCACTCTAAAGTAAGGACCACTGGGGGCTTATAGAACCAGTGAAATTCTATTCAAATGGACGAGATTTGAAAAGAGGATAGAGACCGCTTGTAGTTTTAGTTTACAACCATCTAGATGAGCTGTTTCTTAGCTTGAACCTGTTATGGGACAGTGGAACTGATCTTTTTGGAATCAGCAAAAATTTGGCAGTTACAATGCGTTTTCTCATTGATTGATCGAAATATAAGATTTTTGAACTTATCCTTTACTAACACACTGCTAAGAGCAAATCATTTACCTAGATACTAAAGCTCAAATGAATATAAATGTGGCCAAGTTATATCGGCTTTGACTAGCTGATTGTGTCTCAAAAAAAAAGACTTCAAAAAAAAAAAACTACACACATGAACAGTGGAAAATACCCATACTTTCAGACACTGGAACGAGCATTTTTTCTTCAATATTGGCACTCTTGAAAGCACATCGTTGCAGATAGGCACATTTCAGAAACGTACGCAAGTAACGAAAACCCCACTGTTAATCTCACCACAACCTCTTCTATTTGATCATTTCTCGGGAAACCCATGACAAAAATGAACCAAAGGAGATCAGTTCGTCATTATGTTCTGTAGCCTCAACAGCTGATATACTCTAATGCCAACACTAATAACATCAAAATAAGGTGGATGTCTGATTAACGGTCAAAACATGCTCAACGATTGACCTGGGTCTTGCCATCATAGGACACTGGCTGAACCAAACTTGTTTACCTGTTCGGCCAAAAATAGGCGAATTTTGAAATGTTTTTGAAAAAAGTGCTCAAGTTAGTTATTATAAAAATCCATTTTCGTGGAAATCCTAGAAAAACTATTTAGCTTCTCCCGTTTTGTGATGGAGGGATATTTAGATACATCATTAGTGTTTTTTTTTTCGACTGAACAGAGTATGATTCTTTTGAAAGTTCATGATAGAACCGTCCCTGAAAATACTCTAGCATACCTGCTTGGAAAACATTAAAGATCACCGTACCGCTTCAGAGAGCTTTTGGAGTTCCCTTTTGTACCACCGAAGTTGATTCAAAACTTTGTAGACACAAAAATATTATTCATGCTGAATGTACACTGAACAAACAGCGCTTTGCTAACAATTAGGGAGACTACGTCTTCTTTTTTTTTTATCTAACCTCTCGTTGGCTTTTCAAAATGTAGACACTTAAGATCACCTATCAACATTTACCAAATTGCTCTTAAAGTTCCCTGTGACAGAATTCTTTAATAGGCCGTTTCTTTGAGATGGTCAGCCGATGCTTTTTGACAACGTTTATAGCAATTTCATTTCCAGGCTAGTCTTTCTGTCACCTAAATATTAGAAAAAAACTGAAAAATTGACCGGTTGATGGACTTAAATATGGTAACACTAAAAAAATAAGTAATTCTTACAGGCAAGGATGTTCAGGGAGGAATCAAGCACCACCCTGCCCAAACAGCCAAAAATAAAACTTAAATTTTACTATTTAGTGTGACGCTCGTCTAAAGAAAAACAATTTAAAAAATTATCCCCCCCCTAACTAATTGTCCACAGCCTGCTCCCCAGTAAGATATTCTGTGGTAGGACTTATTTAGAGTGGAAGCTTATTTATTTAGCTGATTTAAGCATAAAATACATTTACCAAGTATTTTCACAAGCAGAAAAAAAGGAACCTATTATATTCTTTAGAAACCAAAACAACTTCCAAACCACATTAAAACGGAGCGGATGAATCAATGCAACCTGCTCAGCTAAAATAGAGCAAAAAAATGTCAATCCCTAAAATTTAGTTTGAATAGGCTGAATGATTGCTTGGAGTTTCCGATATCAAAGTGTTTTTTTTTTCTTCCAAGGCAATTACTTTCGAACTTACAAGTTCGTATTGCCTACCAGTCTTCTAACGTTGCTGTCCAAAGAAGTCAAAAAGGCCAGTTAATGCTCACAATTTATTTACTGTACAAAACAAGCATCTCCTATTCAATAAATCCGTGGAGAACAAAAATATCTGTACATTCGCGCATTTATACACATAAAAGGAAATGCACCTGTCAATAACAGATGGGAAAGGGGGGAACGCCTAGTCCACCAATTCACGAACGCTCGACCGCACGATACGAAAACAAAAGAAAAATCTACAAATAAACTTTAAAATTATATATATATAAAAAGCACTCTTTTGAGATACATTTAGATATCGAATTTCGTCGGACGTTCAAAATTTACAATTCGACTATCTACAGAATTAAATGAACAAAATCACAGGCTTTCTATAAAGAATTCTTTGTACCTTTCCAAAAAAGGGGGATAATCAGTCGTATCGTTGAACGGTGACGAGTACTGCAAAAACAGACATAAAATTGAAGTCACCATTGACAATCACGAGTAAGACTTTCAGCTCAAAGAGCTGAAGGCTTTATTCTTCATCAAACGAGACTGAAAACAGTAAGAGCTTAAAGCAAGTTTTTTTTTATTTTTTAGTTTAATAGAAAAATTCGAGTATCTGAACTTCAGAAACATAATCATATTTAAAAGTAAATTATTAAGCTTTCATCAGTTACTGTTTTCTGCTCCGCCTGATTTTAGCTTTTGGACATCGAACAAACGCCCAAATGTTTCTGACGCACAGCCATTTCAAAAACTTGTCAAATCCGGCAACACTGACCAGAGTAAAATAAATAGTCTTTAAAAAGGATCACAAATATTACGGTGTACAAGAAAACAAAAGTTGCAGTCGTGTACTTCCATTTTGAGGTAAAGAATAAAGAGGAGTTTGGTGAAAGTACAACCTATATAAGACAATGATGGTTCCCATTTCCACGTCAATGCTAGAAAAAAAACAAAAAACAATAAAACTAACCTACCAATATTTTTATAGATACTCAAATAGTTTACTTCAAATTTTAAAGAGATGCTACGAATATAGAACTTCTAAATTCTGAAATAAACAGTTGTAGAAGCATAGAGATGGTAGAAATGGGAGTAATAAAAAAAAAGAAGAAAAAGAACCTATCACTGGTTTGAAAAAAACGGTACAAAACCGCAATTGGCCAAGCCTTTTCCAACAGACTAGTGTTAGTAGACAAACAGACAGAGAGCCAGCCAGGTTAGCAAACACTGAAATCACAGCACTGAAAACTTCTTTGCTCGACTGCTTGTTTGAGATTCGCTCTTGAACTTGGTCCCAAACAACTCCATAATAAAAAAGGGAGAAAAACACGTCGATTTTAGTTAAAAACACACAACTGGAACACTTTATTATCTTGTACTCACAGGTAAATAATTTGTGTTGCACAATCAAGCAAGCTTCATCCACATTTGCCGGAATAGGGACACCATAAGATGAGAAATAAGCGTCAACTGCGGCTTCAGAAAATCATGCGGTTATAATTTAGACCGTGTTTAGGTTTGAAGTCTTTTTATGAATGAGATCACAGCACAAAAATCGAGGATCGATATCCTCAGGCTTTCCCCACTTTCAAGGGGAGGAGTCTCTTGGAGGAAACTATGGGAAGATCCAACACATCTTATGTCAAGGAATTAAGGCAGTCAGGTTGCTTTGAATCCTTCCCCTGGTTTCTAACAAGGGGGCTTCTCCCCCATCTATCACCAACAGGTGAGCCACTCGACGCCAGCCTAACTAGCGACGAAAGCAGCCATATGCTCATATGCAAGGATATTGCGCGCGTCCATTGCGAAGTCTAGCTTGCAAGAAGAGTCGCTATAATCAAGACCAGGAGAGGATGAAGGTGTTGAAACATATGATGACGAAGATGGTGTTGGAGATAGTTGTGCCAATCGTATTGACTCAGCAATCTGACGCTCATCATAAAGGACGCAAATAGAACCATTTTCACCAATTCTATAAGACACTTCGGATGGATCCACCCACATTGTTAATTCACTTGGAAACAGGGTATACAGAAACGTCGCTGGAATACCCGAGTCTTCACCTGCCTGAGCAAGTAAAGGGTCAATTTTCCCGTTAATCCTTATACATCTGTATCCTGATCCCTTACAGGGCCTTTCAGGAAACCAATGGTCCCTGTATCTCAATCTTAGGGTTTCAATAATATTTTCTCGTAACATGTCTAACTGATGTTGCGGAATGGCGGCCGCGGTTTTCTTCAACCTGACCAGGCTGACAAGAAAATTGGCAGCAGATGTCACTTCTAATCTCATTTTTATTTTTCGCTTTGAAACAAATCACAGCTCAATCTTTCTGCAAAAATCGATCTGGGATAGCGACAGAAAATACCTGGAAGGAAAATAAAATATTTTTAAAATTCTTTCCATTATTCATTCAATTTGGCACAACTAGGTAGGAAAATGGAAAGGCGGTGCAAAAAAGAACATAAAAAGCTAAGGGAGTCTATACAATATACTAGTAAAATAAACGGTATAACTCACTTGCCGTTTCCTTTTAAACAATTGAACAACAAATTTTTGTTTAAAGGATAGATCTAATCTCCTGACCTGCCACCCCACAGGAGGACAACTTGCTTTTCGTTAGGGGGACCCTTCTTTTGTTCTAGCCACACAATGGAATCAAGCCATATTTTTCGAGAGGTTATTGTTTAACACAAGGTAAGTCAAATGAGCACCTTAGACCAGGGACGTACACAGGGGAAGTACATCCCTTTCAAATCCTAAGTTTTCCCGAATTACGGCATTTTTTTTCTTGTAAACATTTCATAATTCTTCCTCAACTTTTCCATAAAACAAGGAATCTAATTGTGCAATTTTTACTTTTAAAAGCATGTTTCCTTTGTAAGTGTTTATAAGCAATTAAAAGATATTTACAAGTAATTAAGTCAATATAAGTAATTGTAATCCATTTAGAAGTAATTTAATAGCTAAAAAGCAATTTATAAGTATTTTCAGTGTCAGACAACGTATTGACACATTAATCCCTAAGCATACATGCAGCAGCCCAACCACAATAGAGTAGTATTACTAAATTACGAGGACCGAGTTTCGATGCTTCAGCCATTTAAGCACAATATTAAGAAATAGTGCATCAAATAATAGGTATCATATCCGCTGATCTTATAAGGGGTCAACCATTATGTTTTAAGGCTTAGGTGCTCAGCCCTCTTAAGACCCTTCAAATCAAAAGCAAAATTTTGAGGAAACAGACACCCTTCGTGTCTCGAGGATAACCATTTGAAATGAAAAACAAAAAAGCAGAAACTATTAAAAACACTTTTAAATAAGAATAGAAAGAAAAAAACTAAACAAGAACAAAACGTGTCCTATAGGAGCCCTCCCCTGCCTTTTCTGCTGAAGTTTAACTACGTCAAAATAATACCAGTTGGCACGTGGAAGCGTTATTTCCCTCTTGCCTTTCAAAAATCGAGCCAAAAATTTGTGGTGTAAATAAATAAATCCTTTCGTACGACATCCCACCCCATTGGGGGCCGATTGTTTAGGCAGGGGACCTTTCTTTCGTTATAGACCTCTCGAGTGGAATCAAGCAATATTTTACGTAGAAACTTTTGTTTGACACGAGGTGAAATGAGCATCTTAGGCCAAGGACGTGCGCAATGGAACAGAAACCCCAACTGAAATCTTAAAAATTTTCCGAATGTACGGCACCCTTTTCTTGCCGACATTTAACAAATCTTTTTCTCGATCTTTCGAAGGACCGATATTGCAAAACCATACTTGACGAATTACAATGACTTCCAAAATTCTAATGTTAATTTAGACAACTGTTAAGGCCACGGGTATACTTGAAGAAAACCCCAAAATTCTGAAAACTGCTGTAAAATAAGCAAACCTTATTCCTAAAAGTGCAGTGCTTCACTCCCATCCCCTTCCTTGATGAATAAATACATAGCCCACTATGTATAATTCCATCATATTTTGATGTACATGAACAGTTGTAACACCCGATTGATCTTTATCTTAACATCGGGGCGTTACAACCAATTTGCAGTACGAATACAACAGGTGTTTTCATCCATCGGAGGAGAGGTATGGGGGGGGGGAGTAGATTGAAGCAGAGCGAATTAGGAACGAGATAAGTAAGCATCCATGATTGATTTAAAGTAGTTTTCAAAAATTCTCAGGTTTTCATTCATTTGTGCCTCTGGTGTTCGCAATTAACCAAGTTTGCAATCACTTGGATTAAACAAAAAGGACATTTTCAAAGCGCACATTTAATCGATTTTTTCCTAAAAACAAAATTCAGAAAATGAACACGAGCATATTTGATAAAAAATTACCAGTAACCGATCCATTCATTGCTGGTAATAAGTCATTTAGATATTTTTGAAAGCTGACAATAATAGTAATGCAACTAGCAAAATAAAAAAAAACATTAAAACTCAGTCAACTATGACAAATAGAACTTCAGTTGAATTTACGGCCTAGGCTAGTCTTACATAGAATTGTCAATGAGATAATTTATTTTTAAATCCAATTTTACAAGTTTAAATTATCTAATTTTGACAAGGAAGGAGGGCGCTTGATAATTGTGTTACGTGAAAATACAACCTGTAATAAAATCATCTGGATTATGTACGACAAAGTGGAGCAAAACATGAAATACATGCGTCTTTAAGCAAACTTTTTTATTGGTCTTTGTAAGTATTTTAGTCGAGAATTCTCCTTTGTAAATGGAGACAACTATCCATTTAGAATTTTTTTTTAAGGGCTTTTGCAAATTCAGGAAATTAGCTGAGTTTAAGTAAATGAAAATCTGGCAAAATTCTAGATGATGACTTTTGATAATCTAAGAAAGTGGCTGAAGAGTTCTGAGATATCTACCTCCATCATTTCTCTCTCAAAACCGGTCTATTGCAAGCTTGGGTAAACTTTACAACTTCAACAATCTTACCAATCAGAATACTGTACTGATGAGAACAAAAACAGTTATAATCATCTTTTCTAAATCCAGAATTATATGATTTTAAAGGATTTGGAAAAAACTCGTCAAAATGAAAGTCTGTAGTCTTTGAGACCTTATAAATTGATTGAGCAGACATGTAACCCAAAACCCTTCCTTTGTGCTTAATTATGCAGTAGGCTAGCTGCATCTATTTCTGAACATTTCATTTTGGTAAAATTCTAGTTAATTGACTTCTTGCTATCTTGGGAAGGGTTTAGGTTTGGAAAATGAAACTTTCAGGGATGAATCTACAGACTAAAGTATGTCCCGGGAAGGTAGCCTTAAGTACCCATCTCCACTCCTTCTCCCTCTAGAGGGTCCCGAAATTATGCCTACATGACAGGTCAATAACTATTGAAATGATGAAAAAACAACATTTTACCTTAATTTTCTGTTACTAGTTGCTTTTTCTCTGCCTTTAGTTCTGAAAATGCAATTTCTGTTAATTGAGTAGAATTTTGAGTTATATCAATGTTTTTTTTTTCAAAATTTAGGAAATGTGTTTGTATATCTTTAAAGTCTTACAAAATGGGATTGAGCAAAGTTATTAAGCTGAAAACAATTTTGTTGTACTTCATTTAAGCAGAAGATCTATTTTGCAAGGTTTCACTTTTTTAGCACACATATTTTTAAAGGTTATCAAAGGTCAGGGCCCTTTATAGGGAGAAGGAGTAAGGGTAATTGCTCCAAAATACCTTCCCTGGACTTACTTTAGTCTGTATAGTCATCCCTAAGTTTCATTTTCCTAACCTAAACCCTTTCTGAGATAGCATGAAGTCAATTAACTAGAATTTTACCTTCATTTTTATAATGCAAATAGGTATAGACCTGTCATGTAGACAAATTTCAGTTCCCTCTAGAGGGAGGAGTGGAGGTGGGTACTTTCAAATACCTTCCCGGGATATATTTTAGCCTGTAGACCCATCCCCAAAAGTTTCATTTTCCTAACCTAACCCCTTTCCAATATAGTAAGAAGTCACTAAACCAGAATTTTACCCTTAATGGTAATTTCCTAGCCCCTTTCTGAGACAGCAAGAAGTCACTATACTAGAATTTTACTGGACTTACGTTGATTTATCAAAATTTCAATATAGCCTAATTCTTGTCTAAAATTAATATAATGTATAGTGCAACAAGATTGACAAAGCTTACCACATTTTTGGAATATATAAATAATAAATAACTAAAAAACAACAAAATTGCATTTTCAAAACTAAAACCAGAGAACAAGAAACTGAAAATAAAGCTAAAATGTTTGGTAAACTTTTCATTGTTCATATTATTGACTAATTGATAGAGTGAACATACCACTCGATGCCTTTTTTAAGCTATTTACGAATAGGACCTATAATAATCGCTTCTATCGCAAATTCAAATTAAGTCCTTGAAGAGCTCTTGAAGCTTATAACCTTACCTGAAATTGCTGAAATTTTGAATAGGCCTATCTATAAATTTACATACAGCTTTGAATTGACCTGGGATATTTATCTTCTTCCGTCATCTTTCACATTCTCTTTAAAACGTACACTTTAATTGAGCATTCGGCGTCAAGGAAGAAGAAAACGGTATAATAATGTAAATTTATTTATCAATCTTAATCGTTGAAAATCAGTGCTTGTGGATTATATAGCATTCAAAAATGGATTGATAATGTAACAGTAAGTTTGAGACAAATGTTTTGTGCTTTTCTCATACACAAACACTAGAATTATTTTGGTCACAAAGAGCTCTGCTAAAATTTGAATTTACGATAGAAGTGGTTTATATATTCGTGAAGAACATAAAAGGCATCGAGTGGAATGTTTACTTTATTCTTAACTTAATAAGATGCACAACGAAACACCTAGGCCTACCTGTACTTGATTTAAGCAGAAGATCTGATTTAGAACAGTCTAATTTTTAAAATACAAAGATACTAAAACATCAGGGTGATCTAGAGGAAGAAGGAAGGTATTCCAAAATACCTTCTCAGGACATACTTTGGTCTGTGAGCCCATCCCTGGAGGTTTCATTTTCCAAATCTAACCAGTTTCCCAAGTTAGCATAAAGAAGCTAAACTAACATTTTACCTAAGTTTTATTTACGATACTTAAACCCTTATCAAGAATTAGCCTCATATTTAAAGTTTTACCTACTTTTTCTATCTTTGATCAAGTTTTAAGTTACCAATAAACAAGGAAGATGGTTTAAATATAGTGTTACATAATAAACGAAAAGTTACCTGATGTTAACTTCCAATTTCCTGAAAACTTTTCTCAGCCCGTTAATTCTGATGGTAAATCACTCCTTCAACATACACCGATGTTATCTCAATAACTTTCTCATCTCGACTGAAACGTGTGCTATCGAACGTATAGAAACATGGCCGTTTCTTTGTTGGATCAGCCAATGAGCAAAAAGCAACTTTATTCTTATTGGTGAAAAACCGGTCTCGAGGACATTTGGATTTTCATATTATGCTGGCGTCAGCTTTTATATACCATAAGGCGACCCTTGTAAACAAAGCAAGTTACAGCAAATATATTAGTTCTGACTATACCATAACCAGAAACCTCTCTGTGCAATATTTTTTTTTTACTTTAATTGAACAATTTAGAAAAAAAAAACCACAAACTATATTTAGTAGTCCTATTCAACAGGGAAATATTCGTTCTGTAAAATGGGGGAGGAGAATTCCCTAATATGGTCTGTGATCCAATCTCAAGGGATAAGTATCACTCTGGGAAGTTACTAGTCTCATGACCCCATCCCTAATTGAAAAAATGTACAATGCTTGTGCCTTATAGCAACCATACTCAGAAAGACTGCATTATATGAAATACGTATCATAACCTAACCAAAATCCCAACTACCAAAATTGTCTGGTATAAATACCATGGAAACCGGTTATTGTCTCATGTTCGCGATTATCAGAGTTTGGTGGTTATAAGACACAAGTATCGTAGAACTTTTATCAATTTAGCGGTTTTTTTAGTTTGTATATAACCTACGGCTATATCTGGGACCGTCAAGAGGGGGGTAGGGTGGTGTGAATTGTAACGTCAACGATTATTATACTGAAAAATAGCGCAACGTTAACGACTATTATACTGAAAAATAGCGCAAAGTAAAGAACCTAATGATGCTAATTAATTTTATCAACATGTTTCCTTCTGTGGAGCTAACCAACTAGAATCTTACCAGCCACCCCCCTCAAAAACTTTCGACTTTATGTAGAATTTCGATTGATATACTGATCAGACTAACACTTAAAACCTAATTTGTTCCAACATATTAAAGTTTGCTGTACTTTTTTTTATGTAATTGGTCTTCTGGGGGGAAGAGCAAGAATGTCAACCCCCTTCCCCACAGGGATCAAAATTATATCAATACCGTTTGGTCGTCATAGTGTCAGACATCTGGAGCCCACAATTAGCTTCGATTATACAAAAAAAAAAAAAACTGAAACAAAATCTAAGAAGCAAATAAACCTAGTCCGAGCAAAACATATAATCAGAGGGGAGTAGATATGTCCCTCATTCCTTGCTACTCTCTCTACATTTAATTTGAACCTTACTGGAAGCAAAATATTGCTTCCAATATAAGTATTGGTTTTAATTTATAGCTCGAATACTGTACCTGTTAGTGTTTCAAGTCAATGCAATTACATCTAGGCAATGTTACAGGTGTTCAGGGCCAACGTAGCTACGACAATCAACTCAATACCAGCAAAAGAATGAAGACCAAAACGTAGGAGAAAAAAATGAATTTTCACATTATTTTGAGAAGCAGATTGTCGTCTGGTTAATTCTTAAGATAAGAGAAATTTAGAATCAACGTAAAACGAAGGATAATCCCCCTAAACATCACCCAACTATCAATCTTAGCTTCGCGTGGGACGAGCGTCGACCTTTCCTAAATGCTAAGGATTGCTATAGCCATTAAAATTTGGGTACTTATGTATTATAGCGACCACACCCAAGAAGTCAAGTTAGGATAACTCTAATGAAATACACCAAAATACGATGAAAATATAATACTTTATTAACAAAATTATAGAAACAGAAGAACTCATTATGTTAAATACCTAATCACCTCAATATATTAAATATTTCATAAAAATACACCTACATCGTAGTTTTTCTCTGTGAGACTAAGCTACTTATAACCTATTGCAGAAAGACAAATTGGTTTTCTCAGATCTTACAGATCAAAAACTTGAGTGTGGTCGCTATAATACATAAGTACCGTCAGCTGAAATGTTCCCCAGGGAAGATTTCAAAACACCCCCTAGCTATTAGTTTACACCTATATATTTTTTTTCCAAATTATTGGTTGAATTAGGATAAAGAGGCATGGAAAGATGACAGTATCGTTTTCTCAGTATAAGAAACCATTGCTGATACTGAACATGCCTAGGATGGCAGTCTTGTTGTTCTGACTCACTCTGGCCAGAAAGCATAAAATAAATGAAAGGAGCCAAGGGTGGATGAAGCAGATATTTTTAGTGGCATGGGTCCCCCAAAAGGTTAAAAGATGCAAAAAAAATACCGATGGGGGAGCTAAATTTTTATCACTGCCCCCATCCACACACATTAATTCTGTGTCCATACCTGGGATGCGTAGTGAGAGTTGCTAATGAGACAGGTCTTACGATTAATATGTCGACAATAAAGTGTCTTTCAACCAAAGACAACTTTTCTATTTATTATAATAGAGAACCTATAGAGAGCGTGGAAGAGTTCAAATGTCTGTGGTCTAATAAAAAATAGGGCTTCTAATGAGATTTCCAGTAAAGCTTGGTCCGTCTTCGTCCAGCTATGCAAACCTTTATAGACTTGAAGAATAATCAACATCGTGACTAATATTACAGTCCACTCAACATGCGTGATTTTTTTTGGATATATTTGAGATTTGCCCCCTCAAGACAGAAGAAGAGCACCAGCTTGATACTTTTGACCATATAAGTTTACAGGCCATTGGTAACATAAGGCTGTCACAAAGAATTGGCAACCAAAAGACCATGAAAACATATAGACAAGAAGTAGTCATTACCATCATAATCTAGAAAACGTGTCTGAAGTGGATAGCCACCGTATTGTACTATTATCACAGTAAACGCCAGGTATTAGTGCCAGGCTCCCTTTTTTGTTGAAGAAGAAATCAGGTGACCAGGGAAAATCTTACCATAATGACGTTAGAAAAGATGTGAAAGCACTTTGGAATTCCAGGTGCATATTCACAGATGATATGAAGTATGGCTGAACTTTATTCAATCACAGACTGAAGACAGAACCCGATAAAATCACTCGTTTCAGCCCCTTCTCGATGCAGAGTTGTGCTGAATAATCCCTTGTGTTGTCTTAAGTAATTATATAGCTTTTTTTACTTTATCAATAGTATTAGCTATATAATCAATGAGCTGAAATGATATACTTTTGTTTTCATAGATGCTCCTTAAAACTGCACCATCATCAAGGGTGACTATTTATGATTTTTGGAAGGATTTGGTCTCTGCTAGTTCTTTATTTTTACTCTAGTATATTGAAAGAGTACTTTTATGGAGCCAGTGGAATCCTTTCAATTTTCTATGTGAAAACTGAGCTCCATGTAAGCAACTTTCATGGAGTAATTCTTGCACCTCAATTTTCCTGTTTTTACCGAAGCATCATATAATGATGTTAACAATCAAAATTATTGATTCATATATTGAATGAAGAAGAGATGAACTATGTATAGTCAAGAATATAACTGGATCTGAAATTTAAACTAAATTTTCTTAGCCAAGAACCGTGAATTTTGGGACTCATGGGTCGCAACTGCGGAACAAAACAAGCGATAATGTATATCAGTTTGGCCTTTAATTCTCTAAAGGTACAACAGAAGTCCATTACGCTAACCCCTACCGTATTCATTTGAGATCAAATACGCTTTTCATATGGATACGAATGACAAGAATCTACCCCTTCCCCAAAAAAAGATCCAATCGACCACGGTTACCCCAATACTACTGTAGCTTTTGAACAGGTTTTGCTCAAGAAATTCCACAAGACCTCCTAGCAATTAGGCTTAAGACAGGATTAAATAATAAAAAAAACTACTTTTTAACTGAAAGTAAGGAGCAACATTAAAACTTAAAACGAACAGAAATTACTCCGTGTATGAAAGGGGCTGTTCCCTTCTCAACGCCTCGCTCTTTACGCTTCAGTTTGACTCTTTCTCTCAATTCTACTTTATTAAACAGCAAAAAAACTTTAACGTAGAGCGGGGTGTTGAGAAGGGACCACAAGACTACATAACACCAAGGCCATAAAACGACAAAACTATGAGCAGAACTTTAACTTCTCATCAACTTAGTTTGGAAAGAACATTCCTTCTGGTTGAAGAGCCTAAAACAAGAGCTTATAGAACCTCCTTCTTCCTCCATCCCAGTGGTTGAATCAACCTCCAGTTTTGAAAGACATAACTAGAACACTAATTGTCACTCATGACATGGGTAGCCTAAATTGGAAAAGCATTTTTGGCTGTTTTCAAATGATATAAATTTTAAGAACCCTCCCCTTCCCAAAAAAACAAACAGATGGAGTTCATATTTAAATAGGCGTAAATTAAAAATCATTTTGTACTTCCCATGCAATTTCGTCAAGACCTAACAACTTTTTCTGGTAAATATCATGATGAAAAGAATTTTGGACTCACTTCCCCATATCGGTTACACCGTTTACAAAATCTTTACAGAAGTAACTATCACAGTTACTCTTACTTCCCAGCCAAGTTTGATTAAGACCCACATCTCGTTCTGGCCAAGGCTCTGACAGTAAGAATATATTCCTCTCCTCACAAAGATCAAAATGGACACAGGATCCCAAAAGGCAAACTATACCAATTACTCTTATTTATGATAAAGTTTTACTGATATCCGATTACCCTGTTAGCTAGATGTTCTGGTATAAAATACAAGAGCTAAGAGCTCATATGGCACTTGTGACGAGGCAAGAAGAGCTAAGAGCCAAGAGCTCTAACAAAATTCTAAGAATGAATAGATTGATTTAGAAGGAAAATCAGAGGCTTAATGCAGATCGGGATTTAAAATAAGAGCTCGGAGTCACGATGTCCTTCTAAATATCATAATTCATTAAGATCCGATCACCCAGTCGTAAGTTATAAATACCTCATTTTTTCTAGTTTTTCCTCTCCCTTTAGCCCCCCAGATGGTCGAGTCTGGGAAAACGACTTTATCAAGTCAATTTGTGCAGCTCCCTGACACACCTACCAATTTTCATCGTCTTAGCACGTCCAGAAGCACCAAACTCGCCAAAGCACTGAACCCCTCCCCCCAACTCCTCCAAAGAGAGCGAATCCAGTACGATTTCAGCAATCACGTATCTACGACAATCACGTATCTTTGCTTATTCTATCCACCAAGCTTCATCCCGATTCCTCCACTATAAGCGCTTTCCAAGATTTCCGATTTCCCCCTCCAAATCCCCCCAATGTCAACAGATCTGGTCGGGATTTGAAATAAGAGCTCTGAGACATGAATTCCTTCTAAATATCAGATTTCATTAAGATCCGGTCATCCGTTCAAAAATACCTCAATTTTTCTAATTCTTCCAAATTCACACCCCCAGCTCCTCCAAAGAGAACGGATCCGTTCCAATTATGTCAATCAAGTATCTAGAATTTGTGCTTATTCTTCCCATTAAGTTTCATCCCGATCTCTCCACTATAAGCGTTTTCCAAGATTTCTGTTTCCCTCCTCCAACCCCCTATGTCCCCGGATCCAATTCGAGCCGAAAATGGAGCATCTGAGACACAAGATCCTTCTATATATCAAGTTTCATTAAGATCCGATCACCTATTCGTAAGATAAAAATACCAAATTTTCATATTTTCTAAGAATTCCGGTTTCCCCCACCAACTCCCCCCAATGTCACACGATCTGGTCGGAATTTAAAATAAGAGCTTTAAAGCACAAGATCCTTCTAAATATCAAATTCCATTAAGATCTGGTCACCCGTTCATAAGCTACAAATGCCTCATTTTTCCGAATTACCCCCCCCCCCCAACTCCACCAAAGAGAGCGAATCCGGTCTGGTTATGTTAATCATATCTTAGACTTATTTTTATTCTTCCCATCCAGTTTCATCCTGATCTCACTGCTTTAAGTATTTTCTAAGATTTCCGGTCCCCCCGACTGCCCCCCCCCCCCCAATTACGCTCGATCCGGTTGAGATTTAAAATAAGAGATCTGAGTTACGAGATCCTTCTAAATATGAAGTTTCATGAAGATCCGACCACTCCTTCGTAAGTTAAAAATACGTCATTTTTTCTGATTTTTCAGAATTAAAAATAGACAGGATCCGTTCCAATTATGTCAATCACGTATCTAAGACTTCTGCTTATTTTTAAGTAAAACAGTTCAAAATAGGGATGAAACCTTTTAATTGACAGTGAACAAATATAAAATTTTTTAACTGCATATTTCGAACACATATACACTGTTCATCAAATTTATATCTGTTCACTCTCAATTAAAAGGTTTCATCCCTATTTTGAACTGTTGTACTTTCGTCACGGAAAGGCAGTGTGGTAGCAAAATTTAGGGACCAAATCCCCTAAGATCCAATATATATCCCAAAAAAGTAGAACCAGGACATTTATTCTTACTTTCCATCAATCCTGATTAGGATTAAGCAACCTCTTTAGGTATATATCCTGACGAGAGGAATTCAAGGACCCCTCCAATCGCCATAGAGATCGGGTCAGGTTTGTATAATCAAAAGGCATTGTTAGTACACTAACTTTTAGTTCCCGTCTATGTTGCCAACACAGTACAATTGTACCATTTTTGGTACAATTTGGAGGCCCTCGTACTATGTGGTACATTTGGAAAATTTTTGGCACAATAAACATTTCCCTGTACATTTTGGTTTTACTTACTCCTTTCTTACTCAGATATCTGTTCAAGTCTTAGTTTATTGAACATTTTCTTCTTGCTACGGGAAACTTTTAATATGCTGTTCAGATAGTAGCCTACAAATTATCCTCTTACGGTAAAATTAGATGATTGACTACGTCATTATTTCCAAACGCTGGAGATCATTGGTGAAGAACTGCAGAACTTACAGATCAGCAGAGCTTGGAAACGCAGACCATAGGCTTGTGTGCGCCGATCTTCGGCTTCGCCTCCATGCACAACGATCGAAAAAAAAAACCCGTCGCTGCAGATATTGGGAAACTAAAGGAACCAGATACTCGCCAGAAGTACAGTATCGAGATATCGAATCGCTTCGAGGCCCTTGGCTCACTTAATAGCAGCGAAGAACTCTGAAAGCATTTTAAATTGCAGACCCGTGAAGCAGCACAACTAGTGCTTGGCAAGAGGAGTTATCCAAAGAAATCGTGGCTAACTAAGGAAACACTGCAAGTCATAGAGCGAAGATGGAAGGCAAGACTTCTTGGGGACATGACCACATAGCGGAGGCTCAATGGAGTGCGGAACAAACTCATTCACCGGGATAGAACCCAGTTTGTTGCAAGGAAAGCCGATGAAATTGAGCTAGCTGCAAAAAAGAAAGACATGGGCAGCCTATTTAAGCATCTCCGAGACCTCACTGAAATAAAACTCCCACCATGGGTCCCGTCCTGTCCAGGGATGGTGCACTTCTCTCTGACGAAGGTCCTTGTCTTGAGCGGTGGAAGGACCACTTCTGTTCGCTCCTCAACAATACTGGTCCGTCTGCGCCTCCTAATGATAGTCCCAGCCAACCTTGCAGTCAAAGACCTGGAACAGATGTTCCTCCAGATGAGCCTTTCAGCCCCTCAGAAATTGGACATGCAGTAAAAATACTCAAGAATAATAAAGCTGCGGGTATCTGTGGCTTAAACTCAGAGCTGCTAAAATATGGAGGTCCTGCAATGCTCCTGTTTCTACACACCCTGTTCTCTGCAATCTGGCAAACAGAGATAATTCCTGAGGATTGGCGGAAGGGTGTCATCATCCCCTTATGGAAGAGAAAAGGCTCGAGAAGCGACTGCTCCAACTACCGGGGAATAACCCTACTGTCAGTCCCTGGCAAACTGTTTTCAATGGTCCTGCTTGATCGATGTCGGAGCATCATTTGAAAAATCCGGCGACCGGAGCAAGCTGGTTTTATGTCGGATCGTTCAACCATCGAGCAGATTTTCACGATTCGACAAATAGTAGAGAAGACCACAGAGTTCCGACGGAAAGCATTTATTGCCTTCGTGGACTTTCGTGCTGCATTTGACTCAGTCGATCGAAAAGCTCTTTGGCGGATCCTAGAGTTGACTGGCCTACCCGAGAAATATTGCAGACTTCTCAAGGCGCTGCACCATGGGACGGAGAGCTGTGTACAAGTAAATGGTCGGCGCAGCCCGTTCTTTCAAATCACCACAGGGGTGCGCCAAGGATGTGCAGTGGCCCCAGAGCTCTTCAATGTCATCATAGATTACGTTATGACAAAAACCACTTCACGTCTCAGCTTTGGGCTCAAATTCGGAGATCATACCATCACAAATGTCGATTTTGCCGATGACTTGGCCATTCTGGCGGACTCCATGGAGCAGCTGCTGGAAGCGCTCCGAATTCTGCGAGAAGAGGCTGCCAAAGTAGGACTGCATATAAACTGGAACAAAACTAAAATTATGGCCATAGACCCGTCTTTTCCTGCTGTTAACTCTCCAGTTAGCCTGGACAGCACCACTAGCATCGAGGTTGTTAAAGACTTCACCTACCTGGGCTCCGTAATTTCTTCAAATGGCTCACTTCTCCCCGGGCTGCAGGCAAGATTATCTAAAGCGTCTTCTGTCATGGGTAGACTGAATCGTCACCTCTGGCGAAAACCAAATATCAGTCACACAACGAAACTGCGGATCTTCAACGCTCTAGTCGGTTCTGTGATGCTTTACGGAGCTGAGACATGGCAAGCATCAGCTGCAACCCTCAAGAAAATAGACGTATTTCATGCAAAGAGCCTGAGGAGGATTGAGGGCCTACGATGGTCTGACTTCGTCAGCAATGAAAAGCTTCTGCAGCTCACAAAGCAGTCTTGGTTTTCGACTCAAGCAGCCGAGTGAACCTTACGATGGTTCGGGCATCTGCTTCGAATGCCACCACATCTACCCGCAAAGATGATCTATGACTTCGACATTATCAAAGTTGGTTGGAAGCGACCTCGAGGCCGACCGAAGAAACGTTGGTCCGACAGCCTGTCCGAGTTCTTGGCGATGGCAAACATCAGACAGGGCGAAGAGCAAATACTCGCCATGGACCGAAGTGGGTGGAGGAGGCAGACGTCACTCTCTACGCCGAGCAGTGCCCGGCAGTCAAGGTAAAATTACGATAAAGTTATATTATCTCTAAGAAATTTAATTATGAAGATAGAAGAAAGGTCTGTGTTGATGCCATTCATTTCGGAAAAAATTAATTACAGCATAAAATATGTTTTGCTGCACAAACAGCCAAAATTCAGACAAAGCTTATAAAATTAAGGGCGAGTCTGAACATTAGGTACCCAGGTCCAACTCCTCTCCATCAATTCATGGGTGCACAGTGGTGAAACAGCTTGCCATTTCTTATACATTGAGTGATTTAAGGCACTTAGCTCTTTTAATAGTGCATCTGCTTCGAATGCCACCACATCTACCCGCAAAGATGATCTATGACTTCGACCCTATCAAAGTTGGTTGGAAGTGACCTCGAGGCCGACCGAAGAAACGTTGGTCCGACAGCCTGTCCGAGTTCTTGGCGATGGCAAACATCAGACAGGGCGAAGAGCAAATACTCGCCATGGACCGAAGTTGGTGGAGGAGCCAGACGTCACTCTCTACGCCAAGCAGTGCCCGGCAGGAGACTTAAGTCAAGCAAGTCAAGGTAAAATTACGATAAAGCTATATTATCTCTAAGAAATTTAATTATGAAGATAGAAGAAAGGTCTGTGTTGATGCCATTCATTTCGGAAAAAATTAATTACAGCATAAAATATGTTTTGCTGCACAAACAGCCAAAATTCAGACAAAGCTTATAAAATTAAGGGCGAGTCTGAACATTAGGTACCCAGCTCCAACTCCTTTCCATCAATTCATGGGTGCACAGTGGTGAAACAGCTTGCCATTTCTTATACATTGAGTGATTTAAGGCACTTAGCTCTTTTAATAGTTACTACCCCGCCCTGCGGATTTGACCCCTACCTTGTGCATTAAAGGTCCATTTGTAATAGCAATCATTCTATAAATTAGTAGAGCTCTTCTTAGAGTTAACTAGGAAAACATTTTGCCTAACTTCTCATATATGTAATTATTCAAGCAAAGTCGTTAGACCTGACAACAAGAAATTGGAGGATAAATCAAGGTTTATTAGAACTAGTACCATAGAAACAGGAAAATACGTTTCTAATGGACCTTATTGTCATTATCTCAGTAAAGATGGCTTGTTCCTAGACAACATGCCCCCAAAAAATTTCTATTATTGCGACCGGAAATTGTTTGCAAAAAGACATGTACGTGCCTATGATTCATTGCTAAGTAAAACCACTAGCGATACAACGCCAATTGCCAGAACTATTATGCTAATGATTTTGCATACATATATTTTGTAAATTACAACAGCTTCGCTTTGAGAATATTCAAATACCAAATTTCCAACTGATATGATACTTTACTTCACTTATACTCATCTTTATTTTAATTTAGCACTCTACTTTGACAAACTTCTTGCTTGGATTTTTTTTTAATTTAATGTACATAAAAGGTGGAAAAAGAGGAAGAAATATGTAAAATGAATTGTAGGCAAAAACTGGGTTTACTTTCCTTTTCTCTGATAATATATCCCCAAATGAGCCAAACCCTCTGAAATCGATTCCATAATTTACATGCACCGAGCTTGGATACTGTTCTGATCAAGTTTATCAAGTTGATCATATTTCTGATCAAGTTGATCAAGTTGATCATATTTCTGATCAAGTTGATCAAGTTTATCATATTTCTGATCAAGTTTATCAAGTTGATCATATTTCTGATCAAGTTGATCAAGTTTATCATATTTCTGATCAAGTTTATCATATTTCTGATCAAGTTTATCAAGTTTATCATATTTCTGATCAAGTTTATCAAGTTGATCAAGTTATACTGTTCTGTAATTTGATCAAGTTTATTTACCAGAGCGAGTAAAGGCTCAGATGCTTTCTTGGTATTCAACCTCATTAGTCCAAGAAATCGCTTAGTTTAAAGTAATCATATTTTATGCAATATATCTCTACAACAAATAGCTTTTTTAATGCAATAAAACAAAACACAGAAACATTAGTTTCTGTTTCAACTTCTTCCTTTCAATCTACTTATTGGTAAGCCATCTAGATTCTTCAATCTTTTGCTTTTAGCGTAGGTATCACTCCTGACGCACT